>NC_067489.1:9216002-9904752 GCF_947179515.1 Apodemus sylvaticus | reverse complement strand
AGTCACAGAGTGGTCCTTGGTGCTCATATGGAAGTGTGCTTCTGTTGGGAAACACATACTCCACAGCTGTGCCTTCCATGTACATGCAGCTACGGTAGCACATTGACATGCGGCCGCTCCAAGCTGTGATATTCCATAATGAAGACACACATGGGATTTCAAAGATGAGCAAAGATAAAACATCGTCCATTTCTGCCTTGATCACATGACCTGGAGAGAAAAGAGGACACAAGAACTGGACAGGGCAGCACGCATCTGCCATCTGGCACTTGGAGGACTGATGGCTGAGGGGTTTGAGTCTAGCACCAGCCAGGGGTGCAGAGTCAGTTCTGATTCAGTTGGGCTGCCTGGAGAGACACCAGAGCAAAACCCAACAGGCAAGCAAGTCACAGCCAAGGAGCTTGGTGCAGGATTTTTCCCTGTCTAATTACATCTGTGCAGAGAAGGTCTGTGATTGATTGGACAGGTAAAAGGGGGTGGAGCTATGAGTGGCAGAGAGAGAGAGAGAGGGGCGGCACAAAAGAGAGATAAGAGAGGTCACAGGAGAAGGCGGAATGGAGGCTGACGTGGTGTTGTCAAAAAGAATATTTGGATAACGATTTTATCATTATCAACTGGCTCTGAAATGACTGTATTGGCATCTCGTAAACTGTGATGTTATTGATACATAAATCTGGCTAATTAAGGCTTAAGAGTTTTGATTTACTTGGTTACTAGAATGTGGGTCCGCCGATTACAGGGGTTTATGATGGAGAGGGAACATAGCTGGGATGCCTTGGGAGCTAGCTAGGAAAGATTAGCTCAGTGGTGAGAACGATGCCAAGTGAAACTCTGCTGGGACACTGGTGGCATGGCCTGGCAGGGCAGGAGAGTTGGCGGGATCATTTTTTAATATTTCCCACAATAGGAGCTTCTGTGAAACACAAGCAACTTGTAAAATTCTCCCCTACTAGAAGATGAGGACCTGATTAATAAAAAGTTCCTGGCCTAGGAGAGGAAGTAAGACATCCTTTATTAAACATGGGGGTTGTGGAACGCCCACTTGCCTCCTGGTTCACTGCACAGGTACAATGCATACAGCAGCCAGTTCCAACAGAACCCCACATTCCCAGGCTCAGGTTCAACTGAGACCCTGGAAACGTGTAATGACGATAGCTCCTTACTGAGGACCTGGCTGGGCCTGCTCGTGTGCCTCTCCTAGGAGCGGCCTCCTGGCTTCCTCTGGCTTCTGTCCACGTATCTCCCCCAGGCTGGCTCTCCTTTCCATCTGGGCATGGAAATGAACCTCATCTGTGGGTAGTCCTGTAAGCTCGGCCTCACTGGGTCTTCTAGCAAATCCAGGAGCTGTGGCTGAGCTCAGTTTGGCAGGATGCAGAAATAATATTCAGTGAAGAGGACGAAGGGTTTGGATGTGAACATTAGATACCATCCATCGGACAAACCTACACCGAGCTCGCTCCTACTGTGAGAGGGAACACCACTTGTGACTCTTGAAAATGATGATCTAAACCAGGGGAGCTGGTCCTGTGCTGTGGTGTGGTACCTTTGATGTTTTCTCCTCTGGGTAGTTGGAGAAGGGCATGAATCATTCCTCAGCTGAGTTTTGGGTCTTTCAAAACTATTAAAAATAGTTGTGACTGTCTCCTACTTAGAAAAAAGTCAAAGCAGGTCACATGGCCTGGAACACAGCCTTTGGTGAACAAAACAAAACAAAAAAAAAGCAAGAGGAAGGAAAACAGGGCAGCTGATGTCTGGTTCCAGCTGCCTGCACAGCGCCACGCTAACCTCATAAACACTAAAGTCAATAGCACCTGTTTGGGCAAATGTTCAATAAAGGGAGGGGAAACAGAAACTTTGAGTTTTTTATTTTGTGGCTATTTAATCAAACTGTAAGATAAAAGCAATATAAATACCATATGCTTCTAATTCCACAGGTGCCAGGGGGTTCATCCTAACCAAGGAAAAGCTGCAGAAAGAGAGCAAAATAGCAGGCTGTGCTCCTCACGCCTGTCACTGGCGCAGTCTGAGACAAGCTCCTGGAGAACTGGAAGGAGAACAAATCCCACGAGCTGCGAGCCTGGCTATAGCCGCAGTGGCACTGGCTACTTTTCCCTGTTGAGTCTGTAAAGGCGGCAGACTCCAGATGGAGGCCACTGGCTTTGGGGTGTCAAAAGCAGCTTTGAGTTGCTGCCGAGCTCTGGCGAAATCAGATCTCTGCTTCATAGAAGCAGATGCTTGCTTTTTCTGGCTGTGTGTGTGTGTGTGTGTGTGTGTGTGTGTGTGTGTGTGTGTGTTTGCGCACTTGAATACGCAATGCAGAGCATCTAAATGACAATTGAGAGGCACTCGGGGAAGCCTCATCCATCACCGGAGCTCAGGACACAGTGCCCAATGCTGCTGCAACTGGCCTCAGCTGCATTCCAAGAAAAGTGTCATGCATTTCCTAAAGTCCCTTGGGCCCACAGGTCCAGACCTCACCCTGCTAACACCCGGGAGAGTCTGCTAGGGGCAGTCCCGGTTTCAACACTGGCCATGCCAAACTGAAATGAACAGAAATGGCTCCACTCCGCAGACCCAGCTTGAAGTAGGCATGGAGCAGATCCAAGCTTTGGAAGATGCAAGGTAACAGCCCAAGATTGACTAATCATGGTCACACACACCCTCAGTTTCAGCTGGCTTCTTGATGGGACCTCTGAGTCACACCACTGACCATGTCTAACTTTCTGACTCAGACCTCCAAATCAAGGCCTGGGCAGACTGTAATCTTCTGCCCACTGCTGCGAGCTTACTGGCTGCTGCTGTCACTGTCTGGTCTGCTCAGTTTACCCAGCTGTCCCCAAAGAAGCTGTGATCCACTGTGATCCACTGTGATCCCTTCTGGTCTTTTGTTCTGGTTTGTTGTTCACTGGATACACTGGCTGATTTTTCGTGTCAACTTGACACAAGTTAGAATCATCAGAAAGGAAGGAGCCGGGGATGGAGAGATGGCTCAGGGGTTAAGAGCACTGACTGCTCTTCCAGAGGTCCTGAGTTCAATTCCCAGTAACCATATGGCGGCTCACAACCATCTGTAATAGGATCTGATGCCCTCTTCTGGTCTAAAAACATCTACAGTGTACTCATCTAAATATAATAACTACATCTTTTAAAAAAGTGAAGGTAATTTCCTTTGGCTTATTAAAATCATGTAGTCAACAACAAAAACTTAAAGATCAATTTACTTTACAATTAAAAAATAATGCTAGCTTTCTGTAGTCAGAGGCACTGTCTAGCTACTACTGCGCTAGTAAACTTGTAATTCTGCTAGTGTTCTACAGTCTTTCAGGACCTAAGATGACAGTGGGTGCCTTGAAAAACTACAATGACCCCCCACAGACATACAGATTTAAAAAAAAAAAAAGAAGAAGAAGAAAGGAGCCTCAGTGAAGAAAATGCCTCCATGAGATCCAGCTATAAGGCATTCTCTCAATGAGCGATCAATGGGAGAGGGACCAGCCCATGTGAGTGGTGCCATCCCTGGGCTGGTGATCTTGGGTTCTATAAGAAAGCAGGCTGAGCAAGCCAGGGGAAGCAAGCCAGTAAGCAGCACCCCTTCACAGCTTCTGCATCAGCTCCTGCCTCTGAGATTCGGCCCTGGGTTCCTGTCCTGACTTGCCCTTTGGTGATGAACAGCAATGTGGCAGTGTTAGCTGAAAAAAAAAAAAAAATAAAACCCTTTCCTCCCCAACTTGCTTTTTGGCCTTGGTGTTTTGTTGTAGCAACCTGAAAATCATTAACTAAGACAATGGGTAAATGAACAGATCAAAGGTGAGCCGAGATGTTGTGAAAATCAATGGTTTAGCTATTTGTGAAGATTCGGAGGTTCATCCTGCTCCATTTCGGAGCACTGCATGTGTCTGCGGCTAGGCTCTCTGGAAATCGGCTCCTTTCCTGCCTTGAACACAATCTTTTCCGACGAAGGCCTGTGTTTCAAAACAATTGGCCAGAAAACAACTAAAATTATGATGCAAGAAGAGGAAAGACTCCCTTTCTGGTGACGAAGGTCTGGCCATGGAAACCAGGAAGTGGAGCCAGGCCAAGCAGAGCGGACTCTGCTCTCCCGTTGCTCCGGAGGCCAGCACCCCCTGCCACCTTTCCACGTCCCGAACCCTCAGCCCCATAGCCATACAATCTCTGGTCATACCTGAGCACAGAAGGCAGATGTGGCTACACCTCTCTGCCCGTACAGACCATCAGACAGGCAGCAACATGTGTGGTAGATGAACAAGTCTGCCTGCCACAAGCTGCCCTCTCAAACCTGGGAACTCAGCATTCAGACCTGGCAAAGTCACGCAGAGGAGGGCTTCGTGGGAGACCACTTAGGCCTGGCTGGTCTTAACAGTAACCAACACCAGAGAGACTCTGACTCCAAAGTGCTGATCCACTCTCAGATGGAGTCCCTCAGCATGTCTCCGGACTGCTGCAGCAAAGCATTATGGTCCCAGGAGCCAGGCTTTGCCTAAATCAATTGCCTCAAACCAGGGATAAAAATCAAAAGTTTAACAATTTATAGCTGGGAATGATGGAAAATGCCCATAATTCTAGCATTCAGGAGGCTGAAATGAGAGGGCTGACATGAGTTCAAGGCCAGCCTGACCTATAGAGACCCTACTTGGTGATGATGATGACGACAATGATGACTATGACTTGGGCAAAGGGCTCTGGGACCTCCAGGCAGACCTTGGTAGAGAGTGGGCTCATTTCCCAGCCTGTTCTGAGAGGATCCAGTACAGTGGGCTGGGGCAGCCCTGATCCAGACTTGCCAGGTGAGGATTTAGCAAGCAGCTTCCCACACTGGCCTCAAATTTGACAACTGCAGCTCACTGGAATGAAATGCAAAGACTGTGTGGTCTGGCATTATGGGGGAGAACATCAAGGCTGAAGTGTGTATGCGTCCTCAGAGAGGGGACTATGGCGCCCCTGCTAGCCTCCTCGATGTTATCCCATGTGTCCCCCACTTCTTGGCAGTGGTTTGTGTCGCTATAGTAATAACTCCCTACGTACCTGTACAGTATAAACCACATATTGATATGGATGATAAAGCTCTAGAGTCAGTGGGAATCACTGTGGCAAAGACCCCACGCTGTGCGTGAGAGATCTGAGCTCAAGGAGGTAAATGCCACCCAGGGTAACTCCACCCTGAAGGCAGGTCTCTCTCACTAGGTTGCCCACCACAGTCTGCTTCTGCTCCTTCAGCCTCCTAGCAACGCCCCCCAAGTCCGCCTTACAGGACAGTTCTATGTGACTGGCCCACTCACATGGTGTTGGGTCACCTCCTGATCTGCCACCATTACCCCAGTTCTAAAGGTGAAACAAAAACGCAGGGAAAGCAAATGCTGTAGATGCAGAAGGACTCACACTAGGCCCCACCCTCAGGCTCCGCCAGTCCCAGGGTCTCTAGACTTCTGTAGTCTTCATTTACATTCCAAGCACCTCACTTGCTAAGTAGCTGCCAACGGCATTTTGATCCTAAAGATGAGCCTCTGACTCCCTCATACTCTAGGATTTCTTTATCCATTTCAGCCTGGAGGTGTGTATTGATGAACACAAACAAACACATGTCAGCATACACAGTGGTCATGCATGTCAGCACACAGCAATCACACGCGACAGCACACAGTGGTCACATGTGTCAGTACACAGTGGTCACACATGGCAGAACACACAGTGGTTTCACATGTCAGCACACACAACAATCACTCATGGGATCAGCACTCAGTGGTCACACATGTCAGCACCCAGTGGTCACACATGTCAGCATACCACCAAGTGGTCTCATATGTCAGTACACACAGCAATCACACATGTCAGCACACATAGTGGTCACACATGTCAGCACCCAGTGGTCACACATGTCAGCATACCACCAAGTGGTCTCATATGTCAGTACACACAGCAATCACACATGTCAGCACACAGTGGTCTTACATGTCAGCACACACAGTGGTCTCACATATCAGCACACACAGTGGTCACACATGACAGCACACACAGTGGTCTCACATGTCAGCACACAGTGGTCACACAAATCAGCACACACAGTGGTCACACATGTCAGCACACACAGTGGTCACACATGTCAGCACACAGTGGTCACACATGGCAGCACATGGCAGCCGCGGGGCTTGGGCTTGCTCAACGTGCCTGCTCACTGGGCCAGAGGTCTAGGCTTCACCTCTAGGCTTAGGGTTTCTGAGTCTGAACCAGATTTCTTTCCGTAAATCATCATGCTAAGAACCAACCTAAAACTCACAGGATTGTTCTCGCCAGATCAGATCCTCTCCTCCTGTTTTTCCCAGAAAACTTTCATTCACTCTCAAAGCCTGACAGATCTCCATGAGAAGTTTCTGTCCAAGTAGAAATGACACAGGGTGCTATGCGCCACACCATCTGCCTCTTCCGTGTGCTCATCACAGTAGGGGTGGCCTCTGTCTGTCTCCAGAGGCCCTGAGCTCTTTGGAGCATTTACACTGTCCATGTGTTAAGACTCCCAGAGCCTGGAACAGGAGGAAGTAATTCAAACTCCATGCTACTCTCCTGCCTCACGCCCGACTTTCACCAGAGCCCAGAGCCAGAGCCATGTCTCCAGGATCAGGGCCTAAGAAAGTTGTTTCCATTTCCATCTCCTGGGCAACCCTAGCCAGGTCTTATTTTGCACTTTCTTCTATGATGGAATGAATCAAAGCTAATCACCCTGTTTGACCCTGCTCTCCCAGAGGCGCAGAGAAATGGGTCAGCTATGTATAAACATGCGACACAAAGCCAAAGAGCCTTCCTAAGGGTATTAGTCAGCCTGGGGCACTAAGTGACAGTACTTTCCCAGAACAACCAAGCGTCAGTACTACATCCCGAGTGAACTGCCTTGGTCTTGAGAATAGAGCTGGGAGGGGAGCTCACACCGACCCAGTGAGCCACCATGTGCCATTCCCCCAGGGAGATCTACGAGCCCACCTTGGAAATGCAATCACACTCCACACTCGGGAAAAGCCCGGCCACGGTCTCTGAGTCCTGCCAGAAATATAAATGGGCAGACATTAAGAAAGGGTGGTATCAATCATGCTCCACCCCTGCACAGGTGTGAGGCGGGCAGAACGATGTCCAAGAGGACAAACACGGCTGACTGAGATCCTCCCTGGCACACCACAGGAAACTTTCCCCCTGAGGTCTGTGCTTTAATTTTTTTTTAAATAATCTATTAAGAAGCTGATAAAATGCCTTTCCATTCTCAAAGATCAGCAGGATATCAATCCAGACATCCATGCCTTCAACCCCATTCTGCCATCATGGTTAACATCTCAGAAATAATAATAATTTAAAAAAATCCAAACAACAGCTGACTAACCAAGAGTGTCTGCTGAAGCCCATAATCCTAGCCCTTGGAAGACTGGGACAGCAAGTTCAAGGCCACTGTGGGCTAGGCAATGAGACCCTTTCAGTGAGACCCCTTGAAGCAAGGCCTATCTGTAAATGCTATGGCGAGTGACATCAGACTCCTTGGTCAAGTCCTTCAGAAACAGCATCTGTCCCACGGAGGAGAGACAAGGTGCCAGCATGCAAACACCCTTCCAGATTTACACCCTGCCTGGTGTCTGCAGGCTTCACCTTTTCCAAATTGGAAACTTGTGCCCTCCCTGGGGCCTGTTCTTCTACTGATGAAAGCAACCCACTGCAGCTCCCATGATCCTCTTCTCCACTGACCAATCCCTCCAAGTCCTGTACACAGGACTCCTGCCCGAGAACACCTCACACACACCATGCACCTGGAAACACATGATATGATGCTCTATGTACTCAACTGGGTCATGCCGGCACGTGTTCACGGCCTTCAGCAGACTCTACCACAATCCTCACCAGGCTGGGACAGGGCTCCTGGGCTGAAGTGGAACCCTCTGTAAAGAACCCCCTCTCACCACAGTGTCCCTGCCTTTCACAGCCTGTTCTCATTAGGCAAATGCAGGAAATAATTTATGATTTTTTAACTTAGCACTATCAGGATTCTAATAATTAGACATGTCTAATACATGTCTAATACTGTCTAATACATGTCTAATACTGTCTAATACATGTCTAATACTGTCTAATACATGTCAAATACTGTTGAATACTGTCTAATACATATCTAATACATGTCAGATACTGTCTAATACATACATGTCTAATACTGTCTAGTACTCTCTAATACATGTCTAGTACTATCTAATACATATCTAATACATGTCTAATACTGTCTAATACATGTCTAATACATGTCAAATACTGTTGAATACTAATACATGTCTAATACTGTCTAGTACTCTCTATGTCTAGCACTGTCTATTACATATCTAATACATGTCTAATACTGTCTAATACATGTCTAATACTGTCTAATACACATCTAATACAGTCTAATACAGTCTAATACTGTCTAATGCATGTCAAACACTCTCTAATACTAATACATATCTAATTCTGTCTAATACATGCCTAAGGCATGTCTAATACATGTCGAATACTGTTGAATACTAATACATATCTAATGCATGTCTAATACTGTTTAATACATGTCTAATACATGTCTAATCCTGTCTAATCCTGTCTAATACTAATACATGTCTAATACTGTCTAATACTAAATTAAATCCACATCCTTTAACTTTTTTATTTTCATTTTTTTATTTTGATATGTTTACTCGTATATACAAGTTGCCTTTGAATTTGTTCTACAGTCCAGGTGAGACTTTGATTCATGATTCTCTTGACCATAAATTATGATTCAGACTTCTGCCTCATGAATAGTTGAGATTACAGGCCAATCATTCCAAACATGTTAATAAGCACAGAGAAACACAGAAACTCCATCCTCCTCAAAAGGAAAAAGACTTAACCTCTATACATGGATTAAATGTCATCCAGCGTTCAACAGGTGAACATATACTTTGTATGGAGGGGAGTTATAAAACAGGAGTCAACAGGGAACACACAAAATACCACAAGAGTGCACTGCCACACGCTGTGATCCGTGGGATCCGTGGGATCCATGAAGCTACACGGCCAGAAGGAAGATGATTAGAGCCACGTGTAACTTACATGCATCACTAACCACATTAAAAATAAAAGGACACAGGATTGATTCTAATACGTTTCACTTTAATGCACTCACTATATCATCCTTTCCTTCAAAATGTATTTCGTTTGTATGAGTGTCTCCTCTGCATGTGTGTATATGCGTCCCATGCATGCCCAGTGTCTGCAGAGGTCAGAAGAGTATGTGTGGTTCCCAGGAAAAGTATATTACAGCTAGCTAAGCCACCGTGTGCAAGCTGGGGACAGAGCACAAGTCCTCTGCAAGAGCAGTGAGTGCTTTTCACAGCTGAGCCAACTCTCCGGGCTCCAAATATCATCATTCTAACAGGCAACCTGCACGAAATATTGTTTCCTCCTTTTATGATTTTATGTTGTCTTCAGAGGCTGTGTACATTTTGTTCTAGAAGTACTTCTCAATCTGTGGGCCCCATGTCAGGCCTCCATAACCATGGGATGCTGGTAGGCACCACAATGAAGTCTGGGCAAACTGCTACAAGACCTAGAGGAAAAAGGAAGAGCTCAGACCTATACCCTAGATCACAAGAGGGGATGACCTGAGAGTGGGTGTATGGCCTGGGGCACTGCTATCACACAGAGAGGCACAGCAGAAGTCATTGCTAACAGGTATAGCAGGGTTAGACACCACACAATATGCAGCTGTGTCTAGCTGGAGGTTCTGTCCTCTGAACTGAACTTTTCCTCATAGTAGAAGCCTAACTGAAACATGTACTTGGAAATCACATCAATGTTATTTGGAGAGGTTAAACAGGAAGAAGAAAGCAAGCTGGTGGAAATGTTAAGAAACCATTTAGGGGTTGGCGTTGAGCTGGAGAAGATACTAGAAAGCCACCCTCTAATTCTGCTTTCCGCACATGGTGGGGGGAGCAACCTGCATGTCTGGACTATTCTCCTTTGTGCATAAACAGTTTCCTGCTAAGAAAAACAAGGGAGCACTAGCTCCTCAGATACCTTGTGCCTACCCTCTGCTTGTTGACTCTTACATGGCTGTGATGCCTTATCCACTGCAACCCCACCCCTCACCCTACCCGACCTCCCAGAGTGTATAGTTAGAGTCAAAATACCACAAGCCTCAGACAGAGAACAAATTGAAAGAAAGAAGAGGCTGGATCGGAGGAGAACCCACTCAGGAGAACTCAAACCAGATCTACTGACCAGAGTTCACGACCTCTGAGAACCAAAGAGGCACCGTTAGGAAGCCACGAGGACTGGTAACAAGAATGACATCACAGAGACCTGCACTCAGCTAACAGCCCAGTCACTTGCCATCTTAGAAAGATATGCCAATCATGCTCTGGGATCCGCACGGACAACATGACCACCTACAGGGCTTCTCCATGACCACACAGGACTGAGGAGGACCCAGTGTCATTCGAACTGATCAACCGTTCTACTCCTGAGGTTTATAGAAAAGAAAGGAGAGTGGTTCACATAGAACAGGGTCACATGTATTTCTCTTTAGGTTCCTTAAAGCTGAAGCCATTTCTCTGGTTTCCTTCCTCCATGCTAAGAAACTCACTTTCCAGATTGTGGGGAAGGACTTGAGTTTGGGAGTCTCACTGGGAGTACACCCAAGTGCTTTAAGACATCACATCTGGCCTGTCGGGGTGCTGGGTAGCTGCTCCAGATCCAGAAGCCTGTGTGCAGGCTCTACTGTCATGAAATTGGCTAAAAGCTAAGGGCAAGAAAGGGATGCTGACAAAGGGCAACAGGAAACCCCTCCCAGGTGACACGCACGCGGGAATGACACATGGCCTTCCCACTGGGGAACCAAGCCTTCCAGCAGGCGTCTCTGACCCACCTCGGATACAGAACAATATGGTGTAAGCACGCGGGAGGCTTACACTCTTCTGTCTTCTCCCCCAGGGACAAAGGCTCCTCAAGGCTCCAGAACTCAAGGCAAAGAGTGGGTGGCTGAGCACTGTGGGCACTGGAGCGGAGAAGTGTTTATATCTGCCAGTTCAATTGATTGAGCACCCTAAAGCACAGAGATCAAGAGCGTGGTGAGGTTATGAAGACATTAAAAATGGAGCCCCGTGGCTATTTCTTATGTGCCTACACACAGTGGAGTGCCAGCTTCCAGCAGGGGAAAGCAGGAGAGATCTGGGGCAGCAGGCTAGGAGGGTTAGCTTTACTTTTCAACCCAATGCAATTCAGAATCACTGGGAGAAGGACTTCTAGGAAGCCCTTCTAGGAAGCATTATCCTAATTATGTTAACTGATGTGGGAAGTCTCCCACACCCATTGCGGGCAGCACTGTTCCCTGAGAAGGAGGAGGAAGAGGAGGATGGGGGAGGAGGGAGAGGAGAAGAGGAGAAGGGGGAGGAGAAAGGGAGGAGGAGGGGGAAGAGGGGAAGGAGAAGAGGAGGAGGAAGAGGAAGGAGGAGGAGAAGAGGAGGAGATAATGATGAAGTTGAGAGGAAGGCATGTTTGAGAGTCCAACAGAAGTTACAGAGATAAAGACGGTAAACACTGTCAAGAAACATCATAAACAAGTACAAAATTCTCAAAGAATAAAAACATTACTTTTTTAAAAAGAGAGATAGCTAGCTGAACCCCAGCCCACATCCATTAGCTCACTGTTTCCACTGTTGACTTCACGTTTCTGCCGCCACAACTCCCTCACAGCGATGGGCAGACTGTACCCTGCAATTGACAGCCACATAAGCCCTTCAAGTCTTAAGTTACTTCTGCTGGAGTATTTTCATCACAGCAACAGGGAATGAAAATAAGAGAGAGGGTATCTCATCATATGAAGATACCAGGAGGGGACTGGAGAGATGGCTCAGCGGGTAAGAGTACTGACTGCTCTTCCAAAGGTCCCGAGCTCAAATCCCAGCACCCACATGGTGGCTCACAACCATCCCTAAAAGAGATCTGACATCCTCTTCTGGTGTGTCTGAAGATAGCTACAGTGTACTCACATATAATAAATAAATAAATCTAGAAGGAGGAGGAGGAAGAGGAAGAAGAGGAAGAAGGAGGAGGAGGAGGAGGAGGAAGAGGAAGAGGAAGAGGAAGAGGAAGAGGAAGAGGAAGAAGAAGAAGAAGAAGAAGAAGAAGAAGAAGAAGAAGAAGAAGAAGAAGAAGAAGAAGAAGAAGAAGAAGAAGAAGAAGAAGAAACAACCAGGAGAGCCCCAAAGAACTTGGGAAACCGTAAGAAGAGACGCCCAGCCAGAGATGGCTTGCCAGAGGGGACAGTGGCAAAGTCCACTGAGGAAGGACACTGTCAGAAGTGGCGAGTCTAAAATCAGCAGCGGAACTCTCTGGGGATTCCTAGTGACGTCAGGAATCCCCACAACTCAAAAGGAATTCCATGGCCTCTTCTTACCTGTTCCAGTGAGAGGGAAGATGGAAAGCCCTTCCCCCTCCTGAATGCTTGAAAAGTCCCTTCCCTTGGTTGTGCCAGGCAGGCACCAGAGTGCCCTCCACACTCTGGGACATCACACTGCCTCATCCCCCCAGGGCTGCCCGGGCACCTACAGATGCTTCAGGACTCCGTGTCTGCCGGCAATCTTTCTGCCATGTATGTGCTCTCCTAGTGATGCTGGTATGATCAAACACTGTGTGGTGGGCTGGCACACCTGGCTGTGACTGTTGCCTGGGCGGCTGCACGTGTCTATGTTCTGGTCCCTTCGGTGACTTTAACATTGCCACACTGAGTCTTGCACTGTTCTTGAGGCTCTGTGCCTGCAACCTCCACAGGCTGCTGAGAGCGGGGGGAGTTCCCAACTCTGACTCCAAGGCTCCATTTCTCTCCGTCTGCATGTGTGGTGAGCAGCCAGGGCAGGCCACAGTCTCGGCCGTCTTCTCTGGGTGATGATACCCTATACCTTCTTCTCACGCCCAGCTCCCTGTTAAGAAGGGACACCTTGCTATCATGTTCCACTTAAAAGGGCCCCTCAGTTGCAGTGGTCATGATTTCACCCAGGGATCGGCCTGGGCTGCAGAGAGTTAGAGTCAGCCCTCTACTGCCTGGAGACCGAGCCAACCACCTGCACGAACTTTTCCTAAGTGTTAGCTTTACACACGCAAGTAGACTCAAGAGCCTGAAGTCCTAATCTTTAATACCTTCGGTTGCTTTCAACCATGCAATTAACACAGCTAGGAAACAAAAGGTTTGCCTCAGCAGCAGAACCTGCACAGTCGAATACCATGGCCTTTCACTGTTATTTGCGGTCACTGAGAAGTCCTTACAGTAGGTTCCTTCTGAAACCTCCAAAAGGCTGCTCCTGTAGAGTGTCCACCTGCCTCAGCTTTGCCATCCTGCCCCCAGGGCCTCCACCACCAACCTCTTTTAAATTCCCTGGCTGTTTTCCTTCATAGTGTACAACTCCTTGGGACCAGGTTCTTTACTCAGCTCAAACAGAACAGCTTTAGCTCAGGTAACCCCCACACCCACTTCCTAGCTCAGTTCTGCTAGGGATAGTACCAGGCCTTCCTCACAGTATACGTGGGGCTTATGGGGGTTGTCCTGCATCCCATAGCCAGCCTGGCTAAGGAGGGGGCTCAGTCTGGTTACCAGCTTTGCCCCCCCATGCCAACAGCCATGGGCTTCCTGACAGGCTGACGCCAATGTCACATGGCACAGACAGTTAGCCTGCCTCCTCCTGCCACCTGCTCAGCTCTGATCCAGAGCCACATGTCTACTGTCAAGTCCTGTCTGTCCACAGTAAGACGTCTCCTTGAGGAGAGGTTTCCTGGGCTAGGAGCCTTTTAGTCCATGTGGGGAAGCAGGACTCAGCAGGAGGGGAAATGCTGCAATCTTTACCACGGCTTCCCAGGAAGGAGGGGGTACTGGCTAGCCACTCCTAGCCAGGCTAGCGGGCAGGTGGGACTGGCTAGCCGAAAAGTCTCAGAGGGATGTGAGGAAGTCTGGGAAATAGAGTGGTACAGGCCCAAGAGGGAAGGTAGGGTGAACACCACAGGACAAGTCAACAGTGAACCCCAGTGTGCTCCCACCAGGAGAGGTCAGTGTCCTGGCTAGAAGAGGTGCTGTGAAAGATAATATTGTAGACGATCCTCCCATCACTGTGAACCAGTGGATGCAAAATGAGCCAGCCCCAGAATCGGCATGGCTGTAGACCTAAACACCTCAGAAACACAAGATTAAAGGCATGTTATAAGCTGCTCTTCACTGCCTAGTATCTCAAGAGCCAGGCATTGGGGCTCAACCACTGGGGAAAAAATCAAGTCTTCCTATGGGGCCCAGAGATGCTCCCTGCTGAGCCAGGGCTGGACTGAGGCAGCAAGATGTCAGAGGCTAACCCCTGGCTCCCCCCAGGATGGGTAAACACACACACACACACACAACACACATATACACACACATACATACACATACACCCACACACACCACACATACACACACACACCACACACCACACGTACACACACCTTACACACATACACTATACACACACCACAAGTACACACACACCACACATACACACACATACACACACATACACACACACATACAACACACATATACACACAACACATATACACAACACATACACACACAACACACATATACACACATACACCACATGTACACATCGCATACATGCACACCACACACATACACCACACGTACACATCACATACACGGACACCAAACACATACAAACACACACACACAACACAACACATACCACACAACACAACACATACCACACCACACACACACACTTTGGCTACTCCACTTCTCTCAAGAATTCTGATGAACACATTTTCAAGGAAAGGTCACAGAATCTTACTTGTGTAGACATCCTGGGATCCTCATAGAGCTCTCTCTGCCCAGGGCTGCCCAGATTCCCTCGTCTCCACAATGCCATCTCTTCTAGCATCCCATATGACAGCTTCTTACCTCAGCAAAACATCTCAGTGGGTATCCCTGCCCACTGACATGTGAATATTCAATAGCAAAGCCACCCTGCCCCTAGAAGTATTGCAGGTATGGCTGCTGTGTCGTATGTGTGATGGTAGGTGGCAGAGAGAAGAGAGACTATGTCTATGCTCACCTGAATGTAGGGGTTGTAGGTGAGACAGTCCCTGATGTGTGAGTGTGAGAAAGTAGATCCTGCCTCTTGTCTTCTAGGCAGTGGTACAGATGAGGGAGAGAAAACCGCCGCCTCCTCCTCCTCCTCCTCTTCCTCCTCCTCCTTCTCCTCTTCCTCTTCTTCCTCCTCTTCTTCCTCCTCTTCTTCCTCTTCTTTCTCCCTTGTCATCGATGGCAGGCAGGAGAGTTCTGAGTGGTGAGAGGGGGGTGGGGAACTGGCCATGTCCTTCACCTGCACAGCACTTAGGAGAGCAGGCCCTGCACGTCACCTGGAAAGTTCAGTAGAGCTAACCCTGGATGTGGGAAGTTCTGGTGATCAGGCCCTGAGGGTGTAAGAACCTGCAGGCTAACCAGTTCAGCTACCTCTCAGGCCAGCCCAGATCCAGGGCTTTGAATTTGCCCACCCTAATATCTATCTCATCGATGAACTGCTGGAGCGCATGAAGGGGCTGGGTCTACATTTCCAAAACTACAGGATCTCCATGACACAGGATAACAACAGGATATCCAAGAGGAGTCCTGTTAGAGAACCCTGATGCTCAGGTCACAGACCTTGATGCTAAGGTTGAAGTCCATCATGTATAGATAGCTCTCTGAGCTCAGTGCAAGATGGAGGGCTCCCTTTCCAAGAGGGCTTCCTTTACTCTGTCTGGCCTTGCTTGGACAGTGTCTCAGAGCACATCCAGACCTTATTTGGAAGGTGACCTTGCACAGAGCTTCCTGCCAGTGCTGCATAACTCAGTGTCCCAGTCTTACTCCCTATCCATATGATAATTTGGTGCTGTGTTACGACCAATCAGTCTTTTCCTCTATCTACATGATAATTAGGTGCTGTATTACGACCAATCAGTCCTTCCTTCCCGCCATTATGATAATTAGGCACTGTGTTCTGACCAATCACCCTTTCCTGCCGGCAGCCCTAATAACCTTTATATACCTTTCCCTTAGAGCACTATGGACAGCTCCCTAAAATGAGCTGTCTCTCTGAAGCTGACACCCAGAAGTTCCTTCTGCCATGCTCAATGCCTTCTGAGCCCTGCTCGTAGCCTCTGCTCCCTTCATCACACGAGCAGACAGCCAACAGCCACGAGGAAAAGGGAGATCCACAGAGGCCCCCGTGAGATTCCCGGAGCAATAGGAGCACGGAAGCCAGAGGCCCCATGCAAGACCAAGGAGTCATTGCAATGAACAATTGTAAGCAAGGAAGTATGGACAAAAGAGAATAGTGTGGGACACACCGTGACACACTACAGCTTCCACAAGCCTTTTTTTCCTCTGTTGAGAGAAAGGCTGTAAGAGTGTAGGGTGAGCACGAGGAGAACAGGAGAGAAGCGGAATTGTGGTGCATGATGTAAAACTCACAAAGAACCAATAAAAAGTTAAAAAAAAACAAAGCCATTTGCACTGCTGCAAGCTGCCAAAGCCAGCATGTCTCCACCACTCCATCATCATCAAAATGAAAACAGCTCTCTGATGTTGCCAAGGAGCCCAAATACACTGAATGGAGAGACCTTCTTAAAGCCTCCAAGATGAACCTTGTGGGTTCACTCGTGAACACCTTGGCAAGTACCGTACCTGGAGTTTGTTCATCCTAATAGTTCCCCTCCCTCCGTAACACTGACTATAACCCAGACCCCACAAATCCAGCCCCCACTCATGCACAGGGTTCTCCACAGCATCTCAGGACAGCACCAGCAGTCACAAACATTGATACCAAAGTCTCACTAGGAAATAGCATCCTGAGGACAAACTCACTGTTTTCCTATACTCACAGCCTGGCCCTATGTCCAGGGGTAACTCTTTAGAGCAGGCACCATCAGACAGCTCAGCACAGTAGGGCTACCATGGCCCCAAGGGCAGCTGCTGGTATGTGTGTGACTGCAGAGAGAGCTCTGTCTGCTAATGACTATACTCTGATTGCACAAAGACTTTAGTGACACTTTCTTATGTCATATACATTGATTGTTCTCATCCCTGCTATATCCTTGTCACCTCCCATTGATCTTCTCCCCTATATCCCCTTCTCTACTTCATCTTTCTTTATGTAGAGATCAAATCTAGAAAATACATGGTAGTGCTTTCCTTTCTGAGTCTGTCTGATTACTCTCAACATGACAGTCCCTAGTCATATCCATTTTCCTGCAAATGACATGATTTAGTTCTTCTTTATGGCCAAGTAATGCTCTATTGTGCGTACATACCATGGATTTTTATTCATTCTTCCACAGACAGACATCTAGGCTGGATTCCATGACACAGCTATTGTGAATAGCAAAACAATAAACACCAATATGCAGGTGTCTCTGCTGAAACACTTCAATATACAGCATGAATGGTGACTTACTGACTAGGACTCTGATGGCTCACGAAATCATAGCAAGGGCTGACAAATGGAATTTCATCAAATTAAAAACCTTCCTTACAACAAAAGAATCAACAGAACAAAGAGACAGCTCCAGAACAGGAAAAATCGTTGCCAGCCATTCATCCAATGGAAGACTAATAGCTAGATATAAAAAGAACTAAGAACAATTTATTAACAAAAGAACAGGTAATCCAATTATTAAATGGGTAAACGAACTGAACACTTTTCAAAGTTAGAAGTACAGATGGCCAAGATATATGTATGTGTATATATGAAAAATGCTCAATATTTTCAGCTATCAGGGAAAGGAGATTCCATCTCAAGCAGTCAGAATGGCTATGATCAAGAAAATGAACAGCAGATGCTGGCAAGGATGTAGGGACAGCAGAATCTTGGATTACTGGCGGGAGTATAAGCTGCTGGAGCCACTGTGGAAATTAGTTTGGAGGTTCCTCAAAAACCTAAACCTAGAATTATTATCTGACCCAGCTACAATTACACCAACCCTGGGTGTATTCCCAGAAGAGGCAAAGCCCAGAGGTCTTACTCGGAGCCCTGCTTCCGACTGCATTCTCTCATCTGTTCACACGTCTGGGACATTAAAAGCAACTGATGCTTCAATGTGTCATTTACTGGCAGCTGCAGATCCCAAAGTTGCATCTCTGGTGCTGCCTATGCTGCCTGAGAACATGTAGATAATCTCACTCTTAAGAAGAGTTTGTTTTCCTGACCTGGCCAGAAATACAGGGGCAACTTCTGCCTGTCGACAAACAGGCTCCTGACACTGCCCCTCCTGCACTGCTGTCCTTATGCTCAAGGTCCTCTTCTGCAGGGCTTCCCCATGACCAGCTCACTCTCTCCTATCTCACTCCCTACCACCCAGCCTCAGATACAAAGCCCTGTTCTATTTGGCTCAGTCAAAACTCTTCTCTTACCTCCTAACAAGCCCATCTCCAGGAGTCAGGCAAACTGGAAAGACGCCTCCCAACCCTGGGAATCTTGTTTGAGATTTTACAGAGACACATTTAAATGTCACCAGCTGTTTTCCTCTTAGGAAAAAAAATATCCTAAAGAGCAGTACAAGCACTTTCAGAACCAGAGCTTCAGGTATAAACTTCACTCTGAGTGACAGGAGAAGCCCTGGGTATTGTCATATCCTGCACAGAAGGTGCCAGATGATGACATGGGAAGTTTCCAGTGTCAGTGTGGGACTCCCATGCCCAGAGTGACCATTCTCCTCAGAGTCCTTCTTGAACTCTCCAGGGACATCAAACTGCTGGAGCAGATCCAGAAAAAGCTGTCTGCCAAGTCAGATATAGACAAATCCCATTCACAGCCACGGGGACACCTGAGGGAGGGCTTACAGCTTCTTCCACAGCCTGTGACACAATATAGAGTTTGTCACGTAGCAGATTCATGGTGGCATGTCCCATAGTTGCCCCATGTCCTGGACCTCAGGATTCTAGATCAAGACCATTATCTTTCAGCTGCAAAATTCTCAGTTTCACGTTGCCATAAAACAAAACAAAAAAAAAAACATTTTCCTTTCTCAATTTCATTATTTGTGCATCTGTCCTTAATATCTCTGCAAATTAACCCCAACTCCTACCTGCGGAAATGGCTGCTATAAATCAAGTGGGTTGAGTGTGATTTATATGCCACCCGAAAACTGTTCAGCAATGAGACTGTGCTGCTAAGTAAGCCAGCCCGGGTGGGAAATTCATCACTGTCTTTATGTGAAGCTGCAGTTGTGAGGAGGAGAAGATCAACATGCTAAGCAGGGTGTGGCGGAGGCTGCAGAAACCAAGCATCACCACCCAAGGAACCAGCACAGTGGCCACTGGGTCCCCACACGGGAAGACACATGAGGACATTTTTGGCTTGTCTATAAGCTCAACCAACAGTATTAGAGATGGTTCACTGGTTAAGAACACTGCTCTTGCAGAGGACCCAGCTGGATTTCTAGCATCCACATAGAGCAGCTCACGACCACCTGTAACTAGCTCCAAGGGACCCAACGCCTCTGGCTTCTGTAAGCACCTGAACTCACACGTACGTACCCATACACAGATACATGCATGCATATATATATATATATATATATATATATATATATACATACATACATACATGATTCAAGACTCAATGAAAATAAATATTTTAAAATCCTAATCAATACTTGATTTTACCCAAAGTAAAATAAAGTGATAGTTTTTAGACCTTTTCATTTAGTACAGGGTGTTTTGTTTTTATGGTTTTTGGTTTTTGGTTTTTTTTTTTAACAATGAAATGCACATATCATATGTTTGGGCTGGATTTTCTTTTATTTTTTTTTTTGACAAATATTCAAACTTCTCAACTTCGAAAGAAAGAGTTCAATGACTTTCACCCGATGGCTCCCTTTACATCATTAGGACACTAACACCCTCCTTTTAGAACACCAGTGAGAAGGGTCCTGCTAGTGGAGGCCACAGTAAGGTAGGGCAGAGGCATGTGGGTCAATTCTAAGAGGCATGGTTCTGAATTCCACTAATAGGCACCCCCAAGGCAGATGGATTCTCACTGTGAGGATCTGGTTATCCTCATCAAACACCTATGACACACAGTTCCTGACAGGCCACTGCTGCCAACTTCCACTGATACAATCCCAAGTCTGCTTCTACCCAGAACAAGGGCTCACCAGGTAACTTTCCCTCCAGTTCTCCCAGCCAAAGCCCTCGCTGTCCATTGAGGGAGCATGACCTTCTCATGAGCAGAGAAAGAATGACAAATCCACTCCAGAAGAGCCCAGGTGAGGTACAAAGCACCAGGCTTCAACCCCACAGCTCAGGATGTCCTGCATCCTGACAAGATAGGTGAGAACACCCTCTACCCCATCTCCCTACTAAAATAGCCAAGCATCATGCAAAGATGCCAGCGAGGTCCCACACAGACAGCAGCTGGGCACATCCCCACTGTCACACAGGTTATCAGACTGCAGTAACAGATACATATGCTCTGTCATATGTGAACAATAGAAAAGGCTAGCAAGTCACCAGTAAACCCATAAATGTCACACACACACACACACACACACAAAGCACATGTGACAGGCCTACATATACTTTGTGCACCACAAGCACCGCACATACAGGCACTCCTGAACAACACTGGAATGTGCCTCCCATGTGATGTACAGCACAGGCTTCCAACAAGGAATCCCAGAGTCCTGTGCAATCCAAAGAAAACAGAAAGAATGTCAGCTGAGACCACAAATTCTAGAACGGCACTATAGACCCATGTAAAATGCCTGAAGAAATAACAGAGGGAAACAAGAGGGTGGGGGCTTCATAAATCTGAAGCAAGGCATAGAACAAAGAGGTGAAGGGGATAGCTATGATGTAAAAGACTGAAAAACTTTCCTGGAGACACACATCTACTCAGCCCAGATAGGGCGCCCACAACAGACTGAGATCACCCAAGTTCAATTTAGTGAACCATGAGTTTTACTGGGGTTACTTAGAGGGATATGAGTGAGGGGTTACAGGAGCAGAAGTGACTCAAAGACAGCTGTGTCACCAAGGTCCACCTCAGCATGGGTGACAGCTTACAAAGCTGGGACACTGCAGTGCCTACAGGCAGTTCAACAGGCCAGGGCATCTCTAGGTGGCTGTCTCAGCTGGTCCAAATTCTAGCTGGTTTCTGCCTCTTTCAAGCAACTGGCCTCCTCTTAAAGAGTCTCTGCTGCTTGGCTTGACTGAGAGTCTTCTTTGCTATGCAGCTTCACCAGACAGAAAGGACCTCTCAGCTTTTATTGCTTTGCTTACTCCAGCAGGGAGGCAGCTAATGTATCTTGTCAGTTTCAGGGACTTCCTAAAGCTATTTGGAGTTGTTTATCTTCCTCCTTAAAGAGCTTCCCTGCAGGGGAATGGAATGTTTCAGTCTCGGAGGAAGCTGTTGTGCAACAGATGTCACATGGTATTGGACAATATCTGAACAAAAAGCAACAATACCAAGTGTATGTATGGCCAGATCATCACCAAGCTAATTTGTAAGTGTTAAAAAACAATCCCTTACTAAGTCACCTCTCTGGCAAGATGGGAAGTTAGTAGTCCAGGCAGACCACACACCAGAAGTCTATGACCTTCAGAAGAAAGTTGAGTGACACTGTACATGACCCTTGCTATGTCTGATATTTTCTCTACATTTTCCTAAAAGACTGCCAATATCCTTCTTATCCTCAAGGTCATACCAATCTGGTGTTTCTGTCCTGGACACATGGGTAACCTGGCATATGCTGACAGAGGATGAGCACTATTGAGTTCTGGAACTCTCTATCTTTAGTTCTATGGTCAGGGTGGGTTCTCTTGAAGCCCTTCTTTGGTTCCCTCCCTCTGTCCAGGTAGCATCTAAAATGTAGCAGAAGGAGAGGGGCGAGAGCACACTGCCAATCCCAGAACCCCAGAACCACAGTCCTAAAGCCACTTGAGACATGGCCCTTGTCACTACCAGTCCTATTATATAGACTATTCCCTAGTACACATTAGCCTCACTTCAAGCAACATCTCAGCCTGTCAAGTTCATATCAAATAAGTCATCCTTACACACCAAGACTTTTTACTTTTAAAATATGGCCTCTGAAGTCCAGCTTATATATTGATTATAATGTAATTTTTAAAATAACATTGATTAAAATCTTCAATAGCCATAAATATACTATAATAGTTTATCATCCATTCAAAATCATTTACCTCGACCAAAATATCTAAAAATCTATGAAAATTATAAATGGGCCAATCTTTCCTTAAGTAAGAACTAGCAGGAAGTGAATACCACTATAATCCTAGTGAAATAAATTTCACAATTACCACACTGCTCATGGTCATCTCAAAGCTTTTGTTTGCCAGAGACCAAGACCAATAGCCAGGCTACCCTTTTGAGATCAGGTTAGGTGTGTGGTAGCCTTGAAGTCTCTTGGAAAGATTTGTGTTCCCCCCAGCAGCATAGTCAGAAAGTTTCCTAACTCTATGTGGACTATTTAAATGTCTGTGAATTGAGCCAGACTGTCAGACAACTGGTAGACCCCTGTTTCTATTACAGGCTTAACTGTCAACAACACTCATCATCTTAGGGGATTTTAACTGACTTCAACAACTAACAGGCACATTTGAGAGCAGTATCTAAAATCTTGACTTCGCAGCAAGCACACATATGCACAAATGGCGCTCAGCAAAGATTGTTATTCCAGATCTGGGAAAGCAACAGACACAATCATTTCAAAAATGCTTAAATGGGGAACATCCAAATGGGAGTACAAAACACCTCAACACCTCATAAAATGTCTAAGGACTGACTCTTCACTCTGCAAAGGAAAGCTTAAGTGAGTCAGAGGTTCAAAGCACAGTCCTATTATGACTCAGGCTGCTCTTACTCACAAAAGGCTGGCCCTCCTGAGAGCTGCCCCACAAGAATGAATGGCTCAAACAGAGATTCTGGTGGGAAATAAGGTTTCCTAAGAAAACACATTTTGGGGAGTACATAAAGTAGCTATGAAATTTAGGAGTATCTGAGCCACCAGTGCAAACATGAAGACATAGAGACACAGGCAATGTTGACTAAAGCATCTTCAGATATCCACACAGCAACTTAATCCTGACTCATAGGACTGTTCCTCATATATCTTAGGAAGCCAGCAAACTGGGGTCTATGCTGCTGTCTCCTGCATGGTGCAATCATGGGGTTCTATACAATCCAAGAAGAGTTTATTCAAAGCACACATGCTGCCTCTGTATATTTTTTCATCCCTAAAAAGCCAACTCAGCTTTCTTCAACCCATATTTGGTGGTTTTGCTCAGTCAGGGTAGAATGTTTCTGCATCATTCAAACACACTGAAACAAATCCCAAGGAAAAGACCCTTCCTAGCCATGGGAAGTACTAGAATAAAGCAAGGCCTTGAAGTATGTGGGTTCCGTGAGGAAGGCCCCTCAACTTTAAGGGGGACCTCCACATCTGGACAGACTTGGTGCCAAGAGTTTGACCAACCTCTAACATTCAATTATTATATTACTTAACCAATAGAGGGAACTTGTTTTGAACATGCGCTGGATCAATTCAAGGTGTGGAGGCCATGCCAGAGTCACAGTATCCTAACAATCCGGGATGTCCTCACCCTTCCCACCTGGCCCATCCTGGGCCCACACACTTCTCTCCTGTTCCTTGTCTACTCTCCACCCTCAGTAGCATCTTTATAAAGCATGCTCATATACAAACCCCGAAATTCTTAATGGTAACTGTAAGTTACTTTCCAATTTCAGGGCTCCACATTGGAACATGTGTAGATACATAGTTCCTTCTCTCTTACTTGAGTTACAAACTAGGAGAAGCTGTACATTTTAGAAGCCTGAGTATCCCTATATCTTCTCCCAGCCCTTCCTCTGCCACAAGTCCTACAGGGATGACCTTTCCTCTTCCTAGTAAGGATCATGGCTAAGTCCTGGGTTGGGCTACCTGAGTCCCCTTGTGTCACCTGACTAACCCAGCTCCTGCTGGCTTGGCCCAACCCAACTAAGAGGAGGGTGAGAACTGCTAGGTTTCCATTTTATCTCCACTCCTTGGGAGATCAGCATTTTGTTTTGTAGTAATAAGAGGAGATATTCTGAGGCCAGCCCCTCACTGAGAGCTTAGACCGTGCTTATGGATCTGCCAACACACTGGGATCAACCTTCATTTCTGCCATACGTTTCACGTACAGTTTAACATAAGTTCAATGCACATGATCTTGACCTAACGCCAACATCAATGTAAGATAGCTTTTAAATGAATGGGTAGGAAAAGGAGAAAGTTATAGTTAGGAGAAAGGACTAGGGAGTGCTTAGGGAGGCAAAGCCATGGTTAACGCGACAAGATAGAGAGCACTGGGCAATGTAGAGCACGGTAGACAGAACCCAACTACAGAAGGGTATGTAGGATATGTTTACTGATTATCTCCAAATGGCTTGTGCATTAGGCCCATGGCACCAGAGGCTGGGGGGTTAGGGGTAGGCTATGTAATGCTGTCCTGAGATACTCCGTAGCCTTCTCGCTGGAGCAGGGAGCTTCCTAAGATACTCCTAAAGTCACATGGCTGATAGGAGTCTTAAAGCAGCATGCATGGAAACAACAGGGCAAGACTTCTGAAGAAAACCTGTCCTCCCCACAGTGCTCCACAGCAGACCAGACTTCAGAGCATCCATCTGGAGTATTAGCCCTAACAAACCTCTTGCCTATATACTTTTTTTCCACCTTAAAGAGCTTGTAAAATAAAATAACTCTAGAGCACCATAAACTGGTGCTCCAGAGTTATTTTCTCCTGATTATCTGGAGCACATTCTGAGATGTTAGGTAAACACACGGTGCTAAGGTTAGCATCCAGCCACTCAGGCTTGGAAAGGACAGTGACACAGGATAAGAATCATCCCTCACGTTCCCAAATAGAAACCTGAAGTCAGGGCAAGCCAAGAGCCTCCTCAAGAAATTAATTTGAGGCTATTCCCAGCCTCAGAGAGCTGTGGTGGCCTGTACAGGGTGGCCTGGTAAACTTGTGGGACATTAAGGGACACTGTTCAAACTACAGTGAGTCTGAAACCTCTCAGAGGAAAAGAATCAAGAGCACTTGGCCTTGGGCCTTGTGATGGTTTGTATTTGCTTGACCCAGGGAGTGGCACTATTAGAAGGTGTAGCCCTGTTGGGGTAGGTGTGCCATTGTTGAAGCAGGTGTGTCACCATGAGTAGAGGCTTTAAAACCATCACCCTTGCTGCCTGGAAGTATTCTGCTCGCAGCCTTCAAATGAAGATGTAGAACTCTCAGTTCCTCCTGCACCTCTCAGCTCCTCCTGCCCCATGCCTGCCTTGATGCTGCCATGCTTCTGCCTTGACGATAATGGACTGATCCTCTGAACCTGTAAGCCAGCTGCAATTAAATGTTGTTCTGAGAGTTGCCTTGGTCATGGTGTCTGTTCACAGCAGGAGAACCCTAACTAAGACTGGCCTCACGGCCTCATGGCCTCATGGCCTCTTGACCACTATCACCAGCGAGAATCCACGGTGAGGAGTGCTCAGGTCTGTGGGAGTCAACGGCTCAGGCTCCACACACAAGCGTGTTACAGGGATGGGAATAAACACAGTTCATCCTGGGCTGGATTTCTACTGGGTGCACCGCTTTCTATCTTAATGAATAACTACCATCTAAGAAAAAAAAACATAGTGAATAAAGCTATTTTGGTCCTAAAACTATTGATCTATAAACTTACATTCTGGCAATAGTTTTGAAACACTACCAATTTTGTAATTAAAAAAAAAAAACCTTTCCAGTTTATGAAATTAAGCCCTTTGATGCATGGGAGGCTTTTCTTCTGTCTCTGGTTGGTGGGCTGGGGCAGAGAAAGCAGGAAGACAAGCATTCTGCTCACTCAACGACGGCAGCGAGCATTAAGACGCAGAGAAAGCAAATCTCCCCAGCTCACAGCATTTACTTTCTCCATTTAGCTCAGGGCCTGTTATTCTTAGTTTATGAATCATATCCTATGGCATTCCATTTGCACAACCTCAATTCCTTTTCGAAAAGGAAAAAGGTAGTATAAATAATTGCAGTAACTGGGTAAAAGAGCTCACTTGGAGCATTGGGCCTCTCGGAGAATAAACCACCAACCCATAATACTAAAATTGCATCACTTGGCACTCTGTGTCCCTGCATGTGCACGCTGTACAGGACACAGCCCTCCAGGACCCTTCCATGCATGGTACTCCTGTCACCCCAGGAGCTCCCCAGCCACCCAGTCCCCTCTTCTCCCATAGGAGCATCACCATCCCTCATCCACGCCAGTCTGCCCTGCGATTTATCAGAGAGTCACACAGGGGTAGGATGGGTTTCCTGAGGTTCCTGCATTGCAGACCAACACAGTGTGAGATGCGGAGTGAGTTACAGCACAATGTTCTACAGCTATGTAGAGGAGAACGCCAGGAAGTGGGGTCTGTGTCCTGATCATCTGAAGAGGGCAGTGTCTTTCCTTCATAGGCAATAGCCAAAGCTCATTAAAAAAAAAAAAAAAAAAAAAAAGCTCTAAACCAAAGGTACTGCGGGGCCACCATTCAGGGCATTCTCGGTGACACACCAGGAAACAGCACTCCCATCACATGTATGACCCAAGTGCCCTGTCTCTAGCACCAGTCACTTCTAGTCATGCCCCTGCAGACGGGCTGTAGAAAAAGAACAAACTGACTCGTTGGTTTCCCCTTATGTCTTCACTTTGAAATTACAAGCTGTTGAAAACCTTTGGCTCGTGAGAAATCCAATAGATGTAAAATTACCACCCTTTCTTGCCATTTCAACAGAAATATGTCTGTCTCCTCTGTTTTCTGAACTAAATTTGCAAGCTGGCCAGCAGTCAGTCTAGTTTCAACAACCCTCCTGCTCCTTGGATGGTTGATGATGTATAATTTAAGTCGACTGCCCTGAAGGCCACTAAAGTCCTAGGCAATACTGAATACACACACATACACATACACATACACATACACACACACACACACACACACACACTATCTGAATGTAAAAAACAGATCTGTTCAACATATGTGGATATTGTAAAATTAGGGATCCTGTTTCAAACATTAGGTTTTAATCCAAGATTCTGTTCAGCCTGAATACACTAAGAAATTTGCACCACATGGAAACCATATGTAACCACAGTCAGTACCCTGGGAAGGCTGCACAGAAGACAATCAGAGGTCTCCACCTACCCAGAGGACTGATCAGAGTATGAGCACCTCCCGGTCTCTCTTTCCAGGACCTTTACAGGAGAACTGGGAATGGGCCATGGTGGGAGAATTTGCAACATGGAAACTGGCAAACACTAGGGGCTCGGGTTCCCACCTCCCCAGTGTCACCCTGCTGAGGAACGCTGTCTGAGTGGCATCTCTCACTGGCAGTCAGGCAACCTTGGAGACGGGAACGCTCAGGTGCTTCTGGAATACCATCATGATGTGGTGATGAAGCAAGAATCACAGCACATACATGAAGCTCTTTCAACTTCCAAGAAGAATGTGTTTCAGTTCCACCTTTCCGTGACTTTGGAATAAAAATATGGCCCAAAGTCAAATCTCCCAGAATGCTTAAAGTCTGTGTACAGCCTGCCACTTTGTGGTTGTCAAGGCCTGTGGGGAATGAATGTTTTGGCCATTCTGCGAGATGAACTTGTTCCCAAAATGTCTTCCTTCTTGGTGGCAGAACAGGCTGTCTCCTGAAGGACACAGACAAACACCCTGAAGCAGCCAATCCCAGAGGCTAGGGAGAGGCTGCTGACGGTGCCCCACGCTCCACTATTCTACAACCCACCTGGCCACGCTGAAACAAACTGCTGACAAACAAGATCAGAACCCAGATGTAAGAACCAGATAGCTGCTGACAGGTGCAGTCTGTCTCACTCGAAGGGAAACACATACAATCAGTTGCCATTGATACCTCCTCCAATCGTCTCTATAGGTAACCCACACACAAGTCTTATGAAGCACAAAGTACTGGAAGAAATTCAATAGTATATACTGTGTGCTGCACTTTATATCAGAAACCAGAGTTGCCATGCCCAGAAGGTAAGGTCGTAAAGTGTTTAAGTAATGCAAGAGGTAAACATGTTTAAGAGTGGTGAGCCCTCGCTGCCTATGACCCTGTAAAGACAGGTCAGCTTTTATCGACAGTTCAGCTTTTATCGACAGGTCAGCTTTTATCTTGGAGATCACCAGTTATAATCAAAAGATGTAGGTGAGGAGATTGCTGTTCAGAGAAGTTTCCAAATGCACCCGGGAGTCAACAGACCCTGTGACCCTGCAGTCACCTATGACCTGCCGCTTTGAATAGAGGCACACGGGAGCCAACCCTGAGACAAGGGTATGTGACAAGGGTAATATCCAAAAAGCTAAGGCCAGTGATACCTCCAGCTAGTGACCCCTTTGCCAAAATGAGTTTCGGGGTAGGAGAGAGTCAACTGTACTGTTCTGGCAGAAAATTCTAACAAAAGGTGGCTGGATTCAAGCCACATACGGCACCTGGAATTCCAGGTAGCAACAGGGATGTCCCTGACCACCAGGGTCAGTTGCGGGAGTCCAGGGCACACAGCTGTTGGCTGGGTTGATAAGGTACACAGGTCTGACCCAAAGGCAGGAAGAAGTGGGTCACACTATTAAAAGTTACTGATATCAGAAAAGTAAGATGTCTGAAAGTAAAAGCTGAATTCAACCCAGAACCACAATGGTACTGGGAACTCCCCCACCAAGCCGCACCTCAGTTACAATGTGCTCTTAAGCCACATTCCTCTTGTGCTGCAGAAAGCCTCTGCACCCACGACTTTCCTTCAGAAAACAACAGAGGCAAAAACTCATGTTCAACAAGTACCTTCATTTTTTTATGAACAAATTCCAAAACAAGGTAGTATAGAGAAATGCAATTAATTAGTTAATCCACCTTTTTTTTAACTCATTCACTAAAATTATGACATGCAATTAAATCAGGGGAAAACAATTATATAGCTTATTTCAAAACCAGCCATGTTTAATTCTGAAAGACTGAGCTCACCAAAGGCGGCCTTTCTGGGTCTAGGCGCCAACAAGCAGCACTCTTGGGAACGTCTGCATACGGCAGTGTCTCAAAATACCTGAAACTCATTTTAGTCCCTAAAACCCACTGGTAACTTCATATACCCAAGTTTAGCTTGTTTCATGGCCTTGACAGCGTATGTAAAATGGCCCAAGCAACTCGACATCCCCTTCCCCCTCACACATCACTGTTGCATCTTCACGGTCCCTGTCCAGCATCCAGCATCCTCACTGCTAACCAAGACTGTCAGAAAACACAGGCTTAAACAATATGCAACTGTCTTACATGTATGTTTCTCTAGAAATGCAATAAACAAGATACAACATTTCAATACAAAGAACCAAACTCTTTGAAAAGGATGGAATCAGTAACATCATAACAGATCCACGATTCTTACTTTAAAAGATGTAAATTTGTTTTCCCCAAACTTTGGTGTTTACCTCAGAATATGCAGCATAAGCCTTCAGCGCTTAGTGACCATGCCTGTTTATATGCATAACAGGAGAGTGGAAATGTCACCAGAGCAATCGCCTGTGTGTCATCCCAGAAGACAAATGACCTGAAAACCTCCGTTTCATACCCAACAAAAATACCCTGTCACATGCACCTGTGTTTGAGGCGACAGTTGATTTTAGGAATCTGCAAACTCTGCAAAGTCCTTTGCAAGCAGCAGCTGCATCCACTATCTGTGCCTTGGAGTCTAAGACTTTCATTTTGGTGAAAATAACTTCAATAAGAGGCTGTCTGCATCAAATAATCAAGATCTACAGAGCTACAGAAAACACACCTCACCTTCTCCTCCTTAATGTTAAACCAAGTTACAAAATGGCTTTTAGAGCTTTTTTCTCTCCACCACATTTCTTTAGAAACAACGCAGAGCACTTACACTCTGCCCACACCATCCATTCATGATGCAAAGCTTAGGACTGCACAAGTATGCACCGCAATGCCCCTAGCCCATCTGACTCGCCCAAATCCTGAAGAACACGCACATGGCCAGCTCCCACTCTGTCGGCCAAGGGACACCAAACACGCCAGACCGCCAAAACAAACATCTGTTTTTTAGTAAATGTGTATAATAAGCAAACTAAACAGCTTTGGAGGTGAAGTATTCGACTTGATTAAAACATAGCCAATTTCTCTTAAAAATCTAAGACTATATGCACATGAATTCATTTCTTTGGTCAGTAAAAATGGAAATGTGGATTCAGCTTGTAACGCAACAGAAAATTGAGTATCCCATCTTTTCTGATTTTCGAAAAAATCAGAGAGAAAGAGAGGAGAGGAGAGGGGAGGGTAAGGGAGGAGAGGGGAGGAGAGGGGAGGAGAGGGGAGGAGAGGGGAGGGCAGGGGAGGAGAGGGGAGAGGGGAGGAGAGGGGAGGAGAGGGGAGGGCAGGGGAGGGGAGGAGAGGAGAGGGGAGGGGAGGAGAGGAGAGGAGAGGAGAGGGGAGGGGAGGGAAGGAGAGGAGGGGAGGAGGGAGCAAAAACTCGGCCAAACATCTAAATCCAGCATCACGTTTGGTCACTGACACAGTACCCATGGACTCAGATCAGGAAGAGTCCTACCTGTGTTCCTGTCTGGTAAGATGCAGCAATGCTTCTGCAGAATGCCGGGCAGAACCTGTTTCAAAACACATAAATAAAAGGTACTTGGTTATCATTCAAGCAGAGGTAAAGCACTTCATTAGCTGCTGTGAGGGATTTTCTAATAAGATCATCCAGGATGTCCCAAAAGTTGCTGCACCCAAGACAGACGCAATAACCAACCCATGTGGAAAAAGCTGATAAGCGTGCATCTCTCATCAAAAAGGTTAATCAAGTAAGTGTGCTGATTGCATATGGCCCTCCTGGGATGTGGCTGCCACTGGGTAATGCACACCCTAATGGGCCCTACGAGATCTGGAACATGGCTCTGGAGGGACTGCTGTGTGCAGGGAAATGGGCACACCAATTTTCCTGGTGGCTTTTAAAATATTAGTTGTAATTAGAGGCTGACAATGGCGCCTTGCTGGGACGCTCTGCTGGGTCTTCATTGGGGACCTAACCTCAGAGGCTGTCTGTCATCCCTCATCCAGAAGATTTGTGGGGAAATGTAAAACGGAGAGCTCTGTTAGGAGTCTAAGCTTGAGAGCAAAAGGTGAAGGAAGTGACGTGAGGGAGAAAACAATAGAAATTGGTTTTGTCAAGAAAATCCTACAACGTAAAGCTTCTACGGGGCACGGGCCAGAACGAGTCTGCAATGGGAGGGTCTCAGCAAAAAATTTATGACCAGGCTTCCTACGCCACTCAGACCTGAACTCTCGTATGCTCCACAAGACCAGGCACGGCCCTCAGCCAACAGTGGCAGCTGTCCAGAGATTTCAGCAGGACGGTAGTGTAGCATTAGAGTAATGGATTCCATGCAACTGACTGCCACATCCCAGGGAAATGTTACTTCCTCCGCTCCCTCAGAATACCTTGTGTGAAGTAAAGAATGCTTTTTATCCTAAACATAATCAGCTGTCCAGAACAGCATAAATAACTTCTGACGCTGGATAAAATCTACTTACACACACACACAAACACAATCAAATAAAATAAAGCAATAAGCACATCTACATCTAGTAAATGCTATGGAAAAACATGGGATTAGAGATCAAAAAAAAATGTATCTAATTTTCACAGGTTAACTGCTATATTAGTACACAAGCCACAGCTGATGAAAACCTCATTCGATTAACCTTCAAGAGCATGGCAAGAACCACAGTATCAGTTCTAGCCTATGATCCAGGGTCTGTAGTGTTGATGGTCTCCACCAACCAGGCCTGTCCCCTGGGTTTATGTCTGACTCCTCCTCCAGAGCAGTCCTACGCCTTCAAGAAACACAGAGTTCCAATGGCAAATTCTTTTGTTTAGTGGGGCCCTGCCAAGCAGGAAACTGACTATAAACCTAGTAGTTACAGTGGTGAGATCTCTCCACAGTTGGCTCCATCTGAGTCTGTATCGTCAGAATTACCACAATGTCACCTTTCCCCTGGGTCTTGAACTAAGAGACCTGTGCTTAAGCCAGGTCCTAAAGGCCATGGTGTATATAGAAATGTCTAACCTGAGGACCACTAAGTTGAGAAATAGTCATGTCAATTTATTGACATGTGACCTTAGACACTGATCAATGATTCCCAGGGGCATTTGAGTCAAGGTCTCTGGGTCAAACCACGTGGACATCTGACCCTAGAGCACTGATAACATCACACTCAAGCTCCCTGTTTGCTCTCAGAGCTTACCTTCCAAAAGCCACCAGCATAATCCAGGGACCTCACTTTTGATCCCACTGAAGCAATGTTCCCTCACTGACACAGCCTCCATTTTTTTTTAACATGCCAAGTAGCTTTCATTTGACCGCAAACAGGATTATATAAGGAGCCTGAAGAAGTCATAAACAGTCCATGGTAGAATTCACCTTGACTTTCCCAAAGGCAGACGATTTGTGTTCAAAAATGGCGCCTATATCTAATCTTGACAGTCTCCTCCCAGCCTCCATCCTGGGTAAGACACCTGCACTAAATCTTGGACACAGCCGCAGACTCTCAAATGCCAGGCACAGAGCACTTCCTTGCAGCCAGCTTAAGGGAACATCCAGGCAGGACTGTAATGGGTTTATTTCCTTCTCTCTGAAGGATTTACAGAAGGCAGCAAAGGAGAATGAAATTATCTTGCCTGCCCGAAGGCACTTTAAAAGTTCAATCCTGCTCAACCTGTCTATTCTTTGAGAACATTTAACTGTTGAAGATAATTGGAGACAATTTGCTCTGCTGCCCAGAGTCAGGAGAGAGGGACAACAAATTCAAAGACCCCCAGAATCCCCATCAGCATTACCCAAGGTCTCAGAGCGTCCATCATTCCACATTCTGAGAAGACCCCAGTTGATATCTATGCAGCATACATTCAGATTCTTCCAACTAGAGATCCACTTCCTAAATAAGAACCCCAGCCAACGTCTCAATTATCTGAATTCTACTTTCTCTCTAGGTACCACCTTCTTAGATCACAGACGAAAACATAACCCCACAGGGATGCTGACACTTCTGTAATATTACCCGAAGAAGAGTTAGATTTCATGTGTCTGGTGACCCTGGCTGCATCTAACATACTCCTGGCTACACTGGCCATGGGCTGGTGTTTAATAGTATAGCCTGAACACATTGCTTTGGGTGGTGATGCCAACGCTCAGGGAAGACTCAGAGCTCTGATCACCCAGGCAGTACCCCTAGGCAGTTTTTGTTTTATCCTCTTCACTCAAGTCCCAGGTGACTATAACCTCTGCCTGTCTCTGGACACCAGAACACATGATTTCCTTTCTTTCCCCCACTGACACCTTTAGGGACAGTAGTTTCTAGAGGGTTAGAGGTCAGCGGTCCTCTGACCTCTGCCCCTCCTGTCACTTCTGAGCTTGAAGGGCCTCTAGAGTAGGGAGCACAGCAGTTCAACTGTTTGAAGTCCATGTGATCTGGGAAAACCCTCCTATATACAGAATATCAGTCTCTCAGAGAGGATGGGATGGCTTAGAACATTAAAATATCCCACCACAGACTGCAGGCCTGAAATCTACATCCAAGGTATAGAGTTATGCATCACTTAAAGGCTCCAAGAATGATTATTTATACCACTCTACTCTTGATGGCTTCTAGCACACTGGGCTAATATCCCTCCAATCTCCATTGTATCTATGTGGCCTTTCCCTCTCTCTCTACATAGTTTTCCCTCCACAGTCATGTGTCAGCAAAGGCCTCTCCTCATGTGTGTGTTAACCTGGCCTCCTATGCACACATGTTCGTGGTGTTCCCTCCATACATACACAACTCATGTGGCCTTTCTTCCATCCATGTGTGTCTACACCTACCCAGTCTTCCCTCCGTACATGTGTGTCTACCCCCACAAGGTCACCCTTCCATTCATGTGTGTCCACACCCTCATGGCCTTGCCTTCACAGGCATGCCCGCTAAACCATCTTCTCCAGCACCTGCCCGCCTGTCCTTTCTACAAATAGTCCAATTCGATTAGAGCCTACTTTGTGGCTTTGTCTACCTTTGCTAAGTCTTCCAGGACCCTGTATCTGAATTGAGGCATATTGTGAATGCTTAGGGAGAAGAGAATTCAAGCCATAATATGGTAAAGCATAGCAATTAGGGAGATCCAGTGAAGAATCGTGGTATCATCAATATCATTTATTGGCAAGTTATGGAGTGTTCTGGGCTTGAATTTGCCGCAAGATAATAAACCCAGGGCTTCTTCAAAATGTGGCTTGGACTCCCCTGGCTACTAGGAGTCTAATTTCTCACCATAGCAGCATTATTAATGCAACCCCCTTGATCTCTCAACCTGATCTCCATGTTTTCTGATGCTCTCCCTCCATAGAGCCTTTGAGATGGCAACTCACTCGTTCCCATAGATACATCATTGAAAACCTGGAATGGACCACAGTCCACCCTTCTCCTGGTCTGCCTGCTGCAAACTCTTGCATTCTTGGATCTGCCCTTCCCACCCCCAGCCCACCTGCTTCTGAGCCATTTCACCCTGAAATTGCTGATTTGAGTTTATATTTAGCTTCAAGCTGTCCCACCCATGCCGAGCCCTCACATGGAACAAAAAAACCCCACAAGTGGGCATGTGGTTGTCTGGGGCCTCGGAGGTCAGTTGTGTTGGGTGGGTGCTGAGTACAGCCTGAGAGATGATGGTGGTCAGAGAATGAGATGTGATCATTTGTAGGCTGCTCCAAGGTCTCACCACCAGGTGTGAGATCTCGGTCTGCACGCTGGACCCAGAACACTTCAGACAGCTACTTGCCCTTGAGCCCTCCTCTCCTCATCCAAATAACTGCAGGGTATCTGAGGTCCCTGGATGACTCTCACTAAAGCATCTGCAGTGGAGATAAGGGGTTCCCTGCTTCCCTCCTTCCTTCACTCCTTTGCCCAGCTTCCTGCTGTCAAGCTCCCGATAGTCCGATATCCCGGGAGACTCTCAAGGATTCTCGTAGCCTAGCTCCAAACTGAGCCATGGAACTCAGCAAAACACTCAGCGGGAACCTGCTCTCTTGCAAACTGGGGACACAGTGCTGGAGTACTAACGCATGGTGTATGTGTGATGCTCCTAACAAGTCTGGCCCCAGTTAGATGTCCCCATTTAAAAAGAAGTTACCTTGTGAGGATGATCAGCCTCAGAAAGAGTTGGCATCCTCTGTTAGACCCCAGTCCAAAGACCTAAACTTCTGCTGTCTGTGTTCTCTTTCCCAAGCCTCCTGGAGTACCTTGCTAAGTTTCTGAATCTACATGCCAATGACAGATAACCCAATATTCAGTCCTCTTGGAGACTGCTGTTCCCTCACACAGTCTATTCTTTTTCAAAAAAAAAAAAAAATTAGCACCTCTGAGCTTACTCTGTTTCTCAGCAGAGACACAGTCAACTTCCTATTAAAAAAAAAGAAGCCATGTGCTCACTCTGAAGTGTAGCTGGAGTGGACCAGGTGAGGAACTGTCACCTTTCAATTTCAGTCTGTGGCCAGATGTGCCCGCACTCTGGATCTACCTGAGCCACAATGGAGATTCACAACCTCTAATTCTCAGAAACGCTACTATTTCTTTTCTGTTTTCTCTTCCTGGAAATTCTATTCTTTGGGCACAGGGATGAGTGAGCCTAATCACCATGCCCAGTCGGCCTCTCTGCCTTCATGTCACATGCCTGCAATGTGCTCCTTGCTCGGTACTCCATCCCTCCAGTGTACTCCCCCTCCAGTCTACCCATCCTGTTATTTCTCTGCGATTTTCCTTCCCATGCATGTCGCTTTGACCAGCTTCATCTTGGCTCTGTACACAGCACAGGCTCTTCCCTCCCTGAGGACAGTAATATGGGTGGCTCCTCGACTTTTGGCATAGTCTCTATTCTTGGTGACATCTTGGCTGTAAAATCTGATGGTCCATGGTCATCTACCTTGCTTAATATCAAGGCCTATGTGTTATCATCTGATCTCCAACATTGTTAATGTGGGATCAGGCCAACATCATACATTCCCAGTCTGGAATGAGTGAGAGACAGGGAGGCAGGCACCTGTGTGGCCTGAATATTCTCAAGACTGCTAGGCCCACCAGGGTTGGGGGAGCAATAGCTGCCATCAAAAAGGCTCTCTCTGAGGTACAGAGTGAGCCTCAAAGGTAAAAGGTGGTCTTGGAGCCTTTGGGTTGCCCAGTGTACATGGTATTTTGTCCTGTTCTTTTACTTCTTAAAATACCAATAGACATTATTTCCAAGTATGAACTCTTAGGAAGTATTATTCTTTGCCGTCCCCAACCTCTCTCAGACTTATGTCCTTCCTTCATGAAGAGCAGCAGGATGCTGAGTCCAATGGACTGCTATACTTGGCCAGTCTAAGTTTCTGCAGTTTGTATAAGAGATAAGCAATGTGATATTAAAAACTTGAAGTGACGTCACACAGTTTAACATGCTCCTCAGAAGACATAGTCCCCAGAGATACAGGCACAGTTTTTAAGAGTGTCAAGAACATTAATAAGTATTCAGTTAACTTTTTCCAACCTGCTGAACTGTGAAGAAATGGCCTTAGGTTTCTTCTATAAAACAAGGCATCCCACATCTCTCATGAAAGGAGACTCAGCAGCACCTGATTCCCACAGTCTCTGGGGATGCCGGTCTCCATGTGTGCTGAACCATCCTCTACTCGTGCCTTCCTCTTGTGGTGCTGACATTGATGAGCAAGGACTCATCTGTAGACCAGCCATCAACAGGACAGGACAGATGCTCATGTGGCACTTCCCTGTGTGTCTCCACATGCCTTCTCCATGCACATCAGGAGATGGGGAAAGATCCTTATCTTTGTCATGGTAAGCAGTTAGATGTGCACCAGAACCCTTGAGAGAATTGCAGCCTCTGAGTTGGGTGTAGGTTCTGAGGACTGGTTGCCTGGGTAATGCCCAGCTCCTTCTCTTACAAGAATGCCAACTGATTCAAGGCTCTGCCTTGGTGCCCAGCTCAGGGTAGGAACACCCCTTCAAAGCAGACTAAGAGATATGAAGGCTGAAACAAAAACTGTCAGCTGGGGGTGCAGTGTCTCAACATTAGGTGTTTGCCTTATATTTCGTGGTCCTAACGCAGGGATTCATGGGGAGCAAAGCACCACAGCCTAGAACACAAGCAGGACCTGAGAATGGACTAGCCACCATCAGCAGCCTCATCTGTGTCATCTGTGAAAACAGGCCCACTTCAGGGACTCCACGGCTTAAGTCAGTAATGAGGTCAGTCAACCATGAAGAACTCACACCTCAGTCTACCAGTGCTACCTACACACACACACATCACATCACATCACATCACAAGTACAGTGTCCTGGTCCCCCACCAGTGCCAGAAGCAGAATTTCACATTGCCTGGTGATGCTTTAGCAACAATCCAGGAAGTGGTTTGCGAACCATGGAAGCCACATATCACTGCCAGCAACATCTGTCCATCGACATCTCATGAATTGGTTGTCCTATTAGAGTTCATGCAACAGAAACACCAGGACAAGCTGACCGAAGACAGACAGCAGAAAGGCTATGCACAGAGAATTCAATCCCAATGTACTTCTGTGGCACAAGAAAAAATGGAGGGCCTCTCAGCGGAGCTGGAGATAACAGTATTTCTAGAGCAGATTGCAGCAACGGTCCTTAGCTTAGGAGTACATGATATTCCAAAGGGCAGGGGCAATGTGGACAACTGGAAATCTATATCCAGGCCTATGGCACCTGCCAGGTTCCTCACCAGCACTGGTACCAACCCTTCTGTGCATGAACAATCTACTGATGCCTCCTTAGCCCTAAACAATTAAGTCACGCTAATTTGGTTCTAATCACCTCTGGTTCATACACATGCATGCTATAAATAAAGAGTCCTACAAACATCTAGGAAAATAGGAGGAAGAATAAACATATATATGGCACAGAACCCAACGATGCAAACACACACACATACACACACACACACCATCAGGCTGCACACCCAGCAGGCCACCCTCCACCAGTGCCAGCACGCCCAGAATGAGCACAGCTGGACTGCACCTGCCCCATTCCTCCCCAGACACAGGCAATAGTCAGGAGATGTTCCCTATGATCATCTGAAGCAGAACACGTTCTACAAACACAAGTTTTCTAGCTAAAACTCCCTCTCTGCTGCCAGCAAGCCCCACTTGCTAATAAGGAACTCCCATGAGTCCTTTGTGGCCTCACAGTTAACGGGGGCATTTGAGGTTCACCAGACAGTACAAGGAAGCTCCCACCGTGAGAAAAATCAAAACTACACTGACCAAACAGAATTTCTGTAAGAAATAAGATATTTAAAAATAATTACTATCAACATTTCAGAATTCTAAAGATGGCACAGATAATGTTTTTATTGGTTTGTTAGGTTTTACCCTTGTTGTTGCTTTCGAGACAGGGCCTCCCTAGTGGCCCAAAATGACCTTGAACTCATGATTCTCCTGTGTCAAATCCTGTGGGGGCCTAGAACAGGAGCAAGGCTCCATACCTAACAACACTAGATATTTCTGTTGGACTAGAAAGCAGGATGTTACACACAGAGAAGCAAAACCCAAAGAACAAGAATGTACCTTTGGGAGTCAGAATCAACCAACTTTCAAGGAAATAAAATGCTAAAAAAAAAAAAAAAAAAAAAAAAAAAAAAAAAAAAAAAAAAAAAAAAAAAAGAGGGAAAAAAAAGAAAAATAGATTCAAGATGTTATCTTAGAATGTAGAGAGAAAAACATACTACAGAGTGACCAAGAGGGGGACAAAAACCAGAAATTTAGTTGTGGTTCTTTCTGTCTCACAGTGGGAGAGCCTATTCTCTTCCAAGCAAGCTAGCCTGAATCCACAGGCACTCGGGAAACAGATTCAGTACTTAGAAGCCCACAGTGAAATGACCAGGAGGGAGGCTCCAAACACATCCACAGCACTGAACACAGACAGTGCAGAGCAAAGGAACAGAGAGCAGTGCTCTGGAAAGTAAGAAGAGAAATCTCCCCCATACAGGCTATCCACGAAAGAAGACAGCATCAGTCGGATGCATGAGGTGAGTGCCAGGGCTTCCTAGATTGACCCTGCCTCTGCTGTCGGAAGGCTGATGAGGAACACCCTGCACCATTGTACAAGGAAAATAGAAAAAGGAGGCCTGGGACAAAGGGACTAGGCCATAACCAGAGAGGAGGGATGGAAAAAGTCACGCAGAACAAGGGCGCCTAGCAGAGAAGGGGAACCCTTTAAACACTCGCTTATCTAAACTCAAGGCAGAGCTGGGTCTGTCTGTGGAGTGGAGGCAAATCCCCCACACAGCACTGGGGCAGTGATCCTGAGAACAGCTTTCCAGTCTCTTACCAATGCTTACAGTATGCATATGTGTGACCCAGACATGTTAGAGCATGAAGCCAGCAGGTCCCCACACTGACACTTATGGATCTGAAGATGCCGTACCACGTGTCCTTCAGAACAAGCAATGTTGAACCTTAGAACAGAAGACTTTCGGTGTTTTCAGGAGGTCCTGCTGCAGCCGGAGTCGGCCATGAAGTCAGCAGGGGTTTACTTCCTGTTAGAAATACACGCCCAGCAAACCCAGAAGAGCTCTTTGAAAGACACTGAGATGTAGCCTGGGTCAGAGCCAGAATTATGTTTTTTTTAATTATTTTTTAATATTTTTATTTTCTATATTCTTTGTTTACATTCCAAATGATTTCCCCTTTCCCCGATCCCCCCTCCCCATATGTCCCATAAACCTTCTTCTCTCCATCCCTTCTCCAATCACCTCGCTCCTTTTTCTCTGTCCTTATATTCCCTTCCCATGCTAGATCAATCCTTTCCAGGATCAGGACCCTCTCCATACTTTTTCATGGGAGTCATTTGTTATTCGATTTGTGCCTTGGGTATTCAGGGCTTCTGGGCTAATTAATATCCACTTATCAGAGATTGCATTCCATGTGTATTTTTTTGTGATTGGGTTACCTCACTTAGGATGATATTTTCCAGATCAAACCATTTGCCTAAAAATTTTGTGAATTCATTGTTTCTAATTGCTGAGTAGCATTCTATTGTGTAAATATACCACATTTTCTGTATCCATTCCTCCTCTGAGGGGCATCTGGGTTCTTTCCAGCTTCTGGCTATTATAAATAAGGCTGCTATGAACATAATGGAGCATGTGTCTTTATTGCATGCTAGGGAATCCTTTGGGTATATGCCCAGGAGAGGTATAGCAGGGTCCTCCAGAAGTGTCATGTCCAGCTTTCTGAGGAACCTCCAGACTGATTTCCACAGTGGCTGTACCATCTTACAGCCCCACCAGCAGTGGAGGAGTGTTCCTCTTTCTCCACATCCTCGCCAACACCTGCTATCTCCTGAGTTTTTGACCTTAGCCATTCTGACTGGTGTAAGGTGAAATCTCAGGGTTGTTTTGATCTGCATTTCCCTAATGACTAATGATGTTGAGCACTTCTTAAGGTGCCTCTCGGCCATCCGAATTTCTTCAGGTGAAAATTCTTTGTTTAGATCTGTACCCCATTTTTAATAGGGTTATTTGGTTCCCTGGGGTCTAACTTCTTGAGTTCTTTGTATATATTGGATATTAGCCCTCTATCAGATGTGGGGTGGGTGAATATCCTTTCCCAATTTGATGGTTGCTGTTTTGTCCTTTTAACATTGTTCTTTGCCTTACAGAAACTTTGTAATTTTATGAGGTCCCATTTGTCAAAAAGTCTGCTGTGATTCTGATAGGTCTTCCTTTATATGTTACTTGGCCTTTTTCTCTTACTGCCTTTAATATTCTTTCTTTGTTTAGTACATTTGGTGTTTTGATTATTATGTGATGGGAAGTATTTCTGTTCTGGTCCAGTCTGTTTGGAGTTCTGTAGGCTTCTTGTATATTCATGGGCATCTCTCTCTTTAGGTTAGGGAAGTTTTCTTCCATAATTTTATTGAAGATATTTACTGGCCCTTTAAGTTGCAAATCTTCACTCTCATCTATGCCTATAATCCTTAGGTTTGGTCTTTCATTGTGTCCTGGATTTCCTGGATATTTTGGGTTACAAGCTTTTTGCATTTTGCATTTTCTTTAACTGTTGAGTCCATGGTTTCTATGGTATCTTCAGCATCTGAGATTCTTTCTTCTATTTCTTGTATTCTGTTGTTGATATTTGCATCTCTGTCCCCTGATTTCTTCCCAAGGCTTTCTATCTCCAAAGTTGTCTCCCTTTGAGTTTTCTTAGTTGTTTCTACTTCTGATTTTAGATCCTGGATGGTTTTGCTTAGCTCCTTCACTTGCTTGTTTGTGCTTTCCTGTAATTCTTTAAGAGATTTTTGTGTTTCCTCTTTCATGATCTCAGCCTGTTGACCAAAGTTCTCCTGTATTTCTTTAAGTGTTTTTTGCGTTTCCTCCTTATTGGCTTTTGTATTCTCCTGGATTTCTTTCAATGATTTTTGTGTTTCCCTTGCAAGGGCTTCTAACTTTTGATCCATTTTCTCCTGAATTTCTTTAAGTATGTCCTTCATGTGTTCCTGTACCAGCATCATGACCAGTGATTTTAAATACAAATCTTGTTTTACTGGTGTGATGGGGTATTCAGGACATGCTGTTAAAGGAGAATTGGGTTCAGATGCTGCCATATTGCCTTGATTTCTGTTAGTGACGTTCCTGCGTTTGCCTTTTGCCATCTAGTTCTCACTGGTGTTAGTTGGTCTTGTCAATGCTGGACTCACCAGTGCCAGCTGCCCCTTCCCAGGTGGCCTCTGGTGCACAGCTTACCTCCTGCACTGCCTGGAGACCGAGTGCTGTGGCCCAGGCTGTTCAGATCCCAAAGCAGACACCTGGAGGCTCCTGCAGGGGCCCGCTGGATTCACCAGAGCACACTGACTTCTCCCCGCTGGCTGCCCGGAAGCCCCTCTTGCCTCTTGCAGGACCTGGAGATGTGGTGTTGCCACCCAGGCTGATCTGAATCAGGAAGCGGAAAGATCTGAGGGCTCCCACCAGAGGCCTCAGGACTGGAACCTAAGCTCCGTGCCACCGGAGCAAGCTGTGCTTTAATTATTATTAAATAAATAAAATTTATTTTAAAATATACAAGTCAGTATTGATTTTTTAGGTTATCAAAATAATTTATAACAGTTAAATGCCTCTTAAATATACATGATATCTTCTGAAGCTAAAAGTAATAATATGCACTCAACCAGTTTTAAAAATGTATTTGGAACATTAAACATGATAGAAGTAGAAAAAAAAATCTCTTGTGAAGTCCTCTATGAAAGAAAATTGGGACAAGTTCCTGATTAGCCAGAAACCTTCCATTTCCAAGGGAGAATACTCAGCCCAACTGCAGTTTCATAGAATGAACTGGGTATAGTATTCCTTCTGTTTCTATTTTGTGAATAGTCTGAAGAGTATTGGTATTAGGTTCTTTGAAGGTCTGATAGAATTCTGCACTAAACCCATCTGGTCCTGGGCTTTTCTTGGCTGGGAGGCATTTAATGACTGCTTCTGTTTCTTTAGATATTATGGGACTGCTTAGTTTATCTGATAGTATTTGGTATCTGTCTAGAAAATTGCCCATTTCATCCAGATTTTCTAGTTTTGTTGAATATAGGCTTTTGTATTAGGATCTGATGATTTTGTGAATTTCCTCAGTTCCTGTCCCTGGCTGTTCTTTGGTTCCTGTGTCCTGATGGCTCTGGTGGGTCCCTCTTGGGCCAGGAATTTGAGCAGATGTGATCATCTTACCTGTGCTCACAGGCTTGTCAGCACTCCTGGGAGACCAGCTCCCTCCAGGAGCTATTTGGATGTGGAGCCCTGGGGCACAGCATCAGCTCTGAGCGCAGAGGAAAACAGGGCCAGAAGTATGTTTAAGAACCTCCAGTTGGGCTGTAGTGTTTAAGACCGGGGCTAGGCTCCACCCCATGCATCCTTCTTCTCCATGAATCTCCCCTATGCATGCTATACTGAGCAAGGGAAACCTGTCATAAATGTAACAGAGCCTGAGAAATGCTTCACATGTCACCTGGCTCCTCCCCTTCTCTTGTTACATCAGGGTCAAGTATTGCTGTAGTGGACCGTGCACCTCACACACTTAGGGGATCTATTTGGACAGCATGAAAGGAGACAACCATAATTTGGAATCTGTTACCAAATATTGCCTCCTTTTTTATGTTTTTTGTTTGTAATTTGTTTTTTTGACACAGGATTTCCCTGACTGGCCTGGAACTTGCTCCACAAACCAGGCTGGCCTCCAGCTCACAGAGATCTGCCTGCCTCTGCCTCTTCAGTCTGGGATCAAAGGTGTGCACCACCACTGCCTGGCTCGCTACCAAATCCAAAGGGCAACCTTATTGTCCAAACATCTCACAAAGTTCACATGTTTCCTTGGGCTAAAACACATCCTATGACTCTGCAGGGCCAACAGAGGGGTGTGCACATAATGTCTCTCTCTTTCTCCTTCTCTCCCTGTTTCTTTCTTTCTATCTATCCATCTACTTATCTATCTATCCATCCATTCATCCATCTATCCATCTATCTTTCTGTCTATGTGTCTTTTCCTGTCTCTCTGTCTCTGTTTCTTTGTCTCTGTCTATCTGCTTCTGTCTGCCTCTGTCTCTATCTCTATTTCTATCTCTGCCTCTGTCTGTCTGTCTGTCTCTCTCTGTCTCTGTCTCTCTCTCATACATACACACACACACACACACACACCATCCTGCTTAACCCCAGGTGTTATAGCAACACAATAGGCTCAATATTAAACATTAGTGAAAATGTCTTGAAGCTCTGGAAGTTGCAAGTCCAAGATTAAGTTATAACAGATTCTGATGAGGAATATGGGACATTTGTGACATGCAGACCTGTCCCCTCAGGTGGGAAATAACACTAAAGCTGTCCCCCACTAAGCTCCCTTCAGGTGAAAAATTAGATTATTGAACTCTTCATTTACTTATGAGGACACTGACCACAGAATGAACCCCAGTCCTGTGGCCTCACTAACCCCAGTCACCTCCACACATTGGGGGTTAGGGCTTCAAAACAAGAATTTGGTGGGGGATACAAACTTTTAGTGCTAGTTAAACATTTTAAAGATCAAAAGAGCCATATTGGACAATAAAAGAGAGATCAACCAATCAATAAAATCAATAATATAAAACCAACAAAATATCAACAGTCAATAGAGAGTTGAACATCAACTGATCAGAGTTAACCATTCTAGTTCATCTGACATTCAAAAGGCCCCTTTTAACTTCCAAAACACTACCTTCATTGCAACGGACCACACAGAATGTATTAGTAAAGAAAACATGGTGCCCTCCTATTCCAGAGGAACTAGTGTTTCTCAGTGTCATTACAGAACAACACATGTGGGCATCCACTCTGCAAGACAGGAAGCTCCTCCCACCTCCATCCAACCTTGTCAGCCCTGACTCCACTCTGTGATTGCCTCCAGTGTCCAGACAGCCCTTGTGGAATGCTCATACAGATCACAGGTGTTATGCTTTGGAGATAACTGTTCCCTCCCCCCATCATCTCCCACGTCTAAACACAAGATTACTACCTGATGATGTGGTTCTGGGACATTCTGAAGCCTTTGGAGGTAGAGCTTAGCTGGAGGAATTGAGAAACAGTATAAAGTCAACCTGCTCCTGTCCCCACTGTCTTTACGTTTCCCAGATGTGAGCAAGTAACCCCTCTGTCTCAGTCAGGGTTTCTATTCCTGCACAAAATCATGACCAAGAAGCAAGTTGGGGAGGAAAGGGTTTATTGAGCTTACACTTCCACACTGCTGTTCATCACTAAAGGAAGTCAGGACAAGAACTCAAGCAGGTCAGGAAGCAGGAGCTGATGCAGAGGCCATGGAGAGATGTTACTTACTGGCTTGCTTCCCTGGCTTGCTCAGCTTGCTTTCTTATATAACCCAAAACTACCAACCCAGGGATGGCACCACCCACAAGGGGCCCTCCCCTCTTGATCATTAATTGAGAAAATGCCTTACAGCTGGGTCTCATGGAGACACTTCCTCACCTGAAGCTCCTTTTTCGGTGATAACTCCAGCCTGTGTCACGTTGACACTCAAAACCCACCAGTACATCCTCCCTCCCACCTCCACAGCCCAAGACATTCCCTCTTTGTACTTTCTGTCACAATAGACTGTACCCTCAGACTATAAGCAAAGATAAATCTTCCTCCTTCAAGATGTTACTTGTCAGGTGTTTGGTAACAGTGGCTAGGAAAGTGACCGATACAGAGAGAAGCTAACAGAAACATTGGTTAATTGGTGTAAACACAATTCTGCACAGAGACACACCTCCATCTACCACTGCCTGTGATCACAAGGTTAGAATGTCAGCCCTGTGGGGCAATCCAGGCTCTGTCCACTATTACAGGAAAGGGATGCTGAGGTGTCCATGACTCACAACAGCCACAAAAGAGCCTCTGTTATGCTCTTATTTCATAGAACGCTCTTTCCTATCACAGAAGTGACACTCGCATCTTCAGAGAAGCGGGATTCACAGAATCCAAGGCGATGGAGTTCTCTAAGGTAGCAGGTCAGAATGTTCAATTATGCCTCTGAAAAAGAGGTGATTTTCAAGGCAACTCTGTGTCCTGGGAGTAGGGTAAGGTCTTCCATCATAACTGTGTGCTCCTAGGACACAGTGACTGGTCTCACAAATCTTTAATGCAGTCATTCAGGGATCCACCATCCCATACCTCCTATAAAGAACGTGCTGTCTGGACAGTGTATGCACAGGGGTCTTGAGAATTCAAGCAAAGAAATGCTTCAGGCTGCCTTTCTGGTCAGAAATGCCTCTTTTCTCCCAGCAATATGAATCCACTCTCAACCCTAGACCTTCCCCTCCAAGGGCACTGCTCAGTCCTGGATATTCCCCATACACAGAGGTACAATGCTGATATATAGTCTGCAATCAGAAATACAGGCTTCCCCAGGAACCCTTCAACACACCCACAACCCTGCTGCCATGGGGCCCAGATGGGCAGCCTCCAGCCACTCAGAATACTATGGTCCATCAATGGGCCAGTGAAGCCAGTGACCTCATCCATAAAAGAAGCCCATCTGGGTCTCAGCAATGAAATCAGAAACTCAGCTGGGCCCTAGTAGGTCAAAAAATCCAGAGCTCACCCAAGAAGAGACAAGAGGAGTCATCTCTGATTGGTGTCACACTACTGTCCCCTGATGGACATGGCCCTCACAAAGCCTTGGCTTAAGAGACTTTGGACCTGTGTCCTACCCAGAGCCTTTAGGCACAGAGCATTCTTCCTCCCATGCAGCCTCAAGCCTAGAGCCCTGCCCCATGGATAAAACCATTCTGCCTTCAAAAGTCAGGTCCAGGACACTCTCTGCAGACCTGTCCTCTGCCTATGCAGGCTCTACACAGCGAGAACCTCCAAAGTCGACCTGCTTACTGCCATTGTCTAAGAACTATTATAATCCCCGTTACAGATGGAAAAGAACCCAAAACGCCACAGACATTTCCCTTCTTATGAGAGAGCATTAAATGAATTTTACAGAAGTTTTTCTTTCTTTTCTGAGCTTAACAGTACCAGAAGTCAGCATGTGATGATTCCAGATGGCAATGACACAGCCGTGAGCTTGAGGAGCCACGGGCAGATGAACTCAAGGACTGAGTAAGAGGCTGTTCTCCCAAAAGCAGATGTGAAACAACTCAGATTATGAGAGAAGTCCAATTTCTATCTCTTACTAAGCCCACTAGAAAGGGCAAGTCCACCAAAAACACTGGCCTCAAGTGAGGTCACCACCCCAGGGCAGCCCCACCCCACCCCCTTCCCTCAGGTACCTGCAGCACATCCAACCATGAGTTTAAGATGGGAGCCGACTAACAGCAAATACCATGTGGGCTTCAGAAGAAACTCCTTGTCTCGTGTGGAAACGGGTGGACAGTTTTAGAAGGTTTTAAAATGCTGAATTTCTGCCTTGTAAAGTAAATGAAACCTGGTCTCCACAACCTCTCACACTCCTTGAGCAGTTGTCACCAGAACCCAAGGGACCCCTACCACATTGCCAGCGTGTCCAACTGGGATGGAGGTTGAATCGGTGGTCCCAGGCACTGTTCATAACCTCATGCTCTGCCTCCCCTCCCTTCCCCTCCCCTGCACCACACCCTGGCTCTTTCTGATCCCTTCCTCCAAGTCTCTTGGTTTTGGGTGGCCAGGACAACTGTAACACCCCTATTCTCCTCAGCTATTTCTCTTTTTTTGTTTTTGTTTTTTTTTTTAATTTTGTTTTATTTATTTATTTATTTATTTTGAGACAGAGTTTCTCTGTTTACCCCTGGCTGTCCTAGAACTCACTCAGTAGACCAGGCTGGTCTCGAACTCAGAAATCCACCTGCCTCTGTCTCCCAAGTCCTAGGATTAAAGGCGTGCACCACCACTGCCTGGCGTCCACAGCTTTTTCTAAAGCAGTCCAGCGGGGCTCTGAGTCAGTTAACCTTCCACCAAAGACACTTGGCTTCAAGCTTCCCAACTTGATTTTCCCTCGTGTCTAATTTCAGATGTATGTGTTCAGTTGCCCGCTCATTTCAGCGTAGATATCCTTACACAGCTTTGAATGAACCTGTTGCATGTAACTGACTGTCACATTACATACTGCCTCATCCCAGCCTCTGTATCAGGTCCCTCGACCCTGACTGCCTCCTCTCCGTGCCAGCCCTCAGCCCACAGGATGCAGCAGCAAATCCTCAGAACCAAATAAGCACCCACCTCTGCCACCCAGCCAACTTCCTCTCCTCCCTCACCCTAGTGAGCCTCCAGGGGCCCAGAAACCCTGTTTTCAGAGAGCTACCCCTATAAGTCCCTCGTGATGAGTTTGAATTGTTAACTGGCCATGACTTAGAGTCCCCTGTGAGGAGAACTTCCCCTGAAGAATCATATATATCAGGTTGGCCCATGGACATGGAGTGGGGTGAGGGGCTATCTTGGTAGTTAATTAAGAAGAAAGGTACACACATCCACACTGAATGCAGGCAGTACTATTTCACAGGGCTGCGCTCTGACCTGTGAAGGAGTGAAGAAAGGCAATTGAGCAGAAGTGCCGAACCAGCACAGACCCACGAGTTTGTCCTCTCTGCTCTTGGTGATACATGGCATCCAGTAAGTTCCCACCTTGAATTCCCAGCAAACAAGAATGATAACCTGGAATTGTTAGCCAAATAAAGTCTTCTCTCAAAAACTGCTTCTTCTGATCATGGTATTTATCATTGCAACCAAAACAAAACCAGAATGACCTCTTCATTCAGAAGTCATGTTATACTACTTTATACATGATACACTTTCCCCAAAGCCTGCAAACTATTCCCAGGAGCACTGAGTTCTTAAAGGGCTGAAAGGTCCTTAGACATGACCTGGTCAGGGATGCCAATCACGAGTCTACTCAAGGTCTGCTGAGCCTTCACTGCTCCATGCACAGGCCACAGGTGTGACCTCAGGTTCCTTGCACATGACATTCTTTGTCTGGAAGACTTTGCAGGACATCTCAGCTCAATCCCCATACTTCAGAATCGTCCTCACTTACTGACTCCGTCATTTGGTCCCAAACCTGCTCCTGCATCCTCGCCCACAGGATCCTCGCCCCTGACGCGGCCTGCTTTCTCCATTCTCCTCCAACTTGCACAGATGGGAGCGCTGTGAGGGCTGGAACTACCTTGGAACTGAACTCTGGTCCTCCAGAAGATGGAAGAACAGCAAGTATTCTTAACCACTGAGCCAGCTCTCCAACCCCTTCACCTTATTTACATACATATTATTCCCTGAGCCTGGAGCCCACTAATTGGCTAGATGGGCTGGCCTATAAACTCCTGGGATCTGCCTGCTTTGGTTTCCTTAGTACCAAGGTTGCAGAATTTTCACAGATCCTGGGCACTACATGGGCTCTAGGGATCCAAACTCAGATCTTCATGCTTGTGGAGCAGACACTGTGATGGCTTATACATGCTTGGCACTATTAGAAGGTGTGGCCTTGTTGGAGTAGGTATGTCACTGTAGGCATAGGCTTAAGACCCTCACCCTAGCTGCCTGGATGTCAGTATTTCACTAGCAGCCTTCAGATGAAGATGGAGACCTCTCAGTTCCTCCTGCACCAGGCCTGTCTGGATGCTGCCATGCTCCCGCCTTGATGATAATGGACTGAACCTCTGAACCTGTAAGCTGGCCCCAATTAACTGTTGTCCTTATAAGAGTTGCCTTGGTCATGGTGTCTGTTCACAGCAGTAAAACTCCAAGACACCAACCAAGATACTCCCTGCTCCCTTGAATGCATATATGCATGTATACATGCATGTATATATGTATATATGTATGAATGTATGTATTTTTTATCCTGGGTCCAATACCGACTATGTAAATGCCCTCCCACAGAGTCACATACTAGCCAGGATTCTGTAACACTGAAAGGTTTTCTTGCCACAGGGGCACAGCAGGCAGTACCCTTAGTCTGGAGGCTGAAAGCCACAGAGCTCTGTGCCCAATTCACTGCTTATCTTCAGCCCTTGTGGGACTGAGCCACAGTACCCTCACTTGACGGCACCATTGGAGAGTGAAAAACCAAAGGAGTCTCAGCCCACATGTGACACCGACGGCTCCTATGCAAGGACATGGTAATCAGAGCCATGAGGGAGAAGTGCCACCCTGCAGGCTGCAGAGGAAGAGAACAGGGAGCCACAGAGGACACCTACAGCTCCTGGTGCAAAATACACTGAGGAGCGATTTCTGCTTCAAAAGCCGACTCTTTAATAAGGAAATGCCTAGCCTCCACAGTAGATGCCTGCATCTCCCCTAGCTTGTCAGTTACCATGGGAACCCCACACTCTAGGACCTCTGGGTACCACATCAGCCTCTGTCCTAGTTAGGGATTCTATTGCTGTGATGAAACACCAAGACCAAAGCAACTTGAGGAGGGAAGGGTTTATTTGGCTTACACACCCATATCATTGTTCATCATCAAAGGAAGTCAGGGCAGTAACTCAAACATGGTGGGAATCTGGAGGCAGGAGCTGATGCAGAGGCCATGGATGGGTGCTGCTTACTGGCTTGTCCCCATGGCTTGATCAGCCTGCTTTCTTATAGAACCCATCCCCACCAATCCATCCCCACCACCAGTCTATAAATACTATCAAAAGAACAGACTCATCAGTAGAGTTGTGTTCCCTGCCATGAACCCACAGTTCCTTCTGCCCAAGCAGACTGAGCCCTTGGAGCTCCTCCTATGGCAACCTCAGCTAAAAAGACTCACGGTAGTAGGAGGGCAGATGCCTGCCCAGTGAGCACATGTCCTTTCCTGTGTCCTCCCCCTCCCTGACACTTCCTACTTTTCTGCTGTAGAAAAAGCAGACAACATTTGCTCCATCTATTTAATTAAATCTAATTAAATTTATTGGCAGAAAGAAAACCTGGTGCACAAAGAATAAATGCCCAAGATAAATCACAAGTGTGTGCAGAGCAAATGGACCGTCTTGGCACAAGAGTCTCCAGGCTGGTTTCTGTGGCCCGTCTCCTTTCCCTTGAGTAGAGGGGACAAGAATCGGAGTGCCTGGGGATTTAAGAAATATCACTGCACTCACAGAATGGGAAAGTAATCACGCTGTCTGAGTCCACCTCAGCTACACAGTTTGGTGGTCTCAGATGAGGCACTACGCAGGGCTCTGTTCCTGCCATCCAAGGACACTAAGCCTCAGGTCATTGTGAAAGGCAAAAGTACAGGTACTTGTCAAAGATGAAACCCTGACCAACCATGTGTACACAGAAACGTCACAGTTCTGCAGCCTGGAGGAGCTGGGCAGCAAATATCTAATCCACCGTGTGAATAGGGAATACTGCAGCTCCTTGTGTGCGCGGCCTTTGTGACCTGCAATGGGGCCCTTGACTGGGGGTTATGTGCCTCTGCATTAAAGAAGCAGGCTGGGTTTTGAGGAGCTTCAGACAACTGGGTGTCCTGGATGACACATGTTGGTCATTCCTTTCTCTGTAAGCAAATGTCTGGTTTCTCCATCTAGATTAATTCTCAACCTGTGGGTTGCAATCCTTTTGAGGGAGGCCTGTCAGATATCCTGCCTATCAGATATTTACATTATGATTTACAAGAGTAGCAAAATTATAGCTATGAAGTAGCAATGAAAATGATCTTCTGACTGGGAGTCGCCACAGCATGAAGAACCGTATTAAATGTTACATACTGTGATATATTTTAGGATTCTCATTGTAGCACAGCCATTGTAGTACAAGAATCCCTATTCATCACTAGTTTAGACACCACAGTCCTTACAATTCCCCTGCTCCTGGAGCTGGACACCTCTGAGATCCCTCAGCTGTCTATGCCAGCCTTCTAGGATGCTGGGACACAGGCTGGCCTTGGGTCCCCCAAGATCTTCTAGATCCACCCCCTGCCAGGCCCGGCCTCTTATCACATATCCACCTGGTTAATGGCTACACTGTTGCTCCCTGCTTAGCATGCCAGAGGCCACTAGGCACTTACCATCTCTTAGTCCCACTTGAGACCCACTTTGTACAACCATTGAGCACTGTAAAAAGGTGGGGAGAGACAAAGTACCTCCCTGTCACACAGTTCTCAACACCTTCAACTTTCAAATGCGATCACTATAGCAGGCTGTGAGCTGTACTCCTAACAGAGAGCCTATCTGGGGACAGAGATTATGTCTCACTCCCGTGTTCCTAAAGACTTCATCCCAGCTCTGGACAGGAGTAGCCACACTTCATAAGCATTTGGGTGACTGGCTCTTTAAAGTATGGAAACACAAAATCACATGATCCCTCCAGCACACAGGGAGGAGCTGGAGTGGGGACACTGGCAGAGCAGCCTGCAAATAGTAACCCTGATTGTCACTGTTGGAGAGAGAGGAGGAAACACACTCCAAAAAGTATATTGTTGAGGCCTGGAGTTGCAGCTCCCTCAGGGTCACCTTGAAACATCTAGAAATATAGTTTATCCACCAAGGAGATCTTCACAGGAGAAAGACCCTGGTGGCAGAGTCTAGGGTTGGGGGAAGAAGATTAGTACAGCAGTCCCACTTTGAGGACCTGTGAAGGAACCCATGACAGAACAACGGAAGGTGATTTGTGTCTAAGGGTCCCTGTGACAGCGGGTGGGGAGAGAAGTGAGATTGATGGGATGCTCCGGAGACAGACGGAAGACACAGTTCTGAGCGAGACGGGAAGCACTCATATGGGATTCTCAGGGAAGTAATCCTGAAGGGAGCTGATCAGAGAAAGAAAATGGGAGATAGCCAGGGCTGTATGGGTTCCCAACTTTCCAGGGGAATGGAACAGCAATTTCTGAACTACAACTCCATGGCAGAACTCAGCATCCATGGATGCCAGAGCACTGGGTTCTGGAGTGGGATGGTCATCCATGCACACATTAGACTGAACAGTCCTGCAGAAAAGTCGGGCTGTGTGTTTAATCATGGAGAGCTTCTCCTGATGACTTATGTCATAACCTGAGTATACAAGGGACCTTATTCTAAACTTTAGTGCAGCCAAAGACCCAGGCAAGATAATCTTGAAAGTAATCCCCATAGTACAATAATGGCCTTTGCATCCTCCTCAGGATCCTAGAACCTCCCAACAGGCAGCTCGTGAATACACGCCAGCCAGTTGCTGCCACATGAAAGCTATCATTTCCAGAGGTATTAAGCAATCATACATGATGGGAGACAGCTACTCAAGCCACAATAGATAACTATTCTTTCATGAAGAGAAGCAAAACAGAACTCATGCTACAAACACAGCAAGCCTTGCTCGGACAAATGACTAATCCAAAGGCCCAGGAAATCAAGGTTGCCAGGCAAGGCACCTGGATGGAAGAAGAAACACTTCCCAGCAGCAGCATCCCCAAGCATAGAGTACCCAGGAAGAATCCAGTTACCCATACCCAAGCACAGCAGTTACCCAAGTGCTGAATGAGCACCATGGGTGACAAAGCAGGGATTGCACTAAAGACCACAGAGCATCCAGGGTAGCAGCCATGAGGAACAAGGTCCCAGGCAGAGAATAAGAACCTCGGGAAAGAAGTCCATGTAGAGGTGGCAAGAGAAGATGATTTCCAAAGTTGCAACACACTGAGGAGACCTTTGTCTGTTCTCTGTGAGTTTCACAACTCCTTCTCAACATCCTTGGGTGCAGAGCCAACACAGAAGGGGCTCAAGCCAGGGGATTCTCATTCTTCCTTTGAAAAGCTTAGTGTGACACAGCGACAAGTCAGCATGTGGAGGAATCTACATTTCTGAGTGAATCGACTCAATGAAGCCAGGCAGAGTGGGTGGGTGGTGATTTCTCTGTCATAGTTCAAGGTGAGGAGGGGATGAGAACCCGTGGTGACCCACACTCATTTCTATGGATGGGGACACGAAGCTCCTCCAGTTGCCACTCTACTTGTAAACTGTCACAAGAAACAAGACCAAAAGAAGAACCAGGTCCCATGGCCAAAATGCCTTGCAAGTGGTGAAATCATGGGGACAAGTGTCTTACATAGCAAGACACAGGAGGCATGGCCTAGCTGAGCTCCACGCTCAGATCTGTAGAGTTCTTCTGAGAAGGCAGATGCTATGTGGGAATGCCAGGTCTCTATCCTATATGTACTTATATCCTATGGGGATAAGTACCCAATGTTCCTCCAGCATAGTGCACCACTAGCATGAACATCCAAGAGCAGAACAAGTATTTTCTCCAAACTCACGGTGAACTGATAGGTCTTCAGACACACTGAGTGGGCAGGGTCCCCTTCTGCTTGATATAATAGGGATCGCTTTGGTTCCTCTTCAGGGAATAAACCAGTCAACCCAAATGGCTTCTGAGTTCTTAGTATTATAGACATCCTATTAATACAAGAACTAAACATAAAAGGCCTAGTTGGGGGGGGGGGTTGACACACCTGAGTCAGCACTGATCAAAAACACCCTAGAACAAGATCACCCCAACCCCAAGCCTCTATGTGCCATTATGGAGGACTGAGACACACCTCAGAGACAGTAACTCTAAAACCTTCCTGGACCTGGGCCTCCCATTCCTCCCTTAGCCAGGAACTTCATATTCAGAGTGACTATATGAAACCCACCCACTTCTTATAATCAGAGCACCGTGTGTCACTCACCCACAGTTCTCTGTCTGTTCTATGTGCTGTTTAATGTTCTGTAAGTTTAGGATATCTTCAGCCATTATCCCTTGGCATACCTTCTGTGCTGCCTGTTCTCATATTGCTGGTAACCCCTTGGTACATATTCTCAACCCAGGGAACATATTACTGCTACTTGTTCAAAAACTTCATATTTTCTCAGGGAAAATGCAGGCAAAGAGTTCTACAAGTGCATGCTATGACAGGAGTAAGAGACGTCAGAGGAAAGGAGACAATCACAAAAGCTGTGTGAGAAAAATGACTCGCTGTTCCCAGGAGAAGCCTAATCAGGTAAATGTCTGACTTCTCAGAAGAACCAGGAGAGGACGTGATAACAGGAGCAAAGTGAGGTGTCATGTTCAAAGTGCCCAGAGCACCAAAAATAAAACTACCGACTTAGACTCCCACACCCAGAAACGCCTTCCTTCAAAACTGAAGGCAAAATAAAGCAAATGCTGAATTTGTGTGAGCTGATGCACCTTCCAAGACATTCCGAAGGAAGTCCTTCACACAGAAGCAAATGAACACTGTAGGTAATTGGAGTCTATGTGAACAGAGAAGAGGACCAGCAGTTAACTCACTACATAGAGAGTAGACGTATTTGTCTCTTCCCATCAGTTGATGAATATAAAGTGGAATTATATAAAATAATGTGTGGAGAATATTCTAAGCCTGTAACACACAGAGATGGATGTGTGACATTTTGCCAATGTCAGAACAAAGGGCATTCACATAAGCAATGCTGCTTTACTGAGAGAATGAAAACAGATGGAGAAGTGACAATCTAACGAGGTATCACTGGGTTTAGAACAGGAAGATATGTAAATAAGTATGTAAAAATACTACAGAAAAGGTAAAAACACAGAGACCTGTAGGAGTAATGTTTCTAAATATGACTAGAATTAAGCTAGCATAAACTTAAGTCATTGCTAACAAGTTATGTATCTTAACATATATATGTATAATCCTAGCTAAATACAAAAGACTCAAAAGCAATTACCTACATTATAATGTTGTGTTATAACGTATTCACTCAATCAAAAGAAAAAGCCACAGAGAGAACAAAGGAGTGTAAAACATATAAACACATGGGAAGCAGTGAAAGCATGTTAGGACATCTCTGCCGACAGACATACTAATGGATTTAATCAAACCAAATGGAAGAGGTTGTCAGATTAGATTTGGAAAAAAACCCAAAGACCCAGCTCTATAGTGCCCAGAAGAAACACACTTTAGATAAATTTGAAGTAAAGGGGAAAAGCACTGTAACATAAGAACAATTTAGATAAATTTAAAGTAAAGGGGAGGCAGGGGAAATGCTGTAATACCAAAGAATAGACACAAGAGAAGTGGACAGCTACACTGACAACAGACAGAATGTGCTCTGAAACACCAAGTACTACTTGTAACAAAGAGGACGATTTCAGTCAACTCAGAAAAGCTATATGGCAATTATAAACATACTGGTGTTCCCCGTCAAGAGGCTCACACGGCTCCACTCTCCACACTTGGTCTCCACACACCAAGCAGACCAGGGAGAGCATGACACAGAGGTGGACTGTTGACAGAGAGGGTCACAGTGAATATGAAGAGAGGAACTCGACCAAACAAGGCTCTCTCTTTGGAGATAAAGGTTTCAAGTTGACAGCGGGGTGGCTGCGCATGTCTCTGTGAACACACAGAAAGCCTATGCTGTGTGTTTTTATGTCATTTATGTGTGTGCATTTCATTTTAACCTTCCTCAGTGAAAATGAGTCTGATGGCATTTAAAATGTTCCCTCTAGCTTTGAAATTAATCAAAAATCGTGTTTACTGATATTATTCAGAATAACATTTAAATATTATAAAAGCTGTTTTCCAAATTCCTGAGGCTGGTAGGGAAAAATTACAATCCATATATACAATAAATGATATTTCAATTTTTTTTAAGCCATGAAGACAATGTCATAAATTTGAAAAGGAAAAATTCGAAATATAACCTACAATCAGACATGAATTGGGATGAAATCACCCAATTAGCATGTCAAAAAGTAAAATCTAACGTTGAGGTTTGCAAAATAAACAGACCCAGACAGAGTTAAGGTATCCTTGTGAATATCCTAGACTTCAGAGCAAAGCTGTCAAACAAGGGAAATAAATCCCATAACTAGTAAATAATAAAAACCAAAATCAGTCATTAATCTAGACGTACTGAAACGGCTAAGGGAAAAACTGTAATATATGAACAAAGATGAGTAACTGATACACCGCACACGCAGGGGTGAGAATCACCACTCAGCTCTCAGACCGTGGAACAGCAAGTCAATAGCTGAGGCAGGAAGGAAGAGTAAAATGCTCCTGACAGATAGCTACAGACAAAATGAAACCAAGTCACTTCCAAGTAAGACAGGTACAGCCAGGTCTTCCTGACCACATCCAACACAACGCAGCCAGGTTCCCAGCACAGCACTTCTGACTCTAATGGTGAATAGACATGTAAAGGAGAAGAGGTAGATTAATATGGAGGGTCGCTCTGTAAATATAAAACTAATTCTTAAAGGAATGTGGTGTTGCTATGTGGTGTTGCTATGGTAATGGGAGGGGGGAAATCCAGACATAAGTAACAACAGGAATGGAAATGGACTTTCTTCTGATAAGGTTCCTTGCTCACAGTTTGGACAGAAGACAGTCTAATCAATTAACTCTTTATTCTGGGGAGACTAGAGGCGCACCTTTTAAAGAAGAGATAGTGTTAAAGAAGAGAGTTCCTTGTGCTTTGCCCAGAAATGTGACTGCCCCGGCTTCCATGAAGAAAGGATAAGGGACCGGTGTCACAGGTGCCAGCGTGGGAATCTGCTGTGCAGGATTCTGATGCTACAGCCATGATGTCTTTAGTGGTGTTATAGAGGGAGGAGGGAGAGCATTGAGAAGGAAATAGTTCTGTCGACACAAAACAGCCTAACGTTCAACAAGAAGCAAAGAAAAGACCAGAAACCTGAAATTAGCATCCAATCATCTTCTATGCCTTAGCCATGACACCTCTTTCAGGTCACAGTGAACCCTCTGCCTCCCTGAGGAACCCCTCATAACCTTGTTATAAAGTCCTGGCTCGGTTCATTTGGGGGGTCTGAGCCCATGTTGTCCAGACCTGATGGCTGCTATAGGGGTCACTGAGTCTTGTCATCTCGCTGCACATCACAGAGTCACATGGCCAGATACAGCAACATGGATTTAGGAAGGAACCTTGGGGAAATCTCCAAAGTATTCCTGGCAGGATGAAAACTCTGCACATTCATCCTTAGCTCGGAAAACTTAGTTGTCATTGTTGTTATTGTTGTTATGGTTGTTGTTGCTATTGCTGCTGCTGCTGTCAGGGCAATTAAGAAACCTTTGCCTTACAGAGGTCACTGTTCTTCACAATTAACTATGCCTGACCATGACTCCCAGAGAAGAAAATTGAGCAACATCCATTTTAATTACTGTACCGTCAAGCTCTCAGAATACAAATATAAACCCAATTTTCTTTACGAAAACAAAAATCACCAATTCTCTTGGTTAGAGAAAAAGAACAGGATGTGTACCTTATGAGAGAGAGGATCTGAGGAGAAGGTACCACTCCCGTGATGGAAGGTCTCACCCCCTTAACTATAGGAGAGCTTGCCAGGACACTGAAGAGCAGCAGTGCTTCCTGCGTGCTCACGCACGCTCAGGACACACCCCACTTTTCTACAGAATGTCTTCTGTATTCATAGAGCACACGCTGAGTCATAAGTGGCTTGGTGATAACAATACCTCTCATATGATTATAGCATGTAACAATTTAACAACAGGCGCACATGGGTTTCCTGGCAGCCAGACCTACAGCTCTGGTCTAAGAGTGTGGGGTTCTGTGAGAATGCACACGCTGGTTTAACAAGAACCTATGAATAAGTAAAAACAATCCTCTTCCTCTCAGAGGTCCCTTCCTCAAAGTGCTCATAGGTTGATTACACTCCTTAAACATAATAAGGGACAAAATTCAAACCCACCTTGAATACAGCAATGTAGGGCATACAATCATTTTGAACACTGACATCTATAAACAGTTGCCAAGTACTTACCTTTGAGGCAAGAGACCTGTTTGGAAATACAGCGAATTTTTAAAAGGCACCATCTCTCAGGCGTAAACAAAGCTTTGCCGAAACTGTGGCAAGCGCGACGCCACATGCTCTTTCATAGACTTAAGATGGTTTTGAATTTTGTCCCCGACATTTGTTGTCAACCCACAGAGAATGCTTGGAAACCACTGGAAATCGTGATCAGAAGCTGTTACCAGCTCAGCTGAGGGATGTGACAGTAGGTGGCACTTGTCCTTGTTATAGCCACAATCAACCCCTATTCTGGACCAAGGGCACATGCCCAGCGCTATGATCCTGTTCCTTCGTGTACGGTTACCAAATAAACCAGTAACCAAGGCCTTTGAAACCCGGCTGTCCCAAGGTAGGGGGACTGCAAAAGCCTCAGGAAGAAGGGATCAACACTGGTGTATTAGAAACATAACTTTGAACAAGCTGCCTCTGCCCTCTCACAGATGGCCCTAAACCCTAAAGCCTTACCCACCTCTGCCCTCACCTGCAGAGCACCTGTCACACAGCAGGTGGCCACAGAGGCTCTCAGAAGAGTAAGCAGACCCCTCTGCTGCAGCCTGGGACACTGCACATGGGATCAGGAGCAGTCACCTAGCTCAGCAATCCACCCTAAACAAAAATCAAGCTACTCTGAGAGGTGTTTGACGAGGAACTGGGAGCTATGGGCCAGAAGGCTGACAGGTACAGGAGGCTGGAGGCCATGTTCCATCACTGTCCTATACTACACAATCAAATACCATGGATCCGAAAATTGCATCCTGGTCTAAGAACAAGTTTCTTTTGTACCATAAAGATGAAGGAGATAAGCACTGTGCCAGTCCCAAGGTTTACCCACCATCGCATTCCCATACTGCACTTCCAATGCCAGGAGGCCCTCTCCAGAGCAGAGAGGACACTGGTGTCACACCCAGGAGCCACCAAGGCTAAGTAAACCCTTCTTGTCATCAGTTTAAACCTCAAGTAATTTGTTACTGTGGTGGGGAAAATGAACCAACATGCCTTTTAAGCATCCCCCTTAGCTATACTTAGCATAGATTATGAAGGAAGGTCAGAAGGAAAACAATGCTCTTATTTTAAGTGAACACATTAGATAGCCCTGTCCTACTATGCACACTGTCCTACAGTGTGCGCACCGCCATCCTTCTTGTCTTTGAGGAAGTAAGCCTGGAAAGTGGGCCAGCTGAGCAGACCCATCAGACGGGTGACAATGCCCAGGAAAGCCCAGCCCCACTAGGAGGGAGAGGACTCGAAGCCAGATACCCAAGCAGGTCAGAGGTCATCTTACAAAGAGAAAAGCAATTGTTGGCTGTTGTGTCAGCTGCTCTTGTGACCTTGAAGCCATAGTCAGCTCTTATCATCCTAACAAGTAAAAACAGCATAAACGCACATGCGTGCTGAGGAGACAGAACACGGGAAGGACAGGATGAAAAGGCAGATGGAGAGTTATTGATCGTGGCGAGCGCGATGCCACACGAGGTAAGCTTGGCTCCGGGCGTGTCACAGAATCAGATCAGTGCAGAGAACAGCACAGAGCTTAACAGGGACTTGAAGGCAGAAGCAGCTTCATAAATCAAGGTGAGCCCCCAAGTCCACTCTAAAGTGCAATCTGAGAATCAATCGCCACCCTCAGAAGCTGATATAAAAGCATTAGCTCACAGCACGAGACCGGCATTTCCAAACATGCAATGGCTCAGTGCTAAGGCTTTCTGTATTAACCAGACTCCAGGGGAGACCAGCAGGAGCACCACTCAAGAAATGTCCACGCCAGGGCCTTGCTGAGGCCACAAGTGAAGCACCCCCACAAAGACTGGGCAGGCAGCTCTTGGTTGGGCTCATGAGTTAAAATTTAACATATCATAGAAGCTTCTGGATAAATTATGAAGCCTCCTCTGCAATTGCTAGGTCAGTCTCAGAAATTTTGCTGTCCCAAAGATACTCTAGGAAACTATAATTTTAATTCAGAAAGAGGTAGGACCCCACCAATTGCCAAAATACTACTACTACTACTACTACTACTACTACTACTACTACCACCACCACCACCACCACCAGCACCACTACCACTACCACTACCACTGCTACTACTACTACCACTACTACTACTATTACTACTACTGCTACTACTACTACTACTACTACTACTACTGGTGGGGATGGTGGGGATGGTGGGGATGGGGGTAGTAATATTGATGATAATAGTAATACCAAATGCAAAAAAATTTTTAAGAAGACTCTGTTAGTCTACATGGAAAGGAAAACTGAACAGCAATCTACATCCCAGGCCAAGGACATCAGCCCTGAACTATCAAGAGACTAAACTGCCATTAGTGTGGAACACCATCAGGCAGTCCATCAAAGACAGGACTAGTCAAAGCTCTGCCCACTGAAGCCAGAGAAGAACGCCACTGGTATCAAATGTGGCCTCAAACAGCCCAGTATAGGTAAAGGAACACAACTGAACATACATGAACAAGAATAATCTGTGTCAAATAAACCCCAGATGGCCCATACACTCAGACAGGATGGAACAGGCATAAGCAACTTAATTTACACAATGCTAGACTCTGGATCACAAACCCCACAGCAGCCACTACTGATAATTTACATGGCTGTAGAGTATGGGATGGTTGACTTTCTGAGTCTCCGAGTTTCACCTCCAGAGATATAGCTTACACTGGGAAGCTCAAGATGACTTCAGAAGAGAGGAGACCTGAGGTCCCCAGAGCACAGACTATAGATACCAGGCATGATGAGAGAATGGCTAGACAGAAAGGCACCCAGACAGGAGAGTAACTTCTCATGTTTATAGCACAGTGGGATAACAAATATCAACATAACCAGTCAAATGGCTCAACAAATTTGTGAAGGAGATTTTAGCTACTCTCAACAAAGAACATGTAAAAATCTGATGTGACAAATTTGTACTCACCTGTTACCCCACTGTCCCCATGCCTTCGTGGGTCACACTGTCCTCCACAAACAAATACGATGACTATGAGTTGATCGAAATGACCTTTTTTTTTTTTTAAGCTGGAGCTTCAGATCAAATCATTTATGTATATACCTCAAAACACACTGTCACAGAGACCTGGGCAGGGCCTGTCCTGATTCACCAACTTCCCAAGTGCAGAAAATGAAGCTAACACAGAAGGAATCCAGTGAGTTCCTCACACACAGCTGCTGTTTCTAGAGTCATCCTTGAGTTTCTGTCGGTAAACTCTGTGCATTCACTCCTAGAGGGCCTACCAGTGAGAGATGAGTCCCAGGGCACATAGCCTCTGCCTCGATGGATAAGGTAGCCTGAGATAGCCTTCTGAATAGGCTCAGAGGTCCCTGCTGCCCATAGCCCAGGGGCCTTCTCTTCCCTGCTGCAGACATGCAAGAGCTGGCCAATTTCCAGAGTTATATGTCATTAGGACTGTGTCACACATTTCTGCATCTCAAATGGTATTTTTAAATGTTTTAATGAGCGGAGCCATAATCACAATGAATTCCTGAAACTACGTAATAATTATTTACACATACATCTCAGAGGAGCTATGGAACATTATATTTAATACACTGACATGGGAAGCTGGGGTGGGACGAGAATTTACACAGAGCTTCCATTTGAAATAACATCCTAATGATTTCACAAAAGGTAATGAGATTATCTATTCTAAGCCATGTATCACTACCTGAAGAGTAAACCACCTTGCAAATCGCCAGCAGACGGGCAGACAGCAAAGTATCCAGCAACAGAATCTTCTAGAAGCCAAATGTGCCCTATGTCATGAAGTGATGGTAACAACAATATCCCCTCATCTGTTGGAGTACTGTGGCTACCCAGTAGTATCTGCAAACAACAGTCATGGTTAGAGCTGTCAAGCACACAGTGTGCTATTTTCTGAAAACTTCTTTACCTGGTTTAAAGTTCTGTATTAATATTATTCTGAAGGTAATCAAGCTTGAAAAGTTACTGATGATAATAAAAAGCACTTAACTAAAATGAACCTATTAGTAGACTCTAATTAGAATTATACCCCTTCAGCTTGACTTCCAACCTTCCATATCAACTTTATATATTCATCATATATACATATTATATATTCATCCTACATATACTGCTTCATTCTCTTTCTCAATAAGGCTAACGATGCCCACAACAATGCTTACGATAATGTCTATAGCAGTGTCTTCCATATCTATAGCAGGGCCTCTAATACCTTGGAAAAATCTACAGCAGTGTCTATGATACCTACAGTGTCTATGATATCTAAAAGAAATAACTGCAATGCCTTCAGCAATGTCTAAAGTAATATCAACAGAAATCCCTTCAATACTTTCATCAATGTCTATAGCACTATCTAAAGCAACATCTAAAATACTATCACCAATGTCCACCACCGCTTTAGCAATGCTTGCAGCAATGTCCATGGCAGTGCCAATAATACCCACACCACAACCTATAGCAAGGGCAATGAGAGATGCTACAATTTCCAGAAATATGCTGCTTAAAAAAAAAAGACAGATTCATCATTAAAGCTGTAAGCTCCTTATCTAAGTACTAGGCACACTGCCACAATGTGAGAGAGAATCACTGAAGCTCCAAGCTGAGAAACAGATGAGTCAAACTCCAGTGTTCAAATTCCTGTCTTGTTTTACATTTCTGTTGTAAATTAATTTTGTAGAACAAAGATCACTTTGTTTGCAAATGCTACCTGAACCCATGTAAGCACCGATCTGGTGATTCTAATATAGTCTGTGTGCATACAAATCAGCGCAAAACCAAGATCCCCTCTCAGCTTTATGTGCAAGACCAATAAAGACGACGACTAGCCAATGTTATGATGTTTGTTAGAAAATATCCGAGGACAGTTCCCATGCCACCATCTGCTCAAGGTGGCAACTCATAGCTCCACCCGGCTCAGTATCTAAACTAAATACACGCGAAGGCAGTACTGTAGTCACACTTCCCTCTTGCAGTATACTTAATAAGCCATTCCTCCTAAAATAAATTAATAAAATAAACATACAACAGGCAAGCACTTCGCCTGAGAGTGCTCTCCTGAATAGCCTTCTGAATAGGAAGCTCTCCTCTGGCACACGCCATAGTGACTCATTGGACACAGTTTCCTTCTGTATCTGGGCTCCAAGGGGACCTGCCTGGACTTGTCAGAGGTCTGAGGTTAGCATTCATTAGCTTTCCAGCCAGAAGGGGAGGAAACACTGATGTTTTGAGGAGTCTTATATATATAATGACAAAAAAAAGGCATTTTCACGGTATTATATTCCTAAATGATACTTTTTAAAAGTATAGTGGAATAATCCACCTAAATCAGTAAAGGTCCTCTTATGTCTCTTGAGTATTGTGACCATGGTGACCTGCTTATTATAACGATGTGTGTAGCTCATCCATCATTATAATAATTCGCATGTTGATGGCCACACTGCTGGGTTCCCTGTGACATCACTACACATCCCGTATCACCGCCTTTCTGCTTTCCATCCTTCTTGTTCCAGCTGTCCCCGTCTGTCTTCCACCTTTGCTCCATCGTTCAATTCTACCTCCTTATCTGTGGGATGGAAGTCATGTGATACTTCCCTTTCCCAGCCTGGCTTACTTTGCTAACATTTCCGTCCCCACTCACTTTTCTGAAGGAAAATAAAACATAACTGTATTCTTGTTGTCTAGATAAAACACCATTGTGTATACACCATTGTGCATGTATACATATAGTTTTCTTTATTATCCATGGATGGGCATCCAGGCAGGTTCCCTGACTCATCCATTGTGAACAGTACATGATACACAAGGCTATGTAGGCGGCACTACTGGATGCCGACTTCATTTCCCTGGCTATTGTGGAGTTTTGATGGAGAACAGCCCCATCAACTCATACATTTGAAAACTTAGACCCCAGTTCATGGAACCATTTGGAAAGGCCTAGGAATTGAGGCCTTGTGAAGGAGATTTATCACTAGGGGTGGGCTCTGAGGTTTCAGAAGGCTCGCTAGACTCACAGTGTTCCTCAAGTCCTGATCCCCGCCACCCCAGACCTGCCTCTTCGTGCCTCATGGTTGTAAATCAAGTGTGACGGATCTCAGATATTCCTTCACTCTGTCATCATAGATATCTAATCCTTTGAAACAGTAAGCCAAATTAAACATTTTCTTTTATAAGGTGTCTTGGCAATGTTTTTGTTTTTGTTTTTTAAATCACTGCAATAGAAAAGTGGCCAAGACAAATGGTTACTCAAGAGTGGGTCAACTGAATCTCATAGCAATTCTAACTTGTTTTTGAGACACTTCCATACTCATTTCCATCATGGCTGTGGTAATTTCCATGCCTATCAACAGTCTAAAAGGTTTCTGTATAACATTGGCATGGGGTTGTTTATATAGCATTTATTATGATAGATATTTTCCTTCTCTGTCTAGTTTGCTCAGAGTTTTTATCAATAAAGGGGTGCTGAATTCTATCAAAGGCTTTCTCTGCATCTACAGAGATGATCAAGAGTTTTGAAATTCTGTATGCTATTTAAGTGTGTTTCGTAAAGCTTACTGATTTGCATATTTTGAACTATCCTTGGATCCATGGAATGAATCGACTTAATAATGGTACATGATGTCTTTTAAAGTGTTGTTGAATCACTTTTGTTGTCTGCAAGTATTTTATTAGGAACTTTCACTTCTACACCCATCAGTGGTCTTTAGTTTTTGTCGCTGTGACGTCATCGGGGAGTGGTTATACTTGACAGAAATGATGTTATGGATCAATTAAGGAACAAGGAACGCTGATGTTAGTTCTTTAACTGTCTGGCAGAGTTCTCAGCTGTAAGCTTTAATGAATTACCAGCTCGATTCTACTCAAGCTTCAGAGAGCCATTTCCATCTTAGTCCTGCCAGCTTAATCAACTGTCTGCTTGCAGTGAACAAGCAAATTGACACCTTTCAGCCTTGGAAGCGGTAATGGGAATTGAAAGCCGGGCATTATGCTTTCAGCAAACAATCTCCGGACTGATTATTTTGCCTAACGTCATGTGAGCACCTTGGCTACTTAATCATTTTCATAAAGGCTACAAAATGCACTAAATACCAACAAGCCTCAGTGTGAGCTTGGGAGAATCCAAACTATGGCTTTACTTCCTTAACACAAAATGAGACTATTTTCCTTTAACTCTGTCTCCTTTTTCCTCTACAACAGGTAGGTAGTTATATAGCACAGGTGCCGCCACACACTGGGTGGAGATCTTCTGTTAGGGTAGAGTAGAGCTGTCTGTCACTACTTTTGCTTTCTGCAATCTCCTTCCTCGGTGGGACACAGTCAACCCAGAGCACCAGAAACCTCTGGGGAGACACGGGCCACCAGCTGGCTACAGGAGGGTCAGCTTTCAAATAGCATGACAGAGGTAGAGATAGAGCACACTCTCAGGTGGCTGAGTGTCAGAGGGCGTGAGAATTCTCCCAGAACATTGAAGGAAAGGGATGGGGCTGCTGCTTCCACATTGAAGAAACAAGGAAAGGTAAGTCTTGTTTATGGTCTTTTGTCCTTCTGTGATGGCAAGGAAATTTCACCAGTTTCTGTGACAGCACTGACCACACATCTCAAGAATGACCTTTGTTATCTAAATTCTTAAGTATATTGGTTAGAATGGCATTTGGGGACAACTCCAGGTTTGACAGCAAACCACTTTGATGACCAGTAACTCGTCATTGCTTGAGGGGCTACTGGCATAACTGATTGGCATAATTGGATGGCAGGCACCTCCTGTCTGTCTGCTGCTGCTGAGAGACAACCCTGTTCTCCAAAGACCTGCACAGGGGTCTCCATTCCTTTCTCTTACTTAACATGCTGAGGCTATAAATGTTTTGTCGTGCACTAGGTGACTTCGCAGCGGCTTGGGGGCGAAAGCAGGAGGGAGCAGCTTTCTCCCCCTGTGTTCTGCTCAGGTGTGGTGCAAGCAAGCCACCACAGAGCACCACATTCCTGTTCCAATCTCTGCCTGTCGCATCAGACTGAAGTCATCGTCTGCTTCCATTTCCGATTCCTGGCAGAACTGTAAAGATGGCCTGTGCATCTCCTTTCCTGCTCTCCTCTGCCCCATGCTCACCTAGTCCTGCACCAGCATGCCTAGTTGCTGATGGTGGGAACAGGGAGGAAAGGCTGCCTGCCTGTGTGCAGAGTGGCTGCTGGGACTGGCCAGGTTTCAGCAGACAGGTGATAAGATGGTATAAGACAAGCGTCCTGTATCTCAGGAGAACGTGGACTGGAAGGGTGGAAGACCGTGGTCTTAGCTAGGCAGAAGGCGTCTGACTAGAGGCCTGAGTGATCTGAGGGTGAGAGCCCGAAACTCTGCCACAGCAAGTGGGTGTGGCACTCAGAGGGCCTGGAGGTGCCTGGGTGTGACCCCCGTTGTGTATATAAACCAATTCCTCTTGATGGACACTCAGGATGAGGCCTTGCTTGGCTTTTTCTGAAGTGTGAAATGAACAGAGATGTGCAGGTACCTCTGTGGAGTGCCGGCTTTGATCGCGGGGATCATTTTTAATTAAGGTATTTACAAGCGTCTCATAGCTGGAAGCCACGACAGTGTGGCAGCTTCTCATCCACTGACATTTTCTTATTAAGGTGGAAGGTAAGAATTAATGAAATTAAAATAAAACTGGAAATGTATAATGCAAGGAAAACCTTTGGGCTTTAACACAATAAAAGAAACATTTTCAGAGCTTCCCCAATAGTCGGCTCTGGGAGGGAAACATCTGCTAGAAGAGGAAGGAAAGGTTAATAAATGAGGTGAGAACCTGACCCAGAGGTCCCAGACTGTGGAAGAACTGGCTGCCTGCCCCTTAGTTCTGAAGGGCATGGCTCTGCTAGAGGCTTTGGCGAGACTTTCATGAATCTTAGCTATTGTATAAATGAAAACATAGGCCAAAGGGTTTTCTATAAGGAAAATTGTGATGTAATTTCATTAGCTTGTCTCTGGGCTGTTCAGGTGAAAAAAAAATCACTCTTAGCTCAGACTGCGATGTCACTGAGAAATTACAACAAATTAAACACACAGCATATTTTCAGAGAGAGGCTAAAAGGAGCCCAATTAATTTCACATTATTGGGCCAGGGAGATGGATTGATGGGTCAAGATACTTGCTGCCAAGCCCAGAAGACACTGGGTTGTCCACTGACCTTTACCTAATCACCATAGCATAAGTGCACTCTCATATTCATTCCCCCTTCTCATAAATAAATGTAAAATAATTTAAATTAAAATTTCACACTACTGCAAAAACAATTACAAAGTACCCAAAGGCCAAAGTATCCAATAACTTGTATATATTATTTGTATTTATACAATAATGTATACATTGGTTCTTCAGGTCTCTGATTCTGTAGCACAGAGAGGACACAGGATGGTAGCCTTCAACTGAACCATCCAAGCAACAGCCCCCATTCCCCATACACATCACCTGCATAAACATACAGACAGAAATCAAGCTGAACTGTTAAAATACAAGTCATGACATGCCAATATAGACATATGAAATACTTAAAGATTGCTGTGAAATGGCAAAATTTGGTGATTTTTTTAACAGAAAGAAAATACTACAACTTTACAATAGGATTTCCATGGGCCGGTGAGACGATTCAAGTGGTAAGAGTCCTTGCCAGGAGCCTGGCAGCCCTGACTCTGATCCTCAGAACCCACATGAAGATGGAAGGAAAGGACCAGGCCCTTGAAGTTGTCTTCTGCCGTCCGTAGTACTATGTGTCATTAAGCCCACACACCCACATGCGCATCACACACACATCACACACACATCACACACACATCACACACACACACACACACACACAAATTCATGCACTCTGTGGTATTAAGCATGCATGTCCCCTTACACACCACATGCATACAACAGTAATACACTAAGTTCTTTTGAAGCAAAAACATCACATGGAACAGTGAGTCTTGTTTATCACCATATCCCATGGCACCAACCCACCTAGAGCCTAGAGACAGTGTCCAAAGGATGCCCAGCCACGGGACACTACGGCCACTTCAGAGGAAGTGGCTGACACAACTCCAGGCCAGGCTCTCCTGGCTGCACAGTCAGATCTTCAAGGTTTCGACCCGTAAGGTGTTAGCAAGTGATTGTAGAAACAGCAAGAGGAAGGCTTTGGGGAGGCTGAATCCCAGGCCCCTAGGAACAGACCTACAAGTGTGGCCAATGAAGCCATGCCCCCTCTGCAATCTCTATCAGCATTAAAACACTATGTTATTTTTGTCTCTGTAAGCTCAGAATACAGTGTTTAAAAGAATCTACTGCATGAGAAGTATGAATTAAACGCTAGCAAACGGCTAAGTGCCTTAATTGGTAGTTAAATGTTTGCGGAAGTTCCCTCTGTGAGATCCATAATCCTTTTTCTTCACCATGCATGGCAAAGGTTGACTGCTTAATGATAAAATAAAAATCAATTATTTAATAAGTGCATTAAAAACTGAGTATTAAATTAAATAAAAATTGAGTAATCAGCCCTCCTCTCAAACAAAGCTCTTACAAATGAAAGAATCCATGAATAATTAACGAACACTCTCTTCCAGCAGTATAGCAGGCGACACACGCTAATTAAACCTTATATTGCAGACAAATATTAAGGGTAGGAAAACTTTTTAAATTGTTTAAATAGATTAATGTGTTAGAAACTAGAGTCTTTAAAAGATCAGTAAGTACCTGAATAATTTTCAATAAATAAATATCAAGAGAATGATATAAGTCAGAGTGAAAAAACAAAAGGCACAGTGGGCACACTTGTTAATATTTACAAGAAAATGATAAAATGTAATGGTGACAATAAACTGATCAAAAATATTTTTTGGTTGAGGTGTTAACAGACATGTCACCAAAAAAATAAAAAAGTGCAGATGGTATTGGTAAGCATCGGAGACGTTACACCTATGTCAATAGGAAATCAAAATCACTATAGATAGTCTATTAAAAATGTCCAGTCATCCAGACGGCACCGAATGCTAGCTGATAAGGACCTGAGAGATAGCCCCAGCATTGCAAACTCAGCTTACCAAAGGAGATGAAAACTCTAGGCCACATAAACACCCGTGGAGACGCTCACTGCAGCTTCATACTACAACTGTCAAAATGTGAAAGAAACATTTGACATTTGCCAAAATCTATAAAATGCACAGCACCCGGAATGCACCCTAACATGCAGCATGACAGCCACCAGTCTCTGGGTGACTGACAGGCAGACCCACGTTTTATATACATGCCCTGGATCCTGCAGACAGAGACTCTGCAAGCTGGGGAGACATGACTAGGGGAAAACTGAGGGCAGAGAGGCCGGAGGCTCTGGCAGAAACGCTTCCCTGGTTCCCTGGGAAGCAGAAGCCAAGAGTCTCCCTGAAAGTCTATAAATGACTGACTGAAGAACGTCTGGAGACCACACTCCCTGACAATATGGGCGCATGGGAAGAATGCTAAACACAGCACAGTCTCTCTCCAGGACATAAGCACTACTGTCAGGCAAGAACTAGGAGGACAGCCAGGTCCCAGGGAGCAAGAGAACATACGGAAGCTAAGGTAAGCAGAAACAGTGTGTGTCCCTTCCACACCAGCCGTGCAGAGCCTCCAGAAGCAAGAAGTCCCACAGCGACTGGGCTCATATAGATTTCCTCTCAACAGGGCGGACAGTCACACTTAGCCTGCTTGAAGACACTGGGTTGTCCACTGACCTTTACTTATACTTCTTCCTGATACCCTTAGGTTTGAAAAATACATTAACTATATTTTCTCTGAGCAGTGCCCTGGTGCTGCTGACTCTCAGGCCCACTAGAACAGAAATAAAGTGCACACAAGGAAACTCTGAATCTGTGTATGTCAATGCAGGCAACACCCACTCCACAGTAATGCAGAACACGGTCTCAGCCAGAATGTGCCACAAAAAAACACTGAAAGGTCCTTGATCCATTTGGATTTGAGCTTAGTACAAGGAGACAAGGATGGATCAATTCGCATTCTTCTGCATGCTGACCTCCAGTTGAACCAGCACCATTTGTTGAAAAGGCTATCTTTTTTCCACTGGATGTTTTTAGCTCCTTTGTCGAAGATCAAGTGGTCATAGGTGTGTGGGTTCATTTCTGGATCTTCAGTCCTATTCCATTGATCTGCCTGCCTGTCACTGTACCAATACCATGCAGTTTTTAACACTATTGCTCTGTAGTATTGCTTGAGGTCAGGGATACTGATTCCCCCAGAATTACTTTTGTTGCTGAGAATATTTTTAGCTATCCTGGGTTTTTTGTTATTCCAGATGAATTTGATAATTGCTCTTTCTAACTCTGTGAAGAATTGAGTTGGGATTTTGATGGGTATTGCATTGAATCTGTATGTTGCTTTTGGCAAAATGGCCATTTTAACTATATTGATTCTACCGATCCATGAGCATGGGAGGTTTTCCCATTTTTTGAGGTCTTCTTCCATTTCCTTCTTCAAACACCAATAACGTATGCTCTAAGATCAAGAATTGACAAATGGGACCTCATAAAATTACAAAGTTTCTGTAAGGCAAAGGACACCATCAAGAGGACAAATCGGCAACCAACAAATTGGGAAAAGATCTTCACCAATCCTACATCAGATAGAGGGCTAATATCCAATATATATAAAGAACTCAAGAAGTTAGACTCCAGAAAACCAAACAACACTATTAAAAAATGGGGTACAGAGTTAAACAAAGAATTCTCACCTGAAGAACTTCGGATGGCAGAGAAGCATCTTAAAAAATGCTCAACTTCATTAGTCATTAGGGAAATGCAAATCAAAACAACCCTGAGATTTCACCTTACACCAGTCAGAATGGCTAAGATTAAAAATTCAGGAGACAGCAGGTGTTGGAGAGGGTGTGGAGAAAGAGGAACACTCCTCCACTGCTGGTGGGGTTGCAAATTGGTACAACCACTCTGGAAAGCAGTCTGGCAGTTCCTCCGAAAACTGGGCACCTCACTTCCAGAAGATCCTGCTATACCACTCCTGGGCATATACCCAGAGGATTCCCCACCATGTAATAAGGATACATGCTCTACTATGTTCATAGCAGCCCTATTCATAATTGCCAGATGCTGGAAAGAACCCAGGTATCCCTCAACAGAAGAGTGGATGCAAAAAATGTGGTATATCTACACAATGGAGTACTATTCAGCCATTAGAAACAATGAATTCATGACATTCTTAAGCAAATGGATGGAGCTAGAGAACATCACACTAAGTGAGGTAACCCTGACTCAAAAGGTGAATCATGGTATGCACTCACTAATAAGTGGATATTAACCTCACCTCCTCAGCACCTCAGTCCTGTTCCCCTTTAAACCTTTAAGACACTACATTCTACCGCCCTTCCATCGAAAGCCCAGGCCCTTGTGATTTTCCTGACCTCTATGGGTATTCAAAATGGAACACACAGATGGGAAGATTCAAAGCTAACAGCTGCAGATGAGGGAGAACATGTGATGTTTATATTCCCGAGTCTGGGCTGCTACCTCACTCAGGAGTAAGGTTTTTTTTTTCCCACTTCCATCCATTTACCTGTGATTGTCAGAATTTCATTTTTCTTAATGTTTTACTTAGCCTAATATTTCTCTTATGTAAATATGCCATGTTTTCAATGCCTGCTCACTAGTTGATGGGCATCTAGGTTGTTTCCACTTCCTGGCTATTGTGAACGATCCCATTAACAATAGCCTTGAAAAATGTCTTGGGAAAAATGTAACCAAGGAAGTGGAAGACTTTTAAAATGAAAACCTTAAGTGTAGAACCAGAGGGAAAGAAGTCACCAGGGAAACAAGGTCCTCCAAATCAACGTGATCCATGTGCATGAACTCAGAGACTGAGGCAGCGTGCACGGGGCCTGCCAGGGCGTGCGCTGGCTGGAGTCATCACTGAGAGCAGAGGTGCACACGTCCCCCTCTGATTCAGAAGTGATGGATCTCCAATTGTTGTTGTTGCTGTTGTTGTTTTGATGGCAATAAAGTGGTGTCACCGTGTGTGGTTCCATCTCTGTACCAGGCTTAGGCACTAACATGTAGAGAACTTGGAAGAACCATCTTTTAGTCAGGAGCATTAATGGTGAGAGCCAGTTTTCTACAGAAGGTATTAGGTAGTCTGCTGATCAGAGAAGTAGCAGCTCAAAAGTGATCTCCAGTTGTTAACCACTTGTAAATGAAAAAGTTGGTGTTCTTCAAAGGCAGCTCACTGGGAGCTGCATGGCCAGCAGCAGGTGGCCGACAGAACTCAGTGGCACCTGTGGAGGGTCCTTGTGTCTTGATGTTATTTCAGGGGTTTTTATTTTTTTCATCTCTTTAATTTGTATTTTAATTTTTTTCTTCTCTCTTTTTACCCTACATGTCCTTTGCATACACATTATAGCTTCCAGTTTAGTGTTTTTGTGGGAGGTCCGAGTGTGTGAACAAGTGTATTTCTGTTTCTTATGTCTTCTCTTGGGCTTCGTTCATTCTGCGTGTTTGTTTTGCCTAGTTACAGTGTGTTAGATTTCATTTTATTTTATTATTACCCCTTAGTCTATTTTTTTTTCTAATAAGGCAGAAAGGGGGTGGATCTGACTGGGAGGAGGAGAAGGGAGGACTTGGGAGGAGCAGAGAGAGGGAAACCGTGATCGGGATTGATTATGTGAGCAAAAAGGTCGATTTTCAGCAAAAGGAAAACAAAAATGGACATTTCAAGACCTCGAGGAAAGAGATTGAAGCAGATACCGGACGATGAAAACTCCTTCCATGTTCGTGGGTTCACAGACTGAGTACTGTGCCAAGGACCATTCTACAAGCAAGTTACAGCGTCTGTGAACTCATCAAAATCCTGATGCAATTCTTCAGGGAAATTGAAAAAATAATCTTAAATCTCATACAGAAACCCAAAGGCCCAGGAGATCTAAAGCAGTCTCATCATTTGAGGGTGAGCGCCCCCCTGTCCCTTTGGTGGGCGTCCCCCTGTCCCTTTGGTGAGTGTCCACCTGTCCCTTTGGTGAGTGTCCCCCTGTCCCTTTGGTGGGCGTCCCCCTGTCCCTTTGGTGAGCATCCCCCTGTCCCTTTGGTGAGTGTCCCCCTGTCCCTTTGGTGAGCATCCCCCTGTCCCTTTGGTGAGTGTCCCCCTGTCCCTTTGGTGAGCGTCCCCCTGTCCCTTTGGTGGGCGTCCCCCTGTCCCTTTGGTGAGTGTCCCCCTGTCCCTTTGGTGAGCGCCCCCCTGTCCCTTTGGTGAGCGCCCCCCTGTCCCTTTCAGCTCATTCATAGGCTCACTGCCAATGTCTCCTCCTTGTGCTTTTTCAGAATGTCAGGTTCCTCCCTGAATTCTTCCTTTTAAAAAAAATAATCCTCCATTTGCTTACCTTTTAATCATTTTTAAAAGTCTCTTACCTAGGTTGTGTATTGATTTTTTTTATTTTTTTACTTTATTCATTTGCTCATGTGAGTCTTCTGTGTGGTCACTGAACTGTTTAAGAAGTAAGGCACCAAGGTCTGAGTATTTCAGCCGTCCTCTCTATTGTTTCCAGGATGGGAACTTGTATAGGTGTCATAGTTGTTTCTGTGGTGTGTGTGTGTGTGTGTGTGTGTATGTGTGTGTGATGTGTGTATGTGTGTATATGCATATGTGTATGTATATGTATGTGTGTATGCATGTGTTTGTATGTGTGTATGTGTCTGTGGTATGTATATGTGTGTATGTGTGTGTTTGTCTGTGTGTATTTGCCTGTGTGTGTATATGTGTGCATGTGGTGTATGAATGTGTATGTATGTGTATGTGTGTGGTGTGTATGCATGTATGTGTGTGTATATGTGTGTGTGTGTGTGTTGCACATCTGTTGGGATGGATATGTCCCCTGTTTTATTCTCCGTTTCTACCCCTTTCAGTGTTTTTTTTTTAACATTGCTGTGCAGTTTTATTGTTTTTAAAGGTGCCCTAAAACATGGTAGAATTTATACTACATTGGCATCTATCACTTTTCTTTTCTTTTTTTTTATTCGATATATTTTTTATTTACATTTCAAATGATTTCCCCTTTTCTAGCCCCCCACTCCCTGAAAATCCCGTAAGCCCCCTTCTCTCCCCCTGTCCTCCCACCCACCCCTTCCCACTTCCCCGTTCTGGTTTTGCCGAATACTGCTTCACTGAGTCTTTCCAGAACAAGGGGCCACTCTTCCTTTCTTCTTGTACCTCATTTGATGTGTAGATTATGTTTTGGGTATTCCAGTTTTCTACCAGTGGTGAATTTATGGCCAGGGAGGGAGGGAATACAGGGAGGAATACAGAACACTAAACACATCTTTTAAACTCATATGGCAACCTACTACTGTAGAAACTGCTCAATGTACTTACACACACACACTTAAGATGAAGTTACCCTGTAACTAGGTGACAATGTCTCTACTAGACACCACAGGCTAACAAATAAAAATCACATTGCCAGGCATGGGTTACTTTTTGGGGGTGGCTAACAACTGAGGTCCCATAGACCCCCAAATATTATAAGGTATTGCCAGTGCTTGTGGTCATCCTCCAGTACTGAGGGTAAGACTTTACTGTTGGAGATGACAAAATACTTGAGTCAAGAAACATGGAGAAATCAAGTTTCATACCTATTGGCTAGCTTTCACAGTCCTGGAAAGAACTGTACATATTACTAGAGGATAAAAGCAAGTATCGGTACCCAAGCATCAACACTGTGTGCTAATAGAACAGCTGGCCTTGCAAAGATATGCCCAACGGTGGCATGAACATCATGAAAGTAACCAACCACACTGGGATTGGATTTAAGACCCAGTCCATAAATGAAACTCACATCAAGCACCATTATCAGAACCAAGATCCTGTGGCTGGATGGGTCACAGGTCCCTAGGGGAGAACCTGCTATTATTCTTCTAAATGGACTAGTACTAAACTGAATCTTAAAAATTTCTTGGCATACCCAGAGACTTGTGTATCTGTCAACACTCACTGAAGAAACTTGTAGTAGACAGGGATTAATATAGAGACCCAACTGGTCAAAGTTCAGAGACTAAGAGACTGAAGAACTCCCATATTTAAGTGGGACCTCTATATAACACTCAAGGTTCAGGGATCATCATGCAGGGGGAAGAGTGTAGGAAGCAGAGTGAGTACGTGACTCTAAGGAACAGTATCTTCCACATACAACAGAGTAACTGCACACACACAGAGAGAGAGGGGGGGGGGGACTCACAGAGGTTGCTATAAGCACATACAAAACTGTGCACACTCACATCAGACAGAATTGCAACCATGGTAAGTCAAACCACTCTACAGTGGAAGGCCACACAACCAAACTATGAGCAGAACAAGTGGACCTGATGGGTGTTTAAAAACCAAATAAGTAAATTGGGACAAAGAGGATACAGAGTTGGGTGGGTAGGAAAGGAGGAACAGATCTGAGAGGAAATGAGGGAGGGTGAATACAATCAAAGTTCACTATACAGAAATTCCCAAATTCACTTTACATCCTGATCAATGCCCCCAGTCCTCCTTCACACAGTCCCTTCCCCATCCCTTCTTCCCCTTCTCCTCTAAGAGGGTGGAGGCCCCCCCAGGTATCCTCCTACCCAGCACATCAAGTCTCTAGAGCAATGTTCCTCCTCTTCCACTGTGGCCAGACATGGCAACACAGCTAGAAAAACACATCCTGTACACAAGCAACAGCTTTAGCGATGGCCCCTGCGCCAATCATTGGAGAACCCACATGAAAACATACATATGTATGTCAGTGGTTCCAACGTATATTTTATATATGTGTGTATTTTATATAAGTGTGTGTGTGTGTATGTGTCTGTGTGCCTGTGTGTATACAAACACACACACACACACACACACACACACACACACGCACGTACGTACGTACGTATAGTATACAACAATGTAGTAAATATTAAAATTGTGCTGGCTGGTTTTGTGTCAACTTGACACAGGCTAGAGTTAATCACAGAGAAAGAAGCCTCCCTTGAGGAAATGCCTCCATGAGATCCAGCTGTAAGGCATTTTCTCAATTTGTGATCAAGGGTGGGAGAGTCCATTGTGGGTGGCACCATCCCTGGGCTGATAGTCCTGGGTTCTATAAGAGAGCAGGCTGAGCAAGCCAGGGCAAGCAAGCCAGTAAGAAACATCCCTCCATGGCTTCTGCATCAGCTCCTGCTTCCTGACCTGCTTGAGTTCCAGTCCTGACTTCCTTTGGTGATGAACAGCAATGTGGAGCTGTAAGCTGAATACACTTACACTTGTTCCTCCCCACCTTGCTTTTGGTCTTGGCGTTTGTGCAGTAATAGGAACCCTAACTAAGACAAAAATATTTTAAAATATTTCTTAGTTAAGGAAACATGACCGGTACTAGAAACAATATCAAGAACACAGCTGAGGTAATATATTCAGATAAATATAAAGAAAAAGGTAAATAGGCATGGCCTAAACACCCAAGAACTGTGGAATTCAAGAATCCATGATGAAGAAAATAATGCTAATAAAAACATAAGTTACAGAGAATCTAGTCAATAAAATTACAGCAGAAAAAAATCCAAATAGAGAAAAAGTGTCATCCAAGGTGAGGGGCATTTAGAACCGCTCCACAAGGTATCAGTCAGAGTGTCAAAAATACAAAACTAGATATCAAAATCTCTGAGGAAAAACATGAGCTTAACTACAAAGGCAAAACAGTATGTAATGTCAGATGTCTCATTAACAATTCTAAAGTCCAGGAAAGGATGAACGACTTATGTCAAGCCCTGAACATAAATAACTGTCAAGACACCGTTGCTGCCTCCTGAAAGTTATCTTTTAAAAATGACGGGGAAATAAGGATAATATGTGGCATACATAAGCTCAGGCAGTTCACAACAATGAAGCCAGCTCTGCTGAAATACTCCAAGGAATACTAAACAAAGAAGTGGGGGAGAAGTCTCAATCACAAGAACGAAAGAATAAATTTCATGAAAAGAATAAAAAACCAAACGGAAAGAACTAATGGATCCACTGTGCCCAATTCAGCAAGGCAGCAAAAGTCTAGTGCAGATGCTGGTAAAAATGCAGGGGTGAAGGAGTCCTTACTCGCTACCAGCCAGAATGTAGACTGGAGCAGGCACTGTGGAGATCAGTGAAACTACAACGGCCATGTGACCAGCTTGACCAACTCTTTGGTGACCCAAAATAAGTCAGCACATCACATAGATGCTTGCATATCCACATTTATTGCTGAATTGTTCTTTTTTATTTTTTTTATTGAATATATTCTTCATTTACATTTCAAATATTATACCCTTTCCTGGTTTCTCCCCCTCCCAGAAAACCCTCAACCCATCCTCCCACCCCCTGCCGCCAAGAAGATGCCCCTCAACCCAACCCACTCCCACCTATACCCCTTCAATTTCTCCACACTTGGGCGTCTATGAGCCTTCATAGGACCAAGGACCTTTCCTCCCACTGAAGTCCACGAGGCATTCATCTGCCACAAATGCAGCTGGAACCAGGTGTACCCCTTGGTTGATGGTTTAGTCCCTTAGAGCCCCGGGGTGTCTGGCTGGCCAACATTGTCATTGTTCCCATGGGACTGCAAACCCCTTCAGCTCGTCCAGTCCTCCCTCCAACTCCTTCATTGGGGACCCCGCGCTCAGTCCAATGGTTGGCTGCTAGCATCTACCTCTGTATCTGTAAGGCTCTGGCAGAGCCTCTAGGAGACAATCATTACAGGCTCCTTTTGGCAAGCACTTCTTGTCATCCATAATAGTGTCGGGCTTGGTGACTGTTTATAGGATGAATCCCCATGTAGGACAGTCTCTAGATGGCCTTTCCTTCAGTCTCTGCCCCACACTTTGTCTCTATAATTGCTCCTGTGACTATTTTGGTCCCTTTCTCAGAAAAACCGAGGTACCACACTTTGGTCTTCCTTCTTCTTGAGCTTTGTGTGGTCTGTGAGTTGTATCTTGTCCAGAAGATGCTCCAACATGTAATAAGAACACATACTCCACTATGTTCATAGCAGCCTTATTTATAATAGCCAGAATCTGGAAAGAACCCAGTTGTCCTTCAACAGAGGAATGGATACAGAAAATGTGGTATATTTACACAATGGAATACTACTCAGCTATTAAAAACAATGACTTCATGAAATTCTTAGGCAAATGGATGGAACTACAAAATGTTATCCTGAGTGAGGTAACTCAGTTACAAAAGAATACATGCTATGCACTCACTGATAAGTAGATATTAACCCAAAAACTGAATCGTTCAGAAATGAAACCAGACTAGTCATCCATGAACGGATGAATGAAGAAGAAAATGTGATGCACTTTCCTTGAGTTTTATGCAGCAGTAAAGAAAAACTGAACTCAAGATATTTACAGCAGGAGAAAGGACAGAACTAAGCCTCATAGTTTTAAGTGAAATATGTGATATTTAAGGTGGTATCTGGATAGAAGTTGTGTGGATGTCTGAGCAGGTATGCCCATGAGTATATGTGGTGGTGTGTGTAAGTACATGTGTGTGAGCGTGTGTCTGCATATTAATGAGGCTATGTGAGTGTTATGTGAATGTGTTCGTCTACAAGACTAGCTGTGCATGAATCCGTACATGTAAGAGAGAGTAGTGGTGATACTGTGTGTGAGTATGTGGGTGTGTAAACGTGTGTGAGAGTGTGAGATTATGTGAGCATGAAGGAACAGATACAAGATACTGAGCACTTAGAAACAAGCTTGAACTCAGAGAAAACACAGACATTATCCACACAGCAGAGGCCATGGGAAAGTCAGTGCACCTCACTCCATGTCCCCAGCTGGTTAAAACAATAAGAGAATAAATGAACAGGTGAAACTATGCCTCCACCTAAAAATCTAGAAAAAAATGATCACAGAACAGCAAGGGAAGGGAAGGTGTGATAAAAACAGAAATCCAATGGGGAAATATACACAACAGAGAGCCACACTAACAGCAAAAATGACCGAGGTTCTGGCCAGCCTCGCATGGGAGGCTCACTGGGGGTAGGGGAGAGGGAAAGGAGTCAATTATACCTGCCGCCATCAGATTGCTTGACTTTAATTAAACCTTAAAGGCACTACAAAGCCATAGCAATAAAATGGAGAGCAAGCAATTTAAAAAGATGTGAAGATCAGCTGCCCCTAGATGCTTTGAGAAACACAGTGATCGATCCCTAAGGTTGAATACTAAGATAAGGGTTTAGATAAACAAGCTCTTCCTGATGTGTCTTGAGAATAAACAAGAAATCTGAGAATCCTAGAGCCTTGCACCTATAGAGTCTATACCTTTACATCCTCCTAAACGCCAGGCCCATGTGGTTTCAATGACAAATTCTACATTTAAAGTGTCTCTTTTAAATGCCCAGCTGTACAAAAATGATTCCACAGTAAGCAGAATGCCACTGTACTTGTCATTCTGTGAATCTGGCATAAACCTAAGAGCAAATCCTAACAAAGCAACAGCAGAAGTAGAGGCTAAAATACTGAAAGAAAATGAATTGAGAGATCTTAATCAAAGCATTCAAGATAAGACGTATCATTCTTAAATTGGTTCAAGTAGAGCCATGTTCCCCAAAAGCAAATTCAAGCTCGGAAGATAAAGTAACATTCCCAGCAGTAACAAGCTGAAAGTTTGCATAATTTCCATCGAGGAAGCAAAAGCATTTTGGGGAATTCAGTGCCCACTTAAGATACGTTTGGAGGACACAGCAACTGAGAAAAGGAAGAGGATTTTCAGACATGGTAAACGACAAACAAATAATGTTCTGTTGATGAGAAACCAATGCACAGGTGTCCACAGACGATCCTCTTTTCAATAATATAAGAAAAGCAGACAACTTAAGGATTAGATTCCCCATGTACCACAGACAGAGCCGTGCCTGGCCTCAGACACAGGCCGGAAGTCTGGAGGCTGCCCCTGCTCCCGCCCCAACCCTGGGAGCTGTTGTTGAGGTGCACCCTTCTCTTCTCCTCCAGCTCTGCCCAGCTGGGGATAATGGACAGGAGGAAGCAGGCCTAGACACTCACTCTGCTTCCCTCCATGAAAGTCAGCAAGTCTGAACAGCTTGTTACAAATTCAGAAGTGTCCCTGACACAGGCTAGACCCACAGCCCATCCTGCAACACCTTCCTCCTCCGACCACGGACAAGCTGGGCTGTTCGCTGCTTCTTTCAGTCATCCAGAGTCTCCCTGGAGTTCCCTCAGAAACCACCTACTTCCCCACAAGAGCCACTCTCTAGCCACAAAGTAAAACATCAGCAAGCCATTGCTTCTAGGAGCCTCCATTCATAGGCAGGGAAGGTGTAGGAAAAAATGTCTACTGTAGCTCATAAATGATGCACAACTGGAACCCCCAGTATTAAGGATTCCTAAAAGTCACCAGTGAAAAGATAGCTAAGTAGAAAAATAGACAAGGTGTTCATAATCACCACGGTTAAGGTTATGGGCAAATGCTCCGCGTCAACATATCACAGTGATACCTACACATCAGTATTTATCAAAACACCAGTCACAATAAATAATGGAAACCAACCTAAGTGTCCAGTAATAGAGGGACAGATGAAGAAAAAGTATCACACACAATGATTTTTTTTTTTTAGCCACAGAGAAGAATGGCATTATGTTGTTAGCAGGAAAAGAGATGCAAAAGAGAGATAAAGCAAATTAAGACAAATGTCATATTTTTCTCATTTGCAGTTCCTATATATGGTTACACTGAATCATGCATTGGACATCCAAATCAAACGGAAGTGGCTAGGGAGCACAGCGGGGAACAGTAAGGATACAGGTACAGTGCACACCTGCATGAAAATGTCCTTATGCACCACAGTGCCATACATAATAAAGTAAGAGGGTAATTACATTAGCGAAGCTGTCATACTTCCTAGACATCTGAACTGGACCTTGGTACCCTTCCAGGTACCCGAGCTTCCTCTGTCATCCACATCCCGAGCCAATTTTGTTTATGGCAACTTCATCTCTTAAAGTGAGAAGTCCGTTAAAAAAATTAGTTATGGCCAGAAATTCATACCTGGAGAACCAGGGGCCGAGAGACCGGCAGGCAGGAAGGCAGAGAGAGAGAGACAGACAGATGAGGAGACAGAGAAGAAAACTCGGAGAGCCCTGAGCACGGGGGCACTGGCAATGTTCGGAATGTTCATGGAGCCAACAACGGGGAATGACTGTTCAACTGGGATCCCTAATGAGTGAGGACTGGACACAGCAAACACAGGAAAGCAGTATGGGCCCATTCATACAGGACCAAATATTTGTGCAATCAATTTATTCATTGAATGAAAATGCTTTTAGTATGTCTAATTTTTAAGCAAAGAAGGTACCTATAAGAGGCTTAAAAGATAAAGTCATGAAGTCTTCTTGCTTAAATCACACTCTTTACCATATATACTGGCTAGTTTTATGTCAACTTGGCACAAGCTGGAGTTATCACAGAGAAAGGAGCCTCCCTTGAGGAAATGCCTCCATGAGATCCAGCTGTAAGGCATTTTCTCAATTCGTGATCAAGGGTTGGAAGGCCCAGTGTGGGTGGTGCCATCCCTGGGCCGGTGATCTTGGGTTCTATAAGAAAGCAAGCTGAGCAAGCCAGGGGAAGCAAGCCAGTAAGCAGCACCCTTCCATGGCCTCTGCATCAGCTCCTGCCTCCAGGTTCCTTCCCTGTTTGAGTTCCTGCTATGATTATGATTGCCATCATAAGAAAGAATTAAATGTAAAGACCAACAAAAAAAAAGGTAGAAAGAGCAGGTAACAGGCATCTCTAAAGCTGAAAACGAGGAGGAGAAGAGTAAAAGTCCCAGCAAACACAGCTGAAGAAAAGTTGGCTGAAATTTACCGAAGGACAACCACACCATGTGCCAGAGAAATGATCTCAGAAATACAAGCTCTGAGGCAGACAGCAACTAAACACTGAGTTACTGAGTGCAAGAAGAAAGGCCTGTTGGCATCTGGACAATGCAAGCCCCAGCTTCTCCCTCAGGAATGTCTAGAGACAAGACCACTTGCAGGCCTTTGTGCCCTTGAAGGGCTGTGTCCATGATCAAAGCAGGGATCTTCAGACACACACAGGACAGGATGTGACAGTATCCCACATACCACAGACAAGTAACACTGTCAAAAGGACTCAAAGCAAAGAGAAGAGGTCACACTTGCTGGTGACAGAGAACCTGAGGCTCAATGTGGTTAAAAACCACAACAGTCAGAAACACGGCAACTGTGTTGAACCATGAGTCTGTAAGAGTCCTATGAGATCAAGTGTCAGTTCCATTGTTGAGGCTATCTCTAAATTCACAAGCCTCCTGTGTCAGCTTCTGGGTGCTAGTACTACAGGCACAGTACTATGTGCCACTCTGCCCAGCTAGACTGTTTTCATTGTACTGGCAGTCTTTTGGAGATGCTTGAGAATTATAACCAGATAAATATTAATGTAAGAGAAGAATACTGGCTTTCCTGTGTGATCATACACCTCACTATGAATCTTACCTTTCCAGTTATAAAGCACCTGCAAACCTGGCTGTACCTTGACACGTAACTGGAATCAACAGGTATAAGCACATTAGTCACTATTACCTCATTGTAACATGGGAAATGCCTCCCACCATTCAGACCTGCTCAGTAGGATGTGGGGTAGCCAATGTGTGTCTCTCAACACAGCTCACAACACACAGGACACAGAGACAGAGCAGTGCAGGCATGTAGAGCAGCTACAAGATTATAAGAGTGTGTGTGTGTGTGTGTGTGTGTGTGTGTGTGTAGGCCAGAGGCCAGGGAACACAGAGCAAGAGAAGGATGTGTTGTCAAGAGCTCTGGAGAGACAGGAAAGACCACCATGACCATATGGGAAAACGGCTTTCTGGGCAGAAGTGAGGGGTGTCCTCTGATTGGGATGGAGCATCAAAGGTCATAGTGATACCATCCTTGGACCAAAATATAGTCACGAAGTACAGGGGCCAGAAAGTTGGCTTAGGCATTCAGAGCACTTGCTACTCTGAGTTTTGCTCCTAGCAAATGTGTTGTGTAGACAACAACCATCCATAACTCCAGCTCTGAGGAATCCAACATTCTTTTTCTGGCCACTGAAGGAAGCCACACGTGTCAGACACATAACACACATATAGATGAAATAAATATTTAAAACATAATTTCCTTACCACAGACTCTGTCGATTTATCTCCTCTATCTTTCATTCTCTGTGCGCCAATATTGAAAACTACCATTCTCAGTGTGACTTAGTTAGGGTTTTACTGCTGTGAACAGACACCATGACCAAGGCAACTCTTATAAGGACAATATTGAATTGGGGCTGGCTTACAGGTTCAGAGATTCAGTCCATTATCCTCAAGGTGGGAGCATGACAGCATCCAGGCAGGCATGGTGCAGGAGGAGCTGAGAGCTCTCCATCTTCATCTGAAGGCTGCTAGCAGAATACTAGCTTCCAGGCAGCTAGAATGAGGGCCTTAAAGCCCACACCCACAGTGACACACCTACTACAACAGAGTTACCCCTTCTAATAGTGTCACTCCCTGGGCTGAGCATATACAAACCATCACATGGTACTTGGGATTAATGTCATCTGTATATCTCAGTTTTACTACCATAAAACTCCTCACTCTAACAATCACACAACCACAAAGAAGCAAGTTATGGCGTCGTCAGTGAACAGGATGTGAGCTGTCAGACTTTCTTCCCAGCTATCACCCTGTATGAACTTCCCTTGAGAACTCAGAACTCACTCATCTCACAGCTAAAACTCTGTGCCCTCTGACCAACCTTCTCCTTTGTCTGCCTTCTCCAACTTGGCCACTGATGTCCCTCTCCGTGCTCGTGTGAGACCAACTTTGTTAGATCTCACCAAATGTAACCACTGGACTCGTTATGCCTGGATTAGTTACCTGACAATGTCCCCTAGCCCACGGATGAGACAAGTGACAGATTTCTGTCCCTGTTGCGGCTGAATAGTTCTTCCCTGTGTGCTCCGCTCCTCATCCATCCATCTGTGACTGAGAACATAAGTCAATTCCACTTCGTGTTTGGTACTAATGGTGCTGCAAATAACTAACCACGGAAGTGTGGATACCTCTCACAGGCACTGCCTCTGTCTCCTTTGGGTATTCCTGAGAGTGGAGTCGCTGGATCTTAGGTCATTTCCATTTCTGTCTTGTTTTGCAGGAAGCCCCAGGATGTTTCCAGGATGACTGTGTCCGTTTGTATCCCGCCTACTGACAGTACACCCAGGACTCCCTTCCTCCACCCCTCACTGACCTGAAAGCCTCACTTTTAATAACGGCCTTCTCAAAGGGTTGCAGGAGAGCCCATAACTGAATACAAATTCTTTGACTTAGCAATACTATATGAACTCACCAGTTCATGTTTTCGAGCACCTAATGGCTAAGGGGACTTGGACTCATGGCGGGCTGAAAATTGTTCCTCCCTGAAACATGAGTATTACCACTCTTGCTACCTGGGTGCTGTGACAATGCTTGTCACTGGCCCCTCCACATCTGCTTCCCCCAAGTAAGGCACAAACATGAAGTCTTTTCCTCCCAGAAAAAAAAAAAAGTCTTGGATGGCCTGCTCCTCTCAGCCACCAGGGACCATGTTGATGTCACAGTGCACTGAATTGACAAGACCATATTTTAGGGAAAAGTCAAGGGATGAGAAAGCCTGGATGCTTCTCCTAGTCTCAGAAAGCATGAGCCAAGCAGCATACCCTGGGTCTGCTTATAAGACACACTTGTTCTATAGACTGAACAAACCCTCAAGGACATACCATCCCTGTCAACACACGGGGCTGGTTCACAGCCTGCCCATGTCCTATAACGTTTAAGGAGCCGTGTTTGTTTGTTTGTTTTTTGATTTTTTAATGGAAAGTTTTTATACTGGTGCTGGATGAAAACACCAGGACAAGCACATCAGCTTTGTGCAAACTGAATGCCAGACGCTTGCTTGCTTGCTTTCTCAGCCCACAGCACGAGGCTAAGGACTATACAGCCTGCTGGGGGAGGGATGTGATCATGTCTCATTTTTATAACAAGTCAACAAGTTAAAATAATAACTATAACCAGCAGAAGACTCCATAATTTCAAGGGCTATACTTTAGTTAAAGGGGAACAAAAGGAGATAAGGAAGGAGGGAACAAGACAGAGGAAGAGAAGCAGCAAGAATCAAAGTGTGGAAGAGAAAAAGATGAACAAAGAACATGTGTTAAAAACATATTTACAACACATTCCTGAGGACATAAGTGTTTACTTCTGCTCCCATCATCCCCCACAATGCAGTATCCACACCAAAGTAGTTCAATCAACATTTACTCGATAAGCACACGCTGAGTTTGTACACATCGGTGCTAACGATCCGGACTACAAATGGGAAGACAACCATGGAACTTGGCCTCCTGGGCCTCACAAAATAAAACAGCAGCTTCGAGTCCAGAAAACACCTGAAACCAAATCCCACACCATCATTTACCAAAGGCAGACTAAAGATAAGGGGGCTGTTGAGGATTTTGAGGAGGAGAATTCTCAGAAATAAAGAAAAGGAAAATTACATTCGTCAACATTCCATCCCTGAGTTTGAGTTTGCAGCATCCATCAAAACTGATGTCTGACAATGTCAGTGCCCAACATTAAATGACTAGGCTAAAGGGAAAGAGGTGGGCACTGCCCAGGCTTGTCTTAGGGACCATCCTTACACTGCAGAAAGCGGGAGAGGCTTCCTCAGAACAGACCACAAGGGGAGAGACACCTGGCATGTGACAGATTAGCCTTATCACACTAACCTATTTGATTCTCTACAATGTGGGCAAAGCCACCTCCGCGCCATAGAGGCTGTCTTGCGATAAATTTTTCCTGAGGACACTCCACACACATCTACTCAGCTAAAACAGGAGCCTGCAACAGACCAAAGCATGGCTAGCACCAAAGTCTAACTTGATGAACCATGAATTTTATTGGGGTTATTTACAGGAATGTGGGTGATAGCAGTAACAGGTTCACTTACAGGAGCAGAAATGACTCAAAGACAGCTGCATCACCAAGGCCTTCCCTAGCACAGGGACAACTCACAAAAGCTGGGAACCTGCAGCTCACTGTGCAGCCTGCAGGCAGCTCAACTGGCTGAATAGTGAGTAGTGAGCGTCCTTTCTAAGTGACTCAGGCAACTCCACTGGTCTTTGCTTCTTCCAGGCAGGTGGTTGCACCTCAGAGTCTTCCAAGGTCGGCTTGTCTGAGAGGGGACTCTCACTTTTATTGCTTACTCTGGTGGGGAGGGACCTAGCAAATCTGATCCGGGTTCAGGGACTTCCTGAAGCTGTTTTGAGTTGTTTACATTTCTGCTTAAGGAGCTTCCCTGCAGGACGGAATGTTTCAATCTCAGAAGAAACTGTTGCACAATAGAGGCCCAGAGGGGGAAGTTACCTTACGGTGAGACCCAACTGCAAGACACACAGCAAGCCTACTTATCAGAGCTGTGATTCTAACTCTGCACCATTTGGCCAAATACCAACGGTGTTGGGACAGTCAGGAGAAAAGCATGGGGTAAGAGCTTCAAAATGGCAGCAGAGCTCCTCACTGTCCATGTACAAGGTAATGTGACAAGGTGCCTTCACATGGTAACATGACACTATGCCAAATGCCACCCTCTCAGACAGACATCTCTGGTGCTTGGAATTTTCTCTCTCCAAGTAGGGTCAGAAAATGTGTATCTCAGGGCTCTGGGAGAGTGTATGGCCAGGTCAGCAGCCTGAATGACTTTGAATGGGCCTCAAGCAAACACACCTCTACTGAATGGGAACACATGGAAGCCACACCCACAACACCTCCAGTTCCCTAAAGGGTCATACAAAGTCACCCTCTGAGCCACCATCAGGACATCATGGAGGCACCCATCACCAGAAGGGCAAGGCCTCCATGAATAGTGAGAGACTCCCTTCAGTGCTGTTTATCCTTAAACCTTCTAGACACTGAGCACTTCTAGACACTGAGACACTGCTTTTTCTAAAACCCAAACCCCAGGCTTTGAGGGACTCTGCCCCCGTTGTGCTGTTGTCTCCATAACAGTTGGATACCATGGTAACAAGAGGGCCTTGGTTTTGAAGAAGCAGTCAGATCTGTCCTGCATGCTCCTCTCTGGATCTGTTACCTACCAAGCCCTCCATTCCAGGCTCTAGAATATTGCACTCTGTGATCTCCATAAGCCTTTCATTCTGTGGTGATTTACAAGACTTTCTATGCCAGAACTCGCTCGCAGGTCTCCAGATAGAACACACATAGACTGCCTCTGTTCCTCACTGGGTACATCATCAGGTATGAACCCTCCAAAGAACTCTATGGGTATCTGGTGAGTGGGAGGTGTTGGCAGGACAAGGAAGGGGCTCAAAGGAGAAGTCCTGTCATATTGCAGTGCTGACCTTCTGGCTTTTCAGCCTGAAGACAGTGCTCCTTCCTACGTCACCAAGGTGTGAGTTTGTTGAGTGCTATTTCTAGCTATCCCATAGCTAAATTTCCTCATGGAAATTCTCTTGTGTCACCCTCCTGAGTGCTAGGATGACAGACATGAGCCACCAACCCAGCCAAACAGGCTGTGCTTTCAGCCTGGGGCTCCAGAAGACCAGCAGAGGAGGAATGAGTTTGTATATTCATTGGATCCTGCCTGCTTAGGCCCACCCTTCAGCTAACAAGGCTTCCTGTTCCTTCAGGACTTCGAGTTGAGGAAATCTTTGAGCACCTCTAAGGACAAGTGCTCACTGCTCAAAAAGAAAAAAAGATATGTAGCCAGCTGGTATAGGGCTCCTTGCCTAGGGTCTGAGGTTGTTCACATAAAATATGCAAGCTCGCTGGAGCTTCTCTCTCTCTCTCTCTCTCTCTATCTATCTATCTATCTATCTATCTCTCCTTCCTTCCCTCCCTCCTTCTCTTCCTCCCTTTCCCCCTCTTCCTCCCCCACCCACTTTCCCTCTCCTCGCTCTCCCTCCCTCTCTCCTCTCTCTTTTTCTTCAGGGTTCAGGTTAAATTTGCTAACCTTGTATATTTTTAATTCTCTTCACTTCCTATCTAACCTCTCTTTGGGAACTTTAACCAACAACCTATATCTCCCAACCCAGCATGTGCTCTGACAGACCTATGCTCCACAGCTGCCTAAAACCCAGGCACTGTGGCAAACAGACTGTTGCATGATTGTAATTCCAGACATGTGAGTGTTAAGATGCCCTTAAGAAACATGAGTAACTCTGGAGAACCGAAGGGTCACAGCAACAGACAAAGGTCCCTGAAGACACAGTCCCTGTGCCTGTCAAAGCCAGAGTCCTGGGAGCAGAAGTACCACAGCGCACACTGAGCTAGTAATGCTGAAGGCACAGTCCCTGTGCCTGTCAAAGCCAGAGTCCTGGGAGCAGCCGCAGCACAAGCTGAGCTGGCAATGCTCCTCTATCCTTTTACTTGTTTGGGATTTCCCTGGGTGTTCACAGGATCGATAGATCTAAAGCTGGACCAGAGAGCCTTCTGGACAACATGGCTGCCAGCCACTGCTGTGCTCTCCAGATGCAAATGGCCTTCAAAGTGGATGCTCACCTTGCTATGTAAGATCTATCACTGAATGGAGAGAGAGACCTCAGGAGACAAGGGCCTCATACTCAGACACGATTCAGACCTAAGAGAAAAAAAGCGTGCATTTGATAAACTCGAACAATGGAGACATACAAGAACGCTGAGGCAGGTACCTGACAAAAGAAACTGCAGAGATATCACGAAACTGAGGCCAACTCACAGAAGACAAGCGAGGCTGGGGGTGAGGGTGAATTAATTACAAGATGTCACCACAATCAGAAACACAAGCTAATTACAGTATCACATTCTAAGTAGTCAAGAAACCAAGGAGTTGGCCTCGCATGGAAGAATTCCAGGTTGACAAGCAAAACCTGAAACCTGACTTGCACATCTGTCACCCCGCCACTCAGGGGGTTGAGTGGGAACGCTAGACACAGTGTCGCCCCGTGTCTACAAACACAAAAAACTGAAGTTCACCAGAGGGGCTTATTCTGTGCGCTCCTTAATACCCTACAAAATGATGGCACATGGGAGGCTCTGGGCTCTTAGCCGGGTTAGCCAGAAAACTCCTAGCCCTGTTTTAGAGTCCCCAGAGGGAGTTTTTAACTGTAAAACTGCTACAAAGCACTAACGCTTTATGAGTGAGTCACTTTGACAAGAGGAAGGGTGAGAATGGGCATGCTCAGGAGCCGTGTGAGACCCCACAGGTGGACTGTGGGATCAGTCCTCACGGCAGCCTGCTGGACTCGCTGGTACTTTTCCTGTAGGTCTCTAAAGGAAGCATTTCGAATATTAGGGGTTGGCTTTGGAGATTTAAGAGGAAGGAACTAGCTGAAGAAAAGCAAGTAATATTCTAAGTAAGTAGTGAAAGGACAATCTGAGGATGCAAATGTTTCCAGTGCCAGCTAACAGTTCTGACTAGGTGTCATTTCTTATTTCTGTTTGCAATGAGCCTATGATCTGAGCAAGATAAATTCCACCCAATGAGAACATACTCCAGGAACACTCACCTCGAAGACATTCACAGGCAAAGACATGCAGACACATGTAGACAGGCATGCACACCAACAGAGACACACACACACAGACACCTGGTATGGACTCCATGTAAGAGTCCATAAAGTATCTTTCTTAGATTTTATATTTAGTTGTTTAAAATAAATATGTGATGGAGGCTTAGGGAAAGCCCGGGGAAGGGGGAGTAATGGGCCAATCCGATCAAGATGTACTAGATACGTGTATGAAATTTTGGCTAATGAGATCATGTATCCCAGAGAACACACTACCACCACCTTCCTGAAACATTAGAATCCCTGGCATTCTCAATGTGCATCCAGTGCTCACAGATATTGCTCTCACCCCGTGTCAAAGATGCTTCTTTTTGCAGCAGCTGGAGACCTTTACAGAAAGCTATGCTTACATCACAGAAAGAATCCATAAATAAAGTGGGCAGAAGAGAGCATCCCAAGACACACCCTTAGAGAACCCAGCTCCAGGGAGGCGGCTCCCGAGCCCTGCAGCTCAGGTTCGTTCCTGCTCTTACACGGATTGGTAAAGGCTAGCCTTTCTTTTTTTAACTTGGGTATTAAAAGCATCACAAGTTTTTTTTTTTTAAAAATTACCTTTAAATTCATATTTGCAGTTTATTTTGTTCTAAGGTAGAACACTGTAAGTACTAAAGAGGAGCTACTTAAGGAGCAAATGAAGCCTGGCAGCGAAGTGAAATTTACCAATTTTTTAAACTAAAAACTGTTCGTTCTACTCAATCAATCATGTATAGAACCATGTGCTCTTGGCATCAAGGAATAAAGAAATGGCCAACGCAGCCCACACTAGCTCCACCCACCACAGCCCACACTAGCTCCACCCACCTCAGCCCACAGCAGCTCCGCCCACCTCAAACCCCGCCAGCTCCACCCACCACAGCCCACACTAGCTCCACCCACCTCAGTCCACAGCAGCTCCATCCACCTCAGCCCAACCCACCAAGCTCTATTCCTGCCAGGACTGCTGGCTGACTCTCAGCTCCTCTGTGCCTGTGATTCACCTTTTACACTCACAGCCCACACTGAAACTATTGCACTCTGTGGTGGGTGGGTAAGTACACAGACCCCAAGTGAGACAGCGTTCCTCAGATCCTCAGCGAACTGGCCTGTCTGCACTTTGTCCTATTGCTTCCTTCCAAGGTGGAGTCAAAAAATCTACTACAGTCATATAGTTGACTCTCATACCTGCCAATCCCGAGAGCCCTGCTGAGGGTGTGGCTCTCTTACGCATCCGTTTCTGCCTTCCTGGATCCTATTCGCTGGCTATCGACTAACTTTTTAAGCGGGAGATGTTTTCATTCCGCCTGCCTGTGTCCAGTAAGATGGTTGCAGCCACCTTACCGACAGCAGATTCAGGAACACTGAAGGGACACACTGGTCTCTGTACAGGAACAGTGCAAGGACACTGGTCTCCATGAACATGACTATCTTTCCACTCCTGTGAAAGTCCAAAAGAGCTAACCCCACCTGTTTCATCCATAACGTGTTTCCTTTGAAAAGATCAAAAGTAACTATTCACACAAGAAATGTAGAGATTTTGTTCAAAGCAGTTCTTGGGCGAGTTTCTCTCAATGGCAGTAACAACCACAAGTTGAACTCAACACAAGGGAACCAACACACATGTGTCTTTAGCGGAAAAATAGCAAGGCAGAGAAACCAAATCAATGCTCCGCGTATACTTCCTTATCAGAGGTCCTTTCACGTGTTTATTATATAACCAAACATCCTTTCACCTGTGTCCCCCAGCAAAACATCATTTGACATAACTAACTTTCCAAAGAAACAAGAAGTTTCCACTTCGGAAAGTAATCAGCATCTTATAAATTCCACCTCCGAGCTTTACTCATTTTGTAACTTTTCTATGGTGAGACATATTAAATTTTTTTGTTTAGACTTTTTTTGTTTAGACTTTGGTTTTGTATAAAGATTTATTTCATTTTTATGTGTGCATGTGTGTCTTTGTCAGTGGGTGCCATATGCATGTGGGTGCCTCTGAGGCCAGAAGATGGTGTGAGATTCCCTAGAGATGGATTTACAAGCAATTAGAAGCAACCTGACATGGATGGGTACCGGGAACTGAACTCGGGTGCTCTGGAAGAGCCAAGTCCTCTTAACCACTGAGTCATCTCTCCAGACCTTGCTTAGATTCTTTTAATAGACAAGCACCACACAGACTCGTAGTGAATTTTACAACTCTGCAAGATGGAAGACACTTCTGCAACTGACTTGCTCGATTTGTTTCTAGACGGGCATGGACTTCCCTAATTTTCTGCAAGTGAGAAGAACTGGAGTTGTGAATTGTGACAGTGACGGTATTATTATCCCATGGCTCTGAGGTCTTTGTAACATGACAGTGTAAGTTCGAGGGTGGAAAAGACGTGGAGCTACGGTCGAGCTGAGTCCTGTGTGGACATGAGAACAGACCATGCAGACTTTGCTCCCATGTGGACATGAGAACACGACGGTGCAGACTTTGCCGTCACCAAAAGTGAAGAACTAAAGGGCCTTCGTTAGAAGCTGGATTTCCACACACTGACCCAGTTCAGCTCCTGTCTATATCCCCACACAGCACAGCATTGCCAAATTCTCCCCTCCCCCCACCATCGTACTGGCTACATCTGCGCCTGACAGGTTTCCGTTAGGAGATGCGCAGAGAAAGCACAGACAGTTTCTCCTGTTAAACCCTGCTGCCAAATCAGACATGGGATCAAAAGAGAAAACAACCAAGTTTGCCAAAGTTAAAAAATGTTTAAGAATCAGAATATGTGCTCTAAACCCTAATTTAAAAACAAAAAATAACAAAGACTTTTCACACAATGTGCATGGCGTTCTTAGAACTTGTCTAGAACATTCACACATTAGGGAAATGAATCCTGTTCAGTTGCTCTTCCTAGGCATGCTGACCCACACAACCCCACTGACACTTCCCTTGAAGACTAAACAACTTCATTTACAAAACAAACCATTTCCACACCTGGGGTTAGTCAAGACTATGTTGTCTATGCTGAGACTCCTTCTGATATCCTACTCTAAGGTGAGACAAATCCCAATGGTGTGAGCAGAGCAGAGCTTACTCACTATGCTACCTCTCGGAAAGATGTGATGGTGATGTCACTGGTCGGGGTCTGCAGTGTAAGCTCACAAACATACTAATCAGCCTCCACGGGAACGATTCAAAGATCCTCGATGCCCAGATGTACATTTTAATTACAACCAATCTGAATGGCACACTTCTGCAAGTGACTCGTGCATTTTATTTTGAGATGGGCATATACTTCCTAACTTGCTGGAGTGAAGAGTTGGAACGGTTTGATTGTGACCGTGAGGGTGTTACTGTCCTGTGTGCAAACCTGCTACACTGTCATTTCCAGGGGAAAAGAACACCTGGGTACTGAAGATAAATAGTCCTCTGCAGGATTACGTTATTGCCTCAGTCTCTCTATTTAGACCCAGGGAACACCTGAGAATCAGAGGTCAGGTTCTGGGGCATAAAGCAATATGCCTTTGGCATTTTGGTCCTGGTAACTCTCTGCTTTGGTGCCATCCTGTGTACCAGAGGCTGTCCCTTGGCATCCCTGACCACCACCTAGACATGAGTAGCCGTGGCACTCGCTCCAGAGTGCCAAGCACAAATATCTCCAGACATGTACCAATGCTGCCTGGAGGAAAAGCTACTTCTGTTTAAGAATCACTGCAACAAGAAACAATTAACTGCCTCCCAATGGGAGATCTGGAGCAATCCTGTCACCAGTACTGAAACATATCCCCGCTAATGAGAAAGAACAAAAAGACTGTGTTTTTCTAAAAGGAAAAAAAAAATCTAATGAGAAAGGTTGGTTAGACATAGGCCAGTGAAGCACACATTCATGCCTCCTCTCCTTCCTTAATTCCATGGAGTGAGCAAGTCTTTAAAACAAGGACAGGTCCTAAACCCGGCTTGAAAAATAAGAATATACCATATACCATCCAGTGAGCAAAATCAGCAGGGTCACCCTGAGACCAAAGAGCAGATGGAGTCACAGAAACTAAGTGAAACAAACCCACATGGCAGAGCCTAGGTAGAGGCTGAGGGGGTGAGGCCCGGCAGCATCGTGGGGAATGAGATGGCCTCCGGCAGATCCTACCCCACAAAATGCAGAGAGAGGATGCTGTCTCCAAGCAGCATCGCCACCTCTCAGAGGTATTTATGGAAATACAAAAATATCTAGCACCCAACAAAGTAGAAAATCAGAGACAAGTCCACACAACTTGGGGCGTCTTTGGAAAAGAAATCAAATCCCAAATCAACTGCTGGAAGTTTACCCTTTAAATTTTCTTTTTGCACGAAGAATGAATTAAAACAAAAGTCAGCAGAAGAAATGGACAAATAAAAAACAGAGCCAGTGTCAGTTGGGCAGAGACTATAAAATCAACAGAAACATCAGTGGAGCCAGAGCTGGGTCACTGGAAAGACAAATAATCAGTAATCCTCAGAATAAGAAAAGAAAGGGAGGGAAGACCTAGTCACCAGCACTCAAAACTAAAGAGACAGTGTCTTCCTAGGTGCCACAGGTAGAAAGAGCAGACCTAGGGAACATTATAGACAACTTCTCACTGACAACGAACGGTGCTTCTCGGAAGCCTGCTGATGTCTGCCCACACTGGTCTTCCCAGTTAGAGACTGGAATCTTGAGGAGACAGGGATGGTGGAAGATAGGTTGCTGTCAGGAAAGCCTCACAACACCAAAAACCCAACCCACGTGTGTACTGCTCCTCGCAGACACTTCTGTCATCTCCTGCTGGCTCTAACAGAATATCTCGATCCTAAATGAGACCAGGGAGCAGGCCAGCAATAGGCTGAGAATCTCACAGTGGGCTATCCCAAAAATACTGCAGCAGTGAAGGGTCCCGTCAGGCCATTCAGTGACCCTGGGAAGGGGAGGGTAACAGTTCTGTCCCAAGTAAAATTCCTATGGAATGGTAAGAAGTGTTCCTAGAAGCCTACAGAATGGCCTTGTTTCCCCTTCAGCAGTAAGAAGGAACCTAGGAACCAAGAGGTAGACAGAATCTTCAACTTCCCTCCCTGACACTCTGCTGCCTGGATATCTAAGGAGGAAGGACACTGGGAGATTCTGTACTCCAGTGAGTCCAGCTAGTGTGGAGCTGAGGTCTAGCTGCAGGTCACACAGGATATCAGGGCCACAAAAAGAAAATTCCAACAACAGCAAAGGGGTTTTACCACCAAAGCTAACCACCTGCTTTTGAAAGAAGTAAAACAAACAAAAGGCAACAACAGACCAGCAGAACAACATGCCCTGCAGCACCTCTATTCATTCCCGACCAATAAGCTAACGTGTGCCCTGCTCCCAGGGGGATCACACCGGCCATGCTTACCTCTACTCTAAGTCCTGGGTTTGAGCCAGAGCAGCAGACCATGAGATGAGCCTGCCCCCCAAATCCTTTACTAGGGTTTAGAATAGAATTAGTACCATTTGAGAGGCCAAACTGAAGTCAAAGGATGGCACTTGAAAGTCTGAGGAAGAAAGGAGGGGGTGAGGAGATGCAGCTCCTTCAGTGATCTCCCAGCCACCACCACCCCCAAGCTTCTTTTATTATTTTATTTATTCCTTTTGCATTCATCTCTATCCACTGAGGGCTCCCCCATACAGCCTTTAGCCCCTTCACAAGGTACAGTAAAAAATGAATGTAAACAACAGAAAAGCTTTCCAGCATCTCTGGCAGCCGGAGGCAGGCATCAACTGTCCGTCCTGTCCCCCACACGGCTTTCCGGTGCGTAATACAATCCCGCACTAAGCTCCTTGCCGAGCTCCTTTATCTGGTGTGAGGCGCACAGAAGGCCGGTTCTCTTTAATAAATTCCGATGAGTTCCTTTTCTGGCTAAACCAGCTGGTGACTTTTGCTAAATATTACAAGTCTGTCTTTCTTCTTTCCTTTTCTTTCTTTCTTCTTTCTTCCTTCCTTTTCTTTATTTTGTTTTAATTAATTGTTTTGTAACAATTATTCCCAAATGTTGCCCCCTTCCTGGTTCCCCCCTTACAGAGTTCTTCCCATCCCCCTCACCTTCCAGTCTGAGAGGGTTCCCCCCTTTATCCCCCACAAATCTCTACAGGATCATGCACATCCTCTCCCACTGAAGCCAAACAAGGCAGCCCTCTGCTACATATGTGCTAGGGGCCGTGGACCTTTATTACGGCCCTTCTGTGGGACTCGCCAAACACCGCCCTGATGCTCCTGGAGAGGTTGGGCATGTTCTGCTGTCCTTCCTGACCACCTTGGCTCACCAGCTCCTCTCCAGTTGCCTGGGGTCCTTGAGCAGCTGGATTTTTACCCCATCACTCTTTCCATCAATCCTGAGACCAAGAGACCACGACACAGTAGTGAGGAAAGCCTGGAGAATGAACAAACACAGAAAGGAAGGGAGAAATAGAGAGATCACACAGTACCTGAGCTGTCCCCATTCTGGCTGGCTGGGTGCAGGCTGGGGTTCGCAAGCGGCTGTGAAATCACGCGGTACTATGGCCGGGCCTCAGATGGTAGAAGCCTAAGATACGGAATGGATACAAAGGGGGAAATGATAAAAAAGGGTAAGCAACCTCCCCCAGGGGGAAAACATGGAGAACACATTAAAAGTAAGCAACTCAGCAATCGGTAGATTGAGAACAGCGAGAGGGACTTGCCACACTCAGGGCACACGGCATGCACGGTTGTGAAAAATATCTCAATTTTAAAGCAAGGTTCGAAATGATAAATGGGTTTAACAACTTCAAAATATTAAACCTGAGAGAAAAAGAAAAACCACACTGTAAATCAAGATTTGTAACTCCTTCTGCAACTTGGTGATTAAACCAGAATTTGTGAATCAGCCCACAGGCCAGGCCCACTGCGAGGCAGAAGTGACATCAGATATTAAACATTTAGATGGGGTTATGACCCCAGACAACACTGAAGGTTGCACTGATTTTAAAATAAGTGATGATCCATGTATTTGATAGATTTTAAAACTCCTTAATTTTTTTCATTCCTTACATATTAATACATAAAATCACCATGGCACCAAATGCAAACTAGGTAGCATAGGAACTTTGGCTCTGTAGTACCATACTAGAAAATACAGTGTTCTTTGTCTCACTGAGCTGGCACAATCACCAAACACTCTCCAACGTGTACTTTATGTGACCCTTGTAAGTTACAATCATGACACGGTATTGCCCTGAGTAGTATTCATGAATACTGCTACTGCGTAGTGTACAATGTCTTCTAAGAATTATTCTGCGACCTAAATCTTGGACAAGTATGCTTGCCGATGAACCACTAAATGCCAAGTAAATACTTTTAAGTGCACAATGCTAATAAGCTAAGGATATGAATTTTTTAACAAGTACATTTGGGGCATGTTCATTACATAAGAATATACAAGCACAAGAGTCAACTTCACGTGCCTCTCATGACCAATTAACACAAACCTTTCTCGGCTGTCCACCCATGCAAATTCAAGTTAAGACATCAGCCAGCACAGCCTTTCGAAGAGCTGTTTGCTTGCCCATCCACATTTCTCCACACTTGTGAGAACAGAACTACTTGGTGGTTTGTTTTTCCTTGGACTAAGTAATTGTGGGTCACAGTTGGGCTGGGGAGATGGTTCAGAGAATAACACACTTCCTGCACCAGAGTGAAGATTTGAGCTAGGGCTCCCCTGAACCTACACAAAGCTAAATGTGGTATCATGTGTCTCCAATGCTAGCACTCCAACAGCAAGATGGGAAACAGAGATGGGCAAATCTCTGGAGGCTGATGGGCCAGCTAGTCTGTGTATGCAGTGACCAATAAGAGACCCTGTCTCGATGTTGAAGGTGAAGACCAAATCCTGAGGTTGTGTGTGACCTTCATACATGTTCCGTGCATGCTTATACTGATATGAACATGCACATACTCATACACATAAGGAATATGGAGTGATGTGGAAGCCCAGGACAATGGTAACTCTCTGGAATTTACAAGGGAGACCCTAGCAAAGACTTCTAGTAACAGTCAATATGGACCCTGAACTAGTCACCTTCTATAATCAGGCAAGCCTTCCAGTGGTGGAACCAGACATCAACCCAGCCACAAAACCTTCAACCTACAATGTATCCTGCCTACAAGATGTACTGGGGTAAAGGTGACACGGAACTTCTGGAAGTGGCATAAATGATCCAACTTGAGAACCACACCATGAGGGAGCCCATGTACAACACTGCCTGGATGGCCAGAAACAGGAAGCTGAATTGCCAAGTGAACTAAGGTAGAACCAAACATGCCTGGGGAAAAATATTAGCAAAAGCATTCCTAATGATTTTCTGTTCTCCTTGGAGACCTGAACCTACACCAATCATCATCAGAGAGGATTAATCCAGCAACTCATAGGAGCAGGAGCAGAGACCCAGAGTCAACATTAGGCTGAGCTCGGGGAATCCCATAGAGGAGGGGAAAGAAGGATCATAGGAGTCAGAGGGTGGAGAACACCACGAGAATATGGCCCACAGAACCAACCAATCAGGGCTTACAGGGGCTCATGGAAACCGAAGGGACAATCACAGAGCCTGTATAGATCTGAGCTAGGTCCTCTGCATATATATCATGGTTGTGTAACTTGGTGCTCATGTGAGACTCCTAACAGAGGGGAGGAAAGCTGTCTCTGATGCTACTGCCTGATGGGACCCTTTTCCTTCTACTGGGCTGTGTCCTCCAGCCTAGACAGAAGGTTTTACACCTAGTCTTCGTATCTCCTGGTGCTGTGTTTGGCTGATAACCCTGAGGGGTCGTGGGGGGGGGGGGCTGCTCTTTTCTGAAAGGACACAGAGGAAGACTAAATCTGGGGTAAAGGGGAAGTCAGAGAAGTGAAGCATCTGTAGTCAGAATGCAATGTATGAAAGAAAAATTTTTTAAAAGAAAACTTCTTTTTAAGTCATTACTAACTTTTATCTATGCATTTCTAATAAGATACATTTTTAGAATAGTCATGCTCAAAATACATATGTATGTAAATTAAATGTATTGAAAGCTGGTAATAAACTGGCCACAATTCATATGAAAATTTTTTTCTTTAATGATTGTATGTAATATACATAAATTTTTAAGTTGTGAATTAGAAATTAATTCTATTTCTCTCCAATAGACAATTACCCCAGAAAATTTACTGGATAATCTATATTTTCCTAAATTGAAAGTGCCACCCATATAAAAGCATTCATCCACAGATTTATTCACTGCCTGTAGCATTCATGTTTCTCCTAGCACTAAACCCACAACTTAGAGTTTCTTTAAAAACTTTTTGTTATTAATCATTCTTGCTAGGACTTCAAGTACTATATAAAAGAGACAGGGACAGAGTAGACAGCCTTGTCTTGTTCCTGATTTGAGTTTCTCTATATTTAATTTGATGTTGGCTATTGGCTTGCTGTATAGTGCCTTTATAGGGTTATGCATCTTGTATCCCTGATGTCACTAAGACTTTAAGAATGAAGGAATGTTGGATTTTATCAAAAGTCCTTTCAAAAAGCATCTAATGAGATGATCATATAGATTTTTTCCATTGGTTCACGTGGTGAATTACGTTGATATATTTTTATATACTAAACCACCCCTGCATCCCTGGGATGAAGCCTACTTGATCATGACACATAATGTCTTTGATGTGTTCCTGGATTCAGTTTGTGAGTGTTTTGTTATTTTTGCGTCAATGTTCATAAGGTAAATTGGTGTAAAATTCTATTTCTTTGTTGAGTCTTTGTGTGGTTTAGATATCAAGATGAATGAATGTAGGCTCATAGAATAAGTCTGGCAATGTTCCTTCTGTTTTTATTTTGTGGAATAGTTTGAGGAGTATTGGTATTAGCTCTTCTTTCAAAGTCTGGTAGAATTCTGCACTCTAACCATCAGGCCCTGGGGTTATTTTTGGTTGGGAGACTTAAAGACTGCTTGTATGTCCTTAGGGGTTATAGGACTATTTAGATATTTACCTGATCTTCATTAAACTTTGGTAGATGGCATCTGTCCAGAAAATCATTCGTTTTTATTATAATTTCCAATTTTGTGGAGTACAGGCTTTGGAAATAATATTTAACGATTCTTTGAATTTCCTCAGCATGCACTGTCATGTCTCCTTTTTCATTTCTGATTTTGTTAATTTGGATACTGCCTCTCTGCCTTTTAGTTAGTTTGGCTAAGGATTTGTCTATCATGTTGATTTTCTCAAAACAAAACAAAACAAAAACAAAAACAGCTCTTGGTTTTTCTGACTCATTGTTTCTAATTGATTGATTAGAAACTATCAATATCAGCCCTCAGTTAGATTATTTCTTCCCATCTACTCTTCTTAGGTGTGTTTGCTTTTTTTTTTCTAGAACTCTCAAGTGTACTTTTAAATCACTAGTATGAGAACTCTCCAATTTCTTTATGAAAGCACTTTGTGACAAGGGAAACACTCCTCCACTGATGGTGAGAGTACAAACTTGTACAACCACTCTGGAAATCAATTTGGCAATTTCTCATAACATTGGGCATAATTCTACCTAAAGACCCAGCTATACCACTCATGGACATATACCCAAAAGATGCCCCACCATACAAGGATATTTGCTCCACTGTGTAAACAGCAGCTTTATTAGTAATATCCAGGAAACTGGAAATAACCCAGATGTCCTTCAACCAAAAAAGTGGATAAAGAAAATGTGGTTCATTTATACAGTGGAATACTACTCCCCTATTGAAAACAAAGACATCCAGGCAAATGGATGGAACTAGAAAGTATCACCTTGAGTGAGGTAACCCAGACCCAAAAGGACTTGTACTATATATACTCACTTATAAGTGGATATTAGTCATAAAGTACAGGATAACCATGCCATAACCCACAGACCCAAAGAAGCCAAATAACAAGGAGGGCCCAAGGCAGGATGCTTGACTCTCACTCAGGAGAAATAAAATAGACATCCGAGGTGGGTGGAAGGAGGGAACTGCAGGGTGGAGGAGGGAGGATCAGGTGTGGAGAAAGAAGGGGAAAGAGGGCCAGGATAGTGAAGGAAAATGGGGCAGGGATCTATCTCCAGGATGCGCCAGAGGCCTGGGATGGCGGGAGCTCCAGGGAGTCTATGGGGTGACTCTAGCTGAGACTCTCTTGCACTGAGTGCCTGAAGTGGCTACTTCCTATAGCCAGCCAGGACTCCCAGTTGAGGGACAAAGACACCAACACACCCACAAAACCTTCCACTCAAAAAGCAGGGACAAAGATGGAGTAATGGAGGGAATGGCTGTCCGATGACTGCCTCCACTTGAAACCCATCCCATGGGCAAGAAGCAGTCCTTGACTCTGTGAATAATATTCTGTTATGCTTGCAGACAGCAACCCAGCATAACCATCCTCTGAGAGGCTCCACCCAGGAGCCAATGGAAATAGATGCAGACCCCCACAGCCAAACATCAGATGACGCCCAAGGAGTCTTCAGAAAGAGTTGGACTAATGAGCCCAAAGAGGACAAGGACTCCACAGGAGTCCACCTGAGTCAACTAACCTGGACCACTAGGGGCTCCCAGAGACTGAACCTTCAACCAAAGCGCAAGCATGGACTGCACCTGGGTCCCCCACACATATGTGCAGCTTGGTCTTCATGCGGAACTCCAACAACTGGAGTGCGGGCTGTCCCTGAATATGCTGCCTGGCCACAGATGCCACTCCCCTAACTGGACCACACTGTTTGGCCTCAGTGAGAGAGGATGCAGGCCTAGTACTGCTGTGCCTTGATGTGCCAGGTTGGGATGATACCTAAGGGAGGGGTGTGGGGTAGGGAGGGACTCCATCTTGTCAGAGGAGAAGGGGAGGAGGCCTGTAGGAGGGAGACCAGGAAGAGGGGGCAGAGTTCTGATCAGGATATAAAATGAATAGGTAAGTTAATTAATTAAAAGACAATCTTGCAAGGTTATTCTAATGAGTTGGCTTCATCATCCCTTCTTCAAGACCCTCTCTACCACTTTCACTGTTTCTCCAAACAGGAAAGTAATCTGCTGTGAATCAATCAACATGTATGTACACATGCATTTACACATGCAGACAAACCCTCCTCAGAAGTAACATGCATTCACAGTGCATTTGCCACGCAAACACCTCTCCATACAATGGACTGGCCATAGTTTATGCCCCTTCCAAGGGATTAAGGTTCTCCACCTTAGGACAAGATGTTTTGTGAGGCTATGGTTTCTGACATGGGAACATGGGACCCACATTTTTATTACCTTATCATGTACAATAATACCATCATAGATATTTATCTGGTGATACAGTATTTATCAACATTCCTATTTATCAAATAGATTTTATATAGACTTCCATCTTCTACTCGATTACTAATGCCCAATCTCATATATTTTCCCAAAATGACGCCTGCCCCAGGATCATAGGGGTTGCAGGCACAGCTCTGGATTTCTCAGGCACTGCACAGCACTGCTAAACTTCCTGCTAGACTCCTGTCTGTGCAGAGACACTTTCCATAATCTGTCAGATGCTAGATCCATTTATATAATTACATTCATCTGAAATGTTTATCAGAAGTGGCGGTTACACTGTATCAAGGTCTTCCATTATCTGTTGATAAAATCATGAGTTTTTTTCCTACTATGCTCACTTTGTGCATTATTACAACCAAGATCTTACTACTGAAGTAATACTTCATTTATAAAGTGAAGCCTACTTGCTCATATTTTACATCTAGGTAGACTGAATCGGCTCTTGTTTTTAAAATATTACCTATAATCTTAAGTGAGATCCTTTTCTGCCACATTAACCCAGTTTTGAAATAGCTAAAAGGCAATGGTGTTTACTACTTGAGGAAAGTTAAATAACATAAATTATCACTTCATGGAGCCCCATTCAGAATTATAGAACATGAAATGGTGGTTTTAGAAGCAAACCAATGAGAAGCCATATCTCTGCGTGTGTCCATTAGTATCTTCTACCTTAGGTGATGCTTGTCTTTCAAGCTCATCAAGAAAACCAACCATCTCACTTGGACTTCCAAATTTCTTGCAAAAAAAAAAAAAAAAATCCCTACAGGTTTTCTTAAGGCCTGGTAAAAGTCCTATAGATTTTGCTCTGTTTGTCTAATTCAAGTCTGGGGATTCTCTGCAGCAGTGGGCAACAGGAAGTTATTTCTTTAGTGATTCAAATCGGTGTGGTTTTCCAGGCACCACCTTTGAACATCTTGTGATGCTCCCATGTTTCAATAGTAAGAAACGAAAGTGTCCAATGAGTTTGCAAATATATGTATTCAAAAGCATCAATGAACTGAATCACTATAGTTAAATAGCAATTTTACTAAAAGGCATATGTGGTGGTTTCAATAGCTTGGTCCAGGGACTGGCACTATTAGGAGGTGTGGCCTTGCTGGAGTAGGTGTGGCCTTGTTGGAGGAAGTGTGTCACTGCAGGGAGCTTTGAGCGAGCTTCCTCCCAGCTGCTTAAGCTTTTCCTGGTAGCTTTTGGACAAGATGTAGAACTCTCAACTCTTCCTGCACTATGCCTGCCTGGATGCTGCCATGTTCCTGCCTTCATGACAACGGACTGAACCTCTGAACCTGTAAGCCGGCCCCAAATGTTGTCCCTTAAAGGAGTTGCCTTGGTCATGGTGTCTGTTCACAGAAATGGAACCCTAAGACAGAAGCTGGTACCAGGGACTAGGGTACTGCTGTGATAGGCCTGACCATGCTTGAGTTTGGAAGAATATGGATTTGGGGAATTTGGATTTGGGAAGCCATGGAATGCTTTAAGTGGGGCTTAGTGGGTCATCCTAGTAGGAATATGGAAGACAATGGTGCTGAGGGTGATTTGAACTCTGAAGGTTGTTCTTATGACATTTATGTGAAAAATGTTGCTGCTTTTTGCCTTGTCTGAAAGTTAAGATAAGATTTCCATTAATTGCACTAACAAAGGAAGTCTCAGAAAAGCCCAACATAGACTTAGTCCTCTGGCTTACTCTTATGAAGTGTTTGGATCAAGCATAGGAAGGTTAAAAAGTAAAAATACAAAATGTATGGTTCAGGTAATAAAAAGGCACCAGGAAGCACAAAGGAGCTGAATTCTGTATTCGAGGAGATATACAGATTAAGGCAAGTGATGACTTTAGGGCAAGATCCCACCCGGCTAAGCTTAGTATTTATGTGTTTGCAATTGAACAAGGAATAGTTATATCATATTAGGTGTTATTATTACTTGGTTATTGTTTTCATTTGGACTTTTAATCTGGAATGAACTACAATCCAGATCTTGAGGAATATTGGCTATGAAAAGCTTAGGTCCAGGCATGGTGGTATACACCTTTAATCCTAGCATTTAGGGGACAGAGCAGTGCAGATCTCTAGAGAGCTCAAGGTCAGTCTATAGAGAAAGATCCAGGGCAGCCAAGCTTGGGCAGTGAAGGAGTCGAAAAACAGAAAGCTGGTGATAATGTAATAAAACAAGAGAGCCATGTTCCACGCCCAGCAAGCAGCAGAACTCAGCAGCTTTGGCTACGTGGCTCTGGCTTTAGAGTCCAGAATAGCAGGGACTACGGGACAATTGATGCTGGTGAGCTGGAGCTAAGAAATTAGCAGTGATTAAGAAGAGATTAGCATCATTGAGGTGAAATTTTCTGGGAAGTTTTTTCTGAAAACACAAAAAAGCTGTGTTCCGGAGATAGCCATGATTGTACCTTGTGCTGCAGCTGTACTTGGTAGTGTATAAGAATCACCAAGGTGCTACTTGATTTGAAGATATGAAGGAGTCATGAAAAGCAGCTGAGGCTTAGCACTGTGAGAGGCCAGGGAAGGACACTGGTGAAGGTTCAGCCTCCGTTGCAGTTGTGATGGTACAGGAATGAAGGGGTTATACAAAGGAGTTGAGGCTTGGCATCATTAAGGGAGCCTGAGAGGCTATTGGTGAAGCCTAGTTATGCTGGAAGACTCTAGCGAATTGGAGATGCCAGTAGCATGGGATGATCACCAAGAACAGCAGCAGCAGTGGAGTGGATCAGCCTAAGCGTAGAGTGCTACAGAGAACAGAGCTGGAGATGTGACCCAAGCCCTTTGGAGAACTTAGAAGATCATGTGTGGATCCCAGACATTGGAATAAGAAGGTATAAAGTTGAAGTTGCCTTGGAGTCCCCAAGATGTTAGAGATGTCAAGAGTCATGGACGATCTGCTGAGGAAAGCTGCTAACAGGGAGTTGGTACCAGCCCAAGAGATCTGCCTAATGCCAGGTCCACCAACAGCAGTCAACAAGGATGAAAGGAACTGGAGATCTGAAGAGCACTTTGACATCAGACATGTAGACATGGAGTTTGCCCAACTGGTTTTCAGTCTTGCTTTGGTCCAGCACTTCCTTGCTGTGATGTTTTGGAATGGCAATGTATATCCTGTGCTATAATATGCTGGAAGTATGTGATCTGATTTTTTGATACTGTTTTTAAAGGGGATGACAGTTAAGAGATTCCATGAATCTCAGGAGAGTCTTTGAACTTTAGAATTTTAAAAATTGATGAGGCTGTGATAGACTATGGGGTTTTTGAAGTTGAACTAAATGTATTTTGCATTATGCTATAGCTAGGCATGGCTCCCAAGGTCATGGGGAAGTCAGCAGGAGCATCGGCATCCTGCTCTCCTGGAGACCTCGTGGAGATTTTAGACTTCAGCATCTGTGCTCCCAAGAGCCAGCTCCTCAGGATGAGTCTCCCTCTCACTTTTGTTCTCTCAACAGATACACAGTCCTTTGGGGAACCTTGAATAAGCCTACAGGGGCCAGGATGTGGAATGTGGTGGTTTTAATACGCTTAGTCCTAGGAGTCTCACTATTAGGTATGGCCTTGCTAGAGTAGGTGTGGCCTTGTTGGAGGAAGTGTGTCACTGGGGGGGGGGGGGGGGGGGATTTGAGAGAGCTTCCTCCTAACTGCCTGAGAATGCCAGTCTCCTTCTGGCTGCCTTTAGATCAAGATGTAGAACTCTTGGCTCCTCTAGCACCATGCCTGCCTAGGTGCTGCCAGGCTTCCTGCCTTGATGATAATGAAGTGAGCCTCAGACCAGTAAGCCAGCCCCAATTAAATGTTGTCCCTTATAAGAGTTGCCTTGGTCATGGTGTCTTTTCACAGCAATGAAACCCTAACTACGACAGTTTATTAGCACAGTCACTATCTTGTCTTGAATTCAGTAGTCCTATGCTCCAAAGCTGGCCATCGCAATGATCTGACTGTGCAACTCCATCCTTCCTACATGCTGATTACTGTTAATCCAACTTTACCTTACTACCAATGCAAGGCTCTGTATCCAACTTAATTCCATTTGTTAGCTGTCTTATTCATTTGTGGCATGCAACTCTCTAGCTATTGATTTTACTGAAATATGCCGAGCATTCTATTATTGGCAATAGAATCATTCTCCAATGACCCCGTGTCTCTAATGGCAAGAGACTTCTCTGCCACACCTAATCCTTCCACTGCTAAAAATGGTGTTTCCCAGAGGAATAACTAGTACCAAGTTACTGGAAGACCAGGACAGATGGTGTCCTCTGAGAGCATTAGAAGGCAGAGACTTCCCATGACAACCACCACTAAGTTCAGGCCTCACATGTCTTCACATGGGATGAACCACACAAGGTCATGGGGGAGTCAGCAGGAGTCTCAAGCTCCAGCATCGGCATCCTGTTCTCCTGGAGACCGTGTGGAGATTTTAGACTTCAGCATCTGTGCTCCCAAGAGCCAGCTCCTCATGATGAGTCTCCCTCTCACCTTTGTTCTCTCAACAGATACAGGAACAGATGTGTATCTTATTTACCACAGTCCTTTGGGGAACCTTGACTGTCAAAGACATTGGCAAACATCTGGAGAAATCACTCCCTGTGGCCCTTCCAGATCCCTTACTTGGGATCAAGTGTAAATGATAGAAAAACCAACTCAATCTCTTCGGGAATGTTAAGTTAATTAACTGGCTTCATAACGGCCCAAGTCTATAGCCCAGGGCATCTGGTTCAGCCACTCCATGATGCTGCTGGGCTGCTTCCTCTTCTTCCCATAGATGGTCCCCAGTGGGATGTCAATCACACCCCCAAGATATCAGGAGGAGTGCCCAGGGTTCTCATGATTTTTATTTCTGTCTTCCAAAAAGTATAGTGGAATTCACATTATCGGAAATTGAAATTATCTTGGGGAGAAGAAAATACCTTGTCTGTCCCATGTCAAAGGTTCGCACCCAGTAGAAACCATGTACATCCAGTACATGCCAGACAGTACAGCCAGCTTCCTCCAAAGTGCCAGGCAGCATGGATATTGTGGTATAACTGTGGACAACCCAACAGTAATAAGGACATCCCTGAGGAAGCAGGAGTGGTCACAAGGTGTTCTACTTGCTTCCCATGTGCCGGCTTTGACAGGTCAAACAGCTATAAATAGCACTCACTAATATCCCCAACTGTGAAAGACAAAGATTGCCTCATCGTTTACACTGAAACATGCACCGCTAATTAATAAAACTACATCATCAAATATGGAAACCATTGGGAATTGAGCTTGGGCACCTGTTAGCACAGTAAGAAAATTCACACAGTGACATGAGGATATTGATTCACAAGTTGCTGGTAACCATTTTTCTTCCTCTTTTGTCCGCAATTTTAAAAGCCATGGATAAACAAATTGGACAAGGAAACTCAATTATCCCCCTTTGCAGTTGATTATCCTATTGAAAATACCAATGTGACTCAGCAAACAAAGGTTAGGAAAAATTACAGGATGTCATGTGCCATAAATAACGATTATAGAAAAACAATTTAGAATGCAATGAAGTTTTCATTTATAGGACATACTTCAAAAACAAGAGGTGTCAATGAGCCCTGTGTGAAACCTAGTCATAAGGGACTGGCCATCTAGCTCTCCATCTTTGCGAGTGTCTCAGAAGTGATTTGCTGCCATTAGAACAGGCATGTAATGGTATACACCAAATTGGCTACACTGTATTTTGCTGAATATTTTTAATTAATGACTAAAAAAATAATAAATAGCATTTCATTGAAACGTGAATTTGAACGAAATCAAATTCCCAAGTGAAATAATTAGTAAATTTGGAGGGATTAGCAAACAGGGGTACACTATGGAAATGAAGGCGTGGTGGTCAATGCAGGTTCCTGGTGGGAAATCCACACAGTTCACATAGAAAGCAAGGTATATCCAACATTGGGACTCCTATGGATCCTGAACAGAGTGGTAAAAGAGATGTGGGAATAGTTAAGGCTGTAGCTCCACACTCTGGGGACACTGATCCTTCCAAGAATGAGTATCTCCACCATGACTGTGTTAGCTGTGAGCTTGTCCCAGACTCAGGACTGCAGGATGAGCCAGGCATGTCCGCTCTGGGGGCTCTGAAGCAAGCCATATAGACACCAGCAATGCTTCTGGATAAATCACTCTCAGGGAACAAGGCAGACAAAGGAATACAGGCAGCTACCCTAAAGTGCTTATAGAGCTGTGGGATCTCCCCCTCCTCTGGAGAGATGAGAACCATTCACTCATTCACTTGTCTTTTCCTGAGGAGATATGGCCACAAAAGTTGCAGCCCATTTTTATTCATTTCAGTCAAGTTGACTTCTAAAGGAAACCAATTCTTATGATAAAAAGGAGATATTTCATTTCCACATACACACACACCCCCACACACATAATGCCATGTCATCAAAGAACCACCCTGAACTAAGTCAAGCCAAGAGTGCCTGGGATATTAGTGCTACATGAAGTAGCTGTGATGACTATGAGGCACAGAGAGGGAGAGAAACAGACAGAGAAGGAGAAACACAGGGAAACAGACAGGAAGAGACACAGAAATGGCAGAGAGGAACAGAGGGATGGGGGTTACAGGCTCACCTCCCAAAGTCGCTAGTGGCAGTTCTTTAGCAACAAAAATTGACATGAAAATAAACCTTCTAAGCAAAGGCCAACAGACTGATGAAAATTTCAAACAGAGATACCCTGGAAGCCCACTCCAGCAAACTGCCTTGGACCAGGGCAGGCAGCCCCTCTAAAACTGACCATCTGCAAACCCTTCCAGCCCTGGAAACCCTCACTCAGCTTGGCCCATGGACCAGAGACCAGGACGGCAGCTCCTCTACCCTGAATGTCTCTACTATCTCTTCCCCAGCTTCAAGATCCCTCTTTATCTTCTATCTGCCCAGCTAAACAGACCTGGAAAGGCAAACCCCTCACCCCAGAGAAAGACCACCTCTGTGCCTGTCACTCTTCCCCAGTCCAGCCAATCTGACAGTCACTTCTAGTTTCTGGCTTCATGGGCTGAAAGCACATGGCAAAAGACTGAACTAAAACCCCAGATGTCAGCATTAAGTCTTTGGCATAGTTATTACTGATAACTTTCATGCAGCTCTACACTTAAAAAGAGGTCAAAGGGACAAAAAGAAATACAAGATAGACAGTTTGAGGAAGAAAAGAGCATTGTGAGACTCAATGTCACTGACAAGGCCTATGCTGAAAGGGAATCTTTCCTTGCTCACAAGAGGGGTGCCTATAAGAGCATCCTACTCTACACTGGAACAATGGACAGTGTGCCCTCAGAGAAGGCTCTACCCAGACAAGCTTCCAACTTGTGAGTGGGAAGCTAAAGATCTGTTTGTTCCTAGGAAACAAATGCTGCTGCTAGGGTGGTCAAGAGGAGAAAGTTCCATTCCAGCCTGAGAGCTGAACTTGGCACCACTGTCCATGAGACCCTGGCTTTAGTATGGACTTTGAAAGCATGGAAATGCCAGGAGGGCATGGAGGGATTGGATCCTTCCACCATGATTTCAGAGAAACACCCAGACCAGTCTACGTGTGGTAGGGGAGTCCCAAAGAGAAGGACAGAAGCCAATCCATAAGGCTCATAAAGTGAAGCCAGGTTTTCAGTAGAGACCCCAAGATGTCATAGATGCCAAGACAGTTGTCAAGGAGAGCTGCATACAGGGATCAGAGCCAGCTGAAAGAGACTCATGCCACAGGTAGCAGAGTCAGCATGATAGAGTCATCGAAACTCTATGAAACTAGAATTCCAGCCATTGGACACAGGGCATCAGGATGTCTTTGTCTGCTGGAACTCAGTCTTGCTTTGATCCAGTGTTTTCTTACTACCCTTATTCCTCCCTTCTGAAATGGGAATATATATTATGTGCTGTTGGATGTTGGATATAATTTGGTTTGTTTATGTAATTGCTTTCAAAGGGGGATCACAGTTAAAGGCTTGCTTTGAGTCTCAGAAGAGATGTTTAAAGGTCTTTGGACCTTTAAACAGTGTCGACTGCTAAGGACCATGGAGACTTTTAAGGTTAAACTAAATGCATTTTTTCATCATGAGATGGCCGTGAGCCAATAGAGAGCTGGGAGTCGTATGCGGTGATTCCAATGAGAAATGGCCCCTACAGGCTCACCTATCTGAACACAAGGAATCACTTTAGAACTAAACAGTAGATAAGGTATTCCGACCACACAGAGCTAGAAGACAAGCAGGCATAGCTATTCTGATATCTGATAAAAACAGACTTCAAACATCAACTTGTCAGAAGATAAAGAAGGTTACTTCCTGCTCACTAAGGCTTCCATCCGCTTTACGTATATATGCACCAAACACAGGTGCTCCTAGATTCATGAATCAAACACCACTAAATGCAAACTCACAGATAAAATTTAACACAGGAGTGTGGGTGACTTGAATACCCCACTCTTACCAATAAACAGGTTATCTGGATAAAAAAACTAAACAGAGAAACACTGAGGTTAAATGACATCATAAAGCAAATGAATCTAGCATATATCTACAGAATATTCCACCCAAACACTGAAATATTTACATACTTCTCAGCAGCTCATACCATGTCTGACAAAACAGGCCACGTCTTAGGACACAAAACAAGCCTTTAAAAATATGGGGAAATGGAAGTGACTTCTTCTATTCACCACAATAAAGCTGGATCTTACTGTCAAGATCATTGCACAAAATACAAATGTCACTGTTGGGTTTTATGAAAAAGAAAAGAGGGCCAAGGATATGTTTTATAGAGCAAGGTATGGTGAGATAGAAGGAGGCGCCTCTGCCGGCCCATGATGAGGCATCCTTTCCCCTTCCGCAGGCACAGAGCCACACTGACCATCAGAAAAGACTGATGTATAATGACCATATGGCTAGGATGACAATGGTGGCGGCGGCGGCGGCCGCGGGGGCTTCGGCTTCTTCTTCTTCTTTTCTTCTTCTTCTTCTTCTTCTTCTTCTTCTTCTTCTTCTTCTTCTTCTTCTTCTTCCTCCTCCTCCTCCTCCTCCTCCTCCTCCTCCTCCCTCCTTCTTCTCCCTCCTTCCTCCTTCCTCCTTCTTCTGCCTTCCTCCTTCTTCCTCCTTCCTCTTCCTCTTCTACCTCCTCTTCTTTCTTCTCCTCCAGAGCCTCCCCCTGCAAACCTGTACACAGACTCAGCTCTGCTTTCTCTACCACTGTTGTAATCATAACTGTGTCATCCATGTGTAATGCATCTGCATCCACCTCTGTGCCTCCCTGTAACAAGGAGAGCAAGACATCTTCTCTAAGGGTCACCACAGGCCTATGAGAAAGGCACCACATCTGCCATAGTCAGGCGGTCCTGAGACTGAATGTGCACACACACACACACACACACACACACACACACAGTGACACTAATTAGCCAGATTCCAAACCAGAGCTCTGGCTCCAGTTTGCCCTAGGATCTGTGTATAGTAACTGTGCTGTTCCCAGCTGTGCAGTGACCGAGCCTCCTCCATCCTGCCATCACAGACCCACCAGGCTTTTGTCCTCTGACTCAAGAGTGTGTTCACGCACCTCCCTCCTTCTCCTCGTGGGATGAGACTCTTCTGTTTCAGAAGACATCTTAAGCACAAAGGAAAATATAGAGAAAACACAGCTGAGCCGGGCAGTGGTGGCGCACGCCTGTAATCCCAGCACTCTGGGAGGCAGGCGGATTTCTGAGTTCGAGGCCAGCCTGGTCTACAGAGTGAGCTCCAGGACATCCAAGGCTATACAGAGAAACCCTATCTCCAAAAAACCAAAAAAACAAACAAACAAACAACCCCACAGCTGAGAGGCCTGGAAACCTCAATGCTGGTGCATCTAACAAGTGGAAGACAAATGAGAGGGAGGAGGGAGACGAGGATGAACAAGGGTCTATGTCTTCCTTCACTGCAAAACAGAGAGGACTTTAAGCTGCAGGGAGACAATGTGAAGGCTTTGCACAGCAAAACTTCTCTTCATCAAGGGCTGTTGAGAAACAGCAAGATGGCACAGAGCATAAAAGTTCGGTGGACAGAATCCATGGTGGAAGAAGAGAACTGACTTCTTAAAGTCATCCTACAATCGTCTTCCATGCTGGCAGTCCATCAGAGTGGACAGTGAGTGTCAGTATCTCTGTCCCTCTCTCCATCTTATTCCCCCCCCCCCGTCTGTCTGTCTGTCTGTCTCTGTTTTTCACTGATGACAAGAGATTGCAACGGAGCGTCCTCTGCAGACAGCATGCTACTACACAGTCCCAACCATGATGATGGTTAAGTATCATTTTTTCCCATTGCTGTCCATCTTGGTTTTACCGTTGAGGTGATAACTTAGTATTTGTTCTTTCGGGCATTGTTCTCTAATATCTATAATATCTTAAGCAAGAAGACAGATTTCACATTGAGAACCATGTAGGAAAGTCTACAATTTCACTTAATCGGGATCCTGGAAAGTTAAAACTGTTCAACCAACCATGCTTTCTCAAACACACAAGGATAATGCCAAGCTCTGACAGGCCAACCCATACTCCAAAACTCAGAGCCAAGACCTTGATAAATAACAACACAGCTAAGATTGCTGGCACGGAAGTCACCACCTATAGCCACCACCCGCAGAGCCAAACCCAGCCATCCCTGAAGAGTCACCCCCCTCCCCCACCCTTGGGGAACTTGCCGTGTTTGTAAGATGCAGAACTGGACATTTGAGGTAGCCTGTGCTTCATCTATGGGAACTATTTTAGCTATACGCCTCACTTGGCACCTTAAGGATAGTCAATGGTGTGGTTTCTGCTGGGAAATTTGGGGGAAACTATGGAGACACTGGAGGCAGAAGCTGCCACAGGCTCCCATGTGAAGTCACATGGGTGAAAGCCACAGGCGATGCTGGTACGTGGAACCAGGAGTAGGAGAACCCACACACACCTTTAATGTATCCCTTGAGCCTTCAAGCCCCTCGCCTACAAACACCATCTGCATTTATAAAACAAAGTGAGTCGTGACTCTGTCACTTTCAAATAAATCCTAAATGACTCAATAAGCTTCAGCTCCAGCCCAGTCAGTGGCTATTGTCCTGCACCTTCCTTGAGTTGTAAGGAACTAATGTGCCCAGCTTTCCATGAGGTTTGCAAATGGTCTTGGCAAGGGTCGCATAATAAACGAATTGGCACACTAGTGCTCTCTCTCTCTCTACCACTTTCTTCCTTCTGGCAGACATAGAGAAAGGTGAAGTTCTCAGTGTAGTTTTTATTTCCCACAGAAATTGTAAGCACCCTAAGCATTGGTCCTATCCCCCTCCCAGATCATGACCAAACATGGCTACTGCAGGTTGATCCACAGCACATTTGGTATGGTGCCTATAAATGAGTGCAGAGACTTCTGGAACCTAGAAAAGCTAGCTACACAGGTGGCTTGGAAACTCAACCCGGCACACTGAAGGGCATCCTGGAGGACTGGTGGGAAGTCATATGGGTGTGGGCTGCAGTTTGGAGAAGAGCTGAAACCAGAGAGAGACCAAGGAGGTTTCAAAGGATAGGGTGGAGGCTGGGAAGCTGGGGCAGAGAGCCCCGAGCCCCACAGACACCCCTTGGCACAGACAGGGACAGCTGAGGCAGCAACTGTGGGGACGCCGTTGGAGGAAGAAGAAACTCCCCCGGAAGTAATAGGAGACTCACAGGAAGAGTGTGGGGAAGAGCAGGCTGGGGAGACAGAGTACACAGGCTCAAAGCTCTAGTATGGATGCGCATAACCTGCATTATCCTGGACATCATAGAAGGGAGAAGAAAACCAAATCTCCCTTTAGGCAGTCGGTTACTGAGAGCAAAACACTCTTATCAAAAACTCTTTGAGGCAAAAGTTGGACTTCTCCATAATGGAAGAAACTTGATATAAATCTGCGGAGTAAAACCAGAGCTCTTTCTAGATACGGTCGTTGAATCTGAACTTAACCAAAAAAGAAAGGAAAGAAAAAAAAAATGTTGAGAAACTTTCCAACATTCTTGGGGAAAAGAGAAGAAATAATTAAATGTATTTCTTTTCCCGTTCCTATGTCAAAATATTCCTAGTCAGGGTGCGGGCAGCCGAAACCAAAGCTGGCGCTGATCCGAAATGAGCACAAATTGGAAATTACAGAACAAACTGCAAAATGTCAACCATTTTTTCTGTCACTGACAAGACTTTGAGGTGGAGGAGGGAAAGCAGAGGTCAGCGGCTGCCCACAGAGCTGGCTCGGCTCAGCAGAGGAACACACACTACGCTGAAAAGCAGAAAGGCTAACAAATCTGTGGTGAGTTCAGAGCCACAGCGTGCCCACCCAGATTAGCCTCTCCTTCCGCTGAAATAAGAGGATTAACACCTGAGCGACAAGAAGGTATAGCAGAGAAGCTCCTTCTCAAAAGGAAGAACGCTGCTGAACTAAAGCTGCCCCTGAAGAACTCTGACCCCAGGGTCGGGACAGCGGGATCCAGTGGGTGGGTGGCCTTCCCACAGCGCTCTATGAGCTCGCCTGAGCGTTCCATCAGAGTCATGTGGAGACAGTGCTGGTCTCCATTCTGAGCTAGTCTCCCACTTGCTGCCGTTAAGATTCCCAGCACGTGCCTCTTTCCATCCAAGCAACAGAAGCGCAGCTTCGTCTTACCAGGACTGCAGGTTGAATGCATTATTTTGTTAGTGGGCCTGTCCTTTCTATCCACAATCTAATGTCAAATTCTTCATGGGCTCCCTAAGTTCTTGAATTGCATTTCCTTCCTGATGCTAGCGAAATGTTAATTTTTAATCAATAATGCAGCACAACTTTAATGCACTCATTCATTGTGCCCATAATTTTTGGCATAACTGTGGCAAACTTCAAGGCATGGCGTATATTTCTCCAGCTAATTTAGAATGTCGTCCCTTTGGCCCAAGCATTTATATTTCTGGGAAAGGCTGAGGTTCTGAGAAAACGGATATAAAATGGATTTTGTGGGATCAGCTTTAGGAAAGAAGAAATTGGTCACTAACAACAAGGGGAAAGATTCTCTGGCTGTGGACATTAGAACATCCTTCTGGAAGGCATCTATCTCCTTGGGAACACAACATTAACCTGGATCATTCAGCAAAGGGACCCTGGGTTCTCGGAGCCACTGCACCCAACATAGAGCAGCTGAGCAAAGAGTAGTCCTGAAGATTGTCTCACCTTCAACCAGGAATTCTGAACCTTTTCTGACTGTTAGTGGGTAGATTTGCGCTGCTCTCTATAAACTGATGGACATATGCTAGCCTGCTTCTCTACAGTAGCCTTAAACTACCCAGGGTAGCAAACTTAGGATGTATACAATAAAGTTTATTAGTAAACAATAATAATTGCTACTTTGGGGCTTACGATGTGACAGACCTGATGTCACATGTCAATAATCTCAACATTCAGGAAGCTGAGGCAGGAGGATCATACATTGTCAGAGCGTGGTCCAAGAATAGAGTCCTGTGAGGGGGTTCCAAGTGTTTGTAAGAAACCCCTCAAGAAAACAAGAGTCCTATGACCTCCATTTCCTTAAAAAACACAGGATTGTTCTTGGAAGGTGTTTTCCATGCCCCTCCTGGGTATAGTGAATAAGAGTTTACTTTAGATTAATCATTATAATTTGATATTGTTATTTGTTTATATGCCTCTATGGAAAAAGAACATGTTTGTACCTCATGGGGCTTGTCCTTGTGGCTATTTACAGCTGAGCTCATGAGAGCTTTGCTCAGGTGACCCTTCCGAAACCTTCAGGGTATAAATTGTCTGATGCTCTGAATAAAGTTGGCTGTGGCATGAGACTTCAGTCAGCCTCATTCTCAGGCTCCATCTCCCAGGTTCCGCTGACTCTAGACTGGTAAACAATACACGTGTAGAATTCCATGACCTGAGAAGGAAGTGCCCAGGGTATCAGATGCAGCCTATTGTGTGCATGATGGGCACACAAGCAGAGAAGACCATTGTTAAAGGTACTCATGAGAACAGGAAGCCTAGATACACAGATCCTTAAAAGACACCCAACTCCAGACAGGTGATGAGCACTCAGGAGGACAGCAGGCCGGAAGAGTAGCAGCACTCCAGAGGAAACCAGGGAGGACAGTAGCAAGGCCAGGAGAAGGAGGGAGCCACACAGAAGAGGCAGGATTGTGGGCTCCAACTGCCTTCCAACAAATGTCACTCCCAAATGCAACACCACTTATAAAACACACATGTACACAGACACACAAACCTACAGGCACACACACATGTGTAAACACAGGAACACAATGACCCACAGACAACACACACACACATCACATCATACACACCATACACATCACACACACACACTTACACACATCACACACACATGTGTAAACACGGAACACAATGACCCACAGACAACATACACACGTATCACATCACACACACCATACACATCACACACACACACATATCACACACACATATCATATACAGACTCACACACTACACGCACACACTTACACACATCACATAAACAAACACCACACACACACACACCACACACACACACATACACACAGAAAGGAGAGAGAGAGAGAGAGAGAGAAAGAGAGCTTTCATTCACCAGTGAGGCTGTCAGTCTCAGTTTCCAAGGCAGCAGGAGACTTGGGTCCAACCCAGACAGGTTTGATAATTTCCACTGCGGATGGAAACTGTCCCACTGCAAGAGCTAAGAGCCAATATCTGTGTCTCCTGGCCGCAGCCTTGTGTTCCTGGCATTTACGATTGTCTAAGAACACTGTGCAGATGTAGCCCACCACAGGCCATCTTGACCAAATGTCACAGAGCTTCTTCAATGAGCCTCTCCACACAGGCCTTCCAGGCTTGGAAAAAAAAAAAAAAAAAAAACACCATCTCTGAGCATCTTTAACACATAGTTAAACAACTCTGGCACTTTTAAAAACACCACCATGTGAAAAATCCTCCTGGGTGGAGAGAGGTGCTAAAGAGCCTCCAGCCCATGGCACCGCACTGTACCTCCAGATCTACTTGACAACCGTGTGGATAGGGTTCATCAAGGGAGACAAGCAGCAGCTGGGAGGCGGTTTTCTCCAGGAAGTATGCTCACCATGAAGGCTGTTAATAACATCCCAAGGTTCTCAAGGTGTCTCTGTCTGAGCATCACAATAGCTTTAATTAAGGCATGTGGGAGTGCTCGTCCAATCACCGTAATTGCAACAGTAATTCACAATATTTAACTCCTTTTAATAAATCAAGTGAGTTCACAGTCAGTATCGATTATTTGATATGAATCATTAACAAGACGCACTTCTGCAGAACTCACCTCACTGCTGTGCTTACCCTCAGACATGCAGGCCAGTCCAGGGCAGGACTGGAGCTGAGCTGGACTCACAGCCTGGGGTCCCAATGTGTCTTCTATCTGCTCACAGACTATCTGGACTCCCTCTACAATATGCCACACTGCCCCTGCCGCCTCCTCTTACTCCTCTTCCTTCTCCTCTTCCTCTTCCTCCTCTTTCTTTTCCTCCTTTCCCTCCTCCTTCTCTTTTTCTTTTTCTCTTCTTCTTCCTCTTTCTTTTCCTCTTCCTCTTCCTCCTCTTCCTCCTCTTTCTTCTCTTTCTCTTCCTCCTCCTCTTCTTCCTCTTTCTCTTCCTCTTCCTCTTCTTCCTTTCTTTTCCTCTCCTCTTCATTTTTCTTCTCCTCCTCTTTCTCCTCTTCCTCCTCTTCCTCCTCCCCTCCTCTCCCTCCTCTTCCTCTTCTTTCTTTTCCTCCTCCTCTTCTTCCTCTTTCTTTTCCTCATTTTCCTCCTCTTCCTCCTCCTCTTCCTCCTCCTCCCCGTCCTCCCCCCACCCCCATCCTCCTCTTTCTGGCTCTCCTCCTCCCCTTTGGCAGAGGACACAATGGAACTACAAAGCCAAGCTTCATATATGGCACTTGCTGATTGTTCTGAGGGCAGCTGCATGCCTGGCAGGGAAAGGATCTGAGGTAGAAACCTGAATAGAAGTTTTCTGAGTACAGCTCCCCTGGACCCATCCATTCTCAGAGGGGAACCCAGCTAACTCAGAACAAGTCATTGCTGAACATCCAAAGTCCAGACTCAGATTCTAAGGAAAGCATCCAGTAAAAAAAATAATAGTAAACACTGACATTGGGAGCACAGAAAACAGCACCTACTGTGTACTCAAGCACAGAAAACAGCACCTACTGTGTACTCAAGCACAGAAAACAGCGCCTACCATGTGTCCAAGCACATAAAAGAGCACCTACTGTGTACTCAAACACAGAAAACAGCACCTACCATGTGTCCAAGCACAGAAAACAACACCTACCATGTGTCCAAGCACAGAAAACAGCACCTACTGTGTGCTCATTATTACATATGGGTGACCAGATGTTCAGAACAACTGATGCTAAAGCTAGAGGAAAAACAGAACTGTCCCTGTTTAGAAGGTGATCTGAGTGCTGACAATAAAAAAACCATTTTTAAACAACTTCATTAAAACAGAATTGTGTGGGTCATCCAGGGTGGATAACTTAAAAAGCTTCTGAATGCTAGTAAGGACTGTTCCAGGCAACAGGAGGAATATAAAGAAATACAACTACTTCGATGGAGTTCTTGCCAGTTTCTTTAAAAAGGTAGGACTTTCAGACACACATTGTGGTACAGAATTTCCACACCATGCATTTACCTGAGAAGAACTATATATCCACAAAAGACCTATACAAGCATCCCCCTGGTGTCACTCACAGGAGCCGGAATCACCATAGCCAGGAGCCCATCAACTAGAAGATAAATGGACAACCCGTGTTTTATTCTGAGTTCACTGACTGGGTACCAATCATCAACATAAGAAAGGGAACAACTTCCACATGCAGGAATGTCAACGAGCTGTAGAAACATTGCATTCGATTTAGGAAAACTCAGAAGCATACTTAGTGTAAGAAACCTGTTTTGTTTTTGTTTTTTTTTTTTTCAAAAAAATAGTCAAGACTGGTTGACAGTACCCAATACCATTTGTGTGAAGAGTCTTCAAAGGCTCCTGTGATGTGCACCTGGGTCTGTGTGCACTCTGTAATTGAGTGGATCATGGAGCCTCTCACTACATGGATAGACTGATCCACTGATGGGTTCGTGGCTTAGTGGGATTTCAGGGGCTTGTTAAACAAGCAAGCTCTGGCCCCTTGGAGTGAGGTGCTCTGATTCACTGCCTGCTCCTCGTCATGACACACTGCCGTGTTGCAAGCCAATGCAAGCCAAGAGAAGAGAACAAGCAATCTCAGGTCAAAACTTCTGAGGCTATGAGACAAGGAAACCCTTTCGTCTTCTCAAGCTGTTTACTTCAGGCATTCTGTCAGAGCAAAGAAACGCTAAACTACACTGACAGAAATCAGAAAGCCACAAACTCGCGCCTGTGGAATTTATCAGGAACAGGCAACAGAAATCATGCTGGATGCTAGGAGACCTGCTGCCCTCCATTGTAGGTGGTGGCATGCTTATAACTGTATAACTGTATAACTGTATAACTGACAAAGCTTAATGAACTGACATTTGATATATGTTCACTTTATATTAAATTGTTCCAACAGAAACTTGAAAGAAAGTGGTATTGGATGTTCCGACATATTCCTGTTTCTAAGATGGTACCCACAGGCAGAGTTTGGGAACTGAGAAGGCCACGGTGATGGTCCACCACATCTTGGTACGTGCTTGCCGAGGAAAATAATGAGCAAGGGGCAGAGCACTGACTATCACTACCTCTCAAGGGAAGAAATGTAGTCATAAGAGACTGCTGTTCAGAAGTAATCCATCCATCCATCCCTTGTAAAATAGGTGGCTCAGGGTGAGCACCAGAGAGACACAGCCACTGTCCAGCGAGACTGACTACCAGTGGTGCTAGAACTGGGCTGGGGGAAGGATACCAACCAGGGAACAAAAGGATCAGCTGGACAGCAGACAGACTTTACCTAGCTTGACACCAATCAGAGAACAGTCCAAAGACACCAAATGAAGCAAGCAGCGGCTGAGATTATGAAGTGCTGATATGGGAGCCCTTCATTTCTTCTCTAGGGAAAGAATTTCTTTAAAGAACAGCACAGAGAGGAAGGAAAGGAAGGAGAGGTAATGAAGGGACAGGAAGAGGAGACAGCAGCCAGGCATACGGAAGTCTCGAGGGCTCCCCGTGAAGCAGACACAAAGCGGCACAGGCAGCAAGCCTGGATCCAGCCACTTCCCAGGAGGAGGTGTTCAACAAGGCAGAGGCACAGAACATAAATGATAAAGTCCTCGAGCATCCTGACATGCTCCAGCCTTGCTCCCGGTGGCTTCTCGTCTACCTTAGTTCCTTGATAAAGTTGCTTGTAACCCAAAGTCAAATCTCCCACTAGACACACCTGCACGGGGACATGTCAGAAACCCTGAGGTCCCTGACGAGCTTCCCCCAGCCAAGGTTGGACAAGTGACCCTCACCTTCCAGCTTCAGCTCTGATTCTAGAAATCACTGTCTCTTAAGCTCTGTTCAGGGCCTCACCACCCTCTGCGTTTCCTACTGGTGACGTTACCGTTTAGAGTGACCTAGTGTGGTGCCTCGGTATGTCTTGTGTCCCCAGTACAACACTGCCATAGTCACCCAGAAAGCAGTGCTAGAGAAGCCTCACTCAGCATGAGGGGCGGTGCTCTGCCTGTGGGCAGAGCTAACAAATCAACTACAGATCTCTTAGCCTGGGCATCTGTAGCTGGCTGTACCAGCCTGAATGTGCCCGATATCTGAAGCTTAGAAGACTATTTGGAAAGGAGATACTAGACCAAGGATGCCAAACAAAATAACCCTATATATTGACCATTTAGTAATGATAGAGTCTCAGAGGAATGCAATTCTATCTTTGCTGAAGAACTATAGTGCAGAATTCTGCACTTCAGAACTCATACAGTAATTCAGCATGCAATACTAAGTATGGAAAAACTACCATGTAGTCGCATCACTGGAGAAGTGGAAAAAGAGCAGCAACCATTAAATCATTGGGCCCCTTGAGTCCACAGGTTTGAAGTCATGATATGCCAGTTTCTCTCCAGGCCAAGAGGGGCATTGAAGGTAGGGCAGCCATGATGCCCATTAGCTGATTTTCCTTTCCCTCGGGGAGGATGATTACTTAAAAAAAAAAAAAAGATGCACATTGATGTTTTGCTTGTGTGTATGTCTGTGTGACTGTGTTGACACCCCTGGAACTAGAGTTACAGACAGCTGTGAGCTGCCGTGTAACCACGGCTGGGAACTGAGGCAGTGCTCCTAACCACTAAGCCATCTCTCCAACCCTGAAATCTCGTAAACATTGTCTACCATCAGGTCAACAGAGGTCATGACAATGAGGCAACAGGACCAGTTCTCCATTAGGGAAGCAGTTCTGTGAAGAAAGCTTATCTACAGACTGGTAACACAACAGACACACATGTCTGAGGGGCATGAGTGCTATGATGCTGCTACCCCAGACTCTATGGAAGGAGCAACACAGAATAACAGCTAAAAGTGCAAATCAGACAGGACAAACAGGGTACTCAAGAACACAGAAGAAAGGATAGGTCTGACCAAGGTTTTAATAGAAAAAAATATACACACACATAAATACATACACACACATATACATATTCATACATAAACACATATATATTCATAGATATACACATACATACATATACATATTCATACACACGCATCATATATATACATATTCATACATACAGATACACATATTCATAGATACACACATACACATATATACACATACATTCACACATACACACACATACACAAACATATTCATACACACACACACACACACACAAATATTCAAAAAATGCAAGAGAAAATGCCAGAACTTCCAAGGTCCATCATAGTTTCAGGAGGAAAGTCAGAAAGAATTAAAGGAGAAGAGTGCCCAAAACTAAAAAGAGATGATGAGATGTCCACAGAGGACCACATAGCATAAACAACCCAAGAGTCATGGGGTCCTCAACCTGGCTGAAGGATGGGAGGGGACAGACTACCCTCAAGAAAGTACTAGACTAGAAGGAGCCCTCCTCAGCTGGGTGGCCAGAGCTTTGAGAAAAATTGCTGTGAATTGAGATTCCAGAACTCAGTAAAATTAGATTTCATGTGAGAATTACATATTTTTAGACATCCAAAGATTCTGAATGCTTACCCACCCACAGATGTTAACAAAGAGACTCTGGAAGAAATGAAGGAAATATCAAAGTTTACAAGGAGACATACATGGGAGTGGCCATACCTCCTACAAGCAGCTCATGCCCTACACAGGGTAGAGAAGAGAGCTCGTATCAGGATGGAGGACCTTCAAAGCAGGACACACACAAGACAAACTGAATCAAGAGCTGCAACCATCTCATTGGAAACTTACATAAAAGAGAAACCCATTCAGACAGGTACCAAAGGAACAGCTGACAAATTCAACATCATTTATCTTTTGAATAATTTGTAAACTGATATTAAAGTGAAATTTCTTTATTGTGATAAAAAATACCACTCACTCACCTTATCACTACAATAATCATCCTGTGAAGAAAGATGGAAATTATTTTTATTATAATCATAAGCATAAGGACACTCATGATTAATTTTAGTATTCAGCACAGGGCTGTATGTTCTACACTATAAAATAAGACAAAAAATAGGAGCATAACAGAAGTTAGGTGTAACCTGTGACCCACACAGATTAAGTCTGCCTAGCCTGCTTCTTCCTTTATTTTCCAGTTTTTTACCCTCTTTATAATGTGTTTGTATTCCTTTGAAAATTAGTTTAGAAATAAAGTAGAAATTAGTGAGAAATTTAATGTTAATAACAACAAAGGTTAATTCAAACCCATATGTCATCAGTCTTAAGTTCCCATGTGGGATGTCCAGCACTGACAAACAGAAGTGTCAAAGAAAAGGTAAGAATGAAGACAAGCAGGTGAGCTTCTTTTACCCCCCACCCCAGGAAGAAGGAATAAGATCAGATAATCAGATATGGAGTTCCCCTCAGCGCACGGCCCATGGAACTTATCTGCTCCAGAATGAGACGACTTGCAAGCCAACATTTCTCTCCAGCATTTATGCGGGTTTCAACACACCCTGATCTTTAGGTTTCAGCTTTTAGGAAACACTCTCCATCAATGAAAACAACAGAGAAGCATGGAAAATGCTACTGCAAATTGTATCTGTGGCTTTGCTTATGGGTGTGACCAGACACATTACAAAAAAACAATGTTAGGAGATGGATACAGTCTGTCATCGTAGGATGTGGCAGCAGTGTGGAGCTGGTTACATTGTATCTCTAGTCTGGAAACAAAGTAGAGAGTAGAGAGAAAGTGCTGCAGGCTATAAAACTAGTTCTGTCTCCAATGACCCACATCCTCGGTGAAGGTCCTCCTAGAGGTTCCACTACCTTCCAAAATGCTACCAATTGGGACCAGGTGGTAAAACTGTGAGCCTATGCAAGCCATTATACACAGAGCACAGCATGCAAGTACCAAAGAGCTGGAGCAAAGCTCAGAATACTTAAACTGTGAACGCTTTTCACTCTGCCACATCCTCTGCCCTCACTGTCAGTGGTTCCCATCCTGTCTCCACCTGCCAGGGAGACTTTCCCATGTTTGCCCTGAAATACTCAGGATGCTTCCAGCTCAAAGGCTGCCCCGGTGCCTAGTCTCCGCCCCCTTTCCCCTTCCTCTGAAGATCTATTCACTCTCTAAGCACCCTGCCCCCAACAAGTTCAAATTCCTCCACTGTTCCCTTTTTACTCAAGTAATTTCCTGACTGGCTCTGGGGAAGAGACAAGGATGGGAGGGAAGGAAGATTCCTATCACACGTGCTGCACTAACACTAACCCATCCTGCCAATTCCTTGACCTTCACAACAGTCCCCATGAGGCAAGGATCTTCCTACTTCCTATAAGGGGAAAAATAAAAAACTCAGAAGCAAGAGCGTGATTCTGCCAGGCAGCTAAATGACCTCTAGTATCCAGTTCTCACGACTTGGTGCATCACACATTCAGGACAGCAGCAACCTTCTAGGGAGCCAGCAGTGTTCCACAGAGCAAACACATTGCCCTGTGTCACCAGCTTTCCACACATGGCTGGGTCTAGCTCTGCCTTCTTTGTATTGGTTGACTTCCAAAGGAGCCACACACTCTAGAAGCAGAAGCATTCTCTGTCATCTATAACAGAGTAGGCACTCGCATGCTTTCGATATAGGAGTAAGCATTTTCTACCTAAGGTTCAGGTGACCATGATCTGCAGATGCTTCTTCAGAAAAGGTGGTGAAGAGAACAGAAGACAAGCTCCAGGAAACTGCCAAGCATCTGCAGATCGAAGTCCAAGGGCATCTGTGTACATGGAACACGGAATACTCCTAACAGGAAGGCAACAGACAGCCTGACCTTCAAAAATGGGGAAAGGTTTTAAAGCACTTCTTCAAAGAAAAGGCACCAATGACAAGTGAAGCCTGTGTAGGCATCAGAAAGATGAAGCAAGTTTCACCAGGCAGAGCCGTCATCCCTGGCTAGAACACACCATGAAAAGTAAGGACACAGCAAAGGAGGGTACAACTGATGTGTTTCTTAGTGTTCGTCTTCTAAAGACATACATGTGCCACCATGGCTGGCAAGAAATATCTTTAAGATTTCCTGACAGAGCTAAACTTATGGGTAGCTAAGCACCCATAAACTTACATCAGCTAAGAAAAGTAGTTCCCTCAGCCTTTCAAATGTCAGTATCACTATAGGACTGAAACCACACAAAACACCACAGCTAACCAGAAGGCCAAATCATCTTGCATAGGCATCTATGTCTGCTCACGGAGTCCTGGAGAAGAGCAGCCTGGTCAGGGAGAGTGATATACTCAGGAAGGCTACAACATGAGGTAAGGCTTTCAATTTCCCTCTGACCCCTGAGATCAAAGCTCCAAAGTAAATCAAACGCTGGGATCCTCTTTTTCTGTATGTGAACATGTGTGTGTGGATGCATGTGTGTGTGACTGTGGGGGGTGCATGCATGTGTGTGCATGTGTCTGTATCTGTGTGTGGGGAGTCCATGCATGTGGTGTGTATGTGTGTATGTATATGTGTATGTATGTGTGTGTATGTTGGGGGGCTTCATGCATATGTGTATGTGTCTTAAGGAATATAATGGCACTGGATTTCCCAGGTATTTGTACAACACATGCTTTATACAGGATCTAGGAAGACTATTAAACATGTTCCTAACCTAATTCAGGGTAGAAGTTAAAAAATTTTTTCATAACTTCAAAAGATATGAAATCTTGTATAAAATTCACTTGGCATTTTGAGATCCAACTGTTACATAATCCTTTTAAAAGTATCCACTAGAATCTAAACACCATATCAAAAGCCATTTCCATTTTTAAAACATAAACAGGATTCTTATATATGGCTCCAAATATTACAGGGTTCGCTTCTGTCTTCAAACTTTCCTTTCCTTTTCTTTTTTTATGCCATAGAGCTGGGCAACAGATGCTTGAGCTCTGGGGCTTAAAGGGTCCCCAGTCTTGGTCATGTCCAGATTCTCTCTCTCTCCTCTCTTGGATATCTCTTTATCTTTCTCTCTATTATATTTTTCAATATTATATACACATAGAAAGAGGAGAGAGATAACAGCAAGAATTTATATTTTAACTTTCTGTGACAAGGGTGGTATGTAATAAAATAAATCACTGACCTACTCTTAGAGGTGACTCTCTAATATAAATGTTATGCATCTTGAAGAATAAGTATTTGAAGAATAAGTACAAAAGTTGAGTGAGAGAATATCACATAATGAAATGGAGACTTCCACCCAGATTAGTAATATATTCATGGACAAACATTGTTTTTGAGCTGAAGAAAACTGTCCTGGTTTCCCTGCAGCTGCTGTGGTAGACTCTCCCACCAAAGCTGCACAGAGAAGGAAAGGATTCATTTATCTTACAGTTCCATGTCACAAGCCATCTTTGCAGGGCCATCACAATGGTGGGGCCCAAGGAAGATGCTCACACCACGACCAGAGTCAAGAGCAGAGACACAAATGCACCCATGCTGCCTGCTTCTTTCTTCAATCGTTTGCTTCTTGGTGTCCACACGAAGCAAGGTGCCTGTCTTAGGGTTTCTATTCCTGCACAAACATCATGACCAACAAGCAAGTTGGGGAGGAAAGGGTTTATTCAGCTTACACTTCCACACTGCTGTTCATCACCTAAGGAAGTCAGGACTGGAACTCAAGCAGGTCAGGAAGCAGGAGCTGATACAGAGGCCATGGAGGGATGTTCCTTACTGGCTTGCTTCCCCTGGCTTGCTCAGCTTGCTCTCTTATAGAATCCAGGACTACCAGCCCAGGGATGGCACCACCCACAAGGGTCTGGGCCCTCTCACCCTTGATCACAAATTGAGAAAATGCCTTACGGATGGATCTCATGGAGGCATCTCCTTAAGGGAGGCTCATTTCTCTATGATAACAACAGCTTGTGTCAAGTTGACACACAAAACCAGCCAGTACAGGACCTAACTTTCTTTACTATTACAATTACAGTTCAAGGTTAAGGCCCAGTCCATGAAACTGTGCCACCTACATCCAAGGCAGGTCATCCTACCTTATAAAGATAGCACCCCATAGACAAGCACACTGGCCAACATGAGCTACGTAACTAAGTTTCTCTTCGCAGGTGGTTCTAGTTGTGTCAAGGTGAGAGTTAAAACTAACTAGCGCAGACTCTGAGCACCATACCCTGACTTTTCCAGCTCCAAGAGAACAGAACTTTGGTCTTTTCTGTACTCCAGTGGCAATGCATTTTGTCGTGGCAACAAGACTTTGTTCTTACAACTCCTGGGAGAATCAAAATATATATTGCAGATTCACTTATCACTTCATGAGGCCTTCTTTTAATTATAAAGTTGCAAGCAAGAAATTGGAGGAGGTCAAAAATAAGTTCCAGGTGTCCCTTAGCCTCAAACTTGTGCGTGGCAAAAGCATCTGGGATAGCAGGCTCACTCGTGTCTCTTGGGAAGAAGAGGGGTCTAGAAAGGAGAAGAGGACACTCTCTAGCTCAGCTTCATCATTTCCCCAGTTAACACTCCAGCAAGGAGTGCATGGATTCACAAAAAAGCCTGCCTTTCTACTGACAGACGCGCACCATTGTCCAGAGACGGCTGCTATGAAAAATAGTAGGGTCCTTCACACGTGGCAGCAGGAAAACTGTAGCTGTCTTTTGCACTCCACTGTTAAAGCTCGGTAAATAGTCATCTGAGGCATTTCGCCACATATATAACATTGCCAGACTTCTTCTAACATCTGAAAATGAGACTAAGCTAAAATGAATGCAGGAAGGGTTGGTGTGTGTTTTCACATCCTTAACCTTGCTCTCTTTAAAACAAGTTTCCAAGGGAACGGAGTGCAGGTAAATCACCTTCTGTACCACGTCTGAACAGACGTAGGTTTGATCAAGCCCTCAGCAGCAACACAGACACCGTTAATACTGGGCTTATCTGGGGAGGTCAGGAGGTCATAAGGAGTCTTGCAACTGGTGAAAACCTAATCCAGCCAGGTGACAAAATAATTTCCAAGAGATGCCCTCTTTCCTATAACTCTGGAGAATCATGCAAGGTACAAGGACATTATTAGTATAACCACAGGGATACATAAACATCTGTTTAAAACATGAAAAAAAAAGTTCTATTCTTTCTCCTTTCAATAACCAGTTTTAAATTTTGGCTGAACATTAGAAATGACCCTTTATTTGTGACCTGTTTATTGTGTACTGTCTAAGGCTTGGTTAGCACTTCTGAGCTGTGTTTTCTGGAACTGAGTCCCATGCATCCACATGTGGACGTGAGCAGTTTATTTAACTGGAGCAGCTTTCAACTCCAAATTGCCTGCCTCTACCTTCCTGCCTCCCACGAAGTACTAAGATTGCAGACATATACCACACAACCTAAGAGAAATGCTTGGTTAGGTTGTTGTTGTTGTTGTTGTTGTTGTTAATGAGGTTCTATTAGACTGGACAGTACTTACTCATGAATGGTGATATTATTCTGTTATCAAGTATGGGCTGATATGAATAAATGAACTCCAGACTCTGATCACACAGGGATATTTGGAAGGATTTTGCTATGTCTCATCTTAGTCCATCATGATAGATCAACTATTTGGTCATTAAAAACTCTCAGCTAGGGCTGGAGAGATGGCTCAGCGGTTAAGAGTACCGACTGCTCTTCCAAAGGTTGTGAGTTTAAATCCCAGCAACCACATGGTGGCTTACAACCATCCATAATGAGATCTGATGCCCTCTTCTGGGAAGTCTGAAGACAGCTACAGCAAGCGAGCGAGCGGGGCAGGAGGAAAAAGAAAAAGAAGTGTCTGAAGACAGCTACAGTGTACTTACATATAATAAATAAATAAATAAGTTTATAAAAAACCTCTCAGCAGAAAGAGAGAGAGAAAGAAAGAAAGAAAGAAAGAAAGAAAGAAAGAAAGAAAGAAAGAAAGAAAGAAAGAAAGAAAAGAAAAGAGAAAAGAAAAGAAAAGAACAAGGACAGGTTCCCTCAAGTGCTTCAGACCTAAGACCCTCTTCATTCTACCCCATGTTTAGGCAGCACAGACAGAGATTATTTCTGAGTTTCAATACAGTACAGTGATATGTGGGGTGGGCACCTTATTTCTTATTAAGTGACCTCAAAGCAAATACTGAAGAGGACCTAGATAGAGACAGGAGACCAGTTAAGTTCCCTGTATCTTAAAATGCTATGAGGCCAGATTGAGATTGGCAGAAGATGGATCCTTGGGAATTAGCACATTATGAACAGCACAATGGGCCAATGGGATGGTCAATTATAATAGCTGATAAAACTGATAAAAGCTGGTGGACAGGCTATTTGGGACCTGCATTACCTTGTTGCCACATCAGTTCCAGGCTGAGGAGGGACGATGGAAGCCCTGGCACCTCGCCACCCCCCACCCCATCCACCCCCCACCCCCCACCCCCCCCCTTACAGCCCATGCCTCTAGTTCTTTTCGCACATGCTCTTTGGAGTTTCCCGTATCAGTAATTCAACCCAAATTGTTTCTCAGCTCTCATTATTCTATTGAAAAATCAAAATATCTTATCAAATATTCCAAATTAATTGACACCTAGAGACAGGTAGGTAATTGAGGACAGTTGACCTTTAAATGTTGACTCATTAAATGCTAGAGTAGCTTATCTATTTATAAATAATTGGCAGTCTGGCCGCATAGAGTGTTCATTAGTTTCAGCTTTCTTCAGTTCTAAGCAGTCTGAAATCACACATGTTGTGGGAACACTTAGGGCACAGTCCTGTCCTGGAGGATCCTCTGGGTCTTAAAACTGACTAGGGCATGCGGCAAAACAAAACAAGTGCCTTCCCATCATTTGAACAATAGTGGTGTTATTTCCTAAATGCTTCCAACTTCTTATTTTTTAACAAAAGACACAAAAAAATTAGAGCACAAACCTTGGGTTAAATCATTGTTGTAGCAGAAAATTCTAACAAACTTATGTCAAGAAATGAAGCCATGGTTCCCATAGCAACTATCTCAGGGCCATTAGACGGATTCCGTGTGGAAGCCTGTGTGGGTCTGAGCTTAGGGCGAATCCCTCAGCATCCCACTGCGTGTCCAGCACAGCCATGTCACATGGGTCCCCTCTCCTCTGCACACCCCTGTCTCTTAATCTTCAGCCACTTAGCCCTGACAGGCCGACCGACAACACTTCAACTTAAGAGCGTTCGGAATACTGGGCCCACTTACAGCACTTGTGGTTATAGTGTGTGTCCAAAGGCTTTCATGTTTGCATTCAGAGTTTACATTTTTAATCCATTAATGTTTGAACCTCGAGAAAACGGTACTTATTTTCTTTGAAGTTCTTTCCCTTCTATCAATATTATCAGGAATTGACAGCACTCAACAACAAGTAAAAGGACCTAACAGTGCAGCAAGCAACAGGAGCAAACACTCTGAACAAACACATTTCATCTCCGGTTGACCTCACGCATTTGTAAGCGTGATGCCGTGGCACTGCGCCAAGCAATAAACTGCTTATTGGTAACAAGTGTTTTAGGAAAATCAAAATCAAACGCAAGCGGACTGAAGTATCTCTCATTATGAGGCAAAGAGGATAGAAGAGGCATGGCTCCATCTCGTCTACTTCCAGGAGGAACTGTGACACCGTGTGGCATGGCTTGCTTCCCAGCACACACTGAGACTCCCCGCACGCCAGGCCCAAACTCACAACATCCCATAGTTCACATGCTGAGCACTGTGGCCTTCACAGTGGCACGTCCACATGCCACAAACACACGGTCGCATGAACCTGATCCCCTTCCTTTCTTTGTTCCCAGCCCCCCATCCCACTCCCTTCGTTCCAAACAGTCTTTAAGTTGTCCAATCCCTTTCTTACAAGACAGCCCGCCACCCACCTATTATCAACTTAAATATTTGAGAAATAATCATCTGGGAGCTGTTCAGACCAGGTATGAGTGCAGAGGAGGCCCTGAATGGAAGCCCAGAGAGGCCACTCCATGAAGCCGTGACAAAGAAGCCTGAATTGGAACCTGCCCACGCGGGAGAAGTGTGTTTCAGTCAGCAAGGATGGGAGGAGAGCGTAGCTGTGGGACTTTTCTCTTGGAGGAAAACATCAGCCATCTACGTGGAGTTCACATCTACTCAACAGGAGGAATTACATGTCTGGTACAGTAAACCCAGGCTGAAGGGGATCATGGGTCCTAGAGGAAAGCCTACGACTGCCGTTTTCCTAAACCAACATAGTGTCTAATTGTATTCCAAATACTACCCTCACACCCACAGACAAGTGTAGCTCTCTCTCTCACCTCTCGTCAGAGAAGATTCTTCTTTTCGTTTTACAGCAGATGAAGATGGTTACAGGGATCCACAACTGATCAAATTGCAGAGGACAGGTAACTGGGGTAGCTCAAGGGCAACTGTTACATCTGCAATGCAAGCGGCTCCAGGAAACCCGAGGAAGAGGGGACAGAATGAGTGTAGGAGCCAGTGGGTCGGGGTGCCTGCTGCTGGAGAGTTCTTCTAGTCATGACAGAGAAACTGAACCCATGAAATCCCAACAAGGCCACTTATGCAATGACACCACCACTTGACATGCCAACCTAAATGGGGAACATTTCACAAGGTCACACACCTGAATAAAAAGCTGTGGACAATTAATGGCTGCTCTGAGAGGAAGAATCCGTTTTCTCCAAGGATTAACTCTGTGATGGTTTGTATGTGCTCAGCTCAGGGAGTGGCACTATTAGAAGGTGTGGTCCTGGAGTAGGTATGTCACTGTGGGTGTGGGCTATAAGACCCTCCTCCTAACCATGTAGAAACCAGTCTTCTCCTAGTGGCCTTCAGATGAAGATGTAGAACTCTCAGCTCCTGCACCATGCCTGCCTGGATGCTGCCATGTTCCCTCCCACCTGGATGATAATGGACTGAACCTCTGAACCTGTAAGCCAGTCCCAATTATATGTTGTCCTTATAAGAGTTGCCTTGGCAGTGGTATCTGTCTCCAGCAGTAAAATGCTAAGACAAGCTCCCTGAGCAGTTATCAAATCCCAAGTGGTCATCCTAAATATATATCCATGAGTAACACTAAATAGATTCAATAGGCTGTCTGTGTGTGTGTTTGTATATATGTATATGTGTACATATACATCTGTGTACTTATGCATTTGTGTGTATATTTACATGAGATTATGCATATATACATGTGTATTATGTGTGCATATGTGTAGGTGTGTATGTGTATATGTATGTGTATATGTATATATGTGTATACATGTCTGTATATGTGGATTGTAGATGTGTTTATATGTATATGTCTGTATGTTCGTATGTATACCAATAATAATTAAAGAAGACATCATCAATCCAAGGAAGAGTTGGGGAGACACAGGAAGAGGGGCACTGGGAGATGACAGAAATGAAATAAATACAATATTCATGTATGAAATTCTTGAAAAAATAAAGTTTAAACTAAAAGCAAAGGGTAAAAATAAGAACACATATAAGAGTAAAAAAGGGGAATAAACTTTATTAATTATTATAGTGACACAGGATGAATGACATTTTAAATATCTTGGCCTAAATAAAATATGTGATTTTAACTGCTGATTTTAGCTTTTTAAATGTTGGCAATCAGCAATCATAAAATTGACAAGTGCCTGAAATTCCATTTCTGATGGTGTTGCGACTGGAGGTACTTACCAGGCTATAGCAGCAGTGTCCTCTACAGAATGGAGTCTGCTCCTGCCTTACTTGGCATTCTTCAGTATCCTTTTCACTCTATGCTAATTATTAATTGCCTTCATAAGTTTTGCTTTTTTCATTCTGGGGATGGAGCCCAGGATCATATATTTATTTAATAAATAAATTCACTGAGCCATATCCAACCCCACTCTAATAACAGTTACTAGGTACCTGTCTCATTGTGAGGTGTCTGAAGCACACAGTTAACCAGCCCTGGCAGGCCCTGGACAGAGGCTAACCCTGTAGTGGAAAAGCAGGAGTCTGTAGAAAGCTTGCAGGCCTGGTTTAGATGCTGGGGCTACAGACTGTGGGCTCTGCATAACAGGGAGGGTCCAATCCTGTTAGTGAGTCCGTCATAAGGCTTCTACGGGCATTTCCATCCCCTCAGAGGGAGATCTATAGAATACATGTAAAATTAGGTCCCTCAGAGTCATGCATTTAAAAAAAAATTTGTACAACTGGAATTAAGAATTTGACCTTTGAATCTTGAGCATTTTCAAAGATTCCCTGTGGCATTTGCAGATGTCTGTGGCCAGCGAAGTCAAAATAAACATGATGTAAAGTTTAGAGTTTGTGGAGGTTTAAACAGTCGCCAATATAAATTGATTTTGTAATTCCTGCTGCATCCCAACCCTGTGCAAGAGGATCAGCAGAGAAGACACAGGCCCATGTCTGCTGAACAGTACAGTGGCGTGGCTCTCTGTGACCTCGCGGGTGGGGTTGACTTCCTCGGATACTTTTAATTGCTTTGTACAAAGCTTCACGAAATGAATCATCACTAAAGACAGCATTTTCAAAAGCCTCAATTTTGACCAGGAAGCCAGGACAAGACCATTCACAGAAAAGCAAGGTGCTCCACCTGGTGTGAGAGTCTTTCGGCACTGCAGGGAATGTCACTGCAGAAAGTGTGACTTACAAATGTCATGTCCTATCCCTGAATAAAAAAAGAGAAAGAGAGAGAGAGAGAGACAAAAATCATCGTGCACTGTGTGCCTGAGCCGGCCACAGTTCTCCCACCTCCAGCTCAGGTTATGAAAGCACACAATCTATGTTCCCACGCAGCCAAATTAGCAAGGAAATCCTCACAGCCAATAGGATACCAGCACCAAGCAGGAGATGCCTTTGGGTCAAAATGAAATGAGACTCATGCTCAGATGTTGTCCAGAGCTCACAGGAGACACCTCGAGTCCTCACGGCACAACAGAGCACACAGCTTCTGCAATAAGCAACCTACACCTTCAGTCTCCAACAGAATTCTGGGTCCCATTCTGGCCACGCAAGATCATCTTATTCAATACCTAAAGACGGCATTAAAAACGTCCAGACATGGTAGCAGGAGTTTGAAACCTCAGCGCTAGGGAGGGAGAAACAGGTAGATCCCTAGATCTCACCAACCAACCTAATTCTCAACTCATCCAAACACTGGCCAATGAGAGACTATCTCAATCGATTAATCAATTAATTCCCTGGGGACAGCCATTCCAGCTGTGAGTCAATCTTAAGTCACAAGTAAACTCATCCTACATGCACTATGTCTCAATTAGGGTTTCACTGCTGTCAACAGACACCATGACCAAGGCAACTCTTATAAGGACAACAGTTAATTGGAGCTGGCTTACAGGCTCAGAGGTTCAGACCATTATCATCAAGGCGGAAACATGGCAGCATCCAGGCAGGCATGGTGCAGGAGGAGTTGAGAGTTTTACATCTTCATCTGAAGGCTACTAGAAGACAGGCTTCCAGGCAGCTGGGATGAAGGTATTTAAGCCCATGTCTACAGTGACACACCTACTCCAACAAGGCACACCTACTCCAAAAGGGCCACACCTTCTAACAGTGCCACTCTCCAGGCCAAGCATATACAAACCATCACACACCCTAATCACATCCTGTAGTGTAGTTTTCTGCTTGAAGACACAAAGAGTACTATCAAGGGAACCCCCCCCCTCTCTGAACCAAGTATCCACAGGTCACTCTGTGTTCAAATGACGAGTAACAGCATCCCACCGCAAGCTCCAGGCATCTCTTCACAGTGCATAAAATCAGACCTACAGTAGATTTTTTGGCTCTTGCCACAGAATAGTACCCAATCCTTCATCTACATCTACCTAGTACAGGTAGTGTCACATAGCCTTTAAATCCTCTCATTTCAAACAAAGAAGTCTGTTGGAGGGGGGGGCACCAGAATCAGATAACTAATAATCAGCTAGACTCAGGCTCTGTGTGAACACAGGACATGTCTCTAAATACCCTCCCCATCTCACTGTACTTCATGCTCACCATTGGGCACCATGTAGAAGAGAAGCTTCTTCTTCAACTGCGACCTGACCTCAGGAAGCCAGAAAGCCCAGCCTTTTGGGACCAAAATGGAACAGCTCCCGCTTCTCTATCATACTCCATGTTCCAAAGGATCAGTCACCCTTGATACTGTGTTTCTGGGCTTTCATACTGTCTTCCTCTAGAGCAGGGCAACTTCTGAATTCTAGAAAGAGACCTTGGTCATAATCCTCTCTGACAGAAGGTCAAAAGCATCACTACCTTGGGTGTTCTCGGAACTTTCTCAACTCCAAATATACTCACAAGTTCAGAACCTGACTGCTGTAGTTCTCCAAGTCCCCAGAGGTTCCCACAGCAGGGAGTAGAGCCAGATGCTCTGGGCTCTTGATCTTGAGGGGAGGCAGTGCTAGGATGCCTGGTGCTAGGATGATTCTTTCTCTAGTGAGGGAGCATACCGGGCATTTGCTTCATTGAATCCCACACTGACTAGACAATAATGGGTCTTTGCAACTCTGTCCTAGAGTTCCAGATGTTGGTTTTAATGAACCTCAAATTCGTATTTCTCCAGGGGCCTCTCTAGAGAAGTCACAAGAACCTTCTTCACATTCTATAATTAGCCTAGGTCCAGGATTAGCTCTTCTTCAGCTACGTGGTCTGCTCTCCCCACTCCCACCCCTGGTGTGTGGCCCTAGGCCATGACCTCCCGCCAAGTGGTCACAACCTGTACCCTGGACTTTCACAAATACTGTCCACTATTTTCTGTTCATGAAAATGAGTATACCATCCAGTCTACCTCCTTAGGTCACCTTTGAAAGATGGCGAATTATCACTGAATGAATCCTGTAGTGGTTTAAGTAGGTTTGGCCTCCATAGACTCATGTGTCTGAGTGCTTGGCCCATAATGAATGGCACTATTAGGAGGTGTGGCCTTGTTGGAGGAAGTGTGTCACTGTGAAGGCTCGCTTTGAGATCTCCTGTGCTCAAGCTCTGCCCATTGTGGGACAGTCTTTGTCAGCCTCCAGATCAAGATGCATAACTCTCAGCTCCTTCTCCAGCACCATGTCTGCCTGCACACTGTCATACTTCCTGCCGTGATGATAATGGACCAAGCCTCAATGGGATGAACTGTGAGCCAGTCCAATTAAATGTTCACCTTTATAAGAGTTGCCTTGGTCATGGTGTCTCTTCACAGCAATAAAACCCAAACTAAGACAGATCCGTAGACCAATAGAAAAAGTGGGAAACCCAGAAATAGCCCCAGTGAAATAGAAAGTCATACCTTCAACCCTTAACAGCAAGTAAGGAGTCTATCAAATCAGACGCCCAGTAGGTAAGGCCAGACAAGGGTGAGCGACAGATGCAACAGAAGAGCAGTGTCTTCAGAGCAGTAGACGATGCTTCCAGCACAGAGACAGAGGCTTTCCACAGAAGGAATGAGGGACCCAAGGAACCTTCTGCTAGTCAGCAGTCCTGCTACCAGAGGCACACAAGTGTGACCATGCAGGATTTGTGATTTGTTTTAGTCAAATTTTAAGTGTTTTTAATTGAAATAGAATTACCTAACTTTGCCCTCTCCCTTCCCTTCCTCCAGGCCCTCCCGGCTACCGTTCAACTGCTCAGATGTACTCCTCACACTCTTGGGTTTACAGATTCTTTTTATTATTAATACATACATCTGCATGTGTGTGCATTAGTATATATAAGTATAAGCTGTTGGATCTTTTGTTGTTGTTTGTATGTAAATGGCTTCAGGATGACCACTCTGATCAGTACTGGGGCTCATCCATAGGAGGGGCCAATTCTCTTTTCTCTGTCCAGTGGTGGGACACCATGAAATCATGCCCTCCATGTTAGGATGTTCATTGACGTTGGCGTTGTCCTGGTCTTGTCTTTGTAGCCATGTTCAGGACAGTTTGTTTCACGGTGCACTTCTGGCTCTTACAATCTTTCCAGCCATTCTCAGAGTCATAGATCGGGCATCTATAATACAGATGTTATCTTCCGGAGCTGGGCTCTCTACAATCTGTTAATCTCTATATTGTGCCCAACAGAGGGGTGGGTAACCATCTGCTGTGAAGAGAGGCTCTGGGATGGGAGTTGGTAGCTACACTCATCTTTAAGGATAGATAAGACTTAGAAAGTTAGTAAGGAATTATCTGTTCTAGCAAAGTGGTGGTAATAGATTATCTTTTACGATCCACAGCCTCACCAACCCCACGAAGCTAGCTAGATTTTCAGCACCAGGCATGATTCTCTTCTAGTTAGTCTGACTAGACAGATGCTGGCTGCCACCTGCATGTGAGTAGCGCGTATTGTACCTATGCAAATGATCTAGCCGTGCAGGGGATGCCAGGGTTCACTGGTACTGTAGCTGGATGGGACTGTTTAGTTGCTTCCCTTACCTGGCAGCTTGCACTGGGGCAAGGGGTTGAGTTGCAGGAGAATAACAGGTGATATGAAGCCGGAAGCAGAAAAGCAGGGTGGGGCTTCAACTGAGGAGGGGAATGGAGTCAATCCAAGAGGAGGCATGAGGGACAAATAACTCCAAGGTTGTTTGATACAACCTTAGGAAAATGTATTATTTTGTATTTCCCTAAAATAATTGTACACAATACATATAAGCATTTGCATGTACATATATATGTATACATACACAAAGACATATATGGGGGTGTTATAGAAAGTTAAGCCACACTGGGCAGTGGTGGCACATGCCTTTAATTGCAGCACTTGGGAGGCAGAGGCAGGCAGATTTCAAGTTTGAGGCCAGCCTGGTCTACAAAGTGAGTTCCAGGACAGCAAGGACTATACAGAGAAACCCTGTCTCAAAAAAACCAAAAAGAAGAAAAAGAAGGAAGAGGAGGAGGGGGAGCAGGAGGAGGAGGAGGAAGAAGAGAAGGAAGAGGAGGAGAAGGAGGAAGAAGAAGAGAAGGAGGAGGAGAAGAAAGAAGAAAGAAAGAAGGAGGAGAAGAAGAAAGGGAAGAGAGAAAGGGGAAGAGGAAAGGGGAAGGAGAAAGAAGGAAAAGGAGAAGAAGGAGAGGAGGAGAAGGAAGAAGAAGGAGGAGGAGGAGAAGGAACAAGAAGAAGGAGGAGGAGGGAGGAGGAGAAGGAGAAGAAGGAGAAGGAGAAGAAGGAAAAGAAGGAGAAGAAGAAGGAAGAAGAAGAAACTTAAGGCACTTGAGCTGACAGTGTTTCCTAGAAGAAAAGTCGTTTCATTGGTCAGAGTATTCCAAGTAACTCCCCAAACAATACAGACTGTCCGTATAACCCTTGGTTGCCATCCAGGGGTTGAGGGTGGCCCCTATTGCAGAAGATACGACACACCTAGCACATAAGGGTGATTTGAAAATTAGCCAGTCAGTTTTCAACAAGAGATTACTGAGAATGGTCTTGAGAGACTGGTGAACCCTTCCTATCAAGGACAGAACAAACAAACACCTCTTCCGATGACAGCCATCTTTTCTTTATGTAGAGCCATGCATCCAGCTCTACCAATGATTTCAGTAGATGTGCCCTCAAGTCATTTTCTATGAATTGAGAAACACCGAGAGCCAATGACAGGACTGCACCTGGTCTCCTTGGGAAGCAGTGGCTGCTGCAACCTTTCCTCCTGTCATGGGTACCTAGTACCAAGACTCCTGAGGAACCATCACAAAGAGACACGCCGTGTGTGACAAGGAATCACCCTGGCTTCAATACTTCTGCTGCTAACTTTAGGCTTCAATGGGATCTTATACTTTCAAATTTTAAAACAGACCAATGTACAAATAAGATGCCTACCTCCTGATTTCTTCTGGGGAATGAAAATGAGAAGTGACACAGACACACATGCTTGGGAGGTTAAGTTGTAAAAGAAAACACTTCATACAGTCTCCCACCCAAAGTCAGGGTTCGTGTCCAGGGAAAGAGGCTCAATGTAAGCCCAGAAAGATGTTTTTGTAGACATAAATTATTTCTGGAAACACCCCAGGTAGATTTTTAGTCACTGGCATGAGGCTCAAAACAACTTAGCTTATTCCTCTAGACAACACATCTGAGGGAGCTAAAGTGAAGACATGACCGTTTTTGACTCTAGCACATGTTCCTTTGTGAACAGCTCCACCGAAACACACAACTCCCCAGCAATGTGAACACGCCTGACTCCCTTCCACTGAGCATAGAAAGCATCGCATTGTGGAGACCATATGTGAGTATTCACTAGTGCGTGCACTCAACTTAGGTCCTCCCAAAAGTCCTGTGTGTGGTGCTTGGCTGCCAAGTCACCATTTCGAGACGTGGCCTTTAGAGAGATAACTAAGGTAAACGAAGGCCATAAGGAAATCGCTGCTGGCCTCACCACACCCCTAAGGTCAGACATCTGGGTTCCCAGCCTACAAGAAACAAGCAGCAAAGTTCAACAGGAAAAAGAAAAATAAATAGATAACCTTTACATGACATGATGTTCTGACAAGTCTGTCTGATTTCATTGATTCGATATCAAGAACAACAACAACAAAGTAGACTTGTTGGCGCCTAGAATGAATGAAGCCCTAGGTTCAGTTCCCAGCACTATCACAAAAATGAACAAATAAAATAAAAGGGTAAACTAAATTTTAATTTTAAAAAGTGATCAATTCTGTCCTCGTTTTCCTTATTATAAACTTTTAATCAAAAGTGCCCAAATTGATACCCAAAGCCAAAAGTTATTTGAAAACAAACCTCTTTTGTTTGAACCAATAAAAGTCAGCTCTACTTAAAAAAATTAAAAACAGAATCCTTAAGTAATGATGGGTAGAAACTGGTCACCAAAAGCAAGTATGAGTGTATACATACACACACACACACACACACACACAAACACCTGCACATACCCCCGCACTCCTATACACACACCTGCACACCTGTATACACACACACATACACATACACACCTGCACACCTGAACATACACAGACATACACACCTGCACACCTGCACTCACACCTGCACTCCTGCATACACAAACCTGCATACCTGCACACACACCTGCACACACACCTGCACACACACCTGCATACACCTGCATGCTTACACTCCTGCACACATACCTGCACTCCTGCACTCTTGCACACACACCTGCACTCCTGCATACACTCTCCTGCACACCTGCACTAACCCCCCCTCCAACCCCTGCACCAGAGGCAAGTAGAAAGATGCTTTCAGACAGCAGAGGGCGCTAACAACACACTTGCCACACTACAGCAGACCTCACCTCTGCCTTGCCCCTCCAGCATCTTCTCCTGAACTCCACAGAACAGCTTATAGTAAGGAGGCAGCACTCAACACAGTGAAAATTCTCCGCTTTACCTATCTATCCAGGATTAGTTCAAAGGACAAACAACTATGCACCACCTTCAGAAAAGCTGTTTGTTACCATTAATAGCATGTGAAAAAATGCAAAGGGGAAAATCAGTGTATATGAAAGGCAGCTTCCACGCAAGTATACTTTATGTACGAATGCCACATGTGTAAGAACAGTGACCTGCCCTCCCGGATTTGTGCCTGGACCCAGGCTCAGTGTTGAGCAGCAGAATACTTATAGATGAGACTCCATCCCAACCCCTGGCAGCCACTACTTCACTCTAGTTCTAGAGCAGTGGTTCTTAACCTGTATGAGGGTAGCGACCCCTTGGGGGGAGTGGAATGACCCTCTCACAGGGGTCACATATCAGATATCCTGCAAGTCAGATATTTACATTACAATTCATAAGAGTAGCAAAATCAGTTATGAAAATAATTGTATGGTTAAGGGTGAACATAACATGAGAAACCGTGTCTTAGTTAGGGTTTCCGTTGCTGTGAGAGACTCCATGACCAAGGCAGCTCTTATCAAATAAAACATTTAATTGGGGCTGGCTTACAGTTTCTGAGGTTCAGTCAATTATCATCATGGCAGGAAGCACGGCAGTGTGCAGGCAGACAGGTGCTGGGAGTTCTGTATCTTGATCCGAAGGCTGCCAAGAGACTCTCTGTACTGCACTGGGCAGAGCGTGAGCACTAGGAGACCTCAAAGCCCACCCCCACAGAGTCACACTTCATTTGCATATGCATATGGCGCAAAAGGCCAAGCGCCAGTACAGAAAGAACTCACTCATTCTGGATGAAAAATGAGCTCCGATCTTTATCGCATAGAGAAGGAAAAAACTTCTACTGTCTTATTGCTAAGTGAATTAAACCAAAGTCTGTAAAAAGGAAGCTTTGTCTTCTTTATGAAGACTAAGCCTGCCTTGCTGTTGAGGAGGGACCCGTTCTGTCCTGCTCTGACAGAACAGCATCCTACAATGTCATCCTTCCTAGTTTCTTACACCTTTTCTAGGGGAGTAGATCACATGCTTTTCCCAAACATCCTCTTTTCTTTTTCTTACAAAAATTTACTAAAAGTTCAAACATCATTTTAAACCATAAATTGAATGAAAAGTTTACAGCAAAGGATGTTTACGAATGTATCCATTAACCTGAGACATTCATGATCTGTCACTAGTTCTGCAGGTTCATAGAGTTAAAGACCATAACTAAGTTATCACTGAAAAATTATATAGATAAAGTCAGTCAATATTTTATCTTCTGTCCTTGCACCTACAATAAATCAATCATCCGTTCCCTTTTATGACCTTTGGTTAGCGGTTTTACTGCCCCTTGGAATGTGCTCTAAGTTGTTTGTTTTATGTGTTTGCTGTCTCAGAAACAATTAACTGGTGACACTTGAAGACTGGCAGAGTTCTCAAGGCAGTCTTGACATCAAAACGGGACCTAATAGCTGTCCCACTAAAAAAGAGCTTAATAATTACCAGTATCATGTTAGAAATTCTTATAGAATCATCATTAAGAATTAAGAAATCATCTACTTGTCTGTATAGCATCACTACAAGATAGTATAGCTTCATCGTTCTGCAGAAATCTGCTCAGAAGAGTAAGTCAATACCTAGTGATTACATGTGTGTTATGTGTGTGTGTGTGTGTGTGTGTGTGTGTGTGTGTGTATTAATAGGAAAAGCATAAGCACATTAATATCAGGAATCTTTCCACTAATTTCTTCGGCCTTGTCTAGAAGAGTAAATCCACCATAGTTGTACAGTCCGTGGTGGAAGCCTCTCAGGAAGGTCACCTGCTAGCTTTTAGCTTTTCCTGGATGGCTCCTGGCACTCTGGAAACTCCAACAAATCATCCAAATGCCACTGCCCATTTTTATACAGCACACAAGCTAAAACTGGATTTTCATTGTTGAATAAATAAGAGACTTACTACTTTATGATATCTGGAAATTACATGGAAACCAAGTCAAATGTCAGTGGCCACAGCATACTGTCAAGGGTGGCCTCACTCCTCCGTGGCTGAGCAGTCACTGCACCAAAGACTGTGGGACCCACACGCCTAGAGTCTCCCATACCTGGTCCTCTCCAGAAAGGCTGGCACACAACTATTCTCGAATAAAGATGCCTTCTCATTCTCCTTGAAACTTGGAATGATCACATGACTGAGTTCCAGGTAGCAAAGGTTAGCAGGAATGGAGTATATGTAAATCATGTGTAATTTGGGAAAGAGGCTCTTCCTCACGACCCCTCCTCCTGGTAACTAAGACACAGCTGAGATGATAGAAGCCCCAGCCTCCCTCTCTGTCCACGAAACAGATGACCAAAGACAGGCCAGCAACAAGAGGAGGTTCAAATCCCCTATGATGAGGAACATCACAAGCTCAATGCCCTTGCTTGTTCCTATTACAGATATTAATCTGTCTTGTTTCTATTACAGATAGTAATCTGTTCCTTCAGCCACTATGTCAGGCCTTCTTTAGGGGATGTTACATAGAATGCACTATAGAGTCACACTTACATGCCTTAGAAACTGCTGTGTATTAATGTCATTTAAGTCAGTTAACTCAAATGCCACCTCCTTGGAAAGTACCTGCTTTGTTCCCATTATAACCAATGAACAGAAATTGCCTCTGCCAGCATGTGGCACCCACACTGCAGGAATCACTTAGTGAAGAATTTCCGTTGTAAAATTTTCCATTCACAGCCTGACAGGCCTAAGGATGTTCTCAGCACACACACACAGGCACAAAGGAAAACCAAAGCTTTCCTAAGCATAAAACTTTAAATGCATAGACTGGGCTTTTGGGATGGCTCGGTGGGTAAAGGCACTTGCCACCAGGCCTGATGACCTAAGTCCCGTTCCAGAGATCTATGGGTTGGAAGGAGAGAACCAACACCCACAGATGTCCTATGACCTCAATACATGTGCTGTGGCATATATGTGTCCATATATGTGCATACATATATACACACACACATAAACGAATGTAATTTAAATTTTTTTAGAAAAAATTATAGATTATCAAACCACTGTAAACCCAACATGGCCTTTGGAAATTACACAGTTCATATAATCATATTTTTGCAATGAGTTATATATCAAATGCCCTTGTGTATGAAACCCAGATGGAAGCTGAGAGGCCCAGAAATCAAGGATTGGTCCTTGACCTGGGCTCCCTACCTCTCCAAGCTCCCGTTCATATTTTCTTAAAATCTTTCTACATTTCTGGCCAAGCTTTCTAATGAAGTCTGATTATGCTAGTGATGGCCCAAACCTTATTGAATCTATTCTGGTCACTGAAACAAAACTATATCTAGCCTTGCATCTGGCTTTGGACAGATTACATATCTGAACTCTAGGGGGTAAATTCTGATAGTGCTTTTCAAGTCGCCTGGCTAGAATTTGGGTGAGCACTGATGTTCCTTGTTCAGGGCCCCTCCGTCCATGGGAACCTACTGAAGTCTCACACAAGAGGCTACCTCAGGGATGTAACATAGCACTATGCAATGGTACTTACAGGTGGTGGAACTGCAAAACTAACCACCTACAAACGTGTGGGACATCTTGTCATTTAACTCATGCGACAAAGCCCACACAGCAGTGGGAGCACAAGGACCTCGCAATCGCAATCATTATTTAGTGGTCGTTCTGTCCAAAGACACACTACATGGCTCAGGAGGACTGAGCACTCTTCTGTAGCGGCGCGGCAAGAGCTTATCAAGGGTGTGTATGGGGAAGATTTTGGTTCTTTCTTGCTCTGGAGTCTGTATACTTGTGGGTTTCGTATTTTTACTCAAGATATTCTTTTATATTCTCTGGCTTTTCTCTGTGTCTTGGATAAAACACCATCATCAGACAGGTCCTTTCCAACTGTATGCTCTGCGAGTGTCATCCATCACAATTATCCAGGATTTTCTTTAGAGCACGGGCAACAATTGGCGATGGTTATACTTGTTCCTGTGCTTGGCTTGGACTGTCATCTCAGGAAGCTTACAGACAGAGAACAGCAGCAGCACTGGAACCTTTTCACCGTGGTATTCTCCGCTCGTGTAACTAAAATGGCTTTTAACATTTAGTAGGCAGAATGAATGAGGGGTGGGGGGGAAAGGTAATTGTAACATTTTTATTATGGCTCTCAATATATCCAGAAGAGATTCTCCTTTATAACATCATTAAAGTTCTGGTTATATGTATTTTTTAAGGTATGTATTTAAGTTTGATTTCCTTTCTTCTCCACAGTGGATGGAAGCATTCACAGGACTGAGTAGGGGCTTTAAAATAATAGTGATATACAGGATCCACAAGATCTGAGCTGGATCTAGCATGAAAACCCAACCCCTGAATACTAGTTTTCATGGTGCTAGAAGGTTCCACGCAAGCTTCCAAGGGAGGCAGACAACCAATAATCCTATCCAGCTATGACGCCTATGGACTACAGCAGAAACAAACACGGCATGATCACCCTAGGGTGCAATGTGGCATGAAGATCCCAGTGCTAACCGACAGCTCTCTAACTGGGCTTAAAGCCCTCTCCACAGAAGGGAAATCACGCCCAGTCCTGGAAACCTAGCCACCTCTACCTTCATCTAATGAGGCCACGAATCTTGGAGAAACGCCTGTAACTACTACTGTACTAAACCAGTATAACTTCTGACTATGCCATAAGGATTTATCCTTGGATTTACAGGTGAGTCCTCAAACTTCTCTATGCAATGAATGAAGATCATTACAGAAAACCGCATTGTGTTAAAATGCAGAGCACGTGTGCTTTGGTGGTGCCCAGCCCCCAAGGACACATCCACAACATAATTCCTGGACCTAAGGCTCAGGAAACTGTGCAAGAGCAAGCAGAAGGATTATAAGAGTCAAATGACCAACTGTGAGATTGTGTCTCCCAGAAACATCAGCAAGTTATACCTGAGAAGTCTCAACAACAGTGCTGCCTAACACACAAGAGGAAACATCTCAGGGGCCCTCACCCCAGACAAAGAATTACAAGCAACTAAGAGACACTAAGAGCTGGAGACACAGTCTAACTCAGGGAAGACCCCACCCCAATTTGTTATCTAATACCAAGTGGTCAGCTCTGAAATCATATGCATACAGGTAAGAATATGTGGACCAAGCAGGTTGTATTTGTATATTTATTGTGTATTTGTATAGTGTGTGTGTGGGGGGGGGGGGGTACGGAGAAACAACAATTAAAGGAAAAGACGGCATAAATTTGAGAAAAAACAAGTCAGTGGGTACATAGGTGGGGTTGGAGGAAGAAAAGGTCGGGGGAAAGGTTGTAACTATATTTTAATTCCAAAAAAATTTTTTTAATCAAAGAAAAAAAAGATTGGTGATGGAAGTAATTCTTCTAAATTGGAACAGAAATAAAAATGCTGCACCACATGTTCCTCGGCTTCATGAGGCGAGAAGCCTTAGCAACTGTGCGTGCTGAGCCCACACCTATGCCTGCGCTTTGTCAAAAAGAACCAGCATTGGTGGCGGCAACTTGCACAGCAGGACACACCCTGGATTCTGCACTTGGGCATAGAGTCACGCCTTCTGGAGGAAGAAATCGTGACTCAGCACCTCATCAACACATTTAAACCATAAAAAACTAAATCTGGTTACAGACCGGGAAGCCACGAGACATAAACACGCTACGGGAACAAGCATGGTCCCGAAATGAGGCTCTCCAATTAAAACCCGGAAGTATGACCAGGGATGCGAAGCACCCAGCCCTCCACCACCCTGGGCCACCTCCAGAAACTGTGGTTTCTGTGTCGTTCTAAACATGCCTTGGAGTAGGAAACCATCAGACAAGGCTCAAGGCTGAAGTTAGGTCTTTCCAGTTTGTGATTTCCCATAATCCTTTGCTTTTCTAACTCAACCAGCACACGGCCACTCCAGTGCCTTTCGAGCATTAGCATTTTCCTTCTGAGTAGCCAATGGGCCTTGAGAGCAGAAGCATGCCATGCCCTCTGCTAAATAGCGTCTGCCATCTATCATGTATGTCTCTAATCACAAAGTATAGCTCCCTGTCTCCTATTCTTAACAAATCCTTTCAGCAAATCACAGTTGGAACCGTTTCTGGAAAGGGAGTTATAGAACAAATAAATCACATCGAGGACACACGTGCCCTCTTCCTGCATTCTGTCCTCTTCCCGGTCTGCTCTTGTGAGAACAGAACTCACAGGAGTCCACGGAGGCCCCTAAAGCTGCAGCATCCTTACCCTGTCTGAGCAGAGGACCGGCCATCTTGACTCTGTCGCTAGGAAACGGCAGCCCTGTGCTGATGTACAAATGACTCCTTTAAAATGAACCTTCTAAGCAGCATGCAGATATACACGTGGGGTCACTTCAAACCTTCTGTAAACCTAGCCACACTACTATTTCTCCACACAGTTCCTCAGCTTCATGAGGCGAGGAACTTCTCTTTAGTACGGCAGCCCACTCTTCCCCCAGGATTTCAAAGTTCCCAGGTTTCTGAATTCCTCCCTTTGTAATCTGTGCTTCACGCTGCTACATCATCACCCCTTCGAAGAGCTGTGGGCAACTGGTTAAACCTGGCAAGTGAACCGGTCCCTAGTGTGCTGTAATTGCTGACATTTTAAATAAAGCCGTTGCTTTGTTCACTTGATGCCTCCCAGTACCCTCTAAGCACACCTCCACCAATAGTCACACCATCATTGGTGGTCACACCTCCACCAATAGTCACACCATCACCTATGGTCACACCTCCACTGATGGTCACACCTCCACCAATGGCCACACCTCCCTCAATGGTCACACTTCCATTGATGGCCACACCATCCCCGATGGTCACACCTCCACCAATGGCCACACCATCACCGATGGTCACAGTTCCGCCGATGGTCACACCTCATTGATGGCCATACTTCCACTGGTGTTCACACCTCCACCAATGGCCACACTATCACCGATGGTCACACCATCACTGATGGCCACACTTCCACTGGTGTTCACACCTCCACCCATGGTCCCATCCTCGGAACTATTCCTGTGCTGCTATGACTCGCCCCTACTAGTTAGTTTATGGTAAGCCCTGGGCACCATGAAAATAGCAGCTGTGAACGCAGATCTTCTGCTACAAATTTTACAGTTTCTTTTACTCTGCTTCAGTCCTTAACTTTGCATTGTTTCCTCTAAAGAAATCCACCCTCCGATGAAGCATTACATGCCTGAGATTTGACCAATCATCATTTTATATTTCTCTGCAAGAGATACACATGTGGATTAAAAAGCCATGATATGGGCTGGAGAGATAGCTCAGTGATTAAGAGCACTGACTGCTCTTCCAGAGGTCCTGAGTTCAATTCCTGGCAACCACATGATGGCTCACAACCATCTGTAATGGGATCCAATGCCTTCTACTGGTGCGTCTTAAGAGAGCAACAGTGGATTATGTTTTGGGTATTCCAGTTTTCTAGGTTAATATCCACTTATTAGTGAGTGCATACCATGATTCACCTTTTGAGTCTGGGTTACCTCAAACATAATCCACACATCAAATGAGGTACAAGAAGAAAGGAGGAGTGGCCCCTGGTTCTGGAAAGACTCAGTGAAGCAGTATTCGACAAAACCAGAACGGGGAAGTGGGAAGGGGTGAGTGGGAGGACAGGGGAAGAGAAGGGGGCTTACGGGACTTTCAGGGAGTGGGGGGCTAGAAAAGGGGAAATCATTTGAAATGTAAATAAATTATATCGAATAAAAAAAAAGAGAGCAACAGTGTACTCATACGTAAAACAAATAATTCTTTTTTTAAAAGCTGTGATATACATACCTATGCCATACGCTCAGGGTATTTTACAGGGATACTGAAATAGAGATTAGTGAGTGAGTTAAGTAGCACAGAGGGCTGGGGGGTGGGGTATGAATCTCCCTGGGAAGGGGAAATAGAATTTCCGGTGGGGGGGGGGGGCACAGGAACAAATGGGATCTGGTCGGTGGGAGGAAGGAGGGGGACTGTACCGGGGACTGTACAGGGTTGGGGAGAAACAACTGGAATGAGGGGGGGGTCATCTGGGGGACGAGCTAGAAACCTAGTACAATGGAAATTCCCAAGAATCTACAAAGGTGACCCTAGCTAAGACTCCTAGCAATGGGGGACATGGACCCTAAATTGGCTATCTGATGTAGTTAGGCAAGACTGCCAGGGAAGGGACAGGGACACCAACCCAGCTACAGTTTTTCCTGACTACAAGATGTACTAGAAGTGGCCAACTAATCACAGGTCCAGCCTGAGACCCATGTCACTAGAGGGAACCCACCCCTAACGCTACCTGGAGGGCCAGAAACAAGAGGCGGGACAGCCTAGAGATAGAGACCTAGGGCAAAACCAAACATGACCAAAAAAAAAAGGGGGGGGCAATGAAATGATGCCGAATAATATCCTGTTATACTCACAGCTTGCATAGACTGGTGCCTAACCCAGCTGTCTTCAGAGAGGCTTCATTGAGCAAGTGAGGGAAACAGATGCAGAGAGCCAGGGGCAAACATCAGGCAGAGCTCAGGGAAGGACTGTAGGAGCCAGAGGGGTCACAGACACCACAAAAACCCACAGAATCAACTAACTAGGGCAACAATCAGGGAGCCTGTGTGGGTCTGACCAGTCCCTCTGCACAAATGTTACAGTTGTGTAGCTTGGGTTGGAGGGAGGTGTGTTCTGACTCTTGCCTGCTTTGGAACATTTCCCTCTTACTGGGTTGCCGTGTCCACCCATAACGTGAGGGGAGGTGCCTGCTCTCACTGTAACTTGAAAGGCCATGGGAAGCCTGCTCTTTTCTGAATAGAAATAGGGGAGGAGTGGAATAGGGGAGGGGCAGAGGAGAGGTGGGGAAAGGAATTGGGAGGGGAGGAAGGAGGGGGAATTGGGTTGAGACATAAAATAAATAATAACAATAGTAGTAGTAGTAATTAATATAATAGAGATTATGAATAGAATGAAAAAAAAACATTCCAGAGATTAGCATATAAATGGTAACCGAAACTGGAAGACTCAGACAGCCTTGGCACACCTGGGCTTCATTCAAGCAAGGAACCTTGCTCAACAATAGCCTGCATCAGATAATTAAATTGAAGCCTTGGAAGTTTCATTGGCCTCTAGCTTGGTTCTGTATAAGCACATATATTTAAACATAGATAAAGTTGTTATTGCTTCTCGGCCTTTTGGCTAAGATCAAGTGTAAAGCTGTTTATTAACCTGGAAAATATTATTAGAAACATTAGCAAAATGATTAAGATTATTGATATTTTGGGAAGAAGAGTCACACACCATTCATGTTTCAAAGCTCTGTTTTGATGTGAAACAAAACAATCAATGCTGAAACTTCTAATACAAATTATTTAGACTGTTTTCTACCAGTAATCACGTAATTTTTCTGAATGAAATGTTGAGGAAAGTTTTGGTGTTTGTTTTTTCTCGTTAAAAACTTTATCTATTAAAAAATAATAATAACCGGGTGGTGGTGGCACAAGCTTGTAATCCTAGCACTCTGGGAGGCAGAGGCAAGCAGATTTCTGAGTTCAAGGCCAGCCTGGTCTACAGAGTGAGTTCCAGGACAGCCAGGGCTATACAGAGAAACCCTGTCTCGAAAAAACCAAATCCAAAATCATAATAATAATAATAATAATAATAGCCTATTAGGATTCTGTGTCTGCATATCAAATGAGGTACAAGAAAAACAGAGGAGTGGCCCCTTGTTCTGGAAAGACCCAGTGTAGCAGTATAGGGCAAAACCAGAACAGGGAAGTGGGAACGGGTGGATGGGAGAAGAGGGGGAGGGAAGGGGGCTTGGGACTTTCGGGGAGTGGGGGTCCAGAAAAGGGGAAATCATTTGAAATGCAAATAAAAATATATCGAATAAAAAAAAAAAGGATTCTGTGTCTGCCTTGCCCAGTGGCCAGAGCTCTGGGCATGATGCCAGGTCCTCCCATAATCCACAACCTATGCCCCACAGTGGTCACAGAAGATGGTTATGCCATCAACTTGGGGCCACCTATTTACTCCACAAGTGGTAGCAGAGGACGGTTATGTCCCCACAAAAGCTTGCACCCCAGGGCCAGGCCTTTCCTCTGTTGCGGGGAGCCAGGCCACAGGCCGTATCTCGTACACCTTGGTACTTACGTACAGTTCCCCTTCAATAACCTATCTGCCTTCCTTTAACTGCCCACGCACCTCTGTACAATTCCATGTACGGAGGCCTAAGAACCTTGAAGCTCCAACAGAGGCCATCCAGATCAAAATGCACACCTGTGATGACACTCAATACTACACTCATGATTTAACCACAGACCGCAAACATTATCACCCGACAGGAAGAAAAGCACATTCGTTTCCCGTGAATTCTTGCTGAATGCTGCTCTGTTGGACTAAGAAGGGCTCAGCGCTGTTTCTGGACTGTTTTATTTTTCTTCTCTGTTTTTGACATCAAGTCTGTAGCCCAGGTCGGCCTCAAACTCCTGATTCTTCTGCCTCCGCTGGGATTTCAGGCACTGGACTTTTATTGTGTTTTTCCAGATATAAACATGAGGAGTTCTTTCCACATGAATGATGCTAAATGTAGTTTTATTACAGGAATGTCTCTCAGACTAACAACTCCCTGAAATCATGAGATAACGCTGTGTGTGTGCACAGAGGGTTGTTAGGAATCCTCCCCGACAGTCTATTTAGACCACCACTGGAGTTACAGGAACCAAGAACCTAGAGCTACTGGATATCTAAAGATAACACGTCCAGCAGGAGGTCCCCAATACCCTTGAGCACCTTCTGAGGTTTCTCCAGGAAGTCACCACTCCGGGTTCCTACTGGCAAAGCAAGGAGACAGAAGGACTGAAGAAGTAGGGTTTCCTTCAGGCACTTTCTCAAGCACGAGTCTTAGGGAAAAGCAAGCCCAGGCTTTGTTGCAGGGTTCACTGTGGCCTGTCTTTTACACACAGAAATAATTCTACGCTGTGGCCTCAACTCTATTTCTTCTCCACTATCAGCCAGTGCTCCCAGAAGCGAGCGTACAAATGCCTGGTTCCCATCCAGGTCAGAGCCATCACACACCGGCTCTCGGCACTCCACGGTCATTTACGCAGTGATAAAATCCACAGAATATTTCCAGTGGCAGGCAGAGGCAGAAGCAGCCCATAACCTAACAGACTGCCGGGCCATTATCATTTGAATAATGTCAGAGAATTATATTACATTTCAACCCCCAAAGCTATGATAAAACAAAGCTCTATGCCGTCTCTCCTTGGAGGTGGCGGGGTGGCTGTGTAAATTTCCCTTCTCTTCCTTCTGAGATCGAGTGAGGGGACAGTGAGGGGTTTAAAAAGAAAGCAAGCCATGGACGTGAAAGAAGGGCAGTGGGCAAGATCTACAGCACCAGCAGCTTCAGCTCATCTGCAGGATACAGCAAGCGGAAGGTTACAACAGGACGGGATCTGGGAGGCAGGGAGGCTGCAAGACAGAGAGGGGAGTAACACTGCAGATCCCAGAGTGCCTGCTGCCGCAGCTGCTCACGACATGGGCAACAGGTGGGGAGCCCGAGCTGGGGGAGCAGAGCCTAGCTACGACAGCACCCACAGAATGACCATCAGCACGCATAAACAGGCACCCCAAAAACCCTCGCCTGGCACCTCCCACCTCATAGCACCTCCCAAGGGACTAGAATCACCTCCCCTTTGAAAATGATGGTGATCCCCTCTAAACAAAGACTCAAATTTGGGGTTCAGGTTCTCAAGCGATCTGGTGTGCTGTTTGTCCAGACAACGTGAAAAATTACCACACATGACAGCACACAGCTAGAGCCAACCACTCTGCTGTAAAGGAAATCTGTGGGGAATCCTAAGAGTTTCAATAGAAAAGGCAATTAGGCACACAAGTGGTAAGACAATTTGTACAGAGAAAGCCGAGGAAATACTGCGCCACCTTCAAAAGATATGGGGGGCGGGGGCAGGGGGGGGGGACAAGCTGGAAACTTAAATGAAACAGTTGAGACTGAAATTTTAATTCATGTGTTGAAGGTAATAACATTAACAAAACCTACCAGAAAAATAGAAATAAAACGCACAGCAGAGCACACGACACAGCAGGAAGATCGCAGGCCACACACGAGAGCACGAGCACTCCTGACAGAAAGAAAAGAAACTGCAGGTGAAGAAACCGGTGACAGCAAAGGACTATCTATCACCAAGCTCTCCAGAGGGGACAGGAAAACAAAGGGGAAATGATGTTGGAAATCAATAACCAGGCTAGACCTTCTAACAGAGGGAATGACTGGCAAGATGGGAAACGAGTCTCCACTCTTACAGTCCGCACTACTGCAAGCCCAACGTCAGTAAAGGCAGAAAGGGGCAGACTCGAAATAAGACAGACGGCCAGAAAAGGCATGAAGTGTTGAAAAAGCTCAGGCCTCAGAAACTTAGCGATCGATCAAAACCTGTCCGTCGGGAAGGAAGGACAGTCCAGGGGCCCGAATCTGAGGAGTATCACCTATCCCCTGGGCCTTTGGGATAACTGCAACAGGAAAGAAACGCAAGACGCTGGGTAGAGTGGCATACACCTGCAATCCCAGCAGCGAGGAAGCTGAGGCAGGAGGATTGTGGGTTCAAGATCAACCTGGAATATGCAGTGAGATGAGAGAGGGGTAGAGGGAAAGGAGGAGGAAGAGGAGGAAGGAAAGAGGAAACAGCCTTAGGCATTCCAGAGATCTGTGTGAGAGAGAACATAGCCACTGTGTGCTGGGCAGCTCTGCCGTGTCCAGTGAGCAATGGTGGGACAGGTGCACTTATTTCTGATGTTCAGAGTACAGCCAAAGCACCGGACTTAATGGTGACTGCTAAACACGGCACACACCACACTGGCCACAACTGCAAAGAGAGACGGGAAGTTCAGGGAGCTCAGACGAGCCAGCGCATCTCTTCACACACGAGCTGGCTGTCGGGTGACAATGCCTAGAATGGATGAGAAATAAACATGTAAGTCTCTGCTAGAGCTAAAGAGTTAGCCAAGGAAGAGCCTAAAAGCAACAGTCCAGTGACATGCTGAACAGCTGACACGGAAGCACATGAGTGAGGAGGAGTCAGGGGGCTGCCCTGAGGAGACAGACCAACAGAAGCAGTCACCAGCAAGTCAAGCAGTGAGCATACAAGGCTGAACATGCTGGGCGTAGGCACACACCTCTGGTGTGCATCCAAGTCCACAAAACAAGTAACACAGCAGGAGTGAAGAGTCCCCTTGTGTCCTGCTAGGTCACTACCGCTGTGATGAAACAACACCATGACCAAAAGCAATTTGGGGAGGGAAGGGTTTATTCGGCTCACACTTCCACACGGCTATTCATCATCAAAGGAAGTCAGGACAGGAACTCAAGCAGGACCCTGAGGCAGGAGCTGATGCAGAGGCCATGGAGGGGTGCTGCATACTGGCTTGCTCTTTGTGGCTTGCTCAGCCTGCTTTCCTATAGAACCCAGGACTGCCAGCCCAGGGATGGCCCCACCCCTCCCTCCATACACTGGGCCCTCCCACATCAATCACTAATTAAGGAAGCGCTCTACAGGCTTGCCCACAGGCCAGTCTTATGGAGGCATATGCTCAACTGAGGCTCCCCCCTCTCTGATGACTCTAGCTCGTACTGAGTTAATGTAACCACCAGTTAGCACACCATGTCAGCCATGGTCATAGGCAATGAAGCTGGTCCAACAGACGCCCTAGGATGTGAGATGGCAAGGCAGGAGGTTGTTGTCCTCAGTGGAGGTGGGAAATTCCACTCTGTTACTGTATACTAAAAGTTCTAACCCCCACCCCCATGCCTCAGGATGGCAGAGAAGCAGAATGGGGCACTCCCTCCTTCAACTCTAATTCCTTGTGCATGGTTGCATTTAAAAAAAAATGAACAAATAGGTAAACCTCCCTCACAAAACACACAATCATATATTTCATGTTATCTTTAACTTCTTTCACTCAATACACCTAAAATTAAACAGTAGGAAAACAAGTGCTACCGCGCCTGTACTGCTGTTTTGTGGGAAGCCAAGTACATAGGCACGATTGGTTTTTTTGCAAGGAAATAACCATAATAAGGCCTACCACATTAGGGATACCTCGAGATGGCAGGAAGCTTAATAACCCTCCAGCAGGACAGATCGCCTGGTCTACTGACCAGCTCAGAATCCAGCGGTCCCTGTCCTGGGGCTTCGGTGCTGAATCTGTGACCCAGGCTGATGAACTTCCAAAAGTACCAGGAAATAGGGAGACACCATATCTGCAGCCTTTAGCCACAGGCCTGTGGACTTACTCACTTTTTAAATGGTATGGCATTTGAAAATAACACATTGAGGAAAGAGTAAACCAGGGACAATTTTGCCAAACAATTAAGTCCAAGAAATGTAGAAAAGAAACATGTTTAGGGCTAAGAATAACTGTAGGACACCAGATGACCCAATCCTATCTGCCTCTGCGGAGGGAACCAGAGGCCCAAAGTGAAATTAACTTGCAAATAATCCTGGCTCTCTGGGGAAGAGAGCATCCTAAAAGGAAGTAGGAATGTGTGTGTGTGTGTGTGTGTATGTGTGTGTGTTTTAACTCAGCATATCGATAGATGTACCTTAATAAAATAATCTCTCCTCAGAAAGCATACACATTGGAAGAAAAGCAGACTGATCATTAAAAAGTCTCTGATGTCCTCAATAGGTGCACTGTAAAGTCCATAGGATGCTTGGCTGGATAGGACAGATCCTGGGTCGCCCTTGGGAGGGTACAGTTAGGAAAGAGAAATACCAAAACATAGACACCAAATCGCACCGTCCTTAGATTAAGGAGCAGAAGCAAATGGGAACTGGACTGCTCAGTGTCTCTCCAGATCTGAGGAAAAGGTTAGCTGGACACAGTATAGCACTTGGAGATCCAGAACTGAGAGACAATTCTAGCGAGAAATGTTTAGAAAATGTCTAGGAAACCTATGTATCGATTGAGCATGGATTCTAGAATTCCATACCTGACTTCCCATGACAACACAGAATCCAACTTCAGGCACATTAAAAATTCAACAAAATTATTATTTCAGATCATACATATATGGAACATAAATGAACTCTGTACTTAAATTTAGGTCTCACTCCAAAGTATTTCAATATAGTTATGTAAGTATCCACAAATCTGAAAAAAAAATCTGAAGCTCAAAACCTTCCTAACACACATTTCGGAAAAGTGTGTTCACCCTATAGTAATACTTCATATATACTCGTTGACAGCTTCTTCACTACTTATGGTTTGTGCATATATATGCCTGTATGTATGTGAGTATGTGAATCTATGCATGTATGAGTATACATGTACAATACATGTGAGGGCCAGTGGTTGTTCTTCAAGTGCCATCGACTGTAGGGGGATGTCAGTCCAGCAACAAGGCTACTCTAGATGGAACAGACACACCCTTAGCACACACCTTTAGTTCCAAACAATGAAGGTAAGGTTAGTTTGTAGAAGGAAGGTCCCATGGAAAGTGATGTCTAAATGAGTGGCAGACAAAGTGACAAATCAGAGAAAGATTTGACAGAGTAGGATACGCCCAACCCTCACGAGAAGAGAAAGGAGGGAAGCAGAGAGAAAAGGCAGTTTTACCAGGACAGTGATGAGAGACGGTGACAGAGAGAGAACAAGCCAGGCACAAGTGAAAACAGGAGGAGGCAGAGAATGAGGAGCCAGAAGATTAGAACAGACTGCCCAAGGTAATATAAGGCCAAGTGAAACAATTCAGTCAGTGGCCAAGAGAGAGACCAGACTGAATCAGTCAGCCTGGAGAGGAATCTGAAGCAGAACAGCTGAGTTGAACTACTTAGCCAGAGTTCATAAAGATCTAGAAAGGGTGAGTTTATCAGTAGTAAGGCTCAGAGGCTGAGACTTCTAGTCTAGATAAGATTGTCCAGAGTCTAAAAGCTTCCAGGACTAGGCCTAGGCTAGCAGACAGAGGCAGTCAGGCTCTGAGATGACAGTCACATCCGGTGAATAAAAGTTACTTTTACAATCAACCTTGGTTTTATTTTTAGACAAGGTCTCTGACTGGACTAGAGCTCAGGTGAACTAGGTAGACTGGTCAGCAAGTCCCAGACATCCTCCTGCCTCTGCTCCCCAGTGCTGGGGTGACGAACTCACACTATCGTGCCTGACCCGTTTTATTTATTTATTTTTCCTTACTCAGATTCTAGGAATCAAAGTCAGGGCTTGACTTACTCATCCATCTCCCTGGCCCTAGATCTGATTTTAATAGCAAGATACCAAGATTAGCAACATGAAGGGACATGTGTCACTCACAGAGGCAGCTGGATTTACACAAAGAACACGCAGAAGGCAATACACCTTTCCTCTTTATGAATGAAAGACTCCCAGGACTGCTTTATAAATAAATAAATAAGTAAATAAATAAATAAATAAATAAATAAATAAAGTCTTTATGATTTACAGAGCTGTCATCAGGGATCTGACAAAATACACCACACAGTAAAGAACAGAGTGGACATTGATCAGAACATCCCTCAGAGAGCAAGGAAACCTCAGATCCGCTTCCTGCCTCCTGTCTCCACAAGCCTCAGGGACTTCAGCTTTATAGTGATCTTTGTGTGAGGACAGCAAGACAATCCTGGTGCCCATTTCAGACAAAATAACTGTAGCCAAGTCCACTCAGTCCTCATCACAGCATGTAGTCACACCCATAAACTCAAAAACAAGGAAGATACTTAACACCTGGTCCGCAGATATCAGGCAGACAGACTCAGATTCTACTCAGTGATTCTGAGGCAGAGATCTGGGCAATTCAACACCACCTCGCCATCACCTGAATTCTACTAAAACCATGAGTCCAAAAGAAGAAAATGAAAGACACGTGGTCTTTAAATGAGAGCCACCTGAGCTCAGATGCAGAACGGGGTGACCCCAAACTCCTCTCTGCCCGCGGGCCATTTTCAGTGACTCAGCACCAAGAACTGGCGCTGGGAATGCCACACCCATGGATCCAGAGGAAGGATTCACTATGGCAAGATGTCATTCCTGGGTGTGGGTGCAGCTCAACCACAAAGCACCCTTCCTTAAAACACTGGTAAGACAAACGGCCACGGCGTGACCACACAACCACCAGCACCCAGCGGAAACCCTCTTCCAAAGCAACGTCGCAGGGCTGCGCCACTGAGCACGCGTGCGTTTGTTGTTCCGGTTTGCCCGTTTTGTTTTCTCAAGTTAGGTAATCATATGACCATAGGTTCACTGGGTTATTATATTTTATGTAAGGCTCAGCAAGCTGCTAAAGATGGCCAGAAGGCACAGGAACAGTAAGGGAGAGGAAAGGATTTGTAGCAGTGAGTTCAGATAAGGAAGGGGCTCCGAGGTGGGGAAAGCATGGCTCAGTGATGTAAAGTAACACAAGACCCGAGTTGTCAAAGAACATTCCGGGAGGGTAACAAGGCTGGTGCCAAGGCCTAGCGGCAGGAAAGAACAAGGAGCGTAGGGCGTCACACTGAGCCACAGTACCGGACAGCTTCCCATAAAAGCTCACGGTGAACCCCGGGACAGAGGACATTTTGCAGAAAGCCCCGAGAGCCAGAAAGGAGAAATCTGGATGTGACAAAAGGCAACCAAAAACATCGTGCCGAGAAGTGACATGATAAAAATGGCTTTAGAAAGATTATCCCAGCAGCTGTGTGTAGGATGGTTTCAAGCCGAGAGAGACCGGAGGCGGCGGGGAGATCTGCTGAAAGAATGTTCTCCTAATTCAAGCACAGTGTGGGGAGGCGTGGTCGGGCGCAGAGCCTGGGTGGGAGAGCAAGGGATTCTGGGACCCGACCTCAGTTTCCCTGCCTGTAAAATGTGAGGCTTGACCCAGCAAAGATTCGGCTTGTATACTTTTTGACTCAGCAGAATTCCATCCTGAGGCCTCCGTTAGATCAAAGCAGGGAGAAGAAACACAAAGTCTCAACCTCACACCCAGCCTTGGCAAACTAAAGTTCATGCATTTTTATCACATCTTAAAATCTCAGATATACAAGATTGCACCATGCTAAATAAAAACATCAGAGAACATTCTCCAGGAGTGGGTTGGTGGCTGCCCACCCTCCTCTTACAGGCAGAGGCCAGAAAGCCTCGGTGTGATCCTCCCCGCCCCCACCAGCGCCTCTTCCCCATCTTAGTTGCAACCATGTCATTTCCTAAACGGTGCTCATCCACCACCCTCTCCCACCTCTGTCACAAGCATCACCCACTGAAGGTGCCACTCATCCTCTGGACCTCGGTGTCCCCGCCCACTTGCTGCTCACACACCCACTAGCATGGAAGTCCAGCCGAAGAAGCAAGAATGCCTCACGATCCTCAGCGTGAAGCCCTTTCAGAAGCGCTTCTTGTCTTAGGCTAGGGCAATGGCTCAGTCTATGAAGTATTTGCTATGCAAGTCTGAGAACCCGAGTTCAGATGCACCACATACAAAGGCAGTCATGGTGATGTACGCCTGTAGTATTGGCACTGGTTGTGCAGGGACAGGATCCATGGAGGTGAGTGGCCAGCTAGCCCAGCCAAGTCATGAGCTCCACGTTCAGTGAGAGCAACTGTTGTAAAAAAACAAACAAACAAACAAACAAAAACAACAACAACAACAACAAAAATAGGGTGGACAAGATGGCTCAGCAGGTAAATGCTCTAAGGACCTGAGTTTCACCCTCAGGACTTACATGTAGGAGAGAACTGATTCCTACCTTGTACCCATCCATGCACACAGGTGCACACACACACACACATAATAGATAAATGTAAACATAAATAACAGAGAGTGAAGAAGGTATCCAACATTGACTTCTGGCTTCTCTATGTACACGAAACTGAACACCCACATAAATATGTACACACAAGTGCAACCTCAAAGGCTCTCCCAAGCCCAGGATCAACCTTACCACTCAGTAATAATTAAAACTCAGTGTTTTTAATCAACTTCCCCACGCCCTGGTCTGAACTCCAATCACAGGTAGAGCCTGTGAGCATTAATTCCTGAATCCCCACATACCCTAAGGTGGCTACCTTTACTGCCTAACACCATGGTACCTAGAAGCTCCTAACACGAGTCTTGACATGCACATAACACACACACAGCACAAGCCTGGGTGTGCCGTTCTTACCACAGTTGGCTTAAAAACTCACAACTACAATCTCCAGAGGAAGTTCCAAACCAACAGCAGTGTGAGGCATCCAAGCATCAGTATTAATGTCCTAACCCAGTGAACTGACACACTTTTCACCATGTCTGAACTGATGAGAACAAAAGAACTCCCAGAAGCTTCCCAGGCTGGTTCCCAGCCCTTCCCACCGCTCCCCTCTGTGCCTCCATCCACTCTCCCTGGGACTGACACTTCCCTGGTATCTCTCCTACACGGCTACTCCTTCCACATCTGTCCCAGGCTCAAGCCCTCCATGCCCTCCTCTCTCACAGCAATTCTCTCATTGCTATTTAAGTGAACATTTAAACTAAATATAATTATGATTTCATTAACTCCCGTTCTTCCTATTGACTGCATTCCCCGATTTCCCAGAAGGTCCTTAGTGTAAATAAGTCCTAGCTTTATTGGCCAGAAATGCAGACAAGGAAACAAACTAACTCCCCTAAACAGGATGGGTTTTCTGAAGTATTTTTAAATTATTATTCTGAGGTACATAGTAGTAATTCTTCAGAGAAGTAAGCCTCATCCTTTTTCTATAGAGAAGCAGGAAGACCTTTGCCATATTATGACACCAGGTGTAAAAGTTCAGGTTTGCACCCCACCCGTAAAAAATACCTAACTTTTCAATGGATCCGTGTAACCTATCTGCAAAAGAGAGGTGGCTGTCACTGACTTAAGTCCACCAAGTCCAAACTCTCTCTTAGTTTATAACTGCTTGGTCTTTTAAGGAAAAAAAAAATGTAGGAGAAACAGACAGTGCAGCAGTGTGACAACTTTTTGTCATTTCCAAAATTAACAGCTTGGAATAGGAATGAGTATGAGTATATTCTCATAGTTACCCACCACCCTCTCCCACCTCATTCACAAGCATCACCCACTGAAGGTGCCACTCATCCTCTGGACCTCCGTGTCCCCGCCCACTTGTCCCCACCGACTTGCTCCTCACATACCCACTAGCATGCGAGTCCACCTGAGCCAGCAAGAATGCCTCACAGTCCCCAGCGTGAAGCCCCATCATTGCGACATACCTCCTGTGCTGGGGGAGGGCTCAGTCTGTGAGTATTTGATGAGCACTCTTTAGGCATAACGTCAGTAAAACACTTGAGCATGGTGTCTTAGGGACACAGGATGAGCATCCTTTTTAAGAAACTGCAGAATGATCCGGGCAGTGATGGCACACACCTTTAATCCCAGCACTTGGGAGGCAGAAGCAGGCGGTTTTCTGAGTTCGAAGCCAGCCTGGCCTACAGAGTGAGTTCCAGGACAGCCAGGGCTACACAGACAAACTCTATATCGAAAAAGCCAAAAAATAAAAAAATAAAAATAAATAAAAATGAAGAAGAAGAAGAAGAAGAAGAAGAAGGAGGAGGAGGAGGAGGAGGAGGAGGAGGAGAAGAAGAAGAAGAAGAAGTAGTAGTAGTAGCAGTAGTAGAAGTAGTAGAAGTAGTAGTAGTAGTTGCAGAACGCAGAGGACACAGAAGAGTGATTTCTGTGTGACTAGTCATGCTGTCCATGAGGGCCTCAGTGGGCACAGGATAAACTCCCAGGTCACCTCACTCCAATGTTCCTGGCCACCACTTCCATCTCCTCAATTATACATGTCAAAAGGAGAGCCCAGTATCTGCAACTCCTTAACAGAACTCACTGCACTCGGCACAGAACACACGGTCAGAACGAAACCAGGAAGGCAGGGCTCCTCACCGCTGCCTCCCACACAGAAACATAATGCCCACACTAAGTCTCTAGAGCAACTCTGCCAGGCCGATGCTCCAGGCCCTGCTCCCAAGCAAGCCTCCAGACCCGAGCTCTCTGCCTGCTGTGCACCACACAACCTTCATGTCTCTGCTTCTCACCAGACCATGGGATTCTCAGGCCAAGACATTAAGTCCGATTCATTTTTTTAACCACAGGCATGTGAACCTTCTAGACAGTTTTTCATCCACGGGGTAAAGGTTCAGGTGCAAAGCAAGAGTGGTCACTGGTTGCGACATGAAGTCAGGTGGGGGCAGAGGCTCAGCTCCTCCTCTCTACTCTAAATTCAGAAAAGGCCTGCCCATAGTGACTTTAGCGTGTCAATGTGATGACCATGGACTGTCAAGTCTATCAGGAGCACAGGACACATACCTGCCTCACCTCCAAGTGGCAGGAAGATTAAAATGGGTGATTTTGAGCCTAGGATTCACTCTGGGTGCTGTGTTCAGATATACAGATGGTGTTCCTCTTGCATAGTAACAGTAAGTGGCTAGTTCTTTGTGAGGGTGAAAAAAAAGGAAAGCAGGAGAAAAAGAAGCAGCCAGAAGCAACAGAAACTTAAGAATCAGAAGGACAAAGTCTGGGACTGAGAAGAAGGCAAATCCCTTGTAACCCTTAATATTTTGCGATGCCCTCAAAGAGAAGATGGTGAGAGACTCAAAGGAAGGTCAGGAGACAGAGAGACCCACTCTCCACTGGGAACACTCAGAAGGCACAGTGTGGTTCAGTTACATTATTTACAAATAGCAGGCGCCAGCGAGAGGGACAGGCAATACCTGTTGTCGGCAGAGGGGAAAGAGAAGAAACTTCCAGCTACCAACCATCTGGCCAGGGCACCTTCCCAGGTGGACGAACAGGCCCTGAGATGAAGATTTCAAAATAGATTTATTTCCAGACTGGACACCATTCAGAAACTAAATTTAGCCAGCTTGAATTCTTTTTTAAAAATGCTATCCCATTAAGCCTTTTCATAGAGGAAGTCTACATTTCATTACAAAGCGGAACACGGCGTTCTCAGATCAGCTGGAGGCACAGGAGGGGCAGCTGCAAGGTGCACACAGTTGGCAGACACACAGTGGATTTGAGGAGGAGAGATGGCTCCAGGCAAATGAACCAAGGGACTCTAGCTGTAGTCACCTTGAAAATCAAACATAAAAGCGCTTGTGGTCATTATTTTAAAAGATAAGCCATTTGGTAAATTAGACAAAGTAAGTCTTTAATTTGCCTCTTTGTTGGCAAGCCTCTGTGACTCAGACATTTCTCAAATTCGTGCCAGCTCCTTCCTTACCTGGTGCTTTAAATTCTTTGATCCTTTTACTCATATTCAGAGCCTGCTCTCCTTCGCTGGGTAAAGGTGGTGCTTCAACAATCACATGCAATATGGCTTTATCTGGGCCAGAAAAAATATCTACATATTCTGTCATCTTCCTTGAGTCTTTAACTTGTTTGGAGAGGAGGAGACAAGGCTTCCCTTGACACTTTGTGAAGTCCTTGCCTATAAACTCTTATTGGCATCTGACACCCCTGTGACTGCAGAAACTATAGCAAAATAAGCATTGGCTTGTGGGAATCGCTGGAGTAAGACACAGTTGGGCAATAGTTTTAAGGTTCTTAGGAGTGACTATGTTATTAGGGTGACCAAAGTTGTACCCAAGGAGTTCTTATCAAATTCCTGGAATCCATAAGCCTGACCTTATTTGAGGCAGAAAAGTCTTTGAAGGTATGCTCATCAAGGACTTTCTGGTGAAAGGTTAATCCCAGGTGACTTGAAGTGGGCCCTACATAAACCAGTAGTATCCTGTGGCACAGAGATTTAGATATATACAAAACCATAGGAATAGAGATACTTAGGAGATTAGACTGCAAGACAGGCGGATTTCTGAGTTCGAGGCTGGCCTGGTCTACAGAGTGAGTTCCAGGATAGCCAGAGCTACACATAGAAACCCTGTCTCAAAAAAAAGGAGATTAGACTGGTATGGCCACAAGCCAGGGAATACCTGAAGTCACTAGAAGCTCAGAGACCAGAAGGATCACAGCTTTCAGACACCTGGATTTTAAGGCTCCTAGCAGCCAGAGCTACAAGACTACAGGTTTGTCATTGCAAGCCACCAACTTAAAGGCAATTTATTATGGCAGCCTCAATAAACTAAATATACCCTTAGCCAACTTACTAGGGGTTGGCTGAAAGTAGAGTTTCAGAAAATAAAAGAATTGCAAAGTAAAAGCCAATTTAGGGTAATAGAACTTACCCTAAGAAGAAAGAAGAAGAAAATGTGAAGAAAAAAAAAAGAAACAGGGGGAAGCTATAGTATATTCTAGAATATTAAACATGGGCTAAAAAAGCAAATTATAGATAATATTTTAGATCAAGTTCTTAGCAAAAAATAAATAAAAAGGCATAGTTATCAACTTAGATTTAAAAATCAAGAAGATATTTGAAAAGCAGTATACCAAGAAACAGATTATACTTACTTGTAGACCACAGAATTAATGCTGACTGTTAATACATTAATTTATGCTTCCTTATAATTTCAAAATATTTAAAAGATATTAAAGACCTAGAGAAAAAAGAAAATGCAAGGATATAGCCCAAATGTTCTCCTATCCATCCCCACATGAGGGTGAGAACAAAACTTCTGAGGAGAGAGGACTCTGAAAAGACAGACTGCATGACAGAAGTTAACAGGGGAAAAACACCCGGCAGCTAAGGAAATGCATCACCAATTGAACAATGAAATAACTGACCTCTGGGTTTTCCCTATTCTTATTCCCTTGAAACGTACAAAGGAATTTCAAAGAGGAGCCTACATGTGTTACAGAAGAAAGATTTAAAGAAACGGAGCCCTCACGGCAGAGGCAAGAGACCACACACGGTGGGTGATTCATTCCTTGGAAGGCTATTGGCGATGCTATTAACAAATCTATACCACTGGGCATCCAGATTTAACCCAGTGCACATGCAAGAATTTTCTTCTATACTACAATATTTTAAGATGATATAAGACAGGGATCTTGGGGCTAATGAGATGGCTCAATCAGTAAGATGCTTACCATGCACAGAAGAGGACCTGAGTTTTTATCTTCAGAACCAATGAAAAAGTTGAGAATGGTAACAGATCTAAAACCATGGCACCGGGAAGGCAGGGACAGGCAGATCCCTAAGGTTTGCTGGCCTAGTCTAAGAAGTGGGTGTAGAGGGGGGAGGGGCGAAGTCTGTTCTTTCTCAACAGAATAGATAGAGGAAGACTGACATTAACCTCTGGCCTCACACACACACATGCACATATAAGCACATGAATCTGCATGCACACACAAGCATGTACATGCATACATGAATACACACACACACACACACACACCATAGGGCAAGTATTTCTTCCCTTTTTTGTTTGTACTACAGTGTTCTATAAAGGAGAAGAAAGTTCTCCCCCCCTCTTCTCCCTCCCACTCCCTCCCCCCATCTCTCTTCCCCTGCTCCCTTTCCCTCTCCCTCTCTTCCTAGCAACCCAGGATCCCTGCACTCATGCACAGTCTAAAAGCAGCATGTGATATGTGAGTGCTGTTTTAACAGCTCCTCTGAGATGAAAATATTCCATCCAACAGGGAAGCTACTTAAACCAAAAAGTAAACAATTCAAGATAGCTACAGGAAGTCCCTGAAACCAACCAGATTTACCAGGCCCCTCCCTGCCAGAGCAAGCTTTAAAAGCTACACAGAAGACTCAGAGAAACCCTCAGCAAAGACCGAGGCCGGCCAGCTGCCGAGAAAAGGCAGAAATCAGCTGACTGCCTAGAAGAGGTTTAGAGCAACTGAGTCACTTGGAAAGGACACTTTCCAGTCTCTTGAGCTGCCTTCAGGCTGAGCAGTAAACTCCAGGTACCCAGCTTTCTGAGCTGTCACCATGCTGGGGTGGGCCTCGGTGATGGAGCTGTCTTTGAGTCATTTCTGTTCCTGTAAGGAACCCCTCACCCATATACCCCTGTAAATATCCCCAGTAAAATTCATAGTTCATCAAGTTGGACTTTTGTGGTATCTGTACTTTGGTCTATCATCCTTATCTGGGACGAGCAGCCATATATATTGTATCTTCTGAGGAAAATGTTTGTCGCACAACACTGACACGCTGAGCCAGCTTTAGGAAGTTCACAGACATGGAGAACGGTACTTGTCAGTTTAGCCTATGGCTTCCTTCCCTGCCTGTACTTGATCTTCAGTCTTTTCCTGGTCCCCAACATGAGCCACTTCCTTCCAACATCCCCTCCACCCTTTGGGCCACAGAACTACAGGATTTCTACTTAGTGAATCCAATCATGTCGAAGAATAAATGATAAGTCATGAATTGTAAGATTACAGTGGGTTAATGGAGTCTAAAAGAGAGGTCTACTTCCCTATATATACTCTCATATTCATATTCTTCCTCCCTCTCCCTCTCTCTTCCTCTCTCTCCTCCTCTCCCTCTCTCCCCTTCTTCCTCTCTCCCTCTTTCCCCTTTCTCTCCCCCCTCTCCCCCTCTCTTCCTCTCCTTCCCCTTCCTCTCTCTCCCCCTCTCTTCCTCTCCTTCCCCTCTCCTCTCTCTCCCCCTCTTCCTCTCCTTCCCTTTCCCTCTGTCCTCTCTCTCTCCCCATCCTCTCCTTCCCTCTCTCCCTCTCCCTCCCTCTCTCCCTCTCCCTCCCTCTCTCTCTCCCAACCTCTTCCCCTCTCTCCCTCCTTCCCTCTCTCTCCTTCCCTCTCCCTCTGTCCCCTCTCTCTCTCTATCCTTCTCTCTCTCCCTCCTCTCTCTCCTCCCCCACCCCCCCAAATACATATACAGAAGCCATGTAAGACCTCCTTAAATTGCAAAACCATCACCTGCCACAGGTGGGCGGTAAATTCAGAAGTGCATCTCAGACTGCTGGTTGTAAACAGGATCCAGTCTTCCTGAGGTTAAGGAAACCCAGTTTCCCCCCAGGGATCTGTCCTCTACATGGGAACAGTAAATGAGGACAGTTTAACCCGGAAGCAGATTAAGATTCACCAATGCCTCAAGCAGGGGCTTCTGCTCTTGGTAGTGTCTAGTAGATGTGATACGTGAAGCCGGGCGTGGTGGCGCACGCCTGCAATCCCAGCACTTGGAAGGCAGAGGCAGGCGGATTTCTGAGTTCGAGGCCAGCCTGGTCTACAGAGTGAGTTCCAGGACAGCCAGGGCTATACAGAGAAACCCTTGTCTCGGGTGGGGGGGCGGGAAAGATGTGATACATGAAGCACAGACTCCAGAGACAGCTACAAGGTTTCTTCCCGCAAAGATTCCCCGGGGGCACGTCCAGACTCTCTTCTTCCCCTTCCTGGTCTGTTTAGATCTACACCCTGCCAGACCTGCTGCAAATGTGACAAAGACAGGAAATACATAGAAGGCTGGGCATGTATACGTCCCTCCATACCATTCTCCATGGGCAGCACTTCCCTGCTGAGGCTATGCTAGGTCACCACAGAGACCTCCTTCCTGACCAAGTCAGAGCCACCACCTATAAATGCTGGAGTACAAAATCTTCACCCTGGGAGAAGACACCCACAGGCCCAGGAAGCCTGTGTGAAGTTTAATAGAGCCTGATGACATCATGTCAGCATTGGCTCAGGGTGGTTACAGCATTCGGAAACCTGATGGCTCAAATCCTGCTGGCTGTTTGCACCCTTTTCAGTAGGGATGACACCTGTTACCAAGACAGTGGAAGACACCACAGATCAAAAGATCTGTGATGAGACTTGTAGCCACCCTACCAGGAGCTAACAAATATTCTTTATGTTTTTATTATACATTATTTTAATGAATTAATTTATTCACTTTACATTCTAGTATCAACCCTCCTCTCCTCTCAGACCCTCCTCCCCAAGTTCCTCCTGTTCCTCTCTGTCTGTCTGTCTGTCTCTGTCTCTGTCTCTGTCTCTGTCTCTCTGTGTGTGAGAGAGAAAGAGAGAGAGAAAGTGAGTTAGTTCAACAGTCACTACAGGACTAGGCACATCCTCTCGTATTGAAGACAAACAAGGAAGCCCAGTAAGGGAACGGGATCCACAGACAGACAACTTCAGGGACAGCCTCTCCTCCCAGTTTTGGGGTAACTGCATGAAGACCAAGCCGTACATCTGATACATATGGGGAGGGGGCTAGGACCAGTCCATGCTCATTCTTTGGTTGGTGGTTCAGTCTCTTGGAGGCCCCAAGGGTCCAGGTTAGTTGACTCTGGCTGTCTTCCTGTGGAGTCCCTATCCTCTTCAGGTCCCTCAATCCTTCCACAAGACTCCCTGAGCTCCATCTAATGCTTGACTATGGGTCTCTACATCTGTTTCAGTCAGCTGCTGGGCGGAGCCTCTCAGAGGACAGTCTAACAAATATTTCTATTCAAGTTGTTTGGGGGGGGGGTGGTTCCTATACATGAAGCTAAATGCATTTTGATACAAACACACAAGCACATACACACACACACACACACACACACATCACTAACAGCTCAGCATTTGCACATGCATGGTAACATTTCTATCTGAATCTCTTCATTCATCAGTTCATTCATTCAACAAATGCTGGCTTGATGCCTCATGCCCAGGAATCTGTTAGGTGTTTGGTTTGCAGCAGTGATCAAACTAGATGAAACTAGTCTGATCAAACTAGCCTTTTTAGGGCATCTATTCCACCAAGAGGCTACAAATTTCAGCTGTGGAGCCAGCCCGCCACCCTGCAGCACTCCAAACTATGTCAATGAGCCCCCCCCCCCATAATGTAATATAGTCTCCCTTTCTGTTTCCTATTCAGCGGCATGCAATTGGCATCACGGCTGACCTCACATTACTCTGCAAAAATTAGGTAAGTTAACACTGGTAACTTATTTAATTAACATTTAGAAGACCTAGAAAACACTAAGTACTCAGTAATGTTGCCCATTATTGGGCAAATGTTACAAAGAAGAAAGCACAGGAGAAAGTAGCAAAGAAAAGGGGCTCAAAGCTTTGCCCTTCCTTTGACCTAGCACAGAGGCACAACTGTGGAAGAGCAGGAGACACAACGTAGTGGGGAGATCACTGACTGTGACAGGCAGTTGGTGTGAAGTCCCTTGACTGTAGCTGTAGCTCTGAGTGTAGAGACTAACAAGAGGCCACGGTGGCGGCGGGACGTGTTAAGGTACCAACGATGTGCCTGGCAGCTATGCAGTCTACTGACTAATCGTCTGGAGATAGGATTCGCAGAGTTGAATCCTTGCTTGGCTGCAGGGCACCCACCAGTCTTCTTTTCATGTTCAAGGCCAGGGGCCTGGGGACGTGGAGGTATAGGGTATGCGATCTTGTGTACAGTTTCCTTTATTTCACAATATAGGAAGATCATATGGTACCATTAAAATATTTAAGTTCCATCTTTTTATGACTGTGCATTTTTACAGTGTGGCTATATTTTAACAAATGTAGCCTCCTTTTCTTTTCTTCATTCCAGTATTATTCCATGAAACAAAGCCATAGTGTATATCTAATTAGCTAATCTTGCATACTTGCAATCACTTCCTTAGGATAAGTTCTCAGAAGTGAACATCCCAGAAGTTTTCTTTTGGTTGAGTGTTGTGATGTTTAAGACATACCATTTTAGAAACAAAAAAGGGGTACATTAAAGAACTTTACTAAGTATTTCTACTGTTTAGTTGCCTGGGAAAAAAGCTGTGTAACTCACTGCTCACAACAAAAATAAAGCTTCGAATCTAATTATAGTGATAAACCAGAACATTTTGTTTTAGATTCAGAAATGCTATACCCTAAAACGGCCCCAAGATGATCTTGAAACTAGCTCTCAACCATTTATGAAAATCTCCACGTTGTCTGTAATACAGATTTTACGCTAAGCTTTTATCAGAAAATAGTTAAAAGAGATATGTTCAGAAACTGTCAAAATTCAATAGTGTCATAAAATATTGTTTTAAAGAGCCAAAAGTTTCTCATTAAAAGTATATAAACAAGGTATATACAACGCCATTGAAGTGGTGATAAAGTTTCACATCCCACTTACATGCACGTAACTCAGGGAATCCACGGTAATGATCTGATGGAGGACCCACATGGTGGCTGTATAGCTGAGCCAGTGGCTGTGGGGTTGTCACTCCAATGTTTGTTGAGGAGCAAGGGCCACAGCACTGTGGTAGACAATGGGGATTGGTAGCTCTGTCTTTCTCATAGCTCTCTCTCCAGTACCAAGGACAGTGAACGGCCCAGGCACCCCGGTGTGCTTTCCATGGTCTGTGCCCTCCTAGAGCACAAAGCAAGGACTAAGAGGATGACTTCATCTGGCATCAGGCCTGGGAAATATGCCACAGGGAAGCAGTGTTCAACTTGGTCTGGAAAAGTATGTAAGAAATCTGGAAAATAAATTAGGGTTGGGGAACCCACCTCTGTGGCTAAGCACACTTGATCTAGGGGACCCATGCTCAGTTCCCAGAACCCACATGGCTGTTCACAACTGTCTACAGCTCCAGGTGTTGACCAAGAATCTGATTCCCTCTTCTGGCTCTAGAGGCATCAGACATGCACATGGTACAAAGAAACATGCAGGTAAAACACACATAAGGCACAATGTTTCTTTCGAGAAAACATTATTAAGTGTAGCAAAAAATGTGGTACCCTATGGCCAAAGTGCAATACAGAGTTACAAGATGGAGCAGACAGGGGTGGGAGCAGGGGGGTGGAAAGCCAACCTCCACAAACATCAGAGTGGTAATAGAACAATGAGCAACTCCAACACAGAGTTGGGACAACCCTGGCCGGTGAAGAGCAGAATGTTGCTCCTAGGACCATTCACTGATACAGAAGATCTTCTTGGGGCTGGAGTGGTTGGCAATTAAGACTGAAGACCTTTGCTCACAATGCTACCATTGTAGCAGATTTGGGAAAGACCAAAGTGTAAGGTGTCCCAGGGAGCATGTGCTGGCCCCGGAGAGATGTTCTGAGACAAACGCCCAGAGTAAGCTTCATTCAATAGGATGGAGTAGGAAGAAGTGGCAACAAGCCAGAGATGAATCAGAGATAACAGAGCTACCTGGGTGAACAGCTTTTCAACCTCAGGATGGTACAGAAGGGCCCTCCGCAAGCCTTCCAGCTTCTGCTGCCAGCACAGCTGGCCGGTAAGTTTTAATACACCTCGTCCTACACCAGGCTTTTTGTTAGATAATTTTGCCCAACTATAGGCTAATGCCAGTGTTTTGAGCACATTTAAATCAGGTGAGGCTAATCTATAACATTTGGTAGGTGTATTAAATGCATATTTGGCTTTTTGGTACTTTCAATTAATGAAGAGTTTTCAGGTGGTAGGCTCATTTTAATTTTAGAATCACTTGTTAAGTATAAGGATTCTCTTCACATGCTGTTACCTTCAGCATGTTAAGGTCATTGCCTTACAATAAAACATCATGTACCAGGGCTTTAGGAACTATGTAAATACATAAACCTCAAAAGCTTGAGTCCTTCACAGGATATGCTTCATGGTTCACATGTATCTATAACATTAACTATAATATGCTTGTCAGTGATGCAAAGGCATAAAGTCCCAGCCATCTTGCCATCTGGCCACTGAGATAACATGTGACCACTGGACAGATATGCGTGCCCTCTTCCAGGCTGTACTTGGGCTTTGTTGCCTTTAGTTTGCATTTTAGTGTGTCATAAGACATGATCAGGAAAAATACTTCTTCCTGTATACAACAGCCCCAACTCTTCTGTATGTGATCTGCTTGGGAAAGACCCTACATAACTTTTACGTATTTGTGATGTCAACGCAACAAGGTAAACAGGTAAAGGTTTGTGTGTTTTGGGTTTTGTTGATATGACTCCTAGGGAACTCATAGTCAGGTGTAACATTCAAAAACATCTCTAACTGTAACAGTTGTTGCCTTGTTGGCCCAACCTAGTTTATTAAAATTTCTTCCATGCTTTTACTGGTTAAGTTCACTTACATTTTTTGAAGGATTGACAAGCAAATATATAAATAAGCAAGAGTACTACAAAACTCTCAGAAGTCAGGGTCATTTAAAACTCCCAGCTCCGGTGGCCCAAAATGGCTTTGCTTCCTCATAACTGAAAGAGGCAGGACAGTCCAGACATTCTACAGCATCCTTCCTACAATGCTGATGCCATTGGTCCACTTGAGCCATGTGGTCATCCCACCAAGTTAACGTGACATCATCCCCTTGTGGCGATGGGTGACTAAACCACAGTGAGGTCAACCAGATGGCTAAATGCCGCTCTGTTGTGTAGGCAGGTGACAGCAGACCTGAACTCAGTCATCCTTGACACCAACAGGATGAGATGCCACTTGTCACCTTGTGCAGAAACAGCAGGAAGAATGTCCATTAAGCACAAGAGCATATGTTTGCATATTGCTTGGATACTCTATGGGCTCTAGGGAATAATTACATTCTTTTATTTCCAGCTGTATTCTTGTGCCTGTTATTTGGTCTCCCTCAGTATGCACAACATGGGGTATCATTTTTAAACCAATGGCTAATTATATATACAAAGTTTAATTTTTTTTGCTATAATTTTATTGGCAGTGTATGTCCAAATGTATAGTCCTTTCAGACCTAATTGGATAAAATGTTTCTTTTTCTTCAGGTGGAAACACATAAGAAGTATACCAGACAAGAACATCACTTAGTAATGAACAAACCTTGCTCAAAAATTAAAGTTTTCACTTGGAAGCTTCTGAATAAACAAAAACCTACCCTATCACTTGATCGTCAGGAACAGATGACCCAATTCAACTATCTGAAACAACAGGTAAAGATGGTTCTCTCAAATAATCATGCTGCCTGTTCTCCTCAGACAGGAGCTGTGTGGGGGATACAGCCTTATCTTTTAGATAGGTTGTAAGTTGACTACAGCAACTTTAAGTCTTCTGTTTGAGTAGACTTCAATGTACTTTCATGATTGAACAACCTGACAAAGTCACATATCCTGTGATGTCCCGGGTCAATCAAGCATTCAGCCCACTGTTAGAAAGAGGTAGCCCCCCACAGCCACACCCCACGCATGGGCAGGATCTCCAAAAGCAGAACTAGGTAAATTCCCACAGCATGATATCCTGGCAACCAATAAGGTCACTCCATCTTGGGAAGTGGCAACACCAGATGCAAAAGCGTTAATGGGATCTTGCCCCTCCCGTGTCTGTTGCAGACAGAGAACAACAGTTGTTCTTCCATGCCCATAAAAAGGGACACTACTAACACCCATGACATACTGATGGTGAGGCCTTCTCATGTTTAGGGAAAAATGGAAGGATCAAGAGAAATCAGGTGGCTAATCCCCAGCACCTTTGCCAAAGCGATTAAGGACTAACTGTACTGTGTGCCACAGCTCTGAAGCACGGGGAGGTGGAGCGGAGCAAGGGCAGCTGCGGATTTCACACCAGCATGGGAGCCTGGTGAGAATCAGAGCCCGGGGAATTGGGCCTCCTGAAAACCTGGAATGCTCCTATTATGAATACCAGGGAATCGCCATGTTTTAAAATGTCCACACACAAGTACCAAGGAACAAGTGGACATACTCGGTAGATGCTGGACAAGCAACTTATGAGCCCTCATAGGATGAAGACCAAAGGCTGGGGAAAACTGGTTGGTTAAGAGCAATTTCAACTGCATGGAGTGTTTTGCCCACTAACTTCCTGTGTGGTGAAGCTCTGATTCCTTTATAGCCAACACACTGCAATGCTCTAAATATGACTCCCATCTGGCCAAAATGATGAATCACAGCTATTTTTATTGTAGCCAATGCATGATCATGGCTTATCCATTCTAAGGGTCAATAAATAATACTTAATTAACATCCTCGTAAATTCTATAATCAAAGTTTATATCATTCCACTCCTTGGGCAACTAAGATGAAGGCTGTTTGTTTTCTTTTGTTTTTTGCCTCAAATATAATCCTAAAAGAATATCACAGTATTAAAAGTCCTGTAACACTTAATAAAACCCTAGAACGTTTTAGTTCCGCATTGGAAAGGGGTTCTTGGTACATGAATCAAGTTCTAAGAAGCGTGTTTTTGCCTCTAATACTCAATTTGGAATTTCTATCACTGTCAAAAAGGAAGTGGACAAAAATAGGAGATGCAACAGATTGCCACAGAGGAACATACTTACGTCACTCTGGAGAAATGACAACACTGCTATTGAACCACCTGAATCACGCACGAGCCCTCAGAGCGCAGCTCGGGGATCCGCAAATGAGTGTCTTGCCTCCGCCAGCACACCAACCAACCACATAAGCTAACTTCACTATGGCTGCACAAGCAGCAAAGGGACTGAAGCTTGGCACTGCTCCCCTTGGAAGGTTTCTCTGGGGAATACAAAGGTTGCGTGGGGGAGGGGTGGTCATTTTAATTATGTTCCCTTGAGTTATTTGGCATCGCGCTCACTTACCATTTGGCTGTATTACCCTTTGACCCAAAACACAAGGTATTTACAGGTCAGAGCAAGAGTAATGGCTTCACCTCTACTGACTTGACAGAGATGATTTCAGAAGGGAATAGCAGGACATAAACACGGCCAGCTCATAATAGGTCATCTCAGAGACCAAAACCCATAATCACTACATCAGCCCCATGAAGTGGAGAAGTGGTGTCACTAGGGACTCCTGCCCATCTTTCATTGGGTTTATGTTTCTCCCAATCCAGATGTGCTTGAGCAGAGGACTCCCTGAGGCCTGCTAGCCATGTGGCCAGATGTGGGGCATAAAATATTCTAATTTGTTCCCTTCTAAGTAATGAAAAAAGTCACACCACCTAAAAGGAAGTCGTATGCACAATCTACAATTAACATGGAAGCCAAATCTGTGTGAGTCACCCTACTGCCTGCACAAGACAATTTGGCTACTGGAGAATCCTGATTAATAGCATTAAATGGCATTTTTAAAACACCAGAGTAACAACCTGACCTGCCAAAATTTATTATTTTTTCATCATATCACCAATTTTTTTTGGCCTTGGCTATGTAGCACCTTCCACAGAGAATATGAAGATGAAAATCGCATTATAATGCACTCTAAGTCTATATACTGATGGGGAGGTTAGATTAAGTCAGCTTCAGATTTATACACTGCCCTGAAGCTGTCCAGGATTACTTTGGGCTATTCTGAGACTCCAGGTCGTTTTCTCAATACAAATGCAATTAGTTTGTGGGCTGTACAATAAGAGCCTTCTATAAAACACAGGTGACTGGGATCCACGGTAACGGTCAGATCTCAAGGTTGTAGGCTGATGTACCCTCCTGGCCACTAACAGCAATCCCAAGGCTCCGAGTCCAGATAGCTCCCTCCTGCCTCCAAGTATTAGACGCCAGGAAAAACTGCTTAAGCTTTAATCTCCAGCCCTGAAACGCCCACAGCTTGGACTGGCAGAGTTCATCAACAGCGAGGGCGAATTCGCTGCCCGTTACTTTATACTCTCATCGATACAAGACAGCTGTGGCTGATCAGTCAGTCACGCATTTGGATTTCGGGCCGGGATCGACATCCATTTGAAAGGAAGGAAGCCACACGCGGGCGGCTGACACCACATTCCCGAAGTGTTTTGAGTTTCGGGTGAGAATCGCTAAGCAGCAGCGGCGCTCTGGGTTCCCTTCCACCTGCGACACTCTGCGCCCGCCTAGGCACCGCCTGCTGTCCTTCCCCACCTCTTCTAACTCGGTATAGAGCCCCAGACCCTGCCTCGGGTCCCAGCGGAGCATCTCCCGCCACCCAACCGCTCCAAAAGGATGCGAGAGAAATCCGGTGCCCCGCCCGGCCCCACCTGGCCGGCGCCAAGCAGAGGAGCCGGTGCCTGCCGCCCCCCAGCCCTTCGCCGCGCAGGGCTGTAATAATTACATCCTCATTATTTCTTCTGCGATCGTTAGGAAAAGAGCCCGAGAACAGCAACAGCAGCTGCCGGGGGAGGCTTAGTTACAAAACCCTGCGCTGGGTAGCGCTTCGCTTAGCAACCACCCCTAAAAAAGCCCCCGTGCTCCCGGCTCGCACTTGGAGAGCCCAGCAGCGGCCACCCCCTCCCAAGCCCGAGGCCCAGGCCCTGCCGGGAGGGCGCGACAGCTTTTGCTAAGGGCACAAGTGGCCCCTCCCCGCCTCCGCGACCCCAGTGCCCGTACCACCAGCTCCAAGCACCTTCCATCCATTCCCAATCCGGGTCCGGGTGGCCACCTGGGCTCGGAGGAGGGGAAACACAGGTCGCACCCCACTGCCCCACCAGAGCCCCTCGCTGGCCCGCGCCGCGGGCTGCACCCCCTTACCCGGCCTCGCGGAGCGGGGAATTTCACACCTCCGCCTCGCTCCTGCATCCAGGGAGCCCGTGTGCCAGCAGCCCTGCCGCGGGGCGCCGCGGCCCGGAAGGACCCCAGCGGCGGACCCCGGAGCACCGGCCGCCCCCGGGGTTCTTCTCACACTCCCGGATCGCATTCCTAGGAGCCTCTTACCCCCAAGGCAGGGCCCACGCCGTTCGGACTCGCAGCACCGCCCCCTCCCTGCCCCGACGGCACTCGCCACTTAGCGCCCCGGTCCCCGCATCCCAGTCCCCGCGGCCCCGCGCGTCTCGCACCTTCCTCAGAGCGGACATCCTTGGGCTTTCCTAGTTCAGTAGGTGCGGAGCGACATGGCAAGGTGGCCACCCCTCAGGCCAGGCGGCGCGCACAGCACTGCCGCCAGCTCCCAAGCTCGAGAATCCTTAGGTTGGTGCGTCGATCCGCAGTCTGTCTGTCCCCCGCTTCCGCCACTGCTCTCGCCTCCACCGCCGCCGCCGCCGCGCGCTCCGACCCCGTTCGAGCCCGGCGCACGGTCGGTCCTCACGGCCGGCGCCTGCGCACTCGGCGCCCGGGGAGGCACCGGCGCACTGGGGGGCGGCCGGTGCGTGGCTCCATCTGAGGAAGGGCCCAGCGCTGCGCGCCTAGGGGGAGCGCTCAGGCCGCGGTGCGGCTGCCAATGGCGAGACTGGCTCGGAGGTCGCATAGCGCGCACGGCCCGGGAGCCCGCGCACAGCGGGTCCCAACTGTTGCGCGCAGAGCATTGGGTCACTCCAGGACAGTGATGGTTCCCGGCGGGGGTGCGGGGAGGTCCCACACCCCAAGTGCTCCGTGTGTTTGTAGGTCAGCATGGGAACCCACAGGCAAGCCAATGCGCCTGGGAAGGGCCAGCTCAATGGGAACCGAGATGTGGGATCAGCAGCCGCATCGGTACACCAAACTCTGCACGGTGAAAGCCTATTGGACTCCCAGGTCATAGAGAGGGGGCGATAGGAGATCTCAGCACCGGCCACTGAGAGGGCACAGAGCTGCTCTGGGCGCTGTGAAATAAGACCTCTGTTTCCACCTGTTACCTCCCAGCTGGGTAAACTGCTGCTTCTGTGCTCACAGCAATCCCCAGCAGTCTTTATGAATAAACGAGGTCCAGACACAGGGCTGAAATGGTGTCGGCCATTGTTTGCTGCTGCAGCACTTAGAGGTGTGAAGTGTGGACTCGGAAGCAAAGAAAAAAAAGTATCCTTTTATCTCCGAGAAGTCAGGAAGACAACCAGTAACAGTGGGGCAAATTCAGCAAATTAGCCATATCTTGATGAAACCTAGTTAGATGTATGGGGGTATCCTTTTTCAGATCCGCTGAACAGTCAAGAAAAGTTTCGGTGGCCTAAAGTAAAACGTGCTGGCTACTAAAGACAGTTTGACACCGGGCTCTGGGGCTCTGCCATAACACCTACTTAACCTTGGGCAAGTCACTGGGCTCCACGTACATGTAATAAGGGGCTTTCGTCTCCATTGTCAAGAAGTTTAAATGTGACCAAAACTTAATTAGTAAGATGAATATTTACAGAAAGGTGAATGGGTGGCGAATAGAAGGGAGTCATGTGAACAGCCCTGTATTTCCCAAACTTCCAAGATTTTTTTTTCCATAAAAACAACCTCCATAAGATGTTTTTCCTGCCGGGCAGTGGTGGCGCACGCCTGTAATCCCAGCACTCCGGGAGGCAGAGGCAGGCAGATTTCTGAGTTCGAGGCCAGCCTGGTCTACCAAGTGAGTTCCAGGACAGCCAGGGCTATACAGAGAAACCCTGTCTCGAAAAAAACAAACAAACAAACAAACAAAAAAAGATGTTTTTCCTATGATCAATCTACAACTGCAGGGCACTTAAAAGACAAAATACTAAAGTGTGTGAGAGATACACAAACGAATAGAAAATATCTGATATGACTTCTTTCTAGTGTTTGTAGCACCTTCCATTTGGATACCACTATCAAAAAAAAAAAAAAGTGAAATTCGGCTTTCCAAGCCTTGAATAAAAATCTAGATTGCATATTGTCTTAGTCCGGGTTTCTATTCCTGCACAAACATCATGACCAAGAAGCAAGTTGGGGAGGGAAGGGTTTATTCAGCTTACACTTTCACAGTGCTGTTCATCACCAGAGGAAGTCAGGACAGGAACTCAAGCAGGTCAGGAAGCAGAGATGATGCAGAGGCCATGGAGGGATATTTCTTACTGGCTTGCTTCCCCTGGCTTGCTCAGCCTGCTCTCTTATAGAACCCAAGACTACCAGCCCAGGGCTGGCACCATCCACAATGGACCCAACCCCCCTTGATCACCAACTGAAAAAATGCCCCACAGCTGGATCTCATGGAGGCACTTCCCCAACTGAAGCTCCTTTCTCTGTGATAACTCTAGCTTATGTCAGGTTGACACACAAAACCAGCCAGTACACATATCAAGTTTAAGATTCTAATATCCATTTTTCTCTGGGTTGTGGACTTGGGACCAAAACAGAAGAAGAGAGTGTCCCTGAGCACACATCCAGTGTTGTGATGGAGCCGTTTGAAGTTACAGGAATAACATGACCACAAGTGACATTTGCTCTTATGAATAGTGTTCTTGCAAAAGGACAGGGAATGGTTTGTGACATTAGGGAAAGATTATGTGGTGTTATTATGTAAAATATTCCTCTAGGTTTGCCCTACAGCAGGTCCCAAGACATGGATTGAGTGTGGGTGATTTATGTGAAAGACTTAGATCTCTGGAAACTAAACAGGAATAAAGAGTGGAAAACAGAAGAAAGATAATAAAGCGTGTGTTGTTGGGGTGATCTTTCAGGCAACCAGGGCTCCATCCTATTAAAGTTTTTTTTTTTTTTTTTTTTTTTTTGGCTCTTTTCAGTTTATTGCACAGAGTTACACTAGTCCAAGTTAAAAGCAGACCCCCCCAAATGATAACATTATACAAGCTGTGAGGTTTTTAAACTTGTGACAAGGGACAGAAGGGAAATTCTACTCATTGCAAGGAAATCCTCGCTTAAGTTTCAGAGAGCCACAAGCTCTTAAAACCCATGAGCCTTCAGCTGATCGTCCTTAGCCAGTCCGATCTCTAGCAGGACCTGGTATGTGTTCTTGCGCTGGTCACCCTGGAGCTGAATTACATCTCCATGTTCTCAATGCTCAAGCACAGTACCACTGCGGGCAAATTTCTTCTTAAACGCCTTCACTAGTTTCTTTTTATCGTAATCATCAGCGATCGATCCCTCGGACAGTTGTAAGGGTCTTCCTGCCGTTTCTCTGTTGAATTCTTACATGGACATAATCCTCAGCACCAACAGGAAGTAGGCACCACCCTTACTTGCATGAGCAAAGGGATCGAAAGAGTGGAGGTTCTGGGTAACGGATATACGATTCCTTATGATTCCTTTTCCTTGGTGGAAATGGCCTGCGTGCGGAAGGCAGCTGCAGGAGAAGAGGGGGCGGAGCATCGGGAAGGGAGTGGCTCAGGGGGAAAGCAGCTAAGTCCTCGGTGGTAGCTGCTCAGTGACTGGGGCCTATTGAAGATTCTTAGCAGAATAGTCTTGAGGTACAAGCCACAAATTTCTTTCATCCTCCCTCTCCCTCAACTCCCCTTACTGAACACTTGGATAATGCCAAAGAAAGCCTTCAGAGAGTTTGAGTTGAATGAGGTAAAACCAGAGGTTGACTTCTGCCCAAGTTCCCAAGAAGAACAGGATTCAGGAAATAAGAGAATGAGGCAGAAGAAAGTTCCAGCAGTGGGAAGAACAGCCCAGAGGACCCAGAGACAAAGAGAGACTTAACTTTTCTTCTAAATGACTAATTAGATTAGGAAGCAGTGCCTGTGCCCTGGACGGCTCGCTGCCTGACCCTGCCTGCCTTTGAGGTTTAGAGGCGAGGTGGTACAGAGTCAACTACACAGACTCTGCGGGCGGGTGAGAAAAGATGCAGCAAGCTCCTTTAATACCCTCCACCGGGATCCCATTGGTCCTAAGAAAGCATCTCTTCTAAACAGCAGTTCCTGATTGGTTGGCATTGTCTGCACCAGCAATCCTTTGCCCGGTTTCTCAGGCAATCCTCAATTAGCTCCTCGTGCAGGAGATGCTTTTTTCTAACTGCGAGGGCTCCCAGAGTTTACATAGAGGTAGCCCTGCTGTTCCTGCTGCAAGGAAGAACTGAGAGACCATCATGTATGCAGACTGACAGATAATGAATTGGGAAGTTCTATAATTCATTTAAAGGACTTGGAATAGTGTCTTAAACACAGCATAATTTTGTGTGGGATTTGAACGTTAGGACTTTCTTCAAGTCACTTGTAGACAGAGGTATTTTTATTTCTTCTTTCCCAATATATATTTCTATTTCCTTTTCTTGTCTCATTACATTAGCTAAGTTTTCTAGAATGATATTGAAAATCAGTTGTCCTGTAATCCCAGCACTCTGGGAGGCAGAGGCAGGCAGATTTCTGAGGCTAGCCCGGTCTACAGAGTAAGTTCCAGGACAGCCAGGGCTATACAGAGAAACCCTGTCTCAAAAAAACCATATCCAAAAAAAAAAAAAAAAAAAAAAAAACAAAACAAAAAAAAAAAAGAAAGAAAGAAAGAAAGAAAGAAAGAAAGAAAGAAAGAAAGAAAACCAGTTGTTAGAGGGACTATCATTCTGTTCCTGTAATGGGCTACAGTGAGTGGCTTTTTAAAATGTTTATTTTATGTGTATTTGTATTTTTGCTCAAATGTAAAAGCACCATTGTTCATGCCTGCTGCTCTCAGAAGGCAGGAGGTATAGGATCTCCTAAAACACAGTTCCAGATGGTCTTGAACAACCATGTGATCCAGGAAACCAAACCCAGGTTCTGTGCATGAACAGCAAGAGTTCTTAACCACCGAGCCATCTCTCCTGCCCTGGGGTGATAGCTTTAGATTTTTCAAAGATCTTTTTGGTTGGTATGAACAGAATAGGTGGTGTGGTAGGAGGGTAAGAGTTGAAAATAGCAGTAGGAGTGGGGAAGAGATCAACTTGAAAAGAAGACAGGTTAGGTGGGATCTTTCTGAATAGATCTGTGGGGGGTGAGGGAGGGAGATGGTGGCAAGCCTGTTCCCAGGGTTAGCCTGGCATCTGAGTAGATGGTGCTTGTGGTCGACTGAGCTTGATACGGGAGTCCTGGTGTTTGCTGGAGTTCTTGGGGAATGTAGTAGAATCTGGTGTGGTGGTCCACACCCTGCATCTTCTGTTTCCTTTAAACAGCACGCTTTTGTGTCTGGTATTCTCCAAAGGTGGTAAAGGCCTATCCTGAACAAACCTGACTGTGAATCGGGGGATCTCTTCTTTGACTTGGAGGCAGGACACGTGTCCCTGGTCATCCTCTCTAGTCACTCTTTCTCTTGGGACAGAGCTGGGATCTCCTCATCTCTCAGCTTTCCAAAGGTCAGAGGTCTTCATGGCTCAGTTCTTAACCACCACTGTGGCTACACTGGTTCCCTCCATGATCTCTGAAGTTTATGCATCAAAAGCCGCACAGCACGACTTAACAAAGGGCTTCCCAAAGGACCCCTACGATCAGCCTGAAACCCCAATTTTTCAGCTTCTGAACCAAAACTCTGAACCCATTCTAGATTTCCACTTTTCTACCACAGACCAATCTGATGAGTCAGAAAAACTCCTTTGCTTTGCCTGCAAACACATCCGTACTCTGACTACTCTTCCCACACCGTTCTATGTCACAGCTCAGATGCTAACATCATTTTCCTCATGGCAACTGGCTGACAACGGACTCTTCCTTCGTCCGACGCGGCCTCCTCTCAGCGGAGAGGCCGAAGCCACTTCCTTAACACTTAGATGGGCCGTTTCACTTCGAGGCTCAATGGGTCAATTTTACACAGCTCCGTGGAAAGATTGAAGTTGCTTCTTCCGTGATCTTTACCAGCAAAGTAGTAGAAATCAACAGAGACCTATTATTAAATACTGATTTCTTGACTCAGGATTTACTCAAAGCACCACTTGTAGTGCCTATTTGCCAAACATGTCTTCAATGGCTGGAACACTGGGTCTTGTTACCTACCCTTAACAACCTGCTGACTGCCCCTTAGCCATCTGTAAAATTTCACCTGCTTGCCCACCCCACCTTGTGATTTTAGAGTATAAAACGTAAACACAAACTGGACCCCAACCCAGGCCTTTCAGGAGCTATCCTGGCCTGAGTCCATCTGTGACATCTCTGCGCCTCCACTCTCATTAATGTCCGAATGTTCCAGAGAGCCCTGACACAGCAGCAGCCGTGCCCTTTCTCCTCCCAGATCCAAACCTGAATTAGATCTCCAAAACAGAGGCAGGCGGGCTCTTCATAAACATCAGGTCTTCCTCTTTCATCTTCTCAAAGATGAAACCAAAGACATTTACTCCTGCATTATTTCTCTTCCAAGAGCTCATCTCTTTGGGATGTGGTCCTTACAGTCTTCTTGGTCATGCTCCTCTGTCTGATCTTTCACGAACGTTATCACCAGCTTGCAGACCACGTAGAAACTTGGCAGTCATGTTTCTGAAGACGCGGTTCGAGGGCGAAGAGTCAATGTCAACAGGGAACAAAGGTTTCAGCGCAGTAACACCGGTAAGCTGAAAGCAAAATGGAAGAGGGCACAAAGAAAGGGATCCGCAGACGCGAAGCAGAGGCGAGCACCTCCGGCGTGCAGGCGCAGCGGTACAAATGGCAGACGTGGTGAGGGGCGCGCGGAACGGATTGCAGGTGTCTGCGGGACCTTGTCTAGCCTTAGGCTTCCAAGTCTTCTTTCTCTCCTCAGCAACCTTTCTCCAATTTGCACCCTAAGTTCCGGAAGTGTGCAGAGCCGGTACTGTCCCCACTGTGTCTTGGCCGACGACCATTGCAGGGGCAAACGGCAAACGGCAGGAGCAGCGCCTTGGGGACCACCTCCCTTCCGCGCAGGCTCCAGGACCAGGCTTCTAGAGGCAGAGTTTAAGCCACGCCCGGGCCTCAAACAAACCAATCCACCCCCGGAGGTGTATGATTGACATCTGGCGGCGGGGAATTCGGGTCCGGATTAGGCACTCCCAATGCTGTAGGCGGGCCTCCACGAGAGGAATCCGGAAGCGCCGCGCCGCTGGCGGCTGCTGGGGCCTGGGTTCCCGGCTGGGGTCCGGTATGTCTTCTCTTCGGAAGCAGGGTAGGCAGGAAGCGTGGAACGCGAACGGAAACTGGATCTGAGATACGCGGGGGTGGCGGACCTGGTAGGCTGATGCCCTGAGCACTGGGGGATCGTGGGGCTACAGGGACCTTGAGTGTCTAAGGTAGGATGGGCGTCTTGTGGTGGCTTCCCTGTCCTGCTGCCTGGGCCGGGCGCTGTCGCAGCCTTTAGGGGCCTTCGTTGTCCCTGGACCCATTTTAGTGGAGCAGAGGCCTCTGGAGCCTCGGTGTTCTCACCGGCCTCTCTCGGACCTTCTTTGCCTAGTAATAGCGCTGGGGCGGAGCTGGCGTGTGGAATGGGGATTGGGGTGGTGGCGGAGATCACTGGACCTAGTGTCTGGAGGGCTGCCTTTACCCAGGGCAGCCAGGCTAGCCCCCATCTCTGAGTTAGTGCCGCCGTGAGGTCGTGAAAATGCAGGTCCTGTGATGGGAACAGAGACTGTGAGGCTTTTTCTGTATTTAAAATATGCTTCTCTCTTGTGATAGTGGCGGGGCGGGCGAGATAGCTAGTGGCAACTGTATATAGTTAATATGTATCTGCTTAAACAGCAGGGAACTAATTTCTCAGCAAGCAAGAGAGCCATGAACAAATTAGTATAGCCCCCATTCCGTGTGTTCTTTACTAGGGACCTTCACTTCAGCCTCGTTGACTTCTTCGGTTTCACCAAACTGCGTGGGGGGAGGGGGGAGGGGGGGAGATGATCTGAGGGATCAGAAAGGACGTTATTTATTCTCTTCCAAAATGGACATAAGCATTCTTTACTGAGTAGCAAAACCTTTTCTAATCATCCACAGAAAGAGGATACAAAAACACTTTATAGGTTAATAAATGTTCAGCAGTCTCCTGAGTTGATTCCACACCCTGTGTTTTCTCTTCTTCTTGCATTCCCTTCTACGTCCAAGACACTTCTAAACCTGACACTAAATGTAAGGAATTATATCATTATAAAGCACCTAGCCGGCTTTACAAACCTTTCTAACCTCAGGTAAAATCAAAGAAAGCTTTTGGTTGTTTTAATCAGACACTAAACTACTCTCTGAAAACAGTCTCTTTTTCTATTGGAGAGAATATATGACAAAATTATAAGATAAAAGGTAAATAGTTAAAGGATACTGTGTTTGGAGGGACAAGGATAGATTAATGCATCTTGAAAGTACAAAATGTAAGCACCCTAAGGACCCTGGTGGTTCCCAGTTCCCACATGGTGGCTCCGTAACCTGCTGTAACTCCAGTTCTAGGGGATCTGATTCTGGCCTCCACAGGCACCCGACACCCACATGGTGCACAGACATATACATACAGGCAAAGCACCCATGTATGCAGTATGTGTATGTGTCTCTGTGTGTATTTAAATATACACAAATATATATATACACACATATACATACACATATACATATACATACGTGGAAATATAAGTGGAATATCATCTTTTCTTCTTGTCTACACATGACCTCCTGAGGAGCCCTGGAGCTGGGAAACAAGCTCTGAGAAGGGAAATGTTAGAGCCCTGAGCGGGAATAAAAATGCTGAGTGCTTGCAATTTGTTGAAGCAAAAGTATGGAATCGGAGCTGGTCTGCCTTGGCCTATCATTCGTTGGCCCCGCCGGCCCTCCCACCTTGGGTTGAGTTATACTTAGAAAGATGCCTGGCCGATGGACAGGTCGTCACAGGTATCACGCAGAGTTCAGGTCCAGCTGTTCCTCGGGGACGTTGAACCTCAGTGGTGGAGAGAGGTGACAGGATATGTTTACCATTAAAGACAGGGTCTCATTTGGTGGTGGCCCAGGTTAGTCTTGGATTTTCATCCTTCTGCCTCAGTCTCCCAAGTGCTGAGGTGGTAATAAAGATGCTGCTGGACAGGTCTATTGTTTTATGTAGATACAGAATATATACAGAGCTCTGAGCCAGGGGTCATCCAGCTAGCGAGTGTTTGTGGAGCATCCAGGGCTGTGTGAGCTGCCTCAGGCCTTAGGGGCCCTGCAGTAAATCCTGTTTTGTACAGAGGTATTGCTGTAATCCAGGGCTGGGCCCTAGTGTGGAGAATGGTCTAAGGGTATTAGGCTGTTCCTTCTCTGAGCCTTGTATAGACAAGAAAGCTGATAAGGCATAAGTAATTGAAAAAAATGGCCTTGGGTGCAGAGTTGGTTTTTGGTTTCGGAGACAGGGTTTCTCTGTGTACCGCTGGTTGTCCTGGAACTCACTCTGTAGACCAGGCTGGCCTCGAACTCAGAAATCCACCTGCCTCAGCCTCCCAATTGCTGGGATCACTGCCCAGCAACTTTTCTTTTTTCTTCTGCAAAGTAGATTGCTTCTGTAATGGGCCTACTAATGCACCAGTTTCTTGTTTCCAGAGTTTGTAGAAAGCTCTGGAAAATTAATAGGAAGAATGTTTTGACTCTAAAACAACTCTGTTTGAGGTTTAAAAATTAGATATGTTCTATTTTAATGCTGGGGGGGAAAACATCTGAACAGTCCTGCAGGATGTTGCTTGGGACTCTGAGAGTCACTTATGCAACCTTGACAAAGACTGGTTCACCTGCAGGTGATGGCTCAAGTGTGGAAGTGGAAACTGGGACCCCGTGGGTTCTAGGTAGAGTAGAGTGGGGCTTGTGAACTCAAACCATAAACCTAGAAGTACACATTTAACCCTGAGAAGGCCAGCTAGGGGGCCGCGTGGGGTTATGTGGGATAGAGGATGTAGGGAGAGAACGGGAAAGATGGGAAGAAAGGTTTCTAGGCAAGACTCAGCTTGGTAATGAGCTGAAAAATGCAACCTAGAGCAGAAACCCAGGCCAGATCTAACACTGGTGTGGCTGGAGACTGTAGAAGGAGCCCTAAAGAAAGGACCTGAACTGTCTGGTACCACATGATGTCATGCAGAACCAGTCAGCAGGTTCGTCTGGTTGCCTGCAGCGAAAACAGCAGATGTGTAGGGAGAAGACTCCGTGTTTGAAGGACAAGAGAAATACCAAGGTACCTGAGAAATATTATAAACAGTGTAAAGTCCTGCCCTCAAGCCCCAGCCCAGAAAGTTGGAGTCCACAGGAGAGGGGCTGTGAGGAAATGCACCAGCAGCACCTCTCCTGTGATAGACTTCCCATCTGCCAAGAACTCACACATGGAAATACACGGTTCTCAGCCATCCTGATGCTGTGACCGTTTAATACCGTCCTTGGGTGGTGGTGCCCCCAGCCATCGCGTTATTTTCTTGCTACTTCAGAACTGAAATTTTGCTACTGTTATGAATCATAATGCAAATATCTGTGTTTTCTCATAGTCTTTCGGGGTCCCTAAGAACCGATGGTCTGGAACATCTTTTCCACTCACCATCTTTATGTCAAACCCAAAATATGTCTAATTGAAAAATAATGAACTGGAAACGTAGAAATTATTGGTACAAAAATTATAATCTATCTCGCGGCTTCCGTTTGTAAGTGCTGCTTACAGACTTGCCCCTGAGTGTCAGCTGGTCGTTTCTTAGCTCAGTCTGTCTGGGTGAGAAGGCCGTCTCTAAACTGAAGAGTTGACAAAGGTCCCATAATGGTCTATAACAGGACCAGCCCACCCTCCTAGAAGTACGATTTGTTCTCTCTTCTGCTACAATGTATTGACCAGTCCCAATGCTAGTTCTCACAGCCTTGCCTGGGACTTATATCATGTATGAGTAGTTAACTGTGTGGCAACTGCTATTTAAAACCATCTAAGAGAAAAAGCCTTGAACAAAATGTACCCTGAACATTTTTTTAAATGTTTTTTTTTTGTTTTGTTTTGTTTTGGTTTGGTTTTGTACTAAAGTTTTGGCCAATAGATTTTTTGTATTTGTTTGTTTCTGAGACAAGTTTGGTTGTATAGTCCAGGCTGGCCTTGAACATAATTAGAATCTGAAAGCCCATGGTCATCCTGTCTCGGCCTTGGTTTGCTGAATGGCAAACCAGAGCTGCAGTGCCAGGCTCTCCAGTATATTTCTGCTACTTGGAGATAGATTCCAATCGAGTTCCATTTGGATCTTATTTGGAGCACTGTTTTTCTGTTAATTAATATCTCACAAAGCTTGCCAACTCCTATCTAAATCTAAGCTAATCGTTTCCCACCTATAATCCTATCATTTATTGAATTAACATAATATACTAAACTTGTGAAGTGACAATGAAACCAGCTTATTTTTTTTTCTAGATTATAGACAAAGGTTAAGTACTTCACCTTTTTATAGGAATAAAAGGGCAGGGAGGGGAACCTTTCATTTTTCTGGAACTCTGCGGGGGGCTGGCTTACATTCAGGCACCTTGTTTAAACCAGTTTTTACTGAAAAGAAAGAATTCAGAGTATCAGTTTTCAATAAACTACAACAAACCTGAAAAGATTAAAGTGCCCAATAAAGTGTGTGTGTGTGTGTTTACTAAAGTAGAGGAACTTTTCCTAGTTTAAGTTGGTAAGGTAATTTGATTTGTTTTTATGCTGTCGTCTTAGGAGTGATATTTTGAGAGCTTTACCTTCAGTACACCAGAGTGAAGTGGGAAGGGAACATTATAAAATCAGTGAAAGTTTCTATTTCTTGTCGGTTCTGCTACTTAAAGGCCTGATAACTCTTGGTTTCCAGTAACAAATCGTTGTAAAGTGAAAAGGGTCTGTTAGGAGCCCATTTGTTCTGTGAGGTTCCTCTGAAAATGAGGTCCCAAGAAGTCACATTGTAAAGGTTGTCGGTTGGTATTTGCTATCCGTCTCTCTTGCTTCAGTGTAATTTCTGTAAGCATATGGCTCTATCATTGTTAACAGCTTTTCGTGAACTTCGAACATCTCGAAGTAACTCGTTTTGAATTAATCTCACTCCTCATATCCCTAAATCAGCAGCTGCTGGGTAACAAACCTTTTCCTGGGGAGACATAAACATGGGAACCCATGACAGACCAAAGTATGGATACTACTGAAGTCCAACTTGGTGAACCAATGAGTTTTACTAGCATAGGAGTGTGGGTGAGAGGTTACTTACAGGAGCAGAAATGGCGCATGGACAGCTGGGATGACCAGGGCCACCTCAGCATGGGTGACAGACAACTCATAAAGCTGGGAACCCTGCACAACTTAGCAGGAAGCTCAACAAGACTGGAGAGTGTCCTTTGTAGGTGCCTCAGTTGCTCTAAACCTCTTCTCCACAGCTCTGCTGGTTTCTGCATCTTCCGAGCAGCTGGGCTCATCTCAGTCTTGGCATCCTGCCAGCTTACTCTGGCAGCAAAGAGCTGAGTGACTGTGGTCAGCTTCAGGGAGTTCCAGGTGAGTTCCATTTATTTGCCTTTCTGTTTAAAGAGCTTCCCTGCAGGATGTACTATTTCAATCTCAGAGGAAACAGTTACACAACGACAGCACACAGTTTTTTGATTTTTTGGTTTTTTTTTTTCATCTGGAAATTACAGTTCCCAAAGAGGCATTAGTTTATTGATACTATAAGATTTTGAAAATTTGTATTAGTCAATTACAAATTAGCATCATTTTCAATGTCTTCCACAGCTTCTCCTTTCTAGATGTGCAGTATATATTCAGTAAAGTAAAATGTATACATTTATTCTAAATTTCAATAAGGCATATTATACAGAGAGATAACAAACACACTTTTGTGATCAAAATACATTTTTAAAATATATTAAAATATTCATTGAATTGATGGGATAACATTTGGTGCTCTTGAAGATTACAGAATCCCCCTTTTTTTTCTAATACAGTTTTAATTTTCTTTTCTGTGGAAAAGAGAAAGATATAATTCTCTGTTTGGTTTGTGTATTTTCACATAAGGGCTTTTCAGTTAGAAGTACACAATCTTGTGATCAGTGACATCCTGCCACTACAAGCGTCGCACATGGAAGTGGAGAGCACCGTGCTAAGTAGAGTGGGCCAAGCACAGGAACGTAAGCATGTTTTCACTTCTGGCACCTGAACAGATTAATAGCATAGGAGAGTCAAACATTGGTGATTTGAGACCAGGAGTAAAGGAAGGGAGGAGGCTGGGAGGTGACGGGGTTAGACACTAAGTATTAAAATGTACTTGGAAGAATAGATTATTTTTAGAATGTTACTTAAATTTCAATTAGGTATATAGGTGTACGTCTGAGTATGGGTTTGAGCGTGGGAGCACAGGGCATGCAGAAGCCATATCCCTGGAGCTAGAGTTTTAGGCAGTTCTGAACTTTGGCCCTTTCCAAGAACAGTGTATACTCTTTTTTCTTTCTTTTTTTCTTCAAGACTAGGTTTCTCTGTATAGCAGCCCTAACTGTCCTGGAACTCACTCTGTAGACCAGGCTGGCATCCAACTCACAAGAGAGCCTCCTGCTTCTGCCTACTGAGTGCTGGGATTAAAGATACCGAGATGGCCGCCATTGCTGCCACCACCACCACCGCCGCCGCCGCCACCTGGCCTTACTCTTAACCCCTGAGCCACTGCAACCTCAGGGAGAATAAATCCTTGTGACACAACAGGACAGCTATGGCTTTCTTTGCATGGTGAATTTTACAGTGCCCTGTCATCTCCTTTATAAAGAACAAAAAGAGAGGCACACTCAAAGGCCCTGAGCACCAAGAAATAACATATAGATACTTTGATTTGACTATTATGTATTTGTATGCATTGAGGTGTTACACTGTTTGCCGTAAATATATAGACATGGTGTAATCTATAAAGAATAAATAAAACAGAAAAGGAAGTTCTGCACTCACTCTCTTTTTAATATTAGTGAGGAAGTAGGCTGGGCTGTGAAGCCTCACAGGGTGATGTGATACTTTCTTACTGACTGTTCTTTCTTGGAGAATCTTGTTAGATCAGTGGCTCTCAGCTTTTGACCCTTTAATACAAGTTCTCATGTTATGGTGACCCCTATCTGTAAAATGGTTTCTGTTGCTGCTTTATAACTATAGCTTTGCTACTGTTATGAATTGTAATGTAAATATCCAGTTTCTGATAGTCTTGGGTGACCCCTATGAAACGGTCATTTGACCCCCAAAGGGGTGGCAGCTCACAGTTGTGAGAGAACCACCGTGTTAGACTCTTGCTCTCTGTACCAACACCACAGTTAAACGGACAGAATATTGTCCTTGAATGCTGCTATTCACAACTTTGTTAAAAATAGGGGAGATGTTTGGTTTTCACTGTCAACCATAGATTCTTAAATGAAGAACCGCATTGAGCAGAATTAGGGTCCCATGGGTCTGTCGCCAGCAATCCAAGTTCCCGTTTCTCGACTGGCAACACACATCCTTAAAAGTTTCCCTAAGTGTCTAATTTCCAAAGAACTCAACACTCAAGCAAGCTTTGCTTCGTTTGGTTTCTGCCTTTACACTGACGTAGAAGTATGGAGGGCCTTTAGTTCTTTCTGGAAATTATATCAAAATAACTCAGTTCCCCCGTGGGAAAGAGACTTAATTTCTGTGTTTGGCATTGCGACATTTTAACTGGGATGTTTTCCTTCGCTTGGCTTTCGCCTGTATCCATCACTTCCTGACTCTGATTGCCAGGTCAGCTTGGTAATTGGGTTTGTTTTCCCGCAGGCTGCTTTTTACAGTTGGTATTAAACACCCATTCCCCGGCCTTTCATTTTCCTGTGATTGCTTTTTGACAGACACTAGAGCTTCAAGTTAAAACCTGCTGCCACTGCTAGAAAAGGAGGCTGTTGGTGAGGGGCGAGAAAGACAAGGCTCCCTCTGGGCCCTGCTGGGGGCTTAGGAGTCCCTGTTGTGACCACTAAGCAATTTTTATTCCCTTCACATGAGAATCAGAGCTTTTGAGCCTTCTGGGGCCTAGGACAGGAGCCTGCCTCTCAAGGGCCAGGTATATCATCTAGTTTTGTGGGAGTATTTTAATTGTTTTTTAAGTACATTAGAATTTAAACAGAAAAGAGATTCTTAACCATTTACGTGATTCGTAGGCCCATATTTGTAGTATGTAAATATACATGTCATACACATAATATTCCCAAAACACATAGCAGGTTAAACAAAAAAGGAGCATTTTAACACATAAAAAAATAATTAAATACTTTTTTTTTCCCCCTTTGAGACAGAGTCTCATTTATCACAAACCAGCCTTGAGGTCACTTTGTAGCCAAGAGCAACCTTGAATTTCTGATCCTTTCTCCTCCGTTCCCTAATTGCCAGGGTTACAGGGTATGCACCATGATGCCTGGTTTCCCGTGGTGCTGGGAGCTGAATTCAGGGCTGTCTGCGTGCTGGGCTACCGCTGTCCACTGGGCTACAGCTGCCTGTGTCATCGTACATGCACTGTGGACCTGCACACTAAGGCTCATTCTTCACCAAAAAAAAAAAAAAAGTATTCAAAAAACGTATCTGTTTTCAATATTAATGAAAAAGTAAGCTGGTGTATTAGAAAGCATGCGTTATTTGCTGAAGAAGATTTATTTATAGGAAATGGAGTTTATCATTTTCGTTATAACCTGGATATTCAGTGTTAGCACTGAGTACAAAAGTGTCTACACAGAGCTATGATCTGAGCTGTCAAGTGTTTCTTAGTTGATGGACTAAACACTGTCAGTGACAGGAAAGTGGATCTTTTTGTTTGTAGACCGTGTGTGCCAGCCTGGTGCATGGCAGCAGCTCCGCTCCACTTAGAAGCATATCGGGATTATATTTACCTTTGTTCTTAAGCCTTGCAGGACGAGAGGAGACAAACAAGGGCGGGGTGTAGAACGTTTGGTTTCCGGGGCGGGGCTTTAGATAGTGGCTTCAGCATCCTCCTGCGATCTCAAGCGCAAGGGTAGAAGGGGCGCCGGAGAATGGCCCAGCAGTATTAGTTGGTAGAAAGTAATTAATGATATTTTGGTTTTGCTCTAAAGCTTTGCGCTTTTATAAGTGACTTCAAAAATTAAGATCGCATTATTTACAAAAAATACTTTATGCTTTGTATTGTGGAAGTTGTGAAAATTTAGACATTTGTTGGCAATGTTATTTTAGATGTCATGATATTAGGATTAAGTTGGAGTAATACTGATTACACTTAATGTTAAAGACTAAAGCTCCGTTTGTAATGAGCTACCCGTGTTGATGTCTCTCTGAGAACCATCTGCATCCGCCCTGACTCACTGAGTCGCTTTATAAATAATGCATGGAATGGTGGGTGAGCTGCCTTTCTGTCGCTGTGACAATGTAAGTAACAGAAACAACCTAAGGGAGGAAGAGTTTGTTTCAGCTCGTGTCACCACTATGGCCTCTCTGGGCCCACCCTTGCTCTGAGTGAGGACACAGATTTATTATGTTTATGATAAGCTTTGGCACTGTAGCCAGGCAGATTCTCAGCTATTCCAGCCCGACAACACTGGCCTGGCCCACATCCCGCCACATGGCCCAGTTACCTGTCCATCTCAGTCTCATCTGTTTCTTCACCCGTGTCTAGCTGGTGACCCTTTCGCCTCTGGTACCCACCTGAGAACCCTCCCTTTCAGCCCGGAAGTCTGGCCTTAGCTCTCCAGCCCTGCTATTGGCCAGTCAGCTCCTTATTTGACCAATCAGAAGGCGATGGAGAACAATGTTTACAAAATACTTAGGCTATGCTTCAAAATAAGGACAATACCAAAGCCCGCGGGTACTGAAATCAGCATCTGAATAATGCAAAGACAGTCTACACAGTGCACGAAAAGATTGTTCCCCTGAGCTTACAGTTTGAGTCTGCTGAGAAGGGCATGGCAGTAATAACCGGCGAGCTGCAGCGTAGGATGGCTGGTAAGGACGCAGTTGTACTTAGGAGGAATCGCGAAATGACTGTTGTTGCCTAGGTCTCCTTCTCTTCTCTTCTTTAGTCTGGGATCCCTGCCCACGGGATGCTACTGTTCACTTCCAGGGTGTCCTTCCTCCTCAGTTAAAACTCTCAGAAAAGCCTTTCACAGGGAAGCCCAACCTAAGTCTCCTCGGTACTCCTAAACGCTAAAATGACAATGAAGATTGTCAATGAAGATTGTCAAGTAAGCACAAGTTCACCCTTTGTCAGTTTAATTCCCAAGTATGTCAGCTTTAAGTGATAGCATCGCCCTCCTGGATCCCATGGGGTTATGACCATTCTGTAACATGCATTCATTTCAACTCCAAAAGTCCCCGTATTATTTTTATTTTTATGTCTATGCGTGTTTTGCCTGCTTGTATGTATGTATACCATATGCATGTGTGGTGCCTGCAGTCACGAGGAAAGCATCAGATCTCCTGGAACAGGAGTTACAGGTGGTTGTGAGCCATCATAGGGATGTAATGAATCAAGCCTGGGTCATTGGCAAGAGTAGGCAGTGCTCGTCACCTCTGAGCCATCTGTCCAGTCGCCAAGTCCCCAGATTCTTAACGGTCTTAATGTTGTTTGAAAAGTACAAACGTTCTTCTGAGTCAAGGCGATCTCAAGGAAAAACTGTTACGTATTTCCAATGCAATGGCTTACAGTGAGCAATTCTGTTCTACTAGGGAAGAACGGGAGGACAACTGGACCAAAGCAAGATGCAAGCCCAAGAGAATAAACACCAAATCCTACTGCTCCGTGTGCAGCATCTGAGACTTTGAGGGGCATCATCTGGGCTCCAATAGCCTTGAGCATCCCTGCCCCTCAGTTTCTGCCACCTGTAGCATATAAGACCTCTTTTGGGCTAGTTATAGAATATATCTACAGCTTTCCTTGTCGGACTTCCTCTGATCCTACATTTCTGACATCCTGGAGTCGCATGTCAGACTTTAGTTTTGCAGATGTAATTAGTGGCCTCTGAGGGTTTGCTTGTAGAAAATTCGATTCAACCGCACGTTGTCCTCAGCTGCTTTCTGCAATCTTGGTGCAAGCCTCTATAACCCCACAAGTCTTGTATCCTGTGTGCTTGCAAAACTAGCGCCTCGTGGAAAATCCCGCCAAGTTCTCCTGCCATGGTGAGACTAGTCTGGCCTCCTGTGACAGCTGTGCTGGCTTCTGTGGGCGAACCTTGGATGGCCCAGGCAGGCTTGCTTGTTTTGTTTTGTTTTGTTTTTACAGCTAATCCCTAATCAGTTTCACTTCTACAAGTTGGATCCTTTGATGGGTGAGGTCTTTCCTTCAGGACACGCCCTGTTTTCTCAGCGCAAAGCTTCTGGGTCTCGGTTTAATGGCTGCTTTCTTCTCCCCTGCCTTATTTGCCGCTGTAAATGCACCCCTGCTCTTTTCCTCACCAAACTGCACTGTTATTTTGTTGTTCATTTCTGCTGTCATCCAGATCTGACCAAGAGTGTCGAGCAGGGACCAACCATAACATGGATGTTACGCTGTTTTGAGTTAGTGGACTTAGTCCACTAACTTTGAATTTAAATTCAAATTAAAAAGACATAGGCAAGCCGGGCGTGGTGGCGCACGCCTGTAATCCCAGCACTTGGGAGGCAGAGGCAGGTGGATTTCTGAGTTCGAGGCCAGCCTGGTCTACAGAGTGAGTTCCAGGACAGCCAGGGCTACATAGAGAAACCCTGTCTTGAAAAAACAAAAATCAAAAACAAAAAGACATAGGCAGAAAGCAGCTAGATTCTCTGATGGGATCTATCCTCCGTTACCAATAGAGCCTTTGTTCCTCTTCTAAAACCTCACGAACTGGGCCTCCACTGTCTGTAATTTTCTTAGGGTTCTGTTTTCTTGAACTAACATTGGGATGGCCCTTTAAGATCCACTTACAGCCTCCAGGACTCTGCTAGCCCAGAGCTCTGAACTCTTCCCCATTGTTCCCACAAACCTGCCCCAGCGCCTTAGGGACCCCAGGATCGAGCTTGTCTTGGCGGCCATCTGTCCCTCATCTGACACCAGTCGTCTGCAGTAGTTACTTTTCTGTAATAAAATGCCTGCTAAAAGCAACTTTAAAAGGGAAAGGCTTGTTTTGGTTTATAGTCTGAGAGTACTGGTGTGGAGTCATAGCTGCGGAATGAGGCAGCTGGTCAACCGACTCCATCCGGGATCAAAGAGAAGAGAATATTGAAGTTCCATGTGTTGTCTTTTGTTGTTGTTGTTGTTGTTGTTGTTGTTGTAATGTTTATTTAGTGTGTGGCCTATCCCATGGGTGAATGGGTGGTACCCTGACAGAGAAGGTAGATCTTCCTCCCTCAGTTAAGCCTCTGGAATTTCTCTCATAGACAAACACAGACATGCATCCCTAGGTAATCCTAAATTCAGTCACATTGAAAATAAGGGTTAGCCACTTCAGATAGCTGGATATAGCCGTCAAAACAGACACTATCAACGTCTTGCCTTAACTCCTGTATTGAATGTTCACTTTACTGTAATAATGCTTGCAGCAGGGTGCTGGTGGGCATACATTTCCTGAATGCATGACACCTCTTGCAGAGAAGTGATTGGAAGCCAAAGATCAGCAGCTTGTGAATGATAAAATCCTAGCCTAGGCCGGGCGTGGTGGCGCACGCCTTTAATCCCAGCACTTGGGAGGCAGAGGCAGGCAGATTTCTGAGTTTGAGGCGAGCCTGGTCTACTGAGTGAGTTCCAGGACAGCCAGGGCTACACAGAGAAACCCTGTCTTGAAAAAAACAAAAACAAAAACAAAACAAAAAAATCCTAGCCTAACAGGGAACTCACAGTAGCTTTTTGGGCTTACAAAACACTTTAATGTAGTTTGGGTTCCTCTTTGGGTGTTTTTTTAATCTTGTTTTGTCTGAACACAGTTCAGTTTCAGTTTACAAAGGAAGGTTGCCCTCAGTCCTCCTTGGTTGATGTGTATTTAGAATCTGTGTTGACCCTTGCCCACTTGAAGTTTTATGACATTTTCCCAGTCATCTCTTCTACATAAGAATTTAAGACAGAAGCTTTAAGGACTTTTATACTTAAACTATGTGCATGTTTATTTTTAAAATGTAAGCCGATTTTCGTACATTCTTAAGTCCTTCTATGGTCCTGATAACCCAGGTTATTACTGTTAATATTGGTTCTGGCATCCCACCTATCTAATGATGAGGACTGGTGTGGGACTTTGGGACATCAGCAATTTTACTGATTGATATCTGTACTGCCTCAGAATGATTCAGAATTCTACTTTGTTCTTTTTAAAGACTCCTTTCACATCTATTTGTTTGTTTGTTAATTACAACTCCAACAACTAGGTATCTACATGTAGAAAAATGAAATGTGTTCCTTCTCTCACACCCTGCACACAAGTCAATTCCAAATAGATCAGAGCTCTCTGTGTTAGACCTGAAATGAAAACTTCTAGAAGAAAGAAAGAATAGCCAGTACCTTTAAAAAAAAACAAAATGAAACAATGTTGTATTTGTTACCACTGAACCACACATTTAAAGGGGTGACTCTTAGCACAGATTCTCTGAGAGTACGGTGGAATAAGATGTGCCTCTTATAGCTAGGCTAGTCCTGTGTGTGACCAGGGAAATCTCATCTGTTTCCCTACAAGGCATCCTTGGGATCTTTTCTCACGATTCATGTTGCAGTTCACCACCCTCAGTTGTCTGGATGCTACCTCTTGCACTGCCTAGCTGATCATTCTGGGATGTTTAGGACTCTTAAAGGGTGCGAGCTAAAATTAAGTGAAGAATTTCCGCATGCAAGCCAAAGCCTTACGAGCTGTGCAGAATTGTTTCTCCAGTTACCCTTGTCAGCTAGTTCCATTGAAAGGAGAGGGATATTGAAGTGGGCATTACCCTTCCGTGGCCTGCTGGTCTCCTCAGAGCTGATCTGTCACTCAGACTGTAGGAGCTGTACGGCCTACACATAGACTGTCCAGGCAGTCAGGCTTCTAGAACTTAGCTCCAGTTCCACCAGATGGTGGCTCACTGACTATATGCAGTGTAGGAGACATTCAGTGTCAGACCGACCCCCATCAGGGGACAGCAGTCACGGAGCACAGGTGCCTCCGGGCAGTAACCGCGTGTTCTTCATCCACAGCAGGCCTAGGATCCTCCCCTGTCCTCAAGCCCAGTCCTTGAGAGGGCCAAAAACATAAAACTGTTCATCCTCTTAGTATGTGGGGCCAGTGTGGGGTCATTTGAGGGCAGAGTCCATGGGAGTCCATTTGAAGCGTGGACTCTGGGAGGTTGTCTGTCAGGCAGTGTCTGCATACTGACCCAAGAGGATGTGCCTAGGCATTCTCTGAGTGCTGGTGACCCGTGCTGGGCCAGCTCCTTGGCTGTTGGGTAATAAGGATGCCTTTGTTTGGAATGAAAGCCATTGTGATTGAAATAGATGTAGTAAATCATTTCCATTGTTAATCTGTTGCCTTTGTAGTGTTTACTGAGAAAGTGCTGAAGAGGCTTTTCCCAAATGTTTCAAGTGGTCAAGAAAAGGGGGCTCCCCAGACCCCAGCTTTGGAGACACCGTCCCAGGACGTGACCCCTGGCACAGTACAGCAGAAGCATGCTCACGGCCTGACAGGTAAGGGTGGGCTGCGGGTATCCCTGTTTCTCTACACTTAACTCTGGACAGTTATATCCTCTTGGCCCCAGGGCCTCTGCAGATGAACACACTTCTCAAGTCTTGAAAGCAGATTTTGGCAGGACAGGCCTCACGCTCTACACATACAGTGTGACTCAGTGGAGGGAATCACGTCCTAGCCACACACTGAGGAGGCCACAGTGGAGGTTTTTTTTGGTTCATTTCCGTGTTTTGTTCTGGTAAAGACCACTGGACATGGGTAGGCTTGGACTGAGCTACAGTTAGAACTGGAGCCTCTGCCGCTGTCACCTTATCCGCAGTCATTATACTGACTCCTGACAACCCTTCAGTACCCACTTGGCTTCTCTCAACTCAGGGAGGGCAAGCGATGCTTCTTGCGCATTACTCTGCGGCAAATATGTATCCTGGGGAAGTGGGGCAGCAGGAAAAGCCACAGTGAGAGCCCCAACAATTCCAGTTCCCAGGCAGCATAGTAGTGTAGACCTGGGAGAATATTCCTCAGAAGACTCACACCTAGGCCACGTGATGTATGGGCGCAGCAGGGAGACCTCTTTTGCTCCTGACAGATATATAAATATATAAAAGCTAATCTTGAGCTTATGAATTGTCTGACATCACTTCTCTGTCTTTTTTTATATTATTTCTATTGTATGATAATTGTACCATTTCTGCACCTCTCTTTCCTTCCCCCAACCCCTCCTGTGGCCCCCACTTCTTGCTCTAGCTCAAATTCAACACCTCTTTTCTTTCAGTGTTCTTTCATGTGGGCTTGGGTGTGTGTGTGTGTGTGTTTATATGGAATGTATGTTTGTGTATAAATATATATACAGATGTGTGTGTGTGTATATATACATATATATGTATGTGTGTATATATGTATATGTATACACACACACACACACACACACAAAACCTGCTTGGTCCATATACTGTTACCTGTATGTATGATTTCAAGGCTGACCGTCTAGTCTTGGGTAACCAATTGTAGGCCTTGAAGAAGACTCTTTCTTCCACTGTCAGCCTCCCTTCCCCTGGTTACCCATAGTCCTTTGTCTAGGGTCAAGGCCCCATGAGCTCTGCTCCTCGAATATTAACATGTCATCATTGTTCAGGACTTGCTTAGGCAGCCATATTGATGAGACTTCATGGGTGTCTCTTCTTTGACATTTCTAGGTGATATATCCTGTTTCTATAGATACTAAAATCCTTCTGATGCCTCTTGTGCAATGATCCCTGAACCACAGGTGCAAGAGTTGTATTGTAGATGTGTCGGTTGGAACTAGGCACCACACAATCTCTTGATCTCTTGTTCTCTGCATAATTTGACCAGTTATGGTTTTCTGTAATGGTCATTGCAAAAAGAAGTTTCCTTGATTACACATATGAATTACATGTATCTCTGAGTATAACGATACATATTTAGATGTAGTTAGAGATTGTGCTGGTTTAGTAATGTGGCAGTTGTGGGTTCTTTTCCAGATTCTTGAATTTTCTTGTACCAGATAGGTAGGTAGGTTTTTCCCCTCTTTTGAGTGTGTCTTAAGTCCAATCAGAGAGCTGCTGGTTACCACCAAAGTGTGTGTGCCATTATTGCATTCTTTTTTTAATTAAAATAATAAAATTTATTTTAGAATATACAAGTCAGTATTTTTTAAGTCATCAAAATAATTTATAATAGTTAAATGCCTCTTAAATATACACGGTATCTTCTGAAGCTAAAAGTAATATGCACTCAACCAGTTCTTAAAATCTATTTGGAACATTAAACATGATAGAAGTAGAAAAAAATCTCTTATGAAGTCCTCTATGAAAGGAAATTGTGACAAGTTCCTGATTAGACAGAAATGGATCCATCTTCCAGGGAGAATATGTAGTGTAACTATGGCTTCATAGAACGAATTGGGTAGTGTTCCTTCTGTTTCTATTTTGTGGAATAGTTTGAAGAATATTGGCATTAGGTCTTCTTTGAAGTTCTATTAGAATTCTGCACTGGTCATGGGCTTTTTTGGTTGGGAGACTTTTAACGATAGTTTCTATTTCACTAGGGGTTATGGGACTGTTTAGATGGTTTATCTGATGGTATTTGGTATCTGTCTAGAAAATTGTCCATTTCATCCAGAATTTCTAGTTTTGTTAAATGTAGGTTTTTGTAGTAAGATCTGATGATTTTTCTTAATTTCCTCAATTTCTGTTGTCTTATCTCCCTTTTCATTTCTGATTTTGTTAATTTGGATACTGTCTCTGTGCCCTCTGGTTAGTCTGGCTAAGGGCTTACTATCTTGTTGATTTTTCTCAAAGAACCAGCTCCAGGTTTTGTTAATTCTTTGTATAGTTCTTTTTGTTTCTACTTGGTTGATTTCAGCCCTGAATTTAATTATTTCCTTCTGTCTATTCCTCTTGGGTGTATTTGCTTCATTTTGTTCTAGAGCTTTCAGGTGTGCTGTTAAGCTGCTAGTGTATGCTCTCTCCAGTTTCTTTTTGGAGGCACTCAGAGCTATGAGTTTTCCTCTTAGGACTGCTTTCATTGTGTCCCATAAGTTTGGGTATGCTGTGCCTCATTTTCACTAACTTCTAAAGTCTTTAACTTCTTTATTTCTTCCTTGACCAAGTTATCATTGAGTAGGGCACCAATCAGCTTCCATGTGTATGTGGGCTTTCTGTTGTTTCTGTTGCTATGGAAGATCAGCCTTAGGTGATGTGATAGTATGCATGGGTTTATTTCAATCTTCTTGAATCTGTTGAGGCCTGTTGTGACTAATTATATGGCCAGTTTTGGAGAAGGTACCATAAGGTGCTGAGAAGGTATATTCTTTTGTTTTAGATGAAATGTTCTATAGATATCTGATAAATCCATTTGATCCATAACTTCTGTTAGTTTCAATGTGTCTCTGTTTAGTTTGTGTTTCCAGGATCTGTCCATTGATGAGAGTGGGGTGTTGAAGTCTCCCACTATTATTGTGTGAGGTGCAATGTGTGCTTTGAGCTTTAGTAAAGTTTCTTTTATGAGTGTGGGTAGCCTTACATTTGGAGCATAGAATGTTCAGAATTGAGAGTCCTTCTTGGTAGATTTTTTTTCCTTTGATGAGTATGAAGTGTCCTTCCTTATCCGTTTTTGATAACTTTTGGTTGAAAGTTTATTTTATTCAATATTAGAATAGCTATTCTAGCTTGTTTCTTGGGACCATTTGCTTGGAAAATTGTTTTCCAGCCCTTTATTATGAAGTAGTGTCTGTCTTTGACACTAATGTGCATTTCCTGCATGCAGCAAAATGCTGGGTCCTCTTTAGGTATCCAGTCTATTATTCTGTCTTTTTATTGGGGAATTGAATCCATTGATATTAAGAGATATTAAGGAATAATGATTGTTGCTTACTGTTATTTTTTATTTTTATGTTTGTGCAGCTATCTTCTTTTGAGTTTGTTGAAAGAAGATTAGTTTTTTGCATTTTCTAGGGTGTAGTTTCTATTCTTGTGCTGGAGTTTTCCATGTATTATCCTTTGTAGGGCTGGATTTGTGGAAAGATATTGTGTAAGTTTGGTTTTGTCATGCAATATCTTGGTTTCTCCTTCTGTGATAATTGAGAGTTTTTCTGGATATAGTAACCTGGGCTGGCATTTGTGTTCTCTTAGAGTCTGTATAACATCTGCCCATGATCTTCTAGCTTTCATAGTCTCTGGTGAGAAATCTGGTGTGATTCTGATAGGTCTGCCCTTATATGTTATTCCCTTACTTTTACCATTTTCCCTTACTGCTTTTACTATTTTGTTTGTTTTGTGCATTTGGTGTTTTGATTATTATGTGATAGAAGGAATTTCTTTTCTGGTCCAATCTATTTGGAGTTCTGTAGACTTCTTGTGTGCTTATGGACATCTCTGTCTTTAGGTTAGGGAAGTTTTCTTCTATAATTTTGTTGAAGATTTTTCTGGCCCTTTAAGTTGGGAATCTTCACTCTCTTCTATACCTATTATCCTTAGGTTTGGTCTTCTCATTGTGTCCTGGATTTCCTGGATGTTTGGGATTAGGAGCTTTTTACATTTTGCATTTTCTTTGACTGTTGTTTCAATGTTTTCTATGGTGTCTTCTGCACCTGAGATTCTCTCTTCTATCTCTTGTATTCTGTTGTTGATGCTTGCATCCATGACTCCTGATCTCTTTCCTAGGTTTTCTATCTCCAGGGTTGTCTCCCTTTGTGATTTCTCTATTGTTTCTATTACCATTTTTAGATCATGGATGGTTTTGTTCAATTCTTTGACCTGTTTGATTGTGATTCCCAGTAGTTCTTGCGTTTTTGGGTTTTTTTCGAGACAGGGTTTCTCTGTATAGCCCTAGCTGTCCTGGAACTCACTCTGTAGACCAGGCTGGCCTTGAACTCAGAAATCTGCCTGCCTCTGCCTCCCACAGTGCTGGGATTACAGTCATGCACCACCACTGCCCCGCCTTTCCAGTAATTCTTTAGGGGAATTTTCTGTTTTCTCTTTAAGGGCTTCTGGCTGTTTACCTGTGTTCTCCTATATTTCTTTAAGTGAGTTATTTTTGTCCTTCTTAAAGACCGCTGTTATCATCATGAGATGTGATTTTCAATCAGGGTCTTGCTTTTCTAATGTGTTGGGGACTCGCTGTGGTGGGAGATCTGGGTTCTGATGATGCCAAGTAGCCTCGGTTTCTGTTGTTTATTTTATTGCTATTGCCTCTTGCCATCTGGTTGTCTCTGGTGTTATCTGGTCTTGCTGTCTCTGACTGTGGCTTGTCCCTCCTGCAAGCCTGTCAGCACTCCTGGGAGACCAGCTCTTTCTGGGTGGGATTTGGGTCCTCAGTTCCTGTGTCCTGGGGATTCCAGGTGGGTCCCTCAGAGAAGAAGTGGTGGTCCTACCTATACTCACAGATGTGTCAGCACTCCTGAGAGACCAGCTCACTCCCAGAGGGACCTGGGTATGGAAATCTGGGACACAGGATCAGCTCTGGGCATAGTCCCCATTTATTGCATTCTTAGGGTCATAGTGCCATGGTAGTTGGTGTGATTTGTAGGTGTCACAGGACTATCGGTTGCTTCCCTCCCTTGGAAGCATGCATCAATTTTTCTGGTACCATAGTAGATCAAGGTGGTCTTCAGGGAGGAGGTTGTCAGGTCCTTTGGATCCTATGTTCAAAGTGCATGGTATCTTCAGCGATTGGGGCTTAACCTACCACCTCAGGGAGGCAATGAAGGGCAGCAGCACTAGCCTGTAATGTTTTGGGAATCTCTTGGGCAGCCCTGATCAACAGTTCAGAAGAAGGTTGCTCATGCCTGGTATTGAGGGGTTTTGATAAGTAGTCCATGGATCTTGGGAGAGCATTGTCAGCCGAGGTGTGTGCGTGTATGTGTGTGTGTGTGTGTGTAGGTATGGATAGACTCTATATGTAATCTTAGGAAGATAAACAATGCTCCTTTGATGTCTTCAGACATCCTCCTTGCTATGCCTTCCCTCCTGTATGTGTCTCCTTCCTCTCATCAAGTTAAAGTCCCCCCCCCATGCTCCCCTTTCCCTATTTCCCCCTTAAAATCACTTGCACCTTGCTATGCCCTCTGCCAAGCGGTTCCCCTTTATTTTTCTGGTTTCTGTAGTTACTACAGGCTCTATACTCACATCTGAAGACTTGGAGCCAGGAACCACAGGTAAAAGAGAGCACGTGCTATTTGTCTTTCTGCGTCTGGGTTACCTTGTTCGATCTATCTTTTCCAGTTCCAGCCATTTAACTGAAAATCTCATGATTTCACTTTCTTCACGGTTGAATAGTGTTTCCTAGTGCACGTACCGCATTTTCATTGTCCACTCACCGTTGAAGAACATTTAAGTTGTTTCATCCCCTGGTTATTATAGATCAAGCAGCAGTGACCGTGGCTGAGACACTATCTGTGGAAGAAGGATGCCAAGTCCTTTTGGCATGTACCATGGAGCGGTGTGGCTGAGTCATATGGTAGATTTATTTTTAGCTTTGGGGGGGGGGGGAGGTTCTTCAGGCTGATTTCCAACCCCACCAACAGTGCGTGAAGGTTCACTATTCCTGGTAACCTCACGACCGTCCGTGGCCAGCTCTTTTGCTATCTTTGCCATTCTGAAGTGGGGTAAGATGAAGTCTCAAAATCACTTTCATTCGCATTTCCCTAACTGTTAGGGATGATGAATTTTTCGAGATATTTCTTAGCCATTTTTATTTCTGCTACTGAGAACTCTGTTCAGATCCAAAATCTATTTGTTAATTGGATCATTTGTTTCTTTGACTCTGTGTTTTCTGAGTTATTCATAAATTCTGGGCATTAATTCTCTGTCAGATTTATAGCCGGCAAAGATTACTATTTCATGAGCTTCTTCATTCAATTTAGCTTTTCCGAAGTTTTTTAGTCCTTGAGGTCACACTTGTGCATAGTTGGCCTTAATTCATAGGCAAATGGTGTCCTATCCAGAAAATCCTTCTCTATCCTATATCCATAGTGTGCTGTGTTTTTTTCTAGCACATTCAATGCTACAGGTTTCACATCAGGTCTTCAATCCAATCGGAGTTATTTCTTTGTACAAGACAAGAAATACCACGTCTAACTTCCATCATCCCCTTGTGGACATCCAGTTTTCCCAGCACCATTAGTTGAAAACTGCCGTCTTCTTCGGTGTATATTTTGGGCATCTCTGTCAAACGCTAGATGGCTGTAGTTACCACACACTCGTGGACACACTGACACAGTGTTGTTGTTTGTGTCACAGTGGTCCTTTGCGTGTTAGTGATTATAGCTTCATTTGTTTTCTACAGTTTATTGGCTACGGTCATTCCTCTCCTCACCCCACAATGCTGCTTCCTGCCTGTGTTCTCCTTAGGTTTTGTGGGGGGGATGTAATTTTTAAAGGTCATTTGTATCATGGAAAGTTTTCCTTTCTCCTATAGCTGTGGCAGGGAGCTGGTCCAGTAGTCTTGGATGGTCATCATGGTCTTAGGAATGCATTTCTCGTGCCCAGACTATAAGTCATGCCTTGTTGTCAACCAGACAGCAGGTACCACTGTCCGTATGCCTGCGTCCTTGTCATAGGAAACGCTGGGCTGGAAGCTGGTTTCCTGCTTAAGTGGTAGATTTGTTGGAGTGGCCAAGAGTGTGAATCTTGGTAGGAACACAGGGGTTTGTTTTGTTGGGGTTTTTGTTTTGTTTGGTTTTTCTTAATGTTTAGGACAATTTAGCAAGATTCAGAAGGAGAGAATTGGAAACCATAAAGGCAAAGATTGAGCAGGGCAGGATTTGACATCATATTCCACAAATGACCACTTAAAATTGTTCAAGTGTGCGGTAAGAGATGATTGGCATCTAGACCGACAAAGTACAAAGGGAGGATAGCTCACGTAGCCAGGGACAGGGCAGATGCTGCTGAGAAAGTGTCGCCTGGAGGTGGTTTGCAGCTTGTAGGCGGGCTTTTGATTGTCATGGGTCTTGTAATCGGGAGCCTGAGCCAACTTCTCTCATTCTCTAAGCTGTAGGAGGAAATAAGCCACATCAGGCTGTTATCTGAGCTTCAGGTTATAAATCTGAGCACTCAATAATTTGAAACTGGTGTGCTGTGTATATTCAAAGATTAGAACGTTCTTCATGCAATAAAGTCAGGCTATTAAGTATGTGAGTGGATAGTACTTGATATGAGAGAAACATTCCAACCATGTGGGCAATTCAAATTTTAAACATTCAGTTGTGTTTTAATAAGGACGGTTTTATTGATGGAACTGTGAGAAATGTTTACTCTTCTCCTTGACTGATGACCACAATTGCTGTACAATGTTGTGAATTTCCGTTGTGTTTATTTGTATGTTTGTTTTTATGTATAATAGCCTGATCCATAGCCACTTAGGGAAATAAAAGAGGGTAATACAGGGGAATTGGGACATGATATTTCACAGTTTATCATATGCAAAGTTATATTTAATTGCATACATGTATGTAATATGGGATAGGAAGGCAAAAGGGGGACTTTCAGGGGAAGACAGGCACCCACAAGTTGCAGGGCGGGGCAGCAGTGGGAGTGAATTTATAGAAAGGCACACTGATACACAATACAGATTATGCAAATATGTATGCTGAATGTGATTGTTTTAAGATATTAAAAATATGTGAATGAGAAAAGGCTCAAAACTGGTTTTATGATTGTCTTGAATAATCCTTGATAATTCTTCCTACCATTGACATGAACGGGAAGTGGAGAACTTAAACATAAGTTCATCTAGAAGAGTGTTTTAAGGCTTTAAATCACTGAATCCTTTTGAGTCTTACCCTTAAGGACAGCTCCCGTGGAAAAGTGTCCATAGCACCCATGTCACAGTTCCATTTTTCCTGTAGACACGTGCCTGAAAACATGCCATGCTGGGCTTAGGAATCCCCCTGGAACTGCATGGAGAGACAGTCATGTCAGCTCTAACACCTCAGTAAGCCTCCCACAGGGCAGTGGTGTCCTTCTTCCTGTCGCCTTGCTCTGTAGCTCAGTGTACACATTCATTTCTGCATCTTCAGAAGATGGGGTCTGTGTTGTGACAGTCTTGACTCTCCTGATCCTTGTGGCCTTCCCTAGTCCCGCTAAAAAGGGAGTTATTACTTCATTAATGCACTCAGTCAACAGCACGTGAACTTGTCTGGGGAAGTACAACACCTAGAAGACAAAGGGACACCAGGCGGGTGGTGGCCCACGCCTTTAATCCCAGCACTTGGGAGGCAGAGGCTGGTGGATTACTGAGTTCAAGGCCAGTCTGGTCTACAGAGTGAGTTCCAGGACCACCAGGGCTGTTTAGAGAAAGAAGAAGAAACCCTGTCTCCAAAAAATAAAAATAAACAAAAAGAAGACAAAGGGACGCCAGCTGTGAGCTTGCAGCAGCAGAGACAGAGCCCCACCCCCAGCCCCTCGTCTTGCTGAGCTCTGGGGTCATTCCTAATGTCCCCTGAAGGCACTGTTCTTAGTATTGTTCGTACAGTGTTAATTTTGTCTTTGGGCAACTACCAGTGTGGGTGCTGACCTTGGTGCTCACCCCATCCTAGAGGCCTTCTGGTACTGTCTGTCCCAAATCCATGTGGCGCTGTCCTTGGTCCTGGCCTCTCGCTGTTTCGCCCTCCTTGCTGCAGAGCCACTGGTCTGCACTTACCCAGCTCTCCCACAGCCTAGTCAAACTGAGATTCAGGTTTCATGGACACTTATGATGAGTCCTGTCCTAACCTAGCTGTGATATTAGTGCTTGAAATCATATCAGGCCCATCAAATGTTTTTACCTGCCCAGAATGTTGCTGTAGGACCTCGATTTATAAATTCTGAGCAGTTGGGTAGACGCACCCCCCCCCCCGCCCCCGCTCCCCAGGGGTCAGAGAGTCTGAAATCCATCACTGTGCTACAGAAACAACACTGGGAATTATCAATCAGGCAACAATTTCCTTTATAAACATATTGTGTGGTGATTATAGATTGCGGAGTGGCACAACAGACTCATTCTGCCAAGCTTTAAACTCACACTCTACTGGGGACATGATCAAACCTGTGAAAAAGTAATGGGAAATATGGAAAAATTGCAATAAAACCGTGCCCAGAGTGTGGTTAGCTACAAATGTTTCCCTAGTTTCTGCAATGGGGAGATTGGAGGAATAGCGTAGTGCGGGTGGGGGGGCGGGGCAGCCACAGAGGGGCATCTGGAATGCCACATGCTGAGGTTCAGGAGCTGACCGCAGTGAGGGACACTGTGAGGGCCATTCTCGACTGACAAGCCACTGTGCCCACTTGGCTATGAAGAGCACGGCATGCAACACAAAGAAGGGAGCGGTGTAGACATACGGGATGAAGTATAAGCCAAACAGACCACTGCGGCCAGGGCACAGTGAGACCCACACCCACTGAGGTGACACACCCTCGACCTTTCCTTTACCACCACGGCCAGGGCACAGTGAGACCCACACCCACTGAGGCGACACACCCTCGACCTTTCCTTTGTTCAGGATGGTTGATTACAGGTGGCCTTCGTCTACATTCAGACACTTAAGTTGAAACTTTAGTTAGTTTAAATTTAAAATTCTGTTTCCCGTCCTGCTAGCAGTTGTGTCAGGCAGTCCTCCGCTGCCCGGTGTAGCAGTTGAGGCAGTGGACGCTCAGACACGGGGCATCTTTACCAGAGTAGCATGTGCTCCTGATCCTCCAATCCAGAGAGCGCAGAGGGGCTAACAAGTTAGTGGGGTGCAGCTTGTGTTTCTCATTTATTTTGTGGAGACCACCTGCATAGCTGAGGGAACATGAGATGACTGTGTTCCAGGATGCTACAGAACGTTAGGTGAACATGAGAGCACAGAAGTACTCAAACACAGGAGAATTCTTTCCCTAGAAAGATATATATATATATATATATATATATATATATATATATATATATATATATACACTCACACATACACACACACACACACACACACACACACACATGGCCCGAGGCCATAAAAAGTATAGATTATACTTATCAGAATTGCCACAAATAATGAACTAAGAAAACATTGGCAGCTGCTAGCCTGGGCAGAGGATTCACTTATTTAATATATAAAAAGTTAGCATGTTCATTAAAAAAAAAAAAAAAAAGGATAAACGTCTCAGAGAAACATGGCCAAAGCAGGATTATTGGCATGTCACAAAACAAATACGCAACTCTCTCAACGCTAAAGAAATAGAGCGCTCCGCTCCTGCTGATGGAAGAAATTCAAGTGACGAGTGGGTGAGGATCCTTTCTTCATCTATAATAGTGTCATGGACTCGTTGATCCACACCCTTTGTCAGAAGTGCAAGCGTGACCATCGTGAGGAAAGGCAGGCAGAGAATATGGTCATCCCCAGTACACCATGCGCGCCCAGAAGGTCTACCTCTTGGCCAGTCTCCCTGTGAAATGACTCCCATGTACTAAGATTGGCACACTCTAAGTCGTTAACTATGGCATCGCTCAGACTAGAGAATAGAAGTCTAGATTTCCATTGCAGGCTAGTCCAAGCCTTTTTATGTTTATCCGTTTCTCTGGGCAGAGGGGATGTATGCTTATACCATAGTGTACTTGTAGCGGTCAGGGGACAGCATACAGAAGTCAGTTCTACCCACTGTGTGTGTTCAGGGATTGAACTCAGGTTTGGCAAAAGTACTTTTACCGGCTAAACCTTCTCACCAGCCCTGTGGCTGGGGGAGGGGTTGAGTAAATGATTTGTGGAACACGAGTTCAGTTCCATTGAAGGTTATGCTGTCTTCAGAAGGCATGCAGGCCCCTAGGTGGACTTTTAGAATGAGAACCAAGATGTGTTATCAGGTGGAAAGGCAAAGATGTTAAGTTTACTGTATGATTCATGGCAGAGAATGAGACACGAGTAGTGTAGTGTGTCTTTCTGTTTGCGTATTGACCAGTAGCCTTGCAGAAATCCACCATGCATTGCTTCCCAAGAAAGGAGGCAGGAGGCCAGAGCAGAGTAGGAGGGAGACTTATTGTTGGACATGGGTGTATCCCCTGCACTACACCTTTGTACTACCTGTGATGGAACTGTAGAGCATCATCTTGAGAAGGGAACAAGTGAAGATGCTTTCACACCTGCATCACTTAGGCATCTTTCCAATCACATACCTATCAAACAAGCATCCTGTATGTCTCAGCAAAAACAAAATTCAGCCTAGATCAGAAGGAAATTATGACAGGAAAGAGCAGTGAATATAGAAATTGGTTAAAGAAATTATAGTGATGTAATTGAGTGTTGACTATAATAAGGAAATAATTTTTTCTTTGTTCCACAAGGAATATAAGCCACTGTGGCTGCAACAGTGGCTTATATAATCCTATATTTCTCATGGAGAAAAGGGGAGGATCCACTAGAGTAGGAACTTTGGGTGGAGGTGACCATAGCCAGGGGCAGATTGGAGGGCAGAGTATCTTGTGGAGCTTTGGTCTTAGTTCGTGTGGTTGGTAAATGCCCATAGAACTTACTGCTTTACTTTCATTTTGAAACAAAAGTAAAGGCCCAGACAGAGAGGGAAGAGCTACATTGTGTTCAGGCAGCACCAAGGACAGCGCATCCCAGGCTGTGCCTGATCTGTGTGTGTCCAGGTGACTTTTGAGTGTTTCTGATTAGAAACACTGCTGAGGTGTCACTCCACCAGGAGGAGACAGCTCTCTAGTCACGAGTACTGTGGTTTTCCAGATGCCAAAATCGAGGATTTGAAAGTTCCATGTTTTGTGGCCATAGACAGAAAGCAGGTGGGATGGTGTAAGGGAAGGAGCAATGGGTGTGGCCCCCAAGTGAGGATGAAGAGTTAAGTCAGCCTTCCTGGCAGTGTCCCACAGACAGATAGCTGCTCAAGCACGTCCCTCCTCTGCTTAGGGAGTCCCAACCCCACCAGCCCTCCCTCGTGCATTAGTAGAGATCCAGAGCCGAAGGCTTTCATTAGTAGAGATAGACTCCCACCTGCCTTCTCCTGCCTTCACGCCTCCCCTGGGGAGATCGATGGCCCCGGGAGCTATGCTGACAGACATAACACACTCTGCACTGCCTGGAGGCAGAGGACTGTAGAAACATGGCTGCCAGCCACGCCAAGTGTAGCCCATCTCACCCTTGCCCTCCCTATGCTTGCGCAAAAGGTCTGACACCTGCTTTTGAAAGTGTAAACATCACAGCACACTGTAGTCTACAAAAGAATATGGAAAACTAGAACCAAACATTAAAACAGGTGATCTGTTCACCTTTACTTACAGATGAGTGAACCGGGGCCCAGGGTCCTAGTTTCCTGGGTCTTAGTCTTTAATAGTCTCTCCTGGGCAGTGATGTCATGAGCAGCTTAGAAGCCCATCTGTAGAGCCAGCATGCGGTTGCCAGCAAAGCGTCTCCGTAGCACGGTCCATTTCCATGCTGTTGTCTCTCACGTGTGAGTCATCTCATGCTTCGATTCCATGTCACTTCCTACATCCATCCCAGTAATTAAGTGAACAATGACATTTCTAAGTTCTATTTAACTTTCCTATTAGGAAAGATTTAGTGGTTAAAAGCCTCCAAAAATACTCTGTGAAAAAAAAAAGATCAAATGTTGATGTTCCGCGATAGGATTAGTATACATAGAAGCATATCTCCATCTGCCCTGGATTCTAGCAGGGAATGGTGTAGTAATTAATCAACTGTGCGAATCAAATTAACAGAAGAAGCAGAATTCTGGCAACATCCTGAATACTTAGCCTCTAGAGATGGAGATGTATTGATGGCAGAGGAACCAGGAAAGGCTTCATGGCTTTTTGTGTTTAACTATCATAAAAGCGTGTCTTCACTGTGTTATTTTCTTCAGTCCTGATCGCCATTGGCTTAAAGTAAGATGTTAGTTGTGGATTTAAAATAAAATCCTCTGTGGAAGGCTAATGGAAATATCCATTCGTGCTTGCCAGGTACTTGAGACACTTTAATGTAAATGAAACTTAAAAACTGAAGAGGGTTGGTGGGAAATATTGAGGAGTGTGGGAGAAAAGATCCTCATCCGGTTTATATATTAAAAAAAAAAAGACAGCAAGAGGTTCGGGCTTTGCAGTTCCATTTCCAAGAAGGTATCAGAAGAAACAGAATGGCCAAGCGTGCCTAAGAATCCACAGCTAGGGTGGAATTATGATTTGGATGTAAAATACGGGTCCATGTGTTTGCACACTTGATTCTTGTCTGATGTTCTGGATCCCTGTAGAAGCTTTAAGATGCTGGGCTAGATAGAGAGCATACGTAGATCTCTGGGCCACAGGCCTTGACGTGGAACCCGGCTGCTCTTTCTGTTCTGTTCCTATTTTCCCTCCATGGAAATGTGTACAAGCAGGCCTAGCTTCCCCACTTCCACAGCCGGGAGCTCCTCTTGCACCTCTCCAGCCATTATGGGCTGTGCCTCCCAACTGTGAGCCAAAATAAAGACTTCTTGCCTGAGACACCTGTCAGGTGCTTGAGCACAGAAGTGAAGAAAATGACCATTGCTGATGGCCACAGCCACCATTCACACAGTGACCGTTCAGAGCCACCACCCCGTGCAGGATTTAGGATAAAAGATAAATAACAGTTTGTCCATAGATAGAATATTCTGTACTAGTAAAAGAATATGCTGCCTAAATCCTATGTACTGTGTTGCATTATTTCATATTATACTTAATTTTAAATTCTCATATAATGCATTATTTTATATTATACTTAATTTTAAATGCTCCTATAATACACGTGAATTGTGTGTTGCATGATGTTAGAAGGATATTATATGGATATGTCTGTATATGCACTTTGTCTCTGTCTGGGTATCTGCATGTTCTTGTGACTTAAGAGTGCCTGAGTGCACACATGTCCATATCTGTGTCTATAAATGGTGCTTTCTGTGGATTTGTGAGCATCTATTCTAAGTGTGAGGAGACGGTGTCCACCTTCTCTGTACACATTACAGACATGAAGACAGAATTAAGGAGGAACTAGGTGCAAAAAATATTGGAAGATTCATGTTATAATAACAAAGGGTATGCTATACACAGTTTATATTTTCTGTTTCATATTCATGAATTAGTTGTATTTTATATCACCTTTCAAAAGCTCACAAGTTTACATTTTGACTAACTTATTGTGAATCTGTAAATATAGATGATGCACTTGTGTCATGACCGATCATATGGCCAACTTGCTTTCATAACAAAATACTTGGCTTTTTTAATTCAGTGTTTATGACAGTGATTTGGTTCTATTGAGTTACTTGATTTCTTGTCTTCACTGAATTTTATTGGAGAAACCACGCTAATATAATCAGGACAAATAACTGTCTGCTTGTATTATGTAATATTCACTCGTGCTTGATGTGCCCCTTTTCCCTGCAGATGGTGACATTAAGATCCAGCCTGAACGTCGGCTCTACACTGTGAGTTTGCCTCCTCCGGGGTACATCCCTTGTTCGCCAGAACCGACCAGCTGTGCGGATTCCGAAAATGCATCCAGCGGCGGTGACGCAGAAGGTAAAAGAGTCTGGGCAGGAGGGAAATGGAGCCTCTTTCCATCATGATTTTCTGTCTTGTATCATTTTTCGGTCTTGTAAATTAGTTTCTAAACTGATAATTTGATGGATATGGGTAAGCATGGTATTGTATACCCACATACTGAGCTGTTAGATATTTCACAGCCATTAAAAATGATTACAAACTCAGAGTAACAGAGGAGAACTTAGACGGGACCTTATGGCTAGGATACAGTTATGAGCTAATTCATCGACGCATGGTCTGGACTAGAGTGCTCCCGCGCTATTGGCACTGCTCTTGCCTTAGTAGAACTTGCGCCATGATTTTCTAAGCTTCTCTAACTTTCTAAAAACTATAAAATCGAGGAATTAATATATTTTTATCTCTCTTGAGAAAAGATTAACCTATTATAATTGTGTCTATTGTTGAATGTCTTCTCGAAAGAGAGTATGATATTTAATGCAGTTCATTATTGAGAAGTGTTAGTGTTTCCAAATGTTATGTTTTTATCTTAATATTGAAATGGTTGATTTTCCCTTTGAAAATTCAATTTGAAAACTTTTTAAAGAGGAACTTATAATCTTCAAAGATTCCCTCATCCTAGGATGATACCTATCAAGTATAAATTAAGAAAGTCTATATCCTAAATCTTAGTTAATTTGACTATCAAGAAATTGTGTTTTTTCTAACACATTCATCTTTCTGGTTTCCTAATTAAAAAAACCAGAACCACTTAGGAGTTGGAATGACTTAGGAATCATATAGTCATTATTTCAAACTCTGTCGAAAGTCTTTGAAATATTATAAGATGGGTAATTTATTTAGGAAACTTAAATGTGTGCTTATGAAGACTGATTATTTTGGTGAATATATGTCATTGTATGCCGGGGCCAACCCTGACAGCGGGTCCTGAGGTGGGACACAGCATGGGAAGAAGGCCAGAAGCTGATGACCTCTGACCTTGTAACTCTCTCTTACTGTTCTAGGGCCAAAAGCTTCTGACCTGGCAATTTCCCAGAGAAAGAAAAAGAAAGTCAGGCGGGCATACATCACACAAACACACACATACACATACACACACACACACACACACACACTGGCTGGGCCGAACCACCTGTTTCATCAATTTCACAAGTGCACATGCATGTGTGTGTGTGTGTGTGTGTGTGTGTGTGTGTGTGTGTGCCAAAAGCCATACTTTGTTTTTTCTCTCAACCTTTTTATACCTTCTTAGACAATTCTTTATAAATATATATATGCACATAAACAGGCATGTATACACATAGACATATTATACATACACTATATATGTGCATGTATACACACACACACACACACACACACACACGGTAGATGGATCAGAGCACCAAAAGCCACACTTTATTTCTTCTCTCAGCCATTTTATACCTTCTTAGACAATTCTTTATAAAATTGCCTCATAGATAAAATGTTACACAAAAGGGGAGTTACAAAAGGATATTGATAGTAAGTTTAAAGCAGTGTTTCATCCTATAAGCTCATTATAAGTTCATAGCAACAGTTTTGCACAGCCTTGCTTTATCATAGTGCACACTTGCCGTAGCCTTCCCTGGATGGCTTATGTCAATTGTGAGCTTAATGTGTTTCATCAGAAAGGGTTCATTCATGTGATCTTATGTTCAGCCTTTCATTGTGTTCGCCCAGGGGACAGTTTTCCCAGACTTTCGTTTTCAGATAGCTAGCTCTCCGTCCCTCTCATTCTTCTTAGTTTATTTAAAGCATTGAGTTTTCTGAGCTACACCATACCCTTTTTGGAAGTACAGGGTATTCAGGGCTCTTCAGCTAGTCACCCCATGAAACTCCTCTGTGTCCCCCCACGTTACAATTTTAATTTTAGTTTTAAGCTAACATTTAAAGCAATGCACTTCATTATAACAATTTCATACACACTCCGTTCTTGTTTGTCCTTCTCCCCCGCCCCTCTGCCCCTGACTTGTTGGTTCCCTTCCTCCCTGCAGAAGTCCCCTACTGATTTCATGTCGCATGTATTGGGTCAGAATAAACTATTCACTGCCTCTTGAAGTCTGTGGGGACTGAGCTTAGGCGCTGGTGTTATGAAGGTGGTAGGTAGGGCTTCTCGCCATCTAGACACTCATCCCGACTGGGGCTATTGCTACGCCAGCCAGCACTGTAGTTGAGCTGTCTAGAAAAGCACTAAGAGCTGACATGCGCAGGAGTCTGCAGCCTGCCCCCTGCATGGAAAGGGGCAGAGCACAGGGTGTGGGCACACAGCCACTCCTGAAACACCAGTGGACCCCCACATAGAAGCAGGGTCACTGGGACGCCATAACACAGTGGCACCAAGAAGACACCTTACTAATGGGTGGGGAGAGACAAGCAGGGAGGGAATCATTTTGGACTAAACTTTCAAGGGCTTTAAAGATTTTGACTCGGTCTGGTCCTAAAGCCATACTACCGCGTGCTTCCTGGAGAATCCAGTGACGGCACATCACATCCAGATGTGCGGTGTGGGCATGATCACTCTAGGGGAAGGAACGCAGGAGTGCTTCGAAGGTCCTTTTGAAGTGTGAGCCATTGGATCAAACAATGCTTCACCCGCATGAGGTGCCGGGGAGGGGCTGGGCGGTACCAGGATTTCTCAGCAGCAACCAGATTGCATGGGTGGGCAGGCAGTAGATACTGTTCTGGAGGCTGAGATTCCCCAGGGGAAGGGACTGGCCAGAGCCACCTCTGCCCTTCCTGAGAAAGTCTTCTTGCTGGTATCTTTCTAAGTCCCTGGATAAACTCTCTTAGGGTCTGACATAGTAACAGCCAGAAGACTTGAGACTTTCAACAGTTAGGGTAGGACCTGTTGAAAGCCTTATAAATTATCTAGAGCCAGAACATCTAACATTCCATGAATTATGTGACAGACTCTGATGGTTAAGACCTTTATATTTCATCTGCGGACATTGTATCTACTTGTAGAGGGTTGGTCTCCTGACCTGGAGACAGTGTATCTAATTGTGGCAGTTGGTCTTCTGACCTGAAGAAGTTGGATCTAATTGTGAAGAATTGATCTCCTGACTTGGTACTGCTAGTTACATGTCTCTGTCCTCCCAACCCCCAAAACACACACACACACACACACACACACACAGTGTCAGCCTTGAGCTATTGACGCTCAATGCAGCAATCATCCGGACACAGTGACTTCTATCTCAGTATCTGCTCCTCACCCAGTATTAGCATGTGTTAGAATATGGATACACACAAAGATATTGGAGGATCCGGGTGAGCAGGTTCAAATTCAAAGCGAATCCTGCGGTGCCTGACAAGATAGAATGCTGTTTTATATTTCACTGTCACTGGGAGCCAAAGTACGGTTATATGCCAGTCTGGTAAAATGTATTTTGCTTCAAAATGAAAATTCCTCTTTGTGTCTCTTTTGTAGATTTCTTGTGTTCTCTGTCAGTGATTTAAGTCCTCGTTGAACCCTGTTACTCCTCCCAGTTAGAAAATGTTAACCTTGGGTCACAGCGTTTTGAGGAACCCACCTTGCACTGTTGAATACGGATGGCTCAGTTTGTTTCTCATGCCCTGTATCCACTAATTGCTTAAGTAACTGAACCACGGATGCAGCTCTGCAACAGACAGCAACAAGCCTTGACGCCTTGCCTTGTCTCCTTAGAAACAGCATTGTAACTATGCTCCCTAATTTCAGTCCCAGCTCCACAGTGAAACCCCCGGGTGTCCAAGGAGCCTGATGCCTTAGGCGCACATTATTGAAAATACCACTGGGCGATGTCAGGAGTGAGTGTATCCAGCTGGTTGCCGACACACCTGCCGTTAGCGCTTCTTCCCTTTCATCTTCCATTTCCCCAGCTAAGTGAAGACTCTGATTAGCTATTCCCTCTTCTGTTTTCACGGGCTCTCATCTCGTTACCAAGGCTGTGTCACTGGGAACAAAGTAAGCTGACAGTCATGTGTGAGGATGGCAAGCTCACGTGGTTCGAGTGGGCTTCCTGACCATCGAGCTGTGGCTTCTGGCAGCTCTGATGAGAAGGGCACAAGCCCTGCCTGATGGTGGAACCAGCCAAGGTCCTGCACCATCATCAGCATCTATGCAGAAACCTCAGCTGTAACTAAACAAGCAAGTCTTTAGAAGGAGTGCCTTTTCTTTTCTTTTCTTTTCTTTTTTCTTTTCTTTTCTTTTTTTGGGGGTGGGGAGGTTGGATTTGTTTTTGCAAGACAGGGTTTCTCTCTATAGCCCTGGCTGTCCTGGAACTCACTCTGTAGACCAGGCTGGCCTCGAACTCTGAAATCCGCCTGCCTCTGCCTCCCAGAGTGCTGGGATTACAGGCGTGCACCACTACCGCCCAGCAGGAGTGCCTTTTCTATATGCTGCCATAATTAGTGCTTTTTCCTAAATTAAAAAAAAAAATCATGGCTATAAACAGTGCTAAACAAAGGAAAATCAAATATAGAAGATGTACAGGAAGTAAAATATCATCCTCAGGGCAGTAGGCAGATGTCATAGTAAATATTAAATATATATAAATATATATGATTAACATGTATACATACGCATAGGTTTCATATAAACTGTGCTTTTAATATATCATGGAGTTTTTTTTTTTACTTTCCTATGTATATAGTTATCATTTTCCAAGAATAATAAAATCTATTTCAAGAGAAACTTCCCTTTCCAGAACTTCCAAAAGTTTATGTAGTACTATGCTAGTGTCTTTGTACATGAACACCATTACATATTCATGTGCATCTCATTGCATTGTACCTATCTGGACAGCTTCTAAAGATAAAGACTTAGGAATTAGAAGTTCCAGGTTGTTTCAGGGTCACTATTGCTGTGATGAAATAATATGACCAAAGCAACTTGAGGAGGAAAGGGTTTATTCAGCTTACACTTCAACATTGCTGTTCAACACCAAAGGAAGTCAGGACTGGAACTCAACCAGGGCAGGAACCTGGAGGCAGGAGCTGATACGGAGGCCATGGAGGGGCGCTGCATACTGGCTTGTTCTTCGTGACTTGCTCAGCCTTATATATTATAAAACCAAGGACCACCAGCCCAGGGATGGCCCCGCCCACAATGGGCCCTCCCCCATCAATCACTAATTAAGAATGCAAGGCATTAATGTAAATGCCTTTCAGCTGGATCTTATGGGAGCATTTCCTCAATTGAGGTTCCTTCCTTCCAGATGGTTCTTGCTTATGTCAAGTTGATAAAAAAATCAGCCTGGACACAGGTTAAAGCATATTTACAGAGTCTTTTATTCTATTTTTACACTAGGGGTGTGTGTGTGTGTGTGTGTGTGTGCAAGCAAGCATGCACTAGCACATGTGAACACTCACAATCACCTGTGTAGGGGCATATTTGCCACGGCATATGTGTCAGAGTCAGAAGGCAGCTTGCAGGAATTGGTTCTCTCCTTCTACCACATGGGTTTCAGGGCTCAAACTGAAGCCATTAGGCCAAGTGGCCAGGGTGCCCACCAGCCGAGCTACCTTAAGATATTTAGCAGGATCTATTAGACAGCTTCCCCAGTTCACGTTCCTAAAGTTGGCCTAAGCATTTTTTAACCTTGTAAGTTTTAGCCAATTGTTTGGATAACATCTTTTACATTTTTATGTCCATTAGGGAAACTTTCTCCTAAAGCCTAAAACTATGACATACAGATTTGAGTATAAAGATACTCAAAGTGTCTTCATGACAAAAGACTCAATGAAAAATAAGCTAAAAAGGGAATAAAGCCAAAAGCGTCTGTGTACGGCATGATTTACACCCCAGTGAGAAAAGGTGCCCTGTCCGAGAGAATGGCACCGATGGCCCAGATGTTCCTTAAAGAACAAGTGTGATGCTTCTCACAGTAAACGTGTAAACCAACCGTGCAGTGCCTCATTTAGGCTCTTCATATGGAACTGAAAATAGGTGAATTCTTCTAAAAAATAAATTTACTCATTTTAACCCAGTACTTTCTCTTGGATTATCTTTTAATTTTCTTCAGCATGCTTAGAAAACATCTTCATGCAAGTTAGTTCTACATCTTGTCCATGGCCCTCTTCACCCTCGTTCTTCCTAACCCAAGTTCTTCTCCAGATGAACTCTAAGCGTGTGGAGCAGGATGGTGTGCCTATGTGGGCGTGGCTGGCTCTGCACTCCTGAGGGGCCCAGGGCCTGTGGGAGCTCTCACGGCAGCGCTCTGTGAACTGAAGTGTACAGTTAGTCCTACAAGCAGCCTGCCGGGCCCTTGCCTGTGCCCCCCTCAGTTCAGGATTGCAAGTGTGAGTGCACGTCTCTGGGGAGTTATCTCTGAGATCAGCTGCCCATCCTCTAAGTGTGTTTTGACACACTCAAGGCTTCATTGTGAGGCAGACAGGTTTCAAATTGTATCCATGATGCTTTGACCATGTTCAACTGTAGCCGCCGGCGGCCACATGCGAACTGGATTACCTGGAAGAGAATTCTGGGGTTAACGGGAAGGGGGTGAAAGAGAAATGAGTCAAGACGACAGTTGCCGATAGAGACTGACTTTACTATTATTTAGCCAATATTTATAGTCTTTGGAAAAACCACCCTGCCCCCCAAATGGCCGAGAATTCCTTGGATCTTCTCGGTGGGTTGCCTGCTTCCAGTCACTCAGTTTTCTGCTGGTCTCCAGGTGAAACTGCCCTGAGGCGGCCCTGGTAGTTAAGGTGAAAGTGGCCGTTGAAGGGTGGAGGCTGTAGGCCAGGAATGTCGCAGCCTGAATAGGCCAGAGATAACGCCTGGGGAAGAGTGGGGGTTGCCAGCCAGGAGGGTCACAGCTAAATGCTGTGGGGGGAAGGGACATTCAACATTTTGTCTTTACTGAGGAGAGCCTGAGCCAGGACCCTGGGTACTGTACCGTGTGGGCACCGTACCGTGTGGCCGTGCAACGGGTAACGTGGCATCCTGATAGACTGATAGGAAAGTAGGGCTTTCCCCAGGGACAGCAAGGCCCGGGCTGGGCCAGGAGACACATTCCTGTATGTCACGTATGCCCGGGTAGGAGAACGGTTCATTACTATATGTGGACGTGAGGCAGAACATTCACCTCTGTCGGGGCCTGGCTTCTCCCTCTAATGAGGCGAGGTGGCTGTGAGGCTACAGATAGAGACTGCCCCAGTAAGGCATGTGGTGGGTGGGATGACAATGACCCCCATTGGCTCTTGTGTTTCAGTACTTGGTCCTCAGGTGCTAGAACTGTTTAGGAAGGTTTAGGGGGTGTGGCCTTGTTAGAGGAGTTGTGTCACCAGCGATGGGCTTGGAGGTTTTAAAAGACTCCCGCCATTCCCAGTCCCCTTCCACCCCACACTGCGGAGCACATGGAGAAGTGACAACTTTGCACCGTTGGTTCTCTCCCTCAATGTGGGTTCCCGGGGCTCAAAGTTAGGTGGTCAGGATTGATGGCAAGCACCTTCACCCACTGAGTCCTCTTGCCAGCCCCATGCATTATTCCTATAAGTTGTCCATGAAATAGGAAAGGAAAATACTTCCAGACACCAGGAAAGGGTACGCCATCAACATGGACACAGTGTAGAAGCAGGGCCCAAGTCTGAGGATTGCTCAAGACTCTGAAGTGCAGTGCAAGAGGAAAGCAATATGCCAGCCTGTGAGCTTGGACTATCAACTCCATTGTCTTCCCGTGCCCAGCCAGTCCTTACTCTGATTAAAAACCTGTGCCTGTCCTAGCAGCTGCCCCTGAGTTTGCCCAGATGACTGTGCAGAGGGCCTTACAGTCCACCTCCACCAGGGGGCTCCCTCGCGCTCCTCTGGCGCAAGGCTCCTGGGACTGAAACTCCTGACTGAAGTGAGCTTAAGTTGATTTTCAACTCGGAAGTTCATGCAGTTTGAGTGATAAAATAATTATTTTTACAAGAGTTCTGCTTCAAAAGTTTCCACACAAACGGAGCACTTGGCTCCGTGAATGCCAGGCTTAATCCACTGAACTATTCAGCCAAGGACATCAGTGTTCCTTGGATTCCTGGGGTTCCTGGGGTTGTGGAGGCCACTAGCTTCTGTGATACAGAGTAACTAATGGATAGCTGGAGGACTCCTAGTTAGAACAAAGGATAAGTGGTGTTGCAATTTCAGTTCACACTCAGCTCTGATCCTTAGAAAGTCTGAGTAAAAAGGAGCCGAGAGAAGTTCTGACGCCTAGTCAGTCAATCGGAATGAACCCAATTGTGCTACGCTGGGCTCTAGAAGGCATCAGCTCGTGTTTATAAGGACCAACAAGTAGGTGCCGTATTTGGCTTTCGGAAGTCAAGGAATTCTGCTGCCTCTTCCTTAGTTCTGCCTCATCTAAAATCCAAATTGTTTGAGAGCCACCCATTGCAGATGTTGGATGTGCAAAAACACCCTTGACAGGAATCCTTCCTGGTAGAGAAATAGCAGTTGGTAAGGAAAAAAAAAAAAAAAGATTGTCTCAGTAATACAGACCATACACTGTAGAAATGCAAATGATAGTGGGGTCAACTTTTAGTCCATGCAGTATAAGCAAGAAGAAATTAGGGAAAAGAAGAGGGATGGTTGGGGCTCAGGCCGGAAGAGCAGTGAAAGCAAGAGGTTCCCAGTGGGTGTGCGGCGGAAACCGTCCTGACGCGTTCAGCGTGACGCATCCTCAAGGCTGTGAATGATCTTCCTTCGCCAAGAGTTCATGGTGCATACGACTCAGTCCGAAACCATAGTTCTAAAAATGAATCTAAATTCTTTTAATTATTATTCTTTTAAAATATGCTCATGTGGGCAAGACATGAGTTTTGCTTGACACTGTAATATTTAACACCACAGAAGAAAATATGCAGGATGTGATGTGGGCTGCATGCCACATCTGAATACCGAATACCGAATACAGCCAAATACTGTCTCCAGAAGAACCGTCAAACCACGTCTCCCAGTCGGTGAGGGGCTCCAGACTAAACGGCACCAAATGCCAAACTTAGGAAACAAATATAGACAGTTTCTCTCTAGAGAAGTAATTTCTAAGCACTATGTGAGGAGGTGGTACACGGTCACACATTTTAGAGTTGTTTTTTCCTTCAGTAATTCATGTCAGGCCACCCCACTAAAATTAAAAGATGGAACCTGAGAGTCAGAAATAAGTACCAAGTAGTGAAAGGCTTCGATGTTTAGTCATCATCTCTGAGAACTCGGTTGGCTCTGTTCCCTCCCAGCAAGAGGTGGGAAATGCAGCCCGGCACTCTAGTGGCTGATACCAGGAAGAGAAAGCCTGTTCTGAACCTAACAACTGACTATCCACTAAAGGCAGCAGAAGAGCCAGTCGTATACTCCAAGAAACATAGGCATGATGGGAGAATCCTGAGGTTGTCCTCCAGAGATGAGAGAAGGCTCCTGAGCAGGCGAAGTCTGTATGCTCTGAGAGTAAACATCACCTCCTGGGCATGGGCGTAGTGCCTCCAATGCATGAGCAAGATGTTCAACACGGCAGCTGGACATGAGTCAGGATGGACTCACTCTGGCCGGGACCTTGCCTGTTTCAAGTCTGGAGTTTTGTTTGTTTATTCCATGTTTTGCCAGTTCCCTTTCCTGGGAATATTTATGCCTCCGTTTAAGTCCTGTGTGGACCAAGCCCTGTGCTGACCGGCTCCCCTGATGAATGTCTTTGGAGACAAAAAAGATAACCTGGTGTGTGCTGCTTTGTTCTTGAACTCAGGAATATATTTGTTCTGACCAGTTTTATGTCAACCTGACACAAGCTAGAGTCATCTGAAAGAGGGAAACCTCAATTGAGATAATGCCTCCATAAGACCCAGCTGTAGGGGCTGGAGAGATGACTCAGCAGTTAAGAGCACTGACTGCTCTTCCAGAGGTCCTGAGTTCAATTCCCAGCAACCACATGGTGGTTCACCGCCATCTGTAATGGGATCTGATGCCCTCTTCTGGTGTGTCTGAAGACAGCGACAGAATAGTGTACTCACATATGTAAGATAAATAAACCTTTATATTTATACGAGTACATCGTGGAAGAGCAGTCAGTGCTCTCAACTGCTGAGCCATCTCTCCAGCCCAGATCTTCTTTTAATACATATATATTTCGTTTAAATACAGAAGCCCTTCCCGACTTGCTCTCTGGCCATGGTGTTCGTTCCATCACAGCGCTGGTGGCCCTGACCAGGACAGTGCTCTTCAGAGCTGTCATTCCTGTCAGGCTCGGCCACACTGGGACCCACCCTGCCCCCACCCTGCCCGGCCTGCCAAGGCCTAGTGGTCCTCGTTTTAACCTCGTCTGATTTTCTTTTTTGTGGAATATTTTACTGTACTTAAAGAATCTATAGCTTTACGCTTCTTTAAAATTTTAAACGTCATTTCACGTGTTTTGTTTTTCTTTATTTTTAATACATTTTAGTTAAACTATGATTTCATAACTTCCTCCTTCCAGTTTCTCTCTCCTGACCCTCCCAGCCCATGACCTTCCCTGAGCCTTCAGTGCAGGAGCTCTGTGACAGATGGCCAGCTAGTGCCACTCCCCCAGCGTTCGCTGTCCTGTCATTGTCTGGTTCCATATGAATCCTTTTTTTTTTTTCTGTGAAGAATGCTGTAGGTATTTTGATTAGGACTGCACTGATTCTCTAAACTGCTTTGGGAAGCATAGTAATTGTATTATTAGTGCATTTCCCACTCTCTTCAGAGATTTGAAGTTTTCCTTTCCTTTCCTTTCCTTTCCACCGTTAGGTTTCTTCCGGTCTAGCAATTTTAATGAACTTTTTAGGTTCAATAAGAAACGGTCTCAAAATACATATAAGTAGATGAAGAGCAACTGAGGAAAGACATCTAATATCAGCATCTGGCTTCTGCACTACCCTCAAACGCATGCACACACACATACTAACAGATACATACATACACGTCATATAAAATTACAGTGCTCTCTGCATTTCCATCGTTTTCTCCCAACTCTCCCTCTCCCCACCTACCCATCTCCATATTCTTTCTCTGAAAACAACAAAACAAGAGAGAAAACTCCAAAACAAAATGAAACAAGGACCAAAAACCATGGAGACTCTTGAGTCGTCCGAGTCTCCCTGAGCACAGTCTGCCCTGGGGTGGGACTGGTTTGCCCAGTGCTCCCTGTTGAAGAAAACTGATTTCCATGCCCCCAGCAACTGCTGATTACAAACAGCTTCTTGATTGTGGGTGAGAGTGTGTGCCCGCCCATGTGCTGGAGTTTTGTCTAGTTTGAACTTCACACACAGAGAATTAAAGTATTTAGATAAATATTAACCTAGAAAATTTGGAACTTACGTCAGAGTATCAGCTTTTTCAGGAAGGAATTCAGGAACTGATCTTATTAAAAAAATAGTTAAGGAGTACATGTTTGTCCACATCCTTATCACGTATTCATAAAGTAAATACGACCTCAGCAATGAATAAGTGCTTCAGTCGGTCTTTCCTTAGATGGCATCTGCCCTGGTTAGGTTTCTTGTTGCTGTGATAAAACACTGATCAGAACCAACTAGGAGAAAAAAGGGTGCGTTTGCTCACAAGCTGAGGTCCACCTGCGAAGGGGATTAGGGGAAGTAGGGAGGCCGCCAGGAAGACCGGAATCTGGAGCCAGGAGCTGAAGTAGGAAGATCAGAGAATGCTGTTACTTGCTCCTTCCGGGGCGCTTTCTCAGCTGCCTTCCAATTATAGCCCAGGCCCGCCCTCATAGGGATAATCCCGCCCACAGTGGGCGGGGCCGTTCTACATCAATGACCAATCCAGGAAATGCCCAGTTCCTTCTTCCCAGTAGTGTCAAGGCAACAAAACTAGCTAGAACAGTATCTGATTACTACCAGGCACTGGCATTTAAAATCACAAAAAGGTCATCCGTTCTCCTCGACTGATGCATTTGACTCCCCACTCGCTTTCTGATACCCCGTGGATTCTTTTAATATGATTCAGAAATAAAACCTGCATTGAGTTCTATCCCGTAATTCACGGTTGTTTCAAAGGAAGCTATGGGGATTGAATGGTCAGGAGACCTTAGCTATTTAAAGTATCTAGTTTCACTCCAACAATTTATTCAGAAGGCAGGTGCCAACCAGCAGCTAAGAGAATTTCAACAACGTTAGACTTTTTTTTTTTTTTTTAAGTATAAGGTCTTGAGAGGTATTTCTTTGGGGATGGCATCTTTTCAAACGATGCTTCAGAATTTATAAATAGCCAAACCTCTGCGGTTCCTTCATGCACATATTTTTATAGCTTTTGTGTGCAGGGGGTCACATTGTGGACCTTTGGAGCTTTGAGTGAATGTTTAGATAAAATCCCCGAAGGAGACAAGCCAAAAGGCTGCTCCACACAGCCCAAGGGCCTGCCCATCTCTTAGACAGCAGAAAAGAAGTTCAGGAAAAGGTTCAGTAAGTTACATACGCAAAGCTTATTCCTTATCTCCTCCACACGTCCTGTTCTCTGCTGTGACCTTCCTGGCATCTGGGGAAAAAAAACAAAAAACAAAAAATGGCGTCTTGAATGCTTTTCTTTCATTTGTGTCACCTTGAATCCACTGGCAAATCTTAGGCAACTACATTAAGGATAAAGAGTATCCATCTTGATGGAAACCATTACAGAAAGCCACACCTGGTCAAAAGGCAGAGAGCAGCTGATTGTGGGGTACCCGGTCCCCACTGATACATTTACAGTACAGCCCCCAGCCCTGAGACTCAGCACTAGAGTAATGACCTTACACTGTGTGCGTTTCTGGGAAAGGCTCCAGTGAGACGCTGTGCAGCCAAGGCTAACTTACTGTAGTCACTGCTCTAACTACTCCTTCACTACACAGGCAGCAGGAGGAGCTGACTCTATAGCACAGGTCATCTTGTCCATCTCTGTGTGCAGACAGAAAGTGTGACCTGTCCAGCTCCGTGACCCCTGGTGAATGGTGTACACTTGTGGTGGCTAGTGGCCAGTGCACGCCCTGGGGTTCTGTTTATCTGTGCAGTTGGTCAGAACAGTAATCTCCATGGTGACAAAGCAGGCGGTCCCCATCTAGACGAAAGGAGCAGACTGCGAAGGATACTAGGACAAGAGCTGCAAGTAGCTTGACCCTAGCACTGGTGTGGACCAACCTGTGTCGACATCGAATGCACGGGGTAAACAAACTTCCTGGTTTCATGAGATCTTCCTTGCATAGGAGCCCCCCTTCGGTGTGGAATGTGCTTGTCTGGCTCTGCCTGCCCTGCCCTTGACCGCCAGTCCATACGCCCCAGGAGCTCTGAGGGCGTGCTAGTGTCTTCACATCTAGGTCTTCAGCTGTGGGCCTTTAGCTTGAGAGTTCCCAGGAGTGAGAACACCTCTCGATGGAAGAGCAGAAGTTGAGAAAACCCTGCCTGTTTCGTAGAATCCTTGAGATGGTTACCATGGAGTCAACCCTCCATTTTAGCAATCAAATAAAGCAATGACTTTTTTCCCCTATTTCCAGAAGATTTTTAATCAAACAGGCTCTTAATCTGTTTTCTGCTACTCTAAGAAATGCCAGAGGCTGTGTAATTTATAATGAACAGCTGTGTGTTTGGCTCGCGTTTCTGGAACCTGGAAACTCTTAAGATCAAAGGGCCACATTTGCCAGGCAGTGGGGGTGCACGCCTTTAATCCCAGCACTTGGAAGGCAGAGGTAGGCAATTTCTGAGTTCGAGGCCAGCCTGATCTACAGAGTGAGTTCCAGGACAGCCAGGGCTATACAGAGAAACCCTATCTCAAAAACCCAAAGCCGGGTGGTGGTGGCGCACGCCTGTAATCCCAGCACTCTGGGAGGAAGAGGCAGGCAGACTTCTGAGTTCAGGCCAGCCTGGTCTACAGAGTGAGTTCCAGGACAGCCAGGGCTACACAGAGAAACCCTGTCTCAAAAAAACCAAATCCAAAAGGCCAAAGAAAAAAGAAAAAGAAAAGAAAGAAAGAAAAGCCAAAAAAGAAAAAGGGGGGGGCCACATCTGATGAAGACATTTGTGTTGAATCAACCATGGTAGATAGAATGCGGGACAAGATGGCCGGGAGTGGGAAGAGGCCAGGCTCATCCATCCAGGAGCAGGAGGAGTCATGGTTCACCCTTCTAGGAGTGGGAGGAGGCTGAGCCTAACGGTCCAGGAGTGAGAGGGGTCAGGGTTTATTCTTCCTGGAGTGGGAGGGGCCTGGGCTCTTCCTTCCAGGAGTGGGAGAAGCCTGGGCTCATCCCTCCAGGAGTGGGAGGAGCCTGGGTTCTCCTTACAGGAGTGGGAGGAGCCTGGGCTCATCCTTCCCGGAGTGGGAGGGGCCTGGGCTCATCCTTCCAGGAGTGGGAGGAGCCTAGGCTCATCCTTCCAAGAATGGGAGGAGTCGGGCTTATCCTCCCAGGAGTGAAAGAGGCCAGGCTCATCCTTTCAGTGGGAGCCTGCTCCATGGATAAAGACAGAATCCATTCCCAAAGGCAGAATTCTCCTGGCCTGGCCTCTTCCCAAAGGTCCTGCCTCTTTACATTGTCCTGCTAGGGGTTAAGTTTCCAACACAGAAACTTTGGGGATACATTCACACCACTTGGAATACCTTTTACTTATAAGCCTGTTTCTTTTTTTTCTAAGTTTAGCTTTAAAGTTTTACTAGAAAAATTTATAAATGATATTGGTTTTTCAGTGATACTATACATAGAAGACTACAATAAATATCCTGTTACAGTAATTTTTATATTTTGCATCAATACACAAAAACTAAGCCAGGCACAGCAGTACATACTACCTATAATCCCAGCAGTACCCAGAAGACAAAGTTGGGAAGATCACAAGTCTGACAGTTGCATAGTACACACTGTGTTGGGGGAGGGGGTGCACTTGTGTCAACACTGAGGGCAGTGTGAGGAACTAGGGTGTAAACAAAAGATTTTACCAGTCTAGAAAAGCGCTCTTGCATTGAGCATCATCCCTGGGCCCTAGCTAATACTGTGAATGTCCCTATTTACTCCAGATTTGGAATTTCAAAGTCAAGATCCAGTAATGATGGTTTACCCTCCACACTCATTTTTTTTTGACTACATCTTTTTTATAATATTCTATACTTTTTTATAATATTCTATACTTTTTAATAATATTCTATACTTTATTCGTGTACACACCCCTTTCACCAGAGCCTTCTAATGTGGTCTATATTTAGAAATGATAAAGAACGTTCAGACACCCTTCTTCAGGATTCTGAATACATGTCCCTCCTCCTGCAGCCCACCTAGAACTATTGCCAGACCCTCAACCGGGGTCAGTTGCCTCTCAGAGCAATTCTGGAAGCTCCGAGGAGATTAACTCACAGATGCCCCTCTAGATCCTGGCTGTGGGCAGTTTATTAGTGCCTTACTTGTTTGTCACCATAGCCAAATACCTGAAACTTAAAGGAGAGAGGTTTCTTTTGGCTTACGGTTAGAGGGCACACAGTCCATCATGGAGAAAAGCATGGCGGCTCGCATGGGTCGGCTGGAGTGCAGCAAGGTTGCAGTGAAGGCTTCTCACACAGCACCAACCAGTGGACAGAGAGCTCTGGCCAAGCGCCAGGTTAACTCTTAAAGCCCCGCCCTCGTGAACACCTCCACCAGTGCTGTCACATCCCTTACAGCAAAAGCCCCATGACCTACCAAAGCAGTGTCACCAGCTAGAGAGAGAAACTGCTTCAACATGACCCTGCTGGGGACATTTGACAGTCGAGCTGTAACAGGCAGGGAACATGGCGGAGCCGTGTGTGGCCTCCGTAGTCATCTGGTGGCACGGTGGATCACGATCACTTTCCGGGCCCGGTGTGAGGCCCCCAGAAGGCCCTCTCTGCTCCTCGGGAGCTTGGTAGCATTAGTCACTGAGGCAAGCAAGCACGTAAGGATGAAAATTGAATTCGTGGTGTAATTTTTAAAATGAGGCCTTTTATTTCTGTTTATTTTATCCGGTTCTACTGCTCTGTTTTTAAACAGTCTTCACGTGTTTGATTAATATTGTTTTTTTTCTCTCTGTCATTCCCTCGATCGTGCTCAGACTAAATGAATGCTTTTATCACTTTGTCATTGTGAATAAAGAAATGCAATTGGTTAGCGCAGAAATAGAATCACCTGACTTTAGCTATGAATTGCAATGGAGCTGTCCTTTGGTACCGTGGGTTTACTGGTTGAACTTCTTACCCTCAAATCTGAGCATTTCTGGAACATTCCTTTAAGGAAGAGATGTGTGTAATTTGCCATGGGGGGCATTAGAGAGGGGCACTTGCGTATTTAACAGTTTTTATTAAAACTTCCAGAGAAATTCTAAAACTTATTTTTACTGAGAGAAACTGTCATGTAAAAATTTGCAAATACTATGAAATAATCCTTTCATGATAATAAATATTTTCTAGTCATGTATTTTATGATGAAACTAACAAGCAAATCTCTACATTGTAGTTAGCACACCGTTAATTTTATAGGTTTTACCTGTAAAGTATAAACAAGCAAATAAGTCAAATGTTGTCTGCTTCAACATGACCCTCTCTCGGGCAGCAAAGGGCAAGATAATTTTGGCAGCTAAAACCTTTTCCAGACCCAATTAACCTTGTATGATGTTTGAATGAAGTAACTTGAGTGAGCTAGCATGGTGTCAGTCTTTCACAACAAAAAAACCTTCAGAAATAATGATTTGCCACAGAACCAGATGTGTGGTTGTATTCAGAGGATAAACTCCAGTTTGGAGACAACAGGACAGCAAGCCTCAGCAAGACAGAGGTAGAACAGTCTGGTACAAGCTTTTCGAATGAGTCCACGCCAGCAGCTCAGTGAGGGGCTGTGCATCTTTTCATGTATACCTCTGTCTTAGTTAGGGTTTTACTCCTCTGAACAGACATCCTGACCACTTATAAGGACAACATTTAATTGGGGCTGGCTTACAGGTTCAGAGGTTCAGTCCATTATCAAGTTTGTATTATTTGAGTCCCCCTTGTGAAGCGGGATTTCTTTTTCAATCCATTTGTCATTTGTATCTAGGAGGACTGCTGGTTTGTTTTGATTTGTTTCATTGAGTTTGTTTTGTTTGTTTTGTTTCTAAGTTAATCTTGTATCCAGCCACTTCACTGAACGTGTTTTTCAGCTGTAGGAGTTCCCTGGTAGAATTTTTAGGGTCACTTCTGTTTACTATCATATGTTGTGAGATGTGTAGTAGAGCTTTTTATGTCTGAGTTTAAGTGAATATATAACAAAGCCTTTGTGCCTGGCTTTACATAAAGTGTTTAACAAAGCCTTTGCTATGCTTGGGTCATTAATCAAAGGCTGGAAAATTGCTTTGAGACAGTTTGAACCTTAAAAAGAAGATGTCTCTCTGGAAGGTCTGCATTTGGCGCTACACAAGAGCTTGAAGCTTCGCTGATCTTGGTCCTAAGACACTCCGGGCAAACATGGGGTTCTTTCTTTTGATTGTGGCTAGCCATGGTCAAAGGGACTGAGATCTGTGTAGATTGTCTGCTCTCTCGGGCAGCAAAGGGCAAGATAATTTTGGCAGCTAAAACCTTTTCCAGACCCAATTAACCTTGTATGATGTTTGAATGAAGTAACTGGAGTGAGCTAGCATGGTGTAGGTCTTTCCCAAGAAGCTGTACCCCCCCACCCCACCCCCCTGCTTCTTTGGAAAATAAAGGCTTAAGCATCTTGGTGAGCTTCTTTTTTAATTGTGGCACCTATGCCCAACACCAATCAATAATCATGTCATCTGCAAATAATGATACTTTGACCTCTTCCCTTCCAATTTGTATCTCCTTGATTTCTTTCAGGTGTCTTATTGCTTTAGCTGAAACTTCAAGTATTTTGTTTAATAGGTATGAACAAACTTGTCTTGTTCCTGATTTTAGTGGAAGTACTTTGGGTTTCTCTCCATTTAATTTGATGTTTGCTATAGCCTTGCCATAAGCTGCCTTTATTATGTTTAGGCATGTCCCACATATGTCTCATGTCTCCGAATTTTATCATGAAGGGGAGTTGGATTTTGTCAAAGGCCTTTTCTGCATCCAGTGAGATGATGAAATGTTTTGTTTTGTTTTGTTGTCTTTCAGTTTGTTTATATGATAGATTACATTGACAGATTTTCATATGTTGAACCATCCCTGCATCACTGGGATGAAGACTACTTGATCATAGCAGATGATCTTTCTGATGTGTTCTTGGATTCGGTTAGCAAGTATTTTATTTTTGTATCAGTGTTCATAAGGGGAATTGATCTGTAATCCTCTTTGTTCAGTCTTTATGTGGTTTGGGTATCAGGGTGACTATGGCCTCATAAAATGAATTTGGCAATGTTCCTTCTGTTTCTGTTTTGTGGAATAATTTGAGGAGTATTGGCTATAACCCTTCTTTAAAAGTCTGATACAATTCTGTGCTAAAGCCATTCTGGTTCTAGGCCTATTTTGGCTAGGAGACTTTTAATGCTTGTTTCTATTTCACTAGGGATTATAGCTCTATTTAAATCGTTTGTCTGATCTTAATTCAGCTTTAGTAAGTGATATCTATTGAGAAAATTATCTATTTCTTAGATTTTCTTATTTGATGAAGTATAGATTTTTAAAGTATGTCCTTATAATTCTCTGGATTTTCTTGGTATCTGTTGCTTATGTCTTCGTTTTCATTTCTGATTTTGTTAACTTGAATATTATCTTTCCATCCTGTAGTTAGTTTGGATAAAGGTTTGTCTATTGTGAACATATTGGAAGAGCAGACAACTTTCTGAACAGAACACCAGTAGTGTAGGCACTAAGATCAACAATTAATAAATAGGACCTCGTGAAACTGAAAAGCTTCTGTAAGGCAAAGGATACCATCAATGGGCAAAGTATAGCCTACAGAACTCGAAAAGCTTTTTACCAACTCCACATCTGATAGAGGACTAATATCCAAAATATATAAAGAACTTAAGAAAGTAGACATCAAAAATTTAAATAGTCCAATTTAAAAATGGCGTATAGATCTTAACAGAATTCCCAAGAGAGGAATCTCAAATGGCTGAGGCTGAGGCCAGTGTCAGGACTAAATTGTGTTCAATTGAGTGTTGCTGTGAGGGACATGTGGGGGCATGGAAATCCCCCAAACAACCCAGACTGATGCTAAGACAAAGGACTGACAGTGGAGCCCCTTTGCTGAGGACAATATCCACATAACTCATTGGTCATGGAAAAGTTGAGCTGGTGCCTACATAGAACCTTCACCTCTTTGTTCTAGTCTCTTTGGTGCAGGAAGATACTCTTTGGCTACTGAAAGAGAAATAGAGACACCAACCCAGCCTCAAAACCTTTGACTCTGTCCTGCCTGCAAAGTGTGCTAGGGCAATGGTGGCACAGAACGTGTGGGAGTAACCAACCAACATCTGACTTGACTTAAAGTCTACTCCATGAGATGGAATTCATACACAACACTTCTTGGGTGACCAAGAACCAAAAGCTAGATAGCCCAGAGACCTATGGCAAACACAATGCAAATGGGAAAAAAAAGTCCCTAAAATAATTCTTAAAGATATTCTGCTACACTCATAGATTGGTAATCCAGTCAGCATCAAAGAAGCTTCTTCTAGCAGCAGATGGGAGCAGGTTCAGAGAGCAAGCACTCTGCCTCCCGAGTTAACCCTCTGCTGGGGTTAAAGGCATGTACCACCCTGCCCAGCTATACAAAGATTCTATTATCAATTAAAAAAAATAAGAATAAAAGAAAAAAGAAATGTTCCAGCTAGCTGCATGCTTCTGGCTTCTGTTACACTGCTTGCTTGCTTGCTTGCTTGCTTGCTTGCTTGCTTTACTCCCCATGCACCTGCCAACCAGGGAGTATTTTTCTGTTCTTTGCCTTTAAAAGCACCAAGTAAAATGCATTCATGGCCACTTTGTGAGATGTGTTTCTCTCTGGGCAGGCACCAGCAGACTTAGCACACACTCAGTTCAGACTTCAGTGGAGCTGAGTGGTCTTTGTGTCTCTACCTGTAACAGGAGACAGCTCATCCTTCACACTGTTCAAAGGAAAGAGTCCCAGGCCTGCAGAAAGACCTCAGCCGCCAAGAAGCACTAGGGAAGGGGACAAACCAGACAACTGCTGGAGCGGAAGCTTAGAAGATGGGACTGTCACCTAGTGTAAGCTGGACCAACCGAGTTTTTCTGATAACATTTCCAGACAAACTCACAAAAGAATCAGGAACTTGCCAGCAGTTCTCACAGAACTCCAGAACAAGTCATTTGACAAGAACTGCTCATGCATATTTAGGCACTGCTCACACTCATTTAACAGGAAGTTCCACTCTGAAGAATATCAAAGAAGCAAAAAGCAGAGTTAACAGCTCTAGATTTAAAAATGAAAACTGTACTCAGAGGCCATCTGCTGCGAGGCCACTGGTCCCTGTGGGACAATGCAGGAAACTTTATTGTGGCCATATCTGAGACTTCTGATATGCAATGAGCAGGGACTTCAGTCTATCATTACTTTAAAATAAGAAGTCTGCCATTATCTATGCCTTGAAGGCCTGTAGTTAAGTAAGGTAGGTTATAATTTCCTTTCCTTTGTGGCTAACTCTCATCCCAGGCTTCCTGACCAGGGTCCTGTCTGCACTGGTTATTTTTACTACCCCAGTGCTGGTTCAGTGGGATTGGAAATTCACAGTTCAGTTTGCAAATTAACTGAGATTTACTTTGTGTGATGGCTGATTTGTATTATCATCCCGGTTGGATTAAGAAATACCTAGGGTATTAGCCAAGCAAATCTCTGGGTGTGTGTGTCTGTGAAGGGATGGCCAGAGACAGGTCTGAAGGGCTCTAAGCTAATCCACAGATTAATACTTTGATGGGTTCATCGTGTGATGGTATTATTGGGAGGTGGAGAAAGGCAAGCGATGGGGCCTTGCTGAAGGGGGCTTTGAGGGGGTATCACACTTGGGATACTATCTCACCCTGATACTTTGCACACTTTCTGTCAAGAAGTGAAGAACAGCCTCTGTGCACACTCCCACAGGAGCCCATGCCTCTCCTCTAAATTGGTGGTGGAGGTGATAGTGTTATAGAGACACAGGAGAAAGCAATACACTTGGCTTCTCACATGCTTTTAAAACAGATATTGTCTTAGTCTGTATGGAGAATTTTTTTTCTTAATTGATGATACAGTTGTCTTTCTAATGCCTGCCTTTTGCCTCTGACTGGAATGCTAGCTACTGTCCCAGAACGCACTTCTTATGGTCTTGCCCATGACCCCGCCCCACATAACTGCCTCTGGCCACGTACAGCTCTTGTACTTGATCAGGAAAAGCGAGATCTACAAGGGTGGCTCCTCCTGGCACACAAGCCACCCTTGAGGCACACACACACTTGCCCGCAGCCAGAGGCAACCGGGAGGACAGTTTCCTGTTGCAAAGAGTGGCACTGTTCAGATATTTCAGAGCTAATGGGAGGCTGTGCTAGAGGGAAGGGCTTTGATGACAGAGCGTGATAGAATCAGTGATGTCCTAGCCTTGCTCACTGGGGCTGCTGGAGCAACGTGGAGGGTCAAGGGAGAGTTCTTGGTGAAGGCCTAAGGCTTGTAGGCATAAACCTGAGGTCTGTGGACCAGAGCTCATCAGTTCAACCAGACCCAAGAATTTGCCAAGGACCACAGGAGCGGCGATGCTTGGCCCATTGATACCTGATGAGCAGAGAGATGGGGAAGGCAGATGAAACTACACACACTAGAACCCAAGGAGCAGGGGCTTTCAGTCCAGTATGCCGTACAGATGTCAGCCATGACCGTCAGCACAGACTTGTGGCCACTGTGATGCCTGCGACCTGTTGTTTAGAAGCAGGGCTGGAGCTACTTCCCTTATGCAGAGAGCTTTCTTCGTTGCTGAAGTTCTTCAATAGACACCTGACTGCCCCAGGAAGCAGACCTGTGACTTAGTTTCCCTGAGAGCCCCTGAGCAAAGTGGCCCTGCCCATTATTTAGGATATACAGAAACCTTTTTTGCATAACTGTTTACATCAGACTTACACATATATGAGAAATTTAAAGTATGGGATGGAAAATTACATTGGAAACTAAGTTGAAATTGAAGTGTGTCATAATCCTTCAACATCTTATTCCCGTAACAGTTCTTTTCTTGGGTTTATCTGACAATATGATCGTGGTCAGCTTTCTCTGATGAGATTTTGAGGAAGCCATAGGTTGAGGCTGTGAGTTATGTCATAGTATTAAAGAAAAAGTTCATTCACAGTGCTTGTTTTCAGCAGACTTATTTTTAGGACCATCTTAACAGGTACAGGGACATGCCACAGGAGCCCAAGAACAGTGTGGGCAAGTGAGGGTTTAGAGTTAGAGAGTGGGGGGAAGGGAAGAATACCGGTGTGCCTCACTAAGAAAACATCAGGAATGAGGATTCCTGCCAAACAAACCTGACAGGATTCTTGCTGAAGGCAGGCAAGACAGCAGACCTTGCCCTAGAGTTGTAGAAAGGTTGATCAGATGTAAAAAGGTTGATCAGATGTGCAAGATGAGGAGCATGAGGTGAGGGTTATGGCTAACTCGGCCCAGCCGAGGCCTTGCTTGGGCTGGATTTTAAAGATTTATTATATGTAAGTACACTGTAGCTGTCTTCAGACGTACCAAAAGAGGGCGTCAGATCTCATTACAGATGGTTGTAAGCCACCATGTGGGTGCTGGGATTTGAACTCAAGACCTTCGAAAGAGCAGTCTGTGCTCTTACCCGCTGAGCCATCTCTCCAGCCCCTGGGCTGGATTTTAGATAAACATTCACAGATGACTTCTGAGGGTCAGCAGAGTGACTACAGTTTGGCCAAGCAGAGAAACTTTGTCAAAGGGCTTTTCCACCCACCATGTGAAAACCTTAAAAGGTTGCCCAAGAGGGCTGGAGAGATGTCTCAGAAGAGCACTGACTGCTCTTCCAGAGTTCCCGAGTTCAATTCCCAGCAACCACATGGTGGCTCATAACCATCTATAATGAAATCTGGCGCCCTCTTCTGGCCTGCAGGCATCCATGCAGGCAGACTGCTGAATACATAAATCTTTAAAAAAAAAAAAAAAAAAGGCCGCTGGCCGCTGGCCGCTGTCCCACACACCTTTATCACCACACTTGCGTTTTCTTCCTTAAGGTTTTTCCCAGATTCCCCAGGGATTGTTTCTCTTTCAACTAACATATGAAAATTATGCGTGCACATCTTATTTTCCCAGTTGCCAAATATATGTGTAAGCAACACTACTGGTAGACATGTGTTCAAATAAGATAAAGGCTACATTTTTCCTGTATGAATCTACATGTAATATGTTTATTTGCTACATTGAGTTCTTCAAACCTGGGAAATTCTAGGACCTCAGAGTGCATAGCCACGGCACGTATACAAGGTGAGGGTCGCATCACTGGGCTCCACAGAGGGCTCCCCCACTTCCTCAGCTTCCCCTGGCACATGAAATCTAGGCAGCAGTCTCTGAAAGCCGGCCGGGGACAGTGCAGAAGCCAAGGTGCAGTGTGCCACTCCCAAGGTCTCCATCAAGTCCTGCACATTCTTCTGTGCCCCTACCCATTAGCAGAGAGCTTGCCTTCTTGGAGTTCCTTTACACACAGCAGTGTGATTCTCACAGTCTCTGTGCTCCCCTCTTTCTCCCTGGGGCCTGCGATAGAGCCAACCCACAAGCAAATGGCTCAGTTTCATATTCCTGTCTAAGGTGAGAGAGAGAGGCTTTGTAACACGTTAGCATGGTGTGTGGCAACAGCAGAGGTGTTGTAGCTTATTATCCTGTATTTGCTTCCTTCTAATTTTCTTTAATTTGCTGTTTGCTTGCTTGCTTGCTTCCTTACGTTATTTATTGACAGCGCCTGCGCTGCCACGGTACCGGGTATCGGGCGTAGGCCTGGGGGATTAACAAAAAACACAGACATGGGTCATTCTGCAAGGAGAATGCCAAAGCTTTACTGAGAGACCAGCAATATATGACTAGAGGCCAGGGAAGGGAACAGGGGAAAAAAAATCAATTATAGTCATAGGTCAGGCACCTGGGAAGTCCGTACCACACCAGGCAGGAAGGCAGGAATCAAGCTAAGCCACGGGATGTTTTGCTCTCAAGAAACCTGTGCAAAAAGCTCAGCTGGGGGTGTTGAGCCAAGCTCTCTGGTTCCCAACAACTCCCCCTTTTTTATTTTTTTAAGAATAAATAGTCTGTCTTAGGACACCTTCCGTCCAACTCCTGTTACCCGTCTCTGGGAATCTCTGCCAGTCCCAGAGCCCCTGTATTAGGTTGGTGTGGACTGCAAAGGAGTTGCCCGTCATAGACTAACTATTCTCGTTACAGGCTGAACCAAATTTGAGCAGATGTATTATCCTGTCCCTAAGCACTTGTTCAATTACTGCTCTGGACTGGTTTTGTTGTTTGCACATACAGTTTAGCAGGAACAATCCCAATGTGGCAGCTCCACAAGCCAAAAACCCAAGTGCCGTAGACCCACACCTTTTTTAATCAGGGGTGGCAATAATGCCAAAGTCTCTCTGATGGTAATACAAGGTGACAGGGAATCTCCCTTCATTATTTAGAGGCATAGACACAATTCCAGGAAGTCTTCAACCACAGCAGCATCTTCATACTCTCAGTAGTTTGTCAGTACACACAATCTGCTAGAACAATTCAATTTCTTCTTGTCTTCTTTCTGTTCATGAGACTTTTCAAACTACAGAAGATGGGACTGAAACACATGGTTTAGTATTCAAGGAATCATTGCAAAGCACAAGACAGGAGTCAAGAAATGAAGTTCTATCTAGCATAAACTATTCTCTAACATAAGATGTAAGGTAATATTACTCTGTTCAATCGAGGGCTGGATAAGGTTCATATGCTGGAGGAACAGAAGCCCCCTCTTCTTTAAAGAAAGGATTTTTACTAGGTGGTCGGGAAGCGGACACTCTTTGCTCTTTACATTTCTTTAATTTTAATTTCAATTCCTCTCTTTTTCTAAAATTTCCTCCTCAGATAATTCTGTCTCACTCTCTGATTTGGATGCATTCAAAGACTCCTTTGAGGCATCAGCTTGTGCTACTCTGAAAGCTCTTTTAATCTCAAACATCTGATCCTTAACCTTAGCATCGGTATTCAAGAGAGCATCCTTGACTAGTCTCCACAGAGCGAAGGCAGTCACAGGAATGCTTTCTGGCCCCGCTTTCTGAAATGTCCTTTGCAAGTCTGTCTTAACTTGGAATATTGCTTCTACCACTGTTTGTTCTACAACAAAGCTTGTGAAAAAGTGGCAACAGGCCTATACCGACCACAGCTGTTTTTAACGTTTATCATTCTTGAAATCATAAAGTTTGTCTGCAAGTTCTTATGTTTGAATGCATGACAGTACAACTTATTATACCTCATTAAAAAGTCATTGTTTTAAATCTTATTCCTTATAAGTCTAATTTCTAGGATAAGAATTACATAAAATATTATGCCAATTTAGAAGTATCTTAGAGGCCTGTTTTTCCTGGGTTGGGTCATGCCATGTGTTGTTGTTTAATATAATTCCAACCCCGAGTTACCAGTTTTAAACTAACTTTTTGTTACCAATGTAATAATTTTTAATCATGCCCAATACCTTATAAGCCAATACTCTATAGTCAAGACATGCAAAACATACTTATACCTTTAAGACCAATCAGAAACAAAAATGAAGCAACTACATGAATCTTATAAATTTAAACCAAACTTTGTTTTTTCTAGCTGCAACTTCAAGAGAAAAAGCACTTTGTACCCAATAGGAGAAATAACTATCAGCTTACTTGCCCTAGAACTTGAGAAGCTGCTGGCCCTTTTAAAAGCAGCTTTTCTCTAGCTGTGCTTGACTCCTAGCTAAATGCAGGGCAGCTTAAATCAGCCTCTGCTGTGTAAATTGAAACTGGATCAAGAGATGGACCTCCAGTAGATAAAGTTTTTACCAATTTTTCTTTTCAACATGAAATAAAGTTTTTACCAATTTTTCTTTTCAACATGAAACATAGGACAATCATTCAAACAACGAAACAAGGACAGACACATGTGGACAAATTGGTGCACCAAAGATAATACACAGAGAGGAAAGAGCACTTGTAACCAGTACTAATAATATCTCCAGTAGAGCCCATAGAGGAAACAGGACGTCTCCGTGTTTCCCCTTGTCCCTAAGAGAGTTTTGAATCCATTTTCCTTCTTTCTCTTTCTCTTCCATGTTTCTAAAATCTGTTTCTTGTCTTTTACTCTTTTTATTTTATTTTATTTTATGCCCCATTCCTCTTGCCTGATGCAGTTTTAGACTGCTGACAATTTGCCTAATAAAATTCACCATCCCAATTTGCTGTCACACCCTAGCTGTTTTAACCTTGAACCCAATACCTGTTACCTAAGCAGAACCCCCAGTTGATTCACCAATTTTAAGGTGGAACTTGTTATCCCCATGGCGCCATCCTGTACTCACTTTTACTTTGTTTCTTGCAACATATATTCCCCAATACGTTCCTCTTCCTTTCGCCGGCCGGCTTTTCTTGGAACGATCCCGTCAGGTGCTCCTCTCTTTCCTGATCTCAGTGGGACCTCCATTTAACAGCGCCCGTGCTGCCACGGTACCAAGTATCGGGCGTAGGCCTGGGGGATTAACAAAAAACACAGACACAGATCATTCTGCAAGGAGAATGCCAAAGCTTTACTGAGAGATCAGCAATATATATACTAGAGGCCAGGGAAGGAACAGGAGAAAACAATTATAGTCATAGATCAGGCACCTGGGAAGTCCATACCACACCGGGCAGGAAGGCAGGAATCAAGCTAAGCCACGGGATGTTTTGCTCTCAAGAAACCTGTGCAAAAAGCTCAGCTGGGGGTGTTGAGCCAAGCTCTCTGGTTCCCAACAATTTATTTATATTTATTTTGAGGTCAGATCTTCCTATCTCATACTGGTCCAGAAGTCTAGAATATTACCCGTTCTCCTGCCTTAGCTTATCAAGTGCTGGGATTATAGAGATTCATAACACACCCAGTATAGAAACAGCCCTCTAGGTATGCATGTGTCTATGTGCATGTGTGCACATGTATGTGTGTGTGAATGTGTATATGTATGTGTATATGTGTATGTGTGTATGTGTGTATATGTGTGTGTATATATGTGAATGTGTGTGTGCATGTGTGTATGCATGCGTGCATGTATGTATATGTATGTATGTATGTGTATATGTGTGCGTGTGTGCATGTATGTGCGCATGTGTGTATGTATGTATATGTGTGTATGTATATATGTGTATGTGTGTGTGTGTGTGTGTGTGTTATTCATTTTATTTCTCAGTGCTGATGATAGCCCAGAATCTCCTTTTATTAGGCAAATAGTCCGGCACTCAGCTATATTCCTGACCACAGTCTTGTATCCTAGACCGCTACCTACATGACATGAATGCTTATTACTGATTTTCTCTCTCCTTGACATAGTTAACAAATATCTTTAAGAAGTACTCCGTGGCTGCTTATACATTTTTGTGATGTCCTGATTTCAAGTTTAAAATAAGATTTCTTCGTTATAAAGCAGTGTATGTTCAGCATTCTCAGCATGGTGCCGAGACGGGCACTGCAGTGCATGAGCAGCCTGCCTCATGTCGCCTGAGTGACCGGAGGGCACGTCCCAGGTCTGGGCTGACTATGACTTTTTAAGTTTTCCTGTTCAATAGCACACACACATACATTTACTTGAAAAAATAGTCATAAATGCATCATTTGAAAGCGGTTTTGCTACTGCCAACTTTTACAATTAGCACTTTATAGTCTTTTCAAAATAGAAGATCAATATTGCAATAATTCTCAACACAACAGCCATTCATATTATGGTGCGACCACTCGGAAAAGAAATAAACCACAGGGAACAAAGTCAGCAGGTAGTGTAGTCCTGAGGTGGCTTCCAGAGGGAAGGTGCCCACAGATAGCCTGGAGAGAACTGAGGACTGCGCCTCCACCCACCCTCCTCAGTGAGCAGTCAGGACCCTGCACATCCAGGACCCCTGTCACACTGGCCCCCAAACTGCCCTCCTTTAAGATCATAAAATATGGATGGATTCTGTTTTCCAAATTAATGACATTAAATATTTTTAAGACACCAGAAGGAACACTCTTTTCCACTGCGCAATGAACCTAACATAAACAGTTCCATAAACAGTTGTCACTTTGGGGACATGAATATTTAATAGACCATTTCATTGTCAGGAACTCAAAGGTACTCGGAATCCACATTGCTCACATTTAGCAGGCCCCTCCTATTGATTCATGCTTGCAAATGAAATGTAAAGATACGCTATTGAAAAATCTGCCAGTGATTAAGGAAAGTGATTTATGAGCTAGACCGTAATCTAATATCCTGATTTTATGAGGAGTGGTTTTGGCCTCGTGTCAAGTTTGAGGTAGCCGTGGGTTTCATAGATACGGTTGCTAAGTACAGGAGAAAACTGTGAACTCTCCCTCAAAAATAGCAAGGGGGTTGCTCACCACTCCCACGACACAGAGCCTGGCCCGGCAAGGACACACAGCAGAGGGGTCCCTGTCAGGCGAGAGGTGAGGGTCCAAGCCCGCTGAGAGACTATGCTGTGTATTTTCACGGTGATGAGGCATTCTGAAGATGCTCCAGCTTCTTCCGGGAGTTAGCTGTCCATAGGGCTGTATATGCAAACGGAGCATCTCCTGGGAGTTAGCTGTCCAAACGGAGAAAGAACGCCCTGCCAGGTAGTCAGATTCCTGTGGGGTCAGCTAGCAGCACTTTATTAACCTCGGTTTCCTAAGAATAGACAGCTCAGAAATCTCAAACTAGAATTTCCTAAAAATTAGAATGGTCAAAAACCAAAGCAGGCAGTTCAGTGGCAAGCATCACAGTTGCGGGTCAGTTCAGGCCGGGCCCGCAGGGCACGAGTTACCTGTGGCGAGATGGTGTTGTGTCCTTGGCCCGTGTGCTAAGTGACCTGCCAAAGTGTGAAGCGGCTGTGTGGTGGAGTCCAGAATCCTCTGTCATACGTCCACCGTCCCTGTATGGACACTCAGGAGACAGCTCTGCACAGTCAGGCCTTCCATATGTCCACAGCCGTACACACACTGGCCGTTCTCCACCTGAAACACTGACTGTGCAGGATTCCCCGTCGATCTGTGCAGGGCCGGGCTGCTCCTAAGACAGCTCTGTGTGCCTCGGTGGTGGGTGGCTCAGCTGTAAATGTCTACTCCTGTTTAGTAGTATACCACTCACATTCCCAAAGCAGCCAGCCAGAGACGTGCTGGAAACCAGAACAAGAAGATCTCAAAGTTAAGGCCAGCCCAGCCTGGGCTTTATAGGAAGCCCCTATCTCAAGAAAAATAAAAGAATAGTTGCTATGTTTTTATTCCAGGGTGATGGGAGATTAAATTTTGCACTAATAAAACATCACTTGTAGCCCTAAAAAAAATTACACTAGGTGTCACAATTGTAACAGCTGTGTGTATATTTTTGCAGAGCACTGGATAGAGTATCCATTTGAACTGTGGTTAATAGTAAGGTTTAGGTGATGTGGTCAGTTACGGTAAAGTTAAGAATCACTGAAGTAAATTGTTTGAATTCCTTTTTACTAAAGCTGTAAGAATCCTAACGGAGGGGCTGGAGAGATGGCTTAGCAGGGAAGAGCACCAACTGCTCTTCCACAGGTCCTGAGTTCAAATCCCAGCAACCACATGTGGCTCACAACCATCCATAACGGAGATCTGGCGCCCTCTTCTGGGGTCTAAAGACAGCTACAGTGTACTTACATACAATAAATAAATAAATAAATAAATAAATAAATAAATAAATAAATAAATACTTTTTTATTTTTTTTAAAAAGTAAAAGAAGGAATCCCGGTGGAAGATATATTTAAGTTAAATGTGGTTGTTCAGGCTCTATCATCCTAAAAATCACTGCCTTTGGGTTTTTTAACAGATGTGGATCTTCCCGACCAACCAAAAAGGCGAAGAATAAGAAGACACAAATCAAAGAAGAAAATCAAAACCCTCAGTGACGTCACCGCAACGCAAACCGACCTGGAGACACAGCAAGAGAAACCGCCCCCGCCGCATCCAGACGCCCCCGCCATGAGCAAAAACAAAAGAAGGAAGCTGAAGGCAAAGCTGCGGCTGAGGAGGAAGAGAGAAGCTGGCGTAGCCACCAGGGCCTCCGGGGTCACCTTCACCTACCAGCCCGAGAGCAGCGAGGAGGCAGAGGCGGAGGAGGATGTGGGAGCAGAGGATGAAGAAGATCCTGAGCAGTCTGCCGCAGACTCCGCCCAGGAAGACACCGAGCTCGCCAGCAGCAGGGCGGACGGCGTCCTGAGTTTTCTGAAGTCCACACAAGAAATTTATTTCTGCGATGGTAGGCGTCCCTACCCCGTCTCCCTTTGAATAACGGCATCCACTTAGTAGTTGGAAAACAGCCCGGGGCAGTCAGAGACTTACCCTGTGACAGGACTAAACACACCGCAGTCTTGTCTTGGTCCGACCTGTTGTCCTCCTCGCTCTGATAAAACACCTGGCAGAAGTAACTTGCAGGAGAAAGGACTGGCTGGCTTTTGTTTCTATGTTGTGTTACACAGAAGGAAGAATGCTCATTCTGCTGGGCTTATAGAACCCAGGACCACCAGCCCAGGGCTGGCACCACCCACAGGGGCCCTCCCACCCTTCATCACTAATTGAGAAAATGCCCCACAGCCTGATCTCGTGGAGGCACTTCCCCAAGGGAGGCTCCTTTCTCTGTGCTAACTCCAGCCTGTGTCCTGTCGACACACAAACCCAGCAGGTACAGGCCGCCTCCCCAGAGTCGCTGGCATGGCGGCACTCCTGTTTCTTCCCAGAGTTCTTTCCCGCTCTGTCCTGGGCGCTTGTTAGGTACCACACATCCTGTCCCGAGGAATGCGTGCTTGGGGACTCCTGAGGGAGCAGGGGTTTGTCTTGAAACTAAGAATCTGCGGCCTCTTTCAGATACATCGAGAGATGATCCAGCGGTGCGCGATCCAGCGGTGCGCGATTCTGCTGTGTGCGATCCAGCGGTGTGCGATCCAGCGGTGCGCGATCCAGCGGTGCGCGTGGAAGTGGCCGAGGAGCTGCTCCGCGTCCTCGAGTCCGGCCACATGCCTCCCACAGACATCCTCATCCTGGACCACATGAAGACCTTGCTGCTTCTGCAGGACACCGAGAGGCTGAAGAGCGCCCTGAAGATGTTCCCAGAGCACTGTGTGATGCCGCCAGGTAAGTGCCATCTCCGGTCATAGACCTAGAACAGAACCCACAGAGAAAGGGCGTCCGTGTGCTTCCGGTTGGCATAAAAAAGACGTCTCATGATGTATCCAGAAACCTATACACTATCTGATATTTGGCCTTTGAGTTTCCAGTTTTGGGGGGCCACTTGCTCTAAGTTTAATTAGAAGTAGAGTAATTCTCTTCCCCCCCCTCTCTTCTTTCTTTTTTTCTTTACTGCGGACTGGATAGAGGGTAAAGTTGTCTGTCTTCCAGTTAAAATCTCAGCCTTAGAAGACTTAGGCGGAGTATTGCTGTGGTGATCTTTCTCCTCACCTCTCCGATCCTTTTCAGCGATGCACTCTGTAAACTGTGCTGTGGCATCAGGCCTGGAGCGTGGCCCTGTTAAGGCCCCGAGGTTTGTTCGGAAGGGACGGAGGGGTTTGAGGGGCAGCCGTCCCCTAGATGGAACTGAGGGGAAGATGGAGGCCAAAGGCTTTTTTTAATGACAGATGAATGAGGAATCACAAGAGCGATGAACAAAGATGGCCCGCAGCAGGCCTGGCCTCGGGACACGTGGAAAAGAGACCGGAGAAGGCGTGGGACAGAGACACCCACTAATGAGGAAGTGCGTGCGTGTGGAGAACAGATGTGTGTCTGGGAAGAAGGGGCCTCAGATACTCCACCATCACAGGCCAGCAGTCAGTAGGCCTTTTTTCATGCCTGCTGTGTTAAGTGTTTGACAGATTTCATATTTACAATAAGGTTTTATGCCAAACTGCAAAAGGTTTATAAATAAATAAATAAATAAATAAATAAGTAAATAAATAAATAAATGCTGCTGGAGAGATGGCTCAGTGGTTAAGAGCACTGACTGCTCTTCTGGAGGTCCTGAGTTCAAATCCCAGCAACCACGTGGTGGCTCACAGCCATCTGTAATGAGATCTGACACCCTCTTCTGGTGTGTCTAAAGCCAGCTACAGTGTACTTACATATAATAATAAATAAATCTTTAAAAAAAAATTAAATAAGCTGGGTGGTGGTGGTGCACGCCTTTAATCCTAGCCCTTGGGAGGCGGAAGCAGGCAATTTCTGAGTTCAAGGCCAGCCTGGTCTACAGAGTGAGTTCCAGGACAGCCAGGGCTACACAGAGAAACCCTGTCTCAAAAAACCAAAATAAATAAATAAATAAATAAATAAATAAATAGTGCTGAGAGATGGCTCAGTGGTTAAGAGCACTGACTGCTCTTCTGGAGGTCCTGAGTTCAAATCCCAGCAACCACATGGTGGCTCACAGACATCTGTAATAAGATCTGACACCCTCTTCTGGTGTGTCTAAAGCCAGCTACAGTGTACTTACATATAATAATAAATAAATCTTTTTAAAAAATTAAATAAGCTGGGCAGTGGTGGCACACACCTTTAATCCTAGCTCATGGGAGGCTGAGGCAGGCAGATTTCTGAGTTCAAGGCCAGCCTGGTCTACAGAGTGAGTTCCAGGACAGCCAGGGCTACACAGAGAAACCCTGTCTCAAAAAACCAAAATAAATAAATAAATAAATAAATAAATAAATAAATAGTGCTGAGAGATGGCTCAGTGGTTAAGAGCACTGACTGCTCTTCTGGAGGTCCTGAGTTCAAATCCCAGCAACCACATGGTGGCTCACAGACATCTGTAATAAGATCTGACACCCTCTTCTGGTGTGTCTAAAGCCAGCTACAGTGTACTTACATATAATAATAAATAAATCTTTTTAAAAAATTAAATAAGCTGGGCAGTGGTGGCACACACCTTTAATCCTAGCTCATGGGAGGCTGAGGCAGGCAGATTTCTGAGTTCAAGGCCAGCCTGGTCTACAGAGTGAGTTCCAGGACAGCCAGAGCTATAGAGAGAAACCCTGTCTCAGAAAACCAAAATAAATAAATAAATAAATAAATAAATAAATAAATAGTGCTGAGAGATGGCTCAGTGGTTAAGAGCACTGACTGCTCTTCTGGAGGTCCTGAGTTCAAATCCCAGCAACCACATGGTGGCTCACAGACATCTGTAATAAGATCTGACACCCTCTTCTGGTGTGTCTAAAGCCAGCTACAGTGTACTTACATATAATAATAAATAAATCTTTTTAAAAAATTAAATAAGCTGGGCAGTGGTGGCACACACCTTTAATCCTAGCTCATGGGAGGCTGAGGCAGGCAGATTTCTGAGTTCAAGGCCAGCCTGGTCTACAGAGTGAGTTCCAGGACAGCCAGAGCTATAGAGAGAAACCCTGTCTCAGAAAACCAAAAGAGAGAAAGAAAGGAAGGAAGGAAGGAAGGAAGGAAGGAAGGAAGGAAGGAAGGAAGGAAGGAAGGAAGGAAGGTACAGAGATGGCTCAGCAGGCTTGAGCACTCGCTGTGTGCAAAGGGCCTGACTGTGAGCCCCAGCTCCCACCTAGAAGAACAGGTGAGCGTGCACCTGTGTGTCTGCAGTGCAGAGACACAGATCCCACAAGACTGCCAGCCAGCCTGTCCAGATGATGGGCTTGCACCTCCAGGAGCGCTCTTAGAGAAATAAGGGGGACCCGTAGAGTTAGACACGGGTTCTCCCTTTGCTTCTGCTTGTGCACATAAGGTAGAGACACCACAACACACGTGCCACACTACACACCACATAACCACAACACACAACCCAAAACCACACACTTTACACCACACAACAACACACACACCACATAACCACACACTTCACACCATGCATGCCACACCACACAAAAATAATGTTTTTAAAACTTAAAAAGCGGGCTGGAGAGATGGCTCAGCGGTTAAGATAAGCCATCACTGACTGCTCTTCCAAAGGTCCTGAGTTCAAGTCCCAGCAACCACATGGTGGCTCCCAGCCATACTTCATGAGTTCTGACGCCCTCTTCTGGAGTGTCTGAAGACAGCTTCAATGTATTCACATATAATAAATAAATAAATCTTTTTTAAAAACTTAAAAAGTAAACTGTATAAAGCTAGTTTTGTTCAGTTAAGCCAATGAGAACTTTTCATGAGATGAAGTCAGTTTTCTCTCAGTTGGCCTGTTCTGGCACTTTCTGTATGTATCCTGAATCCCATGTAGCGTGTAGCGTGTAGCCTGTGGGGGAGGGGAGACACTTGTGAAAGCCGCTGAGCCACTGGTTCTGCCTTAAACAGATTCTATCTCAGGCACATTTGCCGTGAGCAGTGGGTGGAACTGAACCTGTTTCTGGCACAGGGTCCCTCCACGCACGCGTCTGCTGAGCTGACCTGTGTCACAGATCCTTACAGATAAGTCAGGGCTGTCTGCACTCAGCTCTCCTTATAGTCACTGTGCCAAAGTTCACTTACATTATCCAAACAGAGAGCAGAAAACCTAAGGAGAGGTCAAACACCTTGTCCATCAGGAAAAAAAATATCGGGAGGATCTCAGAGGGTTTGTGTGAAATAAAGTTGGACCCCGCCCTCAGCACCAGAGCTCCCAGATACTACACCCGACACAGTTTGGAAGTAAAGACCACATGGCCCAGAGGTCTGACCAGACCTAGGCGGGGTCTCCTCTGTCCCCATTCTCTAAGACCTCCAGCCCTTTTTGTTTTTTGTTTTTTGGTTTTTTTCTTAATGCTTTTGGGTGCTTTTAGAACAAGATTCTTCCCTTTCTTTTTTTTCTTTTCTTTTTTATTATTTTTTATTTATTATATGTAAGTACACAGTAGCTGTCTTCAGACACCCCAGAAGAAGGCATCAGATCCCATTATGGTTGTGAGCCACCATGTGGTTGCTGGGATTTGAACTCAGAACGTTTGGAAGAGCAGTCAGTGCTCTTAACTGCTGAGCCAGCTCTCCAGCCCATAAGAGCTGCAAACTTTAGAGCTGTCCTAAACTAAACCTTAGGAGGCATGTCCAGCCTGGAGCTCACAGGCAGCGCAGGGTGACTCCAAAGCCTATGTTTGAGGCAAGGCCTGAGTCGGGCTGCAGCCGCCTTGGGAAGGAGCTGCAGGATTGGCAGGGTATGTCAGAGATGTGCCTGTCTCCCTGGTCAGTTCTGTCATGAAAACCGCAGGCTGTGCAGCTTCTGGTCCACACCGCTTAGGGTTCTGCTTTCCTTGACAGAAGCATCTATTATTCTCTTTCCGTTTCTATTGTCACTGGATCTCCGTCAGCTTGGACACCAAGATAGCATCTTGTTAGATTCTTTCAGGGTTTTCTCTGGGCCCAAGGGCTAAGACCTGTAAAATAATTACTATTTATGGTTTTATTTTTGTTTGTTTTGCTTTTGTTTTGCCTTACAGACCATGCCAGAATAATCTCAGCCTTCTTTAATTACTGGATCACGAAGATTCTTCCTGAAGAAAGCAGTGAATAAACCCAGCACCGCTTAAGAAGAAGAACTGTCATTAACATGAAGGTGTTGACATGCATGGGGTGCGAGCTCACACTTCCTGCTTGGACATAAGGAGTTATTTATTATTAGGTTTTGTTTTATTTTGTTTTGTTTTGTTTTGTTTTTTGTGAGTCAAACCCTCAAGACATTGAAGACATTTCTACCACCTTCATTTCTGTGTTTGTGTATCATAGGTAAGGTATCATCTGAGGCTTTAAGTGAGAAATCGGGGTAAAATGAAAGCCATCTACTTACTTACTGCTATGTATATATTGAATTACCTCATAAACTGATTGTTTTTTGATACCTGTAACAAAAGTAGATATTTTACTAAATAAACTATATAGTTTGACATTACCGTATTTGTGATAAGATTATACATCACCTCGTGTGTGAGAACCCAGTGCCTTGGGAGGTAGCCCACAGGTAGAAACACTACCTCTGCAGTGTGGTGTCTGGAGCTTGGTCACCGAAGCCCAGAGCTCTTGTGACAGCACCCCTATAATGTAGTCCCAGCACAGCCACGGTCGGGGCAAGGCGGAGATGGGAGAATTTCCTAGGGGTCACCAGCGGGCTCCCCGAAGCAGCGCAGCGGCAGAAGCACGCCTGCCTCAAGAAGGGGAAGGCGGGGGCCTGCTCCTGAGAGTCATCCATCGTGGCACATGTGTGTACGCACACTCACAGTCACACATGCACATGAGACAATTGACATATTCTAAAATGCCTCATGGGCATGATAAGTTCTATACAGGTACCAAAAAGTTTACAGTTTTGTTACAGATAAATTGATTCTCTTCCTGCTTATCTACATTAGAAATCATATGAAGAATCTGTTTTTCTTTCTTTCTTTCTTTCTTTCTTTCTTTCTTTCTTTCTTTCTTTCTTTCTTTCGTCTTTCTTTGTACTATGGGGACAGCCACCAGGTTTAAGTTCTCAAAGCATTAGTCACTTGACCTCACAGGTGCTGGGGAAGACACAGACTCACCAGGAGTCCTTAGCTCTCTCCATGAAAAAACAACTTTAGTGTGAATAGTATGGATAAGATAAGGGTCACCCAGTCACCCTGGAGTGGTAGTCTGTCCCCGCTGTCCTACTGTGACACTCCTCAGACTCTGGCTTTGTAAGTCTGTGCCTCCGTACCTAGCTTAATTTGTGTCTTTTACAAATGAGACATTTATTAGAGGTGTCCAACACACAGCCAAGGGACTGCTTGCTCAGGATAGCAGCTGTGCATATAGCCAAATACACAAAATTGTAAACTTACTTAAAACAATAAGAATTTTTCTTTTTCTCTTTCTTTCTTTCTTTTTTTCTTTCTTTCTTTCTTTCTTTCTTTCTTTCTTTCTTTCTTTCTTTCTTTCTTTCTTTCTTCCTTCCTTCCTTCCCTTTCTTTCTCTTTCTTTCTTTTTTCTTTTTCCAGTGTTGATCTTGGTTTTTTGAAACTGGTTGTCTGTCTCACTGGCTATCCTAGAACTCACTCTGTAGACCAGTCTAGCCTCAAACTCACAGAGATTCACTTGCCTTTGCCTGGCATTAAGAGTGTGTGCTCCCAGCCGGGCGGTGGTGGTGCACGCCTGTAATCCCAGCACTCCAGGAGGCAGAGGCAGGCAGATTTCTGAGTTCGAGGACAGCCAGGGCTACACAGAGAAACCCTGTCTTGAAAAAACAAAAACAAAAAAACAAAAACAAAAAACAAAAAGAACAAGAGTGTGTGCTCCCAGGACTAGAGAGATGGCTCAGAGGTTCCGAAAGTCCTAAGTTCAAATCCCAACAACCGCATGGTGGTTCACAACCATCCGTCATGAGATCTGATGCCCTCTTAAATAAATAAATAAATAAATAAATAAATAAATAAATAAAATAAAATAAAATCTTTGGGCCAGAGCAAGCAGATGTTCTGAGTTCAATTCCCAGCAACCACATGCTGGCTCACAACCATCTGTGCAGCTACAGTATACTCATATACATAGAATAAATGAATAAATCTTTAAAAAAAAAAGTGTGCTCCCATGCCTGTTCATTTTTGTAAAACTCATATGTTTAAGTATGAACACCCTAAATGACAACATTGGGTCACAGTGTTCAGCAAAATAAATGTATAATGCCCTTGATCCTTGGACACATTTGTGGCTATAGTTTTACAGTGGTTGCAGCTTCCCGTGTGCAGTGTGCCGTCAGGTAGTCCATGCCCTTGTCACTGTTGAATGACCTGCAGAGATGCTTCCGCCCATGGCTGCAAATGACAGGTACGTGGTGTTAGAGGATTGGTGCGTGCTCTCATCTGAGTAATAAAGGTAGCTCTGCCCCTCGGCAGCGCTGTGTAATCGCCTGCCACACTTTACAAGCCGCCCTCCGCTAGCCCAAGCTTTGCTGTCTTCCTGTCGATTACTTTCATAATAAAATTAAATGTCGTCCTGTATCTATTATTACTTGGTTAATCCCAACACAGCTTCTATGGTGTCTAAGCCAAAACCCCAAAAGGGGAAAATTACGCACAAAAAAAGTTTGCTCAACAAAAAGGAGACAGATGTTGTTGTTGTTGTTGTTGTTGTTGCAAATAATAGGCACTGTTTCCTTTGAGAGACTGTTCAGATTCCCAGAGAATCGTTGGAGTGCTTGCCTGGTTCCTGTCTGTGTGGTGCCCATGGAAGCAGAAGAGAGTATCAGAACTTTGGAACTGGAGTTGTGGATGCATGTGAGCCACTGTGTGGGTGTTGAGAATCACACTCAGGTCCCCCTGCAGGGTAAAATAACAATTGTCCTAACCACTGAGCAATCCCTCCAGCCCCTTAACCAAAAATGAATTAAGTTACAACCCAAATTCTATTGTAAAAGCTAGTTATATAGTCACATCTTGAATGGCAAAAGGAAAAAAAAAAGCCAAAACCATTTTCTGATAGTGATTTTATTAGAAAATATAGGGAAATCTTGGCAGATGTAATGTCACCGAAAAGCAGGGAGAGATTTCTAAAATCAGCTTGCCTCACTAGACTACAGCCAGGAAAACTGGAAAAACAGGAAAGTCTTTTGAAAGTTTTGGAGTGTAGGAGAGCTGATTTGAACCATAGCTTTAGCGATGGATGACCACACTATGCTAACAATACCACTCAACTCACTGTTTTTACTAGAGGTATTGATAATTAATTTAATGCCATTGAAGAAATGGCATCTTTAATTGTATTAAAGGACACAGCTGGATGGAGAGGTTTATACAAAGCAATAAAACATGCTGAAGCAGGTGCTGGAGACAGGTGGCTCAGCGGTTGTGAGCAGGTGCTGATCTCGCAGAGGACCCAGGTTCAGTTCCTAGTACCCACCCCACCCACACGGTGGCTCACAACCAGCAATTTCAGTTCCGGGTGATTGGATGTCTTGTTTTGACCTTTGCGGGCATCAGGTATGCACACAGTGTTCATAAATACGCACAGGAAAAATATTCATGCATATAAAAGAAGTTGGAACAATAATTTTTGTTCATTGTCAGCATATCTTGTGTAGTTATTCATTTATTGTTGGTGTCCTGCTGATGACAGATAAAAGAGAGGGACTTGTAAAACTCATCAAAGATGATGCAGTTTCCACCCAAATTTCACATTTAATGAGGCATCATGGCATAATGCATCAGGAAAATGTGTGCACAGGATCATTAAGAATGGAAAAGAACACCACGCAAATCGTCAACTCTGAACTTCACAAAAAGCAAGCGTGAGGTCGTTGACGACTCCAGAAATGCTTTAAAGACAGCTAAGCCAGGGCCAAGTGTTACAAGATTTATGACTTGTCACATCAAAGTCCTTTATGGTATCAAAACAAAATTTATTCCAGAACTTGACAGTGAAAACAGGTTTACAAATTTAGCATCTTTTAGTGGATTTAACTACTTGTTCAAAGGAATTAAGCATGTGTCCTCAAAAACCAGCTCTCGGTGCATGTCAAATCTTGACAGCTTTCAAAGGAAGCTGAAATTATGATTGTGAGTCCCAGGTAAGGCTAAGGTTGTTTGGATTTTGATGCACTGATTAAACACAATGTTGGGGGACAAAATTGTAACCTCGATGTTTTGATTGGGGGGGGGGGTGGTTCGAGACAGGGTTTCTCTGTGTAGCACTGGCTGTTCTGGAACTCATACTGTAGATCAGGCTGGCCTTGAACTCAGAAATCCACCTGCCTCTGCCTCCCAAGTGCTGGGATTAAAGGCGTGTGCCACCACTGCCCAGCTTTGATATTAGATTTTTAAAACACTTCATACAGTCCAGGAAAATATCAGTACTTAAGTATATTTGTGACTCCCATTTTCCATTGACTTAAATATGTTACCTGCCAATTTTCAAACAGAATGCACAGTGTTGCCAATGACATTCAAGTTAAAGAAAAAAAAAAGAGACATGGTGTCCTAGAACTCGCTGTGTAGACCAAGCTGGCTACAACTCAGAGTTCCATCTGCCTCAGCCTCCCTGTGCCAGGGTCAAAAGCGTGCGCCATCACGGCCAGCAGAGAAAGTCTCTATTGTATCTCTTTATTCTAGGTTCCTTCCCTCACAGAAACAAACATTATTTCACAGGTCCACCCTTTTCAGGTAATCCCATTTCCACATCCACAGAACCTATAGCCATAAGCAGCTATCTTCAAGAATAGAGCACACTTGAACAAGATATTTGATGAGCAGCTTGAGAACGCATCCAAGAATCGCAACTACATCTGTCAAACGGGATCTTGGTGCCTTCATTCTCAAATAAAGCATCGAGCCTCGCTCTGGTTTTTTGCTGCCCTCTTTTATAATAAATGAATAAATCAGTGAGGTGTTATTAATTATATGGGGGGTGTTTTCTTTATTAGCGATAGCACACATGGGACCTCTTTCTGTACAAGATGCTTCATAATTACTACTAAGATGTGGGGTCTTTTATCTGCTGTGGTAGAAATTGTAAAAATTGGGGCTGGAGAGATGGCTCAGCGGTTAAGAGCACTGACTGCTCTTCTGAAGGTCCTGAGTTCAAATCCCAGCAACCACATGGTGGCTGGCAACCATCTGTAATGAGATCAGATCCCCTCTACTGATGTTTCTGAAGACAACTTCAATGTATTCACCTATAACAATAAACAAATCTTAAAAAAAAAAAGAAATTGTGAAAATTACACACCGATCCTTTTTGTACAAATTGGTTCTTGTTTGTATTTTGCGAATTTAATATGTGCTCCAGCGCACGTCATACATTGTGGCCCAGAGAAGTCCAAAGGTCGGACACCCCTGATTCACATCACCTTGCCCAGAATCCTAATGCGCCATTGATGGGTAGCGCATTCTAATCCGAGGCCCCTTCACCTGATTCTACAGAAGCTCTATAATCTCTTCTTCCTTTGTAAAACCAGACATCGGTTTTACTTGTGATGCTTCTTTGGTTCTCCTGACCCTAAAAGTGTGGAAGTGCCACCTAGAAAGAGGAATGGGTAACAGAAAAGGTAAGGACGAGAAGGGTGCCTGGTACCAAGTTACAGCATGTATGTGTACATAAATGTCATTAGGGACCCTGTTATTTCCCATGCTTTGTGCTACTTTTTGAAGCAGCATAAGGAAAGGGAAGGGGTAGGTTGTGAATGATAGAAAAGAATGATGGGCTACAGTCAGTGCACCTAGACCCAGCCCTTGGCCACGAGTCCATTCAAACCTCAACTTCTTCTATATGTAACGTCCGGTTTTGTTTCTGACATAACACACTGTATTCTCAGTCATAGTCTCTGCAGCATGTATCCTTGGTAATATTTAGGAACATTTCCAATTTAGAATGAGACAACTTTAATGACTTCGTTCCTGATGCCCCTAATCCGTTTCTCTGAGCACCTACGCAGGGGTACACGGCAGTTTGCAGCGGTGGAGGCTATAATTGAATGGGAGCAGGTAAGATAATCATAGCTCATAACTTCTGTATGTAATTCTAATTCCAAACAGAGAACTCTGTAGAAGCAGAGCTTCTCTGTAATGCGTTAGCATAACCGTGGCTAATCTGTTTATCCTGCTATGATTGAAGTCAATAGTAATAAGATCAGTTTCTCTCCTACGGTGTTACGAACTGTGCATACAGCCCACTTAATCCCTACAAGCCTTTCAGAAGACAAAGAAAAGGAAGCTCGTAAGAATATAGGGAAATCTTAGGAGGTTGCTAACATGGATGATTATGGTTCAAGAAAGGGGGTGGTATTTTCTAAGCTTGTTAGTACTCTGCTGATTGATTTTGATGTTATTTGTACAAACTGGAGGAGTAAGCTTGGGTAGAAACATCTCCCTAATTGCGCAGGTGTCCAGGATCGATCGCTGCTTCCGTAGCTGAAGCTGAGGGGCCCACACGCCTACTACTTGATTCATTCTGAGTCTTTGTTCCCACCTAGCCCTGAAGATGTCTTCTCCTTCCAGGACAGTATATTCTGAAAACCTGGCAAGTGTGTTGAGCTTTCTCCAAGCATGTCCATGAAACTTGCACACCTATTCTCCAGTCCCATGCAGTCCCCAGGGAGCTGCACTGCCCCCCCCCCCACACACACACACAACCCCAGAGCCTTTCTGCAATGTAGTGTTACAATGTTTCTTCTGCTACCTGATATAAATTATGATAGATATTCTGAGGCAACACTGTTTCCCACCACAAGTGTCTGTGTCAGATCTGGTGACAGCTAGACTCTGCTTGGGGATCTGAAAAAGACTAACAGGACTGAATGGCTGCTTCAGATTCTGTTCCTACAGTTGTTGTAGGACTAAGCCCCTGTTTCCAGTTTGGCTCTCTGATACATTCTCCTGCAACTTCTCGGGGCTCAGTGTCCTGGCTTTGGGGAGACGTGGCTCAGTACCAAGCTCTGGGAAAGACCGAGAACGAAGAGTCAAATGGGGAGATGAGGGCTCTGGCTGGCTGGCAGCCTTTGGCGCCAGGCCTCCCTCCATCTAGGCTTGCCCTGCTGCCTCCAGATATTTTACGCCTTGCCAACACAACCGGAAAGCTGTTCCCTGTTCTGGCAGGATGCAGTGCTGTTCACTCTCCTTCCCATCATCCCCGGCTCTTTCCCTCTCTTCCCTCGTCCCTCAGAAACACTGTTTTCTCATTGGACTTTGGGCCTTGGTCCCTCCAAGGCTGAGTCCCCTTTGAAGGCCTCAGGCTAATCTATTGCTCTTTCTCCAGTAAGCCGAGGTTGCCCTGAACCATGTTGTAATTAATTCCCCAGGCCCGCCTACCCACAACGCCTGATGTAAAATCTAGTTAGAGAATATTTTTACATGGGGCCCCTAGTATATAGCAGTCACTTCATCATGTGTCCCATGGTGCAACCACATTATCACTGATGCTGAACAAACAGCCCCAGTCAGCTAGGGAGACCTAGTCCAGAGGCCACATGCCAACACAGCAGCTAGGGACAAAAAATTGGCCTGCAAAGAACATCATCTTGCTGGCATGTGACAGAGCTCAGGTCCTGATGGTGACAGCTCTCCACTTGTTCACAGCAATACCATCTAGCACTCATGTCTCCTTTGAGACACAAGCCACCGAGCGTCTTATCCTTTTCCCTTAAAACATGGCTTCATCCTTGTCAAGTGAAATCAGATCATTTTCATCCCTAGAAAGCCCTTGCCAGGAATAGAGTTGCTCAGGCCATCTTGATGTTGAATGAGACAGTCTGGCGCAGGTGCAGAGCTTGTGCAAAGGTGACATGGCCAGCCACCTCAAGCTCTTACCTCCATGGCTTCTCTACCATGGATGGACTGAACCCTCTGAGACCATGCGCCAAAATAAACCCTTCCAGCACTGAGAAATATGGCTAAGACAGGGACGGGGTAGATGTGGGTAGAAAGTGTCTTGATCAGTGAATGTGTTAAAATGTCACACAACCTCATCATTAGGCACAACTGACACGTTAATCAAAAGATCACACGTTGATATAAGTACTGGACTAGGTCCTGTATATGTCATTCCATCAGGAAAGTTGGGGTCTAGATTTCTCATCGATGGAAAAAAAGTAAATTTTGGATTTCTGGTTGTTCTGCAGCCTTTAACAGCTGGACCAACTCTTCAGCACAAAAGTAACTTTTGAGGAAACTGATAATAACTTTGTTAGATCTTTCTGGCAACTGTGAAAATAAGCTAACCATAAGGTACCAGAAGTTTGTTGGCTAATAGCAGTTCTCTGAGATTTCTGTGGACACACGGGATGGCAGCCCTATCCTAAATCTCCATGCAGGTTATGTGAGTCAGGCTTATGTGAGTTCATTTTCAAAGTGGTCCAGACTCCTGAGTTGACAAGCCCCCGCCCCGCCCGAGTGTGCTACTCTGCCAGTGTTTACCTGTAACCACACATCTTCGTCCTCAAAAGTGAGGTCATAACTAGTGGTTGGTTGCAATCACAGGTCTGATGTGACAACTTCCTTAGAGTTAGGATCCCTTCTTAATTGAAAAACCTACTACCCAGCACGAACTGTAATAAGTGCACTGATCCCTCAGAGGGTGTGTAGCATGCAAGCTACAGTACGCACAGGAGGCAGGCCTGCTGTCATGTGTTCAGACAACCACCTGAGCTTCAGTTTCCACTCTAAAAGTGGAGATAGCAACAGCCGACCGTGCCTGTCTTAGTTACCTTTCTATTACTGTGATAAGACCCCATTACTGCCGGGCAGTGGTGGCGCACACCTGTAATCCCAGCACTCTGGGAGGCAGAGGCAGGCAGATTTCTGAGTTCGAGGCCAGCCTGATCTACAGGACAGCCAGGGATAGACAGAGAAACCCTGTCTCGAAAAAAACAAATCTAAAAAAAACTAAAAAAAAAAAAAAAAAAAAAAATTACTGAGGCACCTTATAGAAGAAAAAGTTTGTAGGTGTAGTTTCAGAGAGTTAGAATCTGTGACCTTCATGACAGAGCACTACAGCAGGCAACAGGCAGCAGGGACTGGAACAGTAGCTGAGAACTCATGTCTCAATTCACAAGCTAGAGGCAGAGAGAAAGAGAAAAAGAGAAAGACACAGGTTGGCACAAGCCTTTGGAAAACTCTGAGCCTGCCCCCCAGTGACATACCTCTTCCCACAAGGCCACGCCCTCCTGATCCTTCCCAAACAGTTCCACTAACTGGGGACCAAGCACACAGACAGATGAGTCTGTGGAAGCTGTTCTTATTCAAAGTCACCATGGCTGCTGAGGAGCAAAGGGGCAACTCTGGGGATCCCTGAAGCTGTTGGGACACTTTACTGCCTTCCTGGCTAAGCTTTGACAGGAACGCCATGTTCTTCCAGCAAGGCAGAGTGTTTGGAGCCAGGCTCTGCCCTTGTGACCTCTAGAAAATCTCATTCATTTGATCCTGACAGCAGCAAGTTATTAAGGGATAATTCAGTGACTTCATGTCCTGCCTACAGGACTGTCAGCAGCACACCTCACAGCCCTCACATGCTGGTATGAAAGAGCATTACCTAAATGACGCTGTATCTTATTAAATGTCAGTTTAGAAAAAGCCTCTGTAAGACTAGGAAGTTTTTCCAGGTCTCCTCTAGTTACTCTTGATAGGACTTTTTTTCTTTCTAATTTGAGGAGAATTACTCTGAATACATAAGGCTATCGTAGATAGGAAAAAGAATTCTTTTTTTTTTCTCCTTTTTAATTAGAGCATTTGAAATGCCATATATGTTCTGCTCAAAGTCATTCTGGCTTGTAATATGCTGAAACTGATTCGAGTCAATGTGGACTTCGCCTAGCTAAATCTCAGAGTCGTTTAGGAGGGTTTTAATTAAACATCTGCTAAAAAGTAAATGGGTTTTGACAATGTTGACAATGGCTATCATTTTAAACAGATAATACCAAACAGTTGGAAGACACACTGAAGGGTCTCCTGCTTAATTACACAATGGACATTTTTCCAATGGACTTCATGCCGGGATCAGCACCTACTGCAGATGGAGGGAATCAGAAATAGGGCCTTAGAGCCATGGAACTTGGGTCATCCTATCTCACCCATGCAAAGACCTGGCATTCAACCCTTGGCGTGGTATCTGCCTGGACAACATGATAGTTGAAATTACTGCAAAGTTACACTTCACGGACAAGAGATTACAACACACAGGCTTGAAATTGATAATATGGTACAAACTACAGTAACATTATAAGCTATTCAAATCATGCCAGCTCTGAGGTTCCCTCTGCCCTTTCCATTTGGGGCCTCACCAGAGGACAGCCTACCCTGGAGTTGGGACTCAAGAACACAGGAGTCAGACTAGAAAACACCCTGGGAGTCACGTCACAGTAAACCTTCTGTGGTATCAAGGGAGGAAGCTGACCTTGGTTCCCAGTTCCTAAAAGTTGTACCCCCCCTTCTCAGTCTTTCCCTCCCTCTCTCTCACCCTCCCTCCCCACCCCCTTTCTCAAGACTTTCTCAAGGCCACAGCTCAGGTCTGTGACCCTTGACTCGCCTGGTGTAGATACCTTGCTGAGAGCCAGCCCTGCCTCTCTTCACAGAAGGCCAAGCTTGGGCAGTTCTGTGCTGTTGGATATTTGACTCTGGCACTGGGAGAGAATTCATTTTAACAACATAGCAAAAGATTAGAGTAGAGAACAACTATGAGGAAAAGAGAGTTGGTGCTTGGCCTCCAGGGTCTGTACCAGCTCCTATCTCAAAGAAAATCCACCCTGCCCTCCTTGCACGCTACAGTGCTTCCAGGAAAGTTTAGTATCTGCTCCCAGTGCAGGCAGACACTGCTTAACTGGCGCCTAGACCTCACCACTGAACCATTCTTCTCTACCTACCTTGTCCCAGGACTGAGTTCCCTACTTGGAGCCCAGAAGACTGTGGACATCCACAGCCAGGTAGTGCCTTCTGCTGTATGTGAACCCAGAGCCCATTGGCATCCACACTACTGACTGTCTCTAGCCCAGCCTCCCACCACAGGAAGTCCTCTTGATACATAGATACAGACCTGAGGTCCTGTAGCTATATACTGGTCTATATATAGATATAGACTGGAGGTCCTGTATCTATATACCCTGGTCTGTATATAGATACCAGAGGTTCTGTATATAGATACCTGGTCTATATATAGATACTAGACTGGAGGTCCTGTATCTATATACCCTGGTCTGTATATAGATACAGACCAAAGGTCCTGTATCCATATACCTTGTCTGTATACCTCTGGTCCTGTATCTATATACCCTGCTCATAACCACTTCATCCAAGGAGAGGTATGCAGAGGTTTGGGGAAATTCTGGAAACAGGAGCTGATTCTAAGGCCCTGCATTCTTGTTTCTAAGAGAGCAGTTCTCCTGTGTCAACACCAACCAGAGATCAAATGATTCCTGATCTACCAGGCAAGCAACATGGATTAGGGCCCAGGCCTGCAGTCACTAGTTCTCACTGCTCAGCTCTGCTGGGCCCTGGTATCCATTCGTAGGTCTGCCTGGGATCTGCAAGGGCTACCCTGTATGCCTACCTCATCCTTGAAGCAGACAGAGGAATCTAGTGTGTCGGGACCTGAGTTGCTCCACCCCTCAGAGGCAGCAATCTTTCCTCTTACACCCTCTCCTTACTCACCTTTCTTCTTTGGTTACCTACTGTGGTGGTGATTTGAACAGGAATGGCTCCCATAGACTCATGCAGCTGAGTTCTTTGCCCATGGAGATTGGCACTATTAGGAAATGTGTCCCTGTTGGAGTGGGTGTGGCCTTGCTGGAGGAAGTGTGTCACTGAGGTAGGCCCTTAGATAGATAGGTAGATAGATACATAGATAGATAGATAGATAGATAGATAGATACATACATACATACATACATACATAGGTGTGTGTGTGTGTGTATGTGTGTGTGAATGTATGTATATGTATATATGTTCAAGCCCTGACCAGTGTTGGCACAGTCCCCTTCTGCTGCCTTCAGATTAATATGTAGAACTCTAAACTCCTCCTGCACCATGCCTGCCTGGACGCTGCCATGCTTCCTGACATGATAATGGACTGAACCTCTGGAACTGTAAGCCAGCCCTAACTAAATGTTTTCCTTTATAAGAGTTGTCTTGGTCACGGTGTTTCTTCACTGCAGTAAACCCTGACTAAGACACCTACTGCAGCTGCTAACCATATTTCTTCAAAGAGGAGACCGCTCCGGAGTGATATCCAGAATGCCCAGCCGAGAGAAGCACCAAAGCAGTCACTACCTTTAGATGCAAGTGGGTGCAGGGCCCCTTCCTTACTGGGTCTTTTGGGCACCCAGGGTCCTAGGTGGTGACAACTAAGGTGCTTTCCTCTGAAGATCACGATGCCCTAAGAGGCACTCACTGAGCTGTAGTTCGGCAAACTCACTTGGGACTGACCAGAGCTGCTGAACGTTCCAGTCCTGCTGGGCAGCCAGAGCCTTTGACACAGTGTTCTACCATTACACACACTAGCACGTTCTGGGGGTGCAAACGATGTCACTGACTCAAAAGCTGTCACCTCTAAACAGGTAAGATCTACAGGGACAGGAGCCAGTACTTTGCAGAGAGGAGCAGAGGATCATAGCCTGAGGCCTAGGATAGCCCCCTGATGATGATGTTTACAGTGTCCGTAGCTAAGAAAGTCGCTTCCAGACCATAACATCTTTGTAAGAGTGTCGTTGCACACTGAGATGGCAGAGCAAGCACAGCCCATGTGGCTCTGGCTCACCACCGAGCACCTGGCCTCTGAGAGGAGCTGCTTCTCTCGTCTCTGTCTCCCAACACCCAGACGAGCGGCAAAATCTGTCTAAATGCATGACATAACCGGGAGGTAGTTTTCTAAAGCCACACGTGTCTTACATACATGTAGCAAAAAAAAAAAAAAAAAAAAAAAATGGAGCACTCTCCTTGGAACCTTCTGCCGAGCCCAGTGTGGCCCTGGTGGAGACACCAGGGTCATGAGTGACATTGTACCTGCTCCTGGGACAGGGCCCCAGTGTGCTGTGGGCCTAAGGGTTGTTTGTGTAAGAATGTACATATTTTACATTCCTCCTTTAAGGAAAGGTCTCCCGGTTAAGGTTAAAGACTATGTGATAATCAGACAGCTAGAGTCCAGGAGGCAAAGAGTGGCTAAGTCTCAGCAAAATGGTAGACACTGGGACCTTCACAACAGCCCTTAAGACTAGAATTACGAGGGGCTTCTTATAATTAAAGCAACAAAGGCAGCTACATCTTGAGCCAGCTTGCCAAAGGCAGGCAGATTCCTGAGTTCAAGGTCCTCCTGGGACTCAGATTAGGCCCAGGTGTGGTAGAAATGGTAATTTCAAGGTAGGGTCCCACCCAGCTAGTTTTGTGCTTAACAAAGGCAGACAGATCTCTAAATTCTTTTGAAAAGTTAAGGAGGGAAACGTGTGAATATTATCTCATCAAAGGACTAGGAAAAGGGATGCAGACTCATAAAATAATCCAAAGGGAACCTGGAGTAAAAGACTGAGTTGATGTGTAAAAATAGAAGAAAGTCTGGACTGGACCTGTGCTCTGCAAGAGATGAGCTGTCCAGAGAATGTTTTAGGATGGAAAGAAAGCTACTTGGAGAACTCTCTCTCTGTCTCTCTCTGTCTCTGTCTCTGTCTGTCTCTCTCTCTCACACACACACACACACATACACACTCACACACAAACACACACATACACGAACACGCGCGCACACATACACATGCAGGGCATGGTAGAGAGATCTCTTAGAATAGCAAGCAGAACACAGGTGGTTACCTTGGCCCCACAATTTGACTTCCAGTCATTCTCTTCGCTGTTCCCAGAAACCTCTTCTCTCAGAGTCCCCTCTCCATGCTGAGGCTAGTCCTAGCAATCCTCCAAAGTTGTTCCTCACTTCGGGATCTGAAAGGACAAAGTTATGTCTGGAAACTCTTCTCCCATGACATTCTTTTTTTTTTAATAAGTCATAAAGATATTTATTTAAAAACAATTACTTTGTGTGTGTGTATGTGTGTGTAAAACTATATATAGTTTTATCATTTGTTAAGGATGAAAACAAATTTGCATACTAATTAAGTGGATTGCTTATTTTTACATGAATTAAATCTTTTTTTATTCGATATAATTTTTATTTACATTCCAAATGATTTTCCCTTTCCTGACTCCCCTCTCCCCGAAAGTCCCATAAGCCCTCTTCCCTCCCCCTATTCACCCATCCACTCCTTCCCACTTCCCTGTTCTGGTATTTCCCTACACTGCTGCACTGAGTCTTTCCAGAACCAGGAGCCACTCCTTCCTTCTTCTTGAACATCATTTGATATGTGGATTATGTCTTGGGTATTCCAAGTTTCTAGGCTAATATCCGCTTATCAGTGAGTGCATACCATAATTGATCTTCTGAGACTGGGTTACCTCACTTAGGATGATGTTCTCCAGCTCCATCCACTTGTCTAAGAATTTCATGAATTCATTGTTTCTAATGGCTGAATAGTACTCCATTGTGTATATATACCACATTTTTTGTATCCATTCCTCCTTTGAGGGACATCTGGGTTCTTTCCAGCTTCTGGCTATTATAAGTAGGGTTGCTAGGAACATAGTGGAGCATGTATCCTTATTACATGCTGGGGAATCCTCTGGGTATATTCCCAGGAGTGGTATAGCAGGGTCCTCCAGAAGTGATGTCCCCAGTTTTCTGAGGAACCACCAGACTGATTTCCAGAGTGGTTGTACCAATTTGCAACCCCACCAGCAGTGGAGGAGTGTTCCTCTTTCTCCACATCCTCACCAACACCTGCTGTCTCCTGAGCTTTTAATCTTAGCCATTCTGACTGGTGTGAGGGCAGGGTTGTTTTGATTTGCATTTCCCTAATGACTAATAATGTTGAACATCATTTTTTAAGATGCTTCTCAGCCATCCAAAGTTCTTCAGGTGAAAATTCTTTGTTTAGCTCTGTACCCCATTTTTAATAGGGTTATTTGGTTTTCTGGGGTCTAACTTCTTGAGTTCTTTGTATATATTAGATATTAGCCCTCTGTCAGATGTAGGATTGGTGAAGATCTTTTCCCAATTTATTGGTTGCTAATTTGTCCTTTTGATGGTGTCCTTTGCCTTATAGAAACTTTGTAATTTTATGAGGTCCCATTTGTCAATTCTTGATCTTAGAGCATAAACTATTGGTGTTCTGTTCAGGAACTTTCCCCCCTTACCGATGTCCTCAAGGGTCTTCCCCAGTTTCTTTCCTATTAGTTTCAGTGTGTCTGGCTTTATGTGGAGGTCCTTGATCCACTTGGAGTTGAGCTTAGTACAAGGAGATAAGAATGGATCAAGTTGCATTCTTCTGCATGCTGACCTCCACTTGAACCAGCACCATTTGTTGAAAAGGCTATCTTTTCTCCACTGGATGTTTTTAGCTCCTTTGTCGAAGATCAAGTGGTCATAGGTGTGTGGGTTCGTTTCTGGATCTTCAATCCTATTCCATTGATCTGCCTGCCTGTCACTGTACCAATACCATGCAGTTTTTAACACTTCTGAAGAAGGAAATGGAAGAAGACCTCAGAAAATGGAAAAATCTGCCATACTCGTGGATTGGCAGGATTAATATAGTTAAAATGGCCATCTTGTCAAAAGCAATATACAGATTCAACACAATACCCATCAAAATCCCAACTCAGTTCTTCATAGAGTTTGAAAGAGCAATTCTCAAATTCATCTGGAATAACAAAAAACCCAGGATAGCTAAAACTATTCTCAACAACAAAAGAAATTCTGGGGAAATCAGTATCCCGGACCTCCCATGACATCCGTGTTCTGGGTAGAGTGGCTGACTTCCCTCCTAGCCTTCAAACACTTAATAAGTCTCTTGGACGAGCCACTGAGCTGACCCAGCTCAGGGTAGGGAGGAAGCATCCTGAGGTAAGGGCGGAAGAGCTGTTACAAGAGATGCTACTGAGCACTTGGTCTGCTGGGCTTCTTGAAGGCTTCACAGAGATGAAGTATTGAGGAAAACATGGAGAAACCAGATGTCAATGGATGGAGAAGAGGTGGATTCCAGAAGGTGATGGAGCCAAAGCCAGGAGGTGTGAGAGCGCTGCCTCTGTGCACGGGAGTTACAGGAGCTCAGCCGTGTGTGCGGTAAAGCACTGTGATTGGCTATAATTGGAGTAATCTTTGGAAGAAGGTTCTGTCCATAAGGAATGAGCGGAGAATCCTGAGTACAAGCTATTAACCCTCACCACACTAATGAAGGCCTTCCGGAGTTACAGCTGTGATTCTGCCTGCTTTCAGCTTCCTAAGTGGTGCTGCTAAAGGACACTTGGGGATGCCCTCCATTTTTATTCTTGTTTGAAAATGATACCCTGACAGTGCAGCTTATATTTAGCCTCAAAGGGGCAGCGAGCTTCATTTTAGGATGTGAATCTTATTCATTGAGGTGGCAAACCAAGGTAGGCCCAAAACCAAGCTGAGGCCTTTCCCTTTGCAATTTGATTGAAGAAAATTTGAAAAATAAGCATAGTTGGTGGGCTAGAGAGATGACTCAGTGCAGCTAAGAGCACTGACTGCTCTTCCGAGGTACCTGAGTTCAAATCCCAGCACCCACATGGTGGCTCACAACCATCTATAATGAGAATTGCCGCCTCTTCTTGTGCATCTCAAGACAGCTACAATGTACTCACATATAATAAATAAATCTTTAAAAAAAGCAAAGTTGGTTAGATTACTCATCATTTTACAGTGGTGGAAATGTACGATACAGAGTGGAGCAAACCCTTTCTCTGCCTCCCCTGGTGGGTGAAATGAGGTGTATGTCTTTGGAATGGAGCCTGGGTTCCAGTCCAGGAATCTGTGTTTTTTCTCTGAAGGCAGAGTCTAGACAAACCCCAGCCTGGCTGGGGAGTTGAACTGGAGTGGTTTGCTGAGTTTCAAATGTTCCACCGCTCATTCTTCCTAGAGGAACTTTTAAAGTTTTTGCTGAAAAAAAACCCTGAACTTTAAGAAAATGGGAACTATCTCAAGCTTTTATTGGATTATGTCAGAATGTAACCGGGACAGCTCTGTCCCCACTCCATCCATTGTCATGTATGAAATGGGAAAAAGTTCACTTGTGTATCCAGGTGTAAACACTGTTGTCTGTCTGTCTGTCTGACTGTGTTGTGTCAGCATATCTTAGGGCTTGAGTGGCCGGTCACGTGTGTGTCCAGGTCCTAAGGGTAGGAGAGCCGGGTCCCATATCAAGCAGTATGGCTCCGTGGCCACGGTGTGTGACTTATGGCCTTGTCCTATCTTAACTATTTCACTTTGTTCCACAAAGCGAAAGAGGAACTCCTACCAGAGATTGAAGAGCCAAGAAGGGGCTCTGAGCCAAGAATGAAGTTGGGGGTTTGGGGGGTGGTCTCGGGGCCCCTGTGGAAGCAGCACACAGGAGTGCGGCCACCTTTTACCACGAACCTCTGCGTGAGATGAGAGCCGGTCCTTGTTGGAGCACGATCTTGCTGAGGTCACTTCTTGGCTTTGGAGTTTTTACAGAAGCAGGAGCAGGGAGGCCCCAAGGTGTGCCTGGCTCTGAAGGAAGTGGGCCAGGCCCAGAGCACGGTGTCCTGACTGGAGGAGCTTCTGGAAGCACCTTAGCTTCCCTAATGCCTATGTGAGAGCCAGGCTAGAGCAGAGACCTGAGCTGCCCACGGTGCTGGGGCTGAGGCAGCCGGAGCTTGCGGGCCAGCGACCGCAGAGAATAATCAAAACGAGAGGGTTTTTCAAACCTCATATTTAGAGGTTTCCTTTCCTTTGTTCCTTGTTTGTTTGTTGAGACAGCATCTCACTATGCAGTTCTGACTGACCTAGAACTTTCTTTGTACACCAGGCTGGCCCTAATCCCCAAGATCTGCCTGACTCTGCTCCTAGAGCACTGGGGTTAAAGAAAGAGGTGGGCAAACACACCCAGACATTTTTAGTTGTTTTGTTGTTGTTTTGTTTTGAGATGGAATTTTTTATAACTCTGTGGTCCTACAGCTCATTCTGTAAACCAGGCTGGCCTCAAACTCACTGAGATCCTCCTGCCTCTGCCTCCTCCCTAAACCCCAGCCCCACCTCAAAGGCTGGGATTAAAGGCATGCACCACCATCACCCAGCCAAGTTTTGGTTCTTGAAACAATGAATTGCTCAAATGTTCAGCTGCAATGGCCCCTGCTCTCCTCAGGCAGAAGACAACAGTTGCCTTTGCCCTGCTCATAGTCACACAGTCCGACAACTACCATTATCTGTGTGTCAACAGCTGTGTGCAAGAGAACACAGTAAGAAAATGTCGACATCAGCTCGTTGTATCACATCATTGCTTTGCTCCACCAGTTTCTCTCCAGATCCAAGGCCTCCAACCTATTGGTTGGAATTCCAAAGCCTGCTAGGAATGCAAATTTTCCACGCACTTGCTGAATTACTGACATCAGCAATAAGATGCACCCTGGGTGTTGTTACTCAACGCCCAGCAACCCTGTCTGTGTGGTGAGAGACTCCCTGACTCCCCACACCCCCGTAGTAAATTTGAATCCTGGATAATATCGCATACTTGACAGTAGCAGAAAGTGCCAGCCGCTCACCAAGCTCTCTGGCTTCCTGGCACACAACACAACCAGATACTCCAGTCCCCTTGCAGTTCACTGTAGCCACGTCATCCAGTCACAACCAAGAGAGGGAAAGAAAGGTGCCCATCAAGACACACACTCTGCCCGTGGGTTTAACTGAATGCTAACTTAGTGAGTACAGCCACAGACACTCCAAGGTGAGTGATTCCAGAAGCAGGACTTCTTCTTCCAACTATTTCCTCCAACTAGTCTGTGGTGACAGAACATCCTCTGAAATTGCAACTAAGATGTTTGACAGCCCAGGCAGCCCTAATGACCCAAGAAATTACTGTTTGAAAATGATGAGCCGCCGGGCTGTGGTGACACATGCCTGTAATCCCAGTACTTGGGAGGCAGAGGCAGAAGGATTTCTGAGTTTGAGGCCAGCCTGGTCTACAGAGTGAATCCAGGATAGCCAGGGCTACACAGAGAGACCCTGTCTTGAAGAAAAAACAAAACAAAAAACAAAATACAAAAAAAAGAAAAGAAAATGATGGAATCTGAAATGCAGGGAATGGCAGCTCTGGGCAACTGAGTCAGAAAAGACTGACGGCTCAGGGGCAGCAGAATAGGCCAGCTACACCCAGAACCGGCTGGCTGGGAAGACCTGAAAGGCCTAGAGAGGCCCCTAGAGCCAGGGCTCTGCAGAGGTTGGGTGAGGCACAGGGAAGTCTGTTGTCATGGTAACATGTTACTCAACAAAATTGGAGTAGCACCTCCACAGGCTTCCAGAAGTGACCTGTCTCAAACCTGAAACCCACAGAGTGTGAGGCCAGAAGAGCAAGACAGGAGAGGCCTTTGTGGATGCGACTTCCGGGATTCACAGGAAGGAAACCGTCTACCAGGCTAGAGGTTGAGTGAACAGTGAGTAGGAGAGATTTAGGGTCTGGTTAATTGTGGTGTGTGATGTTTGTATTTATTTGCAAATTAAAAAAAAATAAAGTTTATAAAAAATGTTTTAAGCATGTGGCCTGCCTACCCAAGCGTACCTGTTTCAGCTGAACATGGGTTTATCGATAAGAGGAAACTGAGGCGAGAACAGAGGCCAAGGAGGAAGAACTCACGAAGCTAAGGGAAACCAACCTGGCTTGTCCCCCACACCAGGCGCTTAGAAGGAATGTCTCAAAAGCTCAGCTGTCTTTGGAATTTACCACAGACCATAAAAGCTCTTGGGCCCCAGCAGAATATTGATTGTAAGGGCTGTAAAGGCTCCCGGGTGTTTTCCAGGAGTGCTATCCAGAAGTCGAGTTAGACACTGGAAAAGAAAACAGAGACTAAAGGTCGCCAGCAACAGAAGTGTCCTGCTGGGAGCAGACCTGGGGTCCGAGAGGGAGCACCTCTCACCTGGGGTCCGAGAGGGAGCACCTCCCAGCAAGGGTTTCGTGTTCCCTCCCACTCAGGATTATGCTACCGCGGTAGCTCACACCCCTCTATTTGGACTAGGAATTTATGCTACAAAAATTCTTTCTCCTGCTTAGTTACGTATATGATTGGACTGGGAGTTGAGAGCGTAAAAACCCATTTCTTGCTTAAGCACTTATATGATTGGGCTGGGAGCTGAGAGCAAAGGGCAGGTTGTGCTTAGTTTAATGTGCACTTATCCATACAGAACCACTTCGGGCCTAATCAGGGTGCCGAATGTTGGACAAACGTCCTAAGTTTTTAGCTAAATGCAGTATTAGGAAGGAACTCCAGGCTCTCTCTCTCTCTCTCTCTCTCTCTCTCTCTCTCTCTCTCTCTCTCTCTCTCAGAGAAGGCTATGTGCCTTGTATTGAGGACAAGAGATAGGTATTCAGTGACCAAATCGCAGCTGAAGGCAGAACATGCTTGTATTTCTCAGCTTCCTGGGCATACAGCTAGTCTAGATTCCATTTCCACATTTTATTGGCATCTCAGATGATCTCCTGGGCCAGTTCCACCAACATGCTTCAAGCAGACCTGAAGCCAGGCAGAGGAGGGTCCAGAATGGGTGTGTGGAGTACCGCCTAGGGTTCTGATCCGAAGCTGCTGGTGCCTGTGGAGGATGTCCGTGTAGATCGCCCCTTCACAGCGCCTACGCACTTCCCCTCGTGTGTTTTTGAAGGATGCATAACTGGCAGGGAAACGGCCTCTGACTGCAGGTCTCGCTGTGCTTGCTTACGGCAGAGAAAGTAATCGTTCTGTATGCCTTGGTACACGGAAGTCAAATGAGGTAGGGTAGCAGCAGGAACTGCCTCTCAAGAGCCTGTGTGCTGAGATGTCGGGAAGGCTTGCCACTGTGCAAGGCACAAAGCAAACACACCACTGGGCTTTTAATGTCATCATGAGCTGTGCTCAGAAGAACCTGGCCTTCCTTGTCTATAAGGTATCAGGAAAGTGTAGAAAAATACCTCAAGGTCTATAGATTAAACAAGAAAAGTCTGTCCTCTCACCTTCTGAAACAAGATCAAGGGAGAGACAGAGCTATTGTTGCCCTCTTGATCCCCCACCCCTGCCACCAAGAGCCTCTCCTCAGGTTTTTCCCCTTGCACAACCTCTGCACATCGCTCCCCTTACTCCTTCTCCACTACCACCATCTGTTCCTCCTCTTCTTCCTCCTCCTCCCCCTCTTCCTCCTCCTCCTAAAAAGACACAGGATACCAGTCTCTTTGGATCAGGCCCAGTGTAACACCCTAATTTTACATTGATGAGCTCTATAGAGATGCAAGGCCACATTCTGGAAGACTAGGGGTAAGAATTCCCACGTGTCTCTTGTAGAAAGAACACAACAGAACCTGTAACAGCAGGACATTATGTTCTCAAACTTGTGCCAGGAGCTATGTGTGAAGGAGGCAGGGCAGAGCTCCTTGGGGCACTGGCCTGCCCAGCCCTCCACTGTTCTTTCATGTACATGCTCAGCATCCCGTGCACATACATGCACATATGCACACATGTTCAGCATCCCATGCACATGTTCAGCATCCCATGCACATACATGTACATGCTCAGCATCCCATGCACATGCATACACACGCTCAGCATCCCATGCACATACATACACATGTTCAGTATCCCATGCACATACATGCACATGCTTAGCATCCCATGCACATACATACACATGCTCAGCATCCCATGCACACACATGCATATATACACACATGTTCAGCATCCCATGCACATACATGTACATGCTTAGCATCCCACTTAGTGCACATTGGTATGTTCCCACCCAACACACATTTTATAATCTCAATTCTCAGGATCTGTGGAGTTTAAGATTTAGGTGCAGGAGCATCAGTCAATCATGGACCCAAGATTGTGGCCTCGGGCAAGCAGCTCCTTTTAAGTGAGCTGAAGGATGTAGAAATATGGTAGCTTTGATTTTCCAGCCATAGCAGCTAGGAGACTGGGATGTTTGCTTGTTTGTTTGTTTGTTTGTTTGTTTTCCTTTGAAAGTCTTATCAACCCATCAACAACTCTGCAGATGAAAGTCCCAGGCTTGTGCTTTAATCAATGATTTTAGCCGAACAGCCAATAATCAAGGAATCATCTCACAGACACAGCTTACTTCTTTGGCACACGTTTTGTTCATTTAAGATTTTCTGTTCAGAAATTGCACTGTGCCTTTCATCCCTGTGAGCGGGGATGTAAGTGTGTACACACCAGGTTTCCATCCAAACTCTGGATCTACTGTTCTGTGATTTTGATACAAAACAAGGCCATAGTTATGACATCCTAGTTTTTAAACTCTTAAAGTCAAAACTGGGTGGGTAAATTTCTCATTCTTGAGTAGCAATCTCAGTGACTTAGAAAACCTGCTAAGGAAAAATGAGATGATTTCATTTGAAAAGTAATTTAAAGCCACATCCCAGAAAGAAAGAAAGAAAGAAAGAAAGAAAGAAAGAAAGAAAGAAAGAAAGAAAGAAAGAAAGAAAGAAAGAAAGAAAGAAAGAAAGAAAGAAGGAAGAAAGGAAGGAAGGAAGGAAGGAAGGAAGGAAGGAAGGAAGGAAGGAAGGAAGGAAGAGAGAGAAAGGGAGAAAGAAAGAAGAGAGAAAAGAAAGAAAGGAAAGAAGAAAGGAAGGAAGAGAGAAAGAAGTGAAGAAAGAAGAACAAGAGAAAGAAAGGGAGAAAGAAGGAAGGAATAAAAGAAGGAAAGAAAGGAAGAAAGAAAGGAAAGAAGGAAGGAAAGAAGGAAGGAAGGAAGGAAGGAAGGAAGGAAGGAAGGAAGAAAGGAAGAAAGACAGACATCCCCAGTCATATAGGAAATGGAAGGTGGTAGCCAGAAATCCCAGACTTCACTATGTCTGTTTGTTCTGAAAGGCTAAGGAAGCTAAGATGGCGGCAGGCTGTCAGGAGAAAGTGATGTCCACAGGCATCATCGCAACCCCAAGCATCTGTGTTTCCACTCTCGTTCAGGTTAGCTTATAACTTGCCACTGTTCTCAGGGCCCTCGCCATCTTGGGAAACTGCCTGGGCCGTGGGCCTGTATTCTGACCTCAGATAGGGCAGGTAGGTGGTACACTGTTCTCCCAGACCTTTCCAGTGGAAACAGAAAGGTTCTCATCTGAAGGTCATTGTTTTAAGATACTGGCATCTGGGCCAGGACAGAGGGCTCTCTGTGGCTACCCAAGTGAAAACACAAGCTATCTCCAGGCCCAAGAAAGGAGAGAAGGATGCTGACTGGCATCTGCTATCTCTCCTCTTAGTTTAGCTCTGCTTCCCATCTTGACTCGGAACCAGACAGCTTCACCCACAAGCACAGGGGAGCCCTAAGCCTTATCAAGCCAGGGCCTCACCATGCTTGTGATATAGCTCCACTGGGTACCACCTGGGTCCCTGCCTGGCCGTGGGACCAGCGCATGAGAACGAGCCTACATGCCCACAGAGGGTGCACACGGAGAGCACGGAGAGCCAGGTTCTTTGTTTTAATGTTATCATTTAGGAGACTGTCTCCTAGGAGATGAAAAGTACCAAGGGCCTCACGAAGAAGCCCAGCGAAGACAGGAGTTTCCTCAGGGGGTGAGTGAGGGTGCAGCCCTATTTACCAATACCACACGATGGGCCAGGGTGCTTCCCAGTGGTCTCTGACTAACCACATGATATGGCCTCACCTCCAGGCCTCTGGTGAGCTGCCCCGTGGCATCACAACTGAGTTTTGAGAAAGATTCCCGGAGCTTGAGTTTGCTTCCTTGTGGCTTGCAGCTTCCTTTCTGACCATCACGGGAAGGGCGGACTACAGAATAGTCACATCTGCTGAGAGGAAGTGAGCATGAGAACTCCCTAATTCCTCTACAGCCGTGGGGTCTACGCATGCCCAGACCCTGAACTCAGCGCCTTGCAGAGGACAGAGCTGGATCTGATGGGAGCTGGCCCTCTGGCCCTCCTCCCAATGTCTGACCTATTGGCACTTGCTGTCCCTTTGCTATGATGCCAGAGATGTGTAAAGGACTTTAATAAGATGTTATCTGTAAAGCCGGAAGGTGGTGGCAGCACAGGTCTTTAATCCCAGCAGACAGAGACAGAGGCAGGAGGATCTCTTGAGTTCAAGGCCAGCCTGTTCTACAGATCAAGTTCCAGGATGTCCAGGGCTACACACAGAGAATTTCTGTCTAACCCCCGCCAACACCCCCCACACAAAATGACATAAGACTCCTGGGTCAGACAACATTATTAAAAAAGATGTCATCTGTACAGAGGCCAAGCCTCGTGCAGGACATGGGCACATGGGCAGAGTCATGCCTCTCATGAGGATTCAGTTGCCACACATGTTCTGGGCCAGCTCTGCACTGTCAGTCCCCTCCTGATGCCTCCACTTTACAATTGGGAAATACAAGACCCAGGAGGCCAAGGTTCCACAGGACTTAGTGGGCGACTGCTGAGCCGGGCCATTGTACTCGATTCCTGAGAACCCTGTCATCAGATATCCAATAATTCTCCTGCAACCGGAATCTCAAGTCCACTGCTTGACACTTTACGGAAAAGAAAAAAAAAAGCACGTGAATTTGTAAAAGGATATGGGTTTATTTATAGTCTTGACTACAACTAGGGAGAGAAAATTTCTCGGTTCCTCTTCACCTATCAATTGGAAAAAGTACATTGCAATTTACAAAGAAAATTGAACAAAAGCAAGGAAATATACAACGAACCCTTGGCTGTTAGATAAGTTATCAGAGCTGTGGGGTCTGAGGGAGAGTCTTCAGCTAGGGAGCAACTTTGGCTTCAGCGCACCTCCTCCTAGGATGGAATTTTCTAGAGAAAGTTTTCATTTTGTTTTGGACTCTTGCCAAGCTACTATACCACCATACCTTTCCCACTGGCACTACAGAAGCGGGGCCATCATAGAGGCAGATGCCAAGCTGCCCTCTTCCCCCAGAGCACACTGGGCCAGATCTAGAAATATTCCCAGCCTCGATCTCAACAAGGGCTGCCTGTCCATACTCCCAGAAAAAGACACTCAAACCACTGCCACAGGAAACAGTGGACAAGTACGAAAACCAGCACGGAAGTCTCCAGTTCTGCACGCACAGCTGGACAAGAGCCCAGACTTAGCAGTGGGGTGACCCCAGGATGTGAGACTAATCCAGATTGTAACCTATGAGCTGTCGCCACACTGTCTCCAGTCCTCTGGACAAGGACGCATGTGGGAGGCTCCAGTGGGGAATCCCACTGCCCACCGCTCTGCGGTCCTTCAAGGACCTAGGGGGGCTTTCTTGGCCCACTGCAGCCAGTCTCAAAATGTCTCAGACCCAAATCCACACAAAACCCAAGAAGTGCCCTGAATGGCTTCTCTTGCCCCCTTTGCCCACTTGGTAGGAAGCACCATGAAGGTCCTCGAGGTGCGGTTGGCACACTGTGGCTCAACCTGAGGGTGCTCAGGAGACAGACCTCTTGACACGCTCACTCTGGGCAAGTCCAGGGCGAGCTGCAGTGAGTTGCAGGCAGTTCACATACAAAACACTAACCACAAGTATCTGTGTAGTGGATCCCTGCGTCTCCTTTAAGACAACCACCAAGCCAAATGAGCCGGTGTGAATGGACCCTCAGCTCCCACACTTGGAGAATTTATAGAGAGAGAAGGAAGCAGAGGCACACATTTGCTGCTGTTTATGGCCAAAAGCTGGGTGAAAAAGACACTTCTAGGCTGAACACACACTGCATTAAAACAATATGTTACCTTCTGAGGCACAAAAATACAGAACATTTTTTTAAATGGTATTTCTTACCATGGGCCATTAAGGGGAAAAAAATGTGTTCTTAGCCCACAGTAAAAGGTATACTTTGTTATAGGAAACGCATCAGCCAGAAACCTATTTCTCAACAGGCTAACAGAAAGGCCAAGGAGTCCTGAAACCTTTAGAAATGGGATTAACATCTGGCACTGTTTGAAGCAGGTCCAGATACATTTGCTGTTGTGACACCGAGATCCTATCTAGAGCTACCTGAGCCCTATTTCTATCATAATTTATATGCCTGTATTCATACATGACTTGCTTACCTAAAACCTACTCAGTGTCGAGTTTAAGGGCTTTTGTCATAGTTACAGAGTGGTGCAGTCATCGCCACAGTGAACAACTGACCTTTTCAGTCCTGTGCAGCTTAGATGTGCCCAGATGCCCAAAGCCCCTCAGCTCTCTCCACCCTCACCTGCTTTCTCTCTCTCTAGGTTTACCTTCTCTGAACACCTTGGGTAACTAGGATCTGATATGCTTGTGACTTTGTGGGCTGCTGTCAAGCAGGGAAGAGAAGGTGGAAGAGATGAGAGTGGAAATCCAGTTAAAATTGGCTTCATTGACCTAGGGAGAGACTTCAGAGTCTGGTTCATATCTGGCAGTTTCTTCCCAGTATATTCAAGCCCAGTATTATTTGGGGAAACAAAAACAAAGCAACAAACAAAAAATACTTTGCTGCCATAATACAATTCCCGGTGCACAGGAAGTGCAATTACATGGACATCCACTCAGGGTACTTGTTGTGTCTTCCAAGAAGATGGTCTAGAGACCCACTAAGGGACTAAGGCCAGATGGTCTGACCTGGTCGCAGTCATACAGATAGTCATTTGGGCTATTAGCCACCCCTGGTCCTGGTTGTGGAAGCTTGGGGAGCCCCTGGCTTTAAGGGTCATTTAGAGAACTAGCTACCTCCAGCCCTGGTTGTAGGAGCTTGGTATGGCCTGGCACGACAGATAATGCCGATCATAGGACTATTAATCACCTCCAAGTCTCACCTCAGCTTTCTGGATGGAAGAACAGGTTTTTCATCTCCCCCACTGGAAAGACAATTCCGTGTGCTTCACATTTCCGGTTTCTCTGGAGACCTAGAGGCACAAGGTCCGCCGTGCTGTGTTCTCAGTAACTTTGTATGTCTAGTTCCTGTCATTCAGGTTTCTTCTCATTGTAAGTGAACCAGTGCTCTCTAATAACTAGATAACATCTTGCTGTACAAACATGTGTTTTAGTTGCCCTTCTTTGGGGAATAAGCATCTGAGTTTCTTCTTTTTAATTGGGTAACCATGTACCTACAAATGTTTATGCCGATGGATGCCTCTGTGTGGTTTTCAATTATGCTTCTAGATTCTCTACCAAGCAGTATTGCATCACACCCCAACTCTGCTTACTTCCTGAATGCAGCTAGATTGTTTCCCAAACCCTCTCATCAGTAACACTTACCACTTTCATCTCAGAAGTTCAGTTTCTCCCTGTCCTTGCCAACACTTAATATCCTCTCCTTTGCACTGCAGCCACTTGCACCTTAAAATGGAATGAACTGTGGTTCTGAGATGCATGTCCTTCCTGGCTAGTAAAGAGGAGCATTGCATGCACTACTGGCCATTTGTAGACCTTAAACCCATGCATAGTTTATAACATTTTTTGTGGGTTGTTTTATTACTATTGTTGCAACAAAAGTCTAAGTATTAATGAGTTCAGTGTATCTATTTTTTTACTATAATTGTTACTTCATATAATCTTAGGCTTTTGAAAGATAATGAAAAACAAAAACTAGGCAAGTGTATCTTGATAAGGTTTGTGACATCAGTGTCCCTGATTCCCTTTGCTCCCCATAACTTCAGGACACAGTCTCAAACAGTGCTTCTCAGCCTTCCTAATCCGGGACCCTTGAATATAGTGCCTCGTGTTCTGGTGACCCCCCAACCATAAAAGTATTTTTGTTGCTACTTCATAACTGTAACTTTGCTACTTTTATGAACTGTGATGTAAATATCTGAAATGCAACCCTGGGAAAGGGTCGTTCCACCCTCCAGGGTGGGGATGGGGGGGGGGTCACAGCCCAGAGGTTGAGAACCACTTGTCTAGAGCGTTTGCTCTGCTCGGTGCAGCCTGTCTTCACCTGCTTCACTCGTGCTGACATTCCAAGCATAGTTCTTCCCTTACAGCCCAAATTATGAATTTACATACATAGCGATTCATGCATGTGTACTAATTAGCTCAGAGGAGAGGAATAGTCACTTGGACATCTGTTAGTCACCTGTAGAGCATCTCCTGCTTGCACCCCGAGGTTAAGTTGCATCCTAGAAGCACTGGTTCTCAGCCTGACGCACACCCCTCTCCCTGTGTGAGTGGACCAGCGCATCCTCTGCTCTCAGCTGTCATTGTTGGAAACATGGCTGTGCTGGGTGTGACATCCTGGGGCACATTCGGGTTTCCCATCCCTCTGCCTGCAGATCTTGTCACAATTATCCCCAGAGTTCCCTTCTCTGATTCTCTGCATTTTCACTATATCTTCTCACTTTTGTTGTGTTTGGATTTATTGAGCTTCTTGTATCATGGATTAATGTTTTTTGTTGCACTCAGGAACTCCAGCCATTTAAAAAAAATGTCTTCCCCTTTTCATCTCTGCTCAGGTCACCCCATGACACCGAGATTACTGTTGTCACGGCAGCGTCTCACATTTCTTTGGCTATGTGCCGTTCTCCGTACTTCAGCTTATAAAATCTCTTTTGTTCTACTGTCAAATTTCCCCATCTTCTTCCAGCCTAAAACCACTGTGAGCTGACCCAGGGATGACCCAGCTTAGTCACTGTGGTACCCAGCTCCAAGATTCCCACGTGGTTTTTAATAGTTTCTTTCTCCTATTACTCTATCTGTTTGACAAGATGCTATCATTGGTCATCTTTTTTTTTTTTTTTTTTTTTCTGAGACAGGGTTTCTCTGTAGAGCCCTGGCTGTCCTGGAACTCACTTTGTAGACCAGGCTGCCCTTGAACTCAGAAATCCGCCTGCCTCTGCCTCCCAAGTGCTGGGATTAAAGGTGTGCACCACCACCACCCGGCATCATTGGTCATCTTTAGTTCCATAGACACAGACTGACAGACTGTTGGTTTCTTTGGCCATGGTCTTCCACTGCCCCAGTTCATCACTACCCACCCAAAGTTGGCAGCTCTGCCTTTGACTTCAAATACTCCCAGGCTGATTTCCTTATGGATATGTGTTTAGGGCCATCTTCCAGCATCGCCTTTCGGAGAAGCACACACAGAAGATTTGAGGTTGCTTTAGGGAGCAGCGTCTGTGACAGAAGCAAGCTCAGTTTTAATACTGGCTGCTTAGCGTGAGGCAGCCATTGGCCATGATACTCCAGGTCTTCTGAGCTACAGCCTCAAGAAGAGACTTTATCAGCACCCCCTGTGATGGCCTGGAGGAGCCTATCAAACGGACATTTATAAGAAAACCAAGCACGTCAGGAATCCAAGAACAGCATAGACAGAGGAGGTGCCCTGTCAGAACACAGATATGGCACCCAGGGAATGTGTTGGCTCAGGAAGCTCCCTAACAGTCTGAGCATGTCCTGTTTCAACAGATTCCCCTTTGTGACGCATTCAAAGTGGGCCAGCCAAGTGTGGCCCTGTTCCATTACAGTTACAGTCCCATAGGACAGGAGAAGCGAAAGTCAGTAAACCGTACAGAAAGGGCTACAGCCCACACAAAGCCCGTGTCACTTCTGAGTCTCAAACCTGAAGGAGTGGTAGGAAGAACTGCTGAGCTGTGAGCAGAGGTAACTGGCTCTGTCCTAATCTTCTTCCTCGGAGTCTCTGCACACTTGCACACTCTTGTGCTCTGCACACTTGCACACTCTTGTGCTCTGCACACTTGCACACTCTTGTGCTCTGCACACTTGCACACTCTTGTGCTCTGTCTTCACATCCCTGGCCTCCCTTCTTCCCTCCCCACTTGAACTCTGTCCTAGAACCCTCTCTCCAGCTCCAGATTGTTTCCCTGTAGAGCTGTCCAAATTCCCAGGAAGAATGTTTTGACTGTACCAGTCTTGATTATTTGCCCAACCCCAGCTCCAACAGCTTTGGCCGTAAGAGAACTCTGTTACCCAAGGATTGGCTTTTTCTCTTCTGCTCCAAGTCCATCCCTCCAAACGACTACAGAAACTAAACATTAGAAAGGTCTGTGCCAAACACTTGGATACACTGAAGCAATGGGAACCTGGATGGCTACCCTCTTCAGATCACTGCAATGTCTTAATCTTTACCTGAAGTTTAATATTCAATATAATCTAAGTAAGTTGCCCATGTAGAAAAATTACAGACAAGCAGTGGAATTTATCTGATTTTATTCTTTTACACATTTCTTGGCCTGGAATGAAACTAAGCATTGAAAGTCATGGTGCCACTCACATAGAATACGTAGGAGCCTTCCCCAGCAATCTCTAACAAGATCAGGGGTGGAAAGATGACTCAGTGGTTAAGAGTCACTGGCTGCTCCTCCAGAGGGCTCAAGTTCAGTTCACAGCACCCACGTCAGGTAGCTTCCAACATCCCAGGGATCCCAGGCCTCTGGGCTCCTCAGACACCTGGACTCACATGCATATACCCACATCAGACATGTACACCTATGAAGACAACAGAATAAATTAGGATATTTTAAAATAAAATAAAAGTCAGATCCTCTAGAATATCAAAATTAAAGAAGATAATATGCTTATCTTCTCTATTGCATAGAGCTACAGCATGTCCCTCAAATAGTTTGGGACTCTGTAACAAGATGTTTGGAAATACATAACAAAACATTCTAGCCAAAACTGGAGTGTAATTCTTTCTGCTAGTAAACACAGGTGCCAGTTAATGCCTTCTCTGCCGTCCCATACAGTTCTCTCCAAGCCATAGGCCAATCGTGCTCTCCGTGACCAAGTCTAGAACACAGGCACTCCCTTCCCAGAGCAGGCCTTTGGACCAACATCCATACAGGTATCTGATCCTCACTGTATAGCTGGACAGAGTGAGATAGTGGGGAAACCCCAGGAATCTCCTCCTCCAGGAGTTGGCATCTACCTGAAGATGAGACAGCACAGAGTCAAAATCAACACCAGAGGTGCCTGGTGCGGGAGCCCTGTGGATACAGTGGAGGGATGAAGGACAGAGGCGCACCGTATAATGTGTGCGGTGCTGAGTTCAGCTGCGCTGGTCCAAACTCAGGCTCCTCGTCCTCCAACTGCCCTGTGTAATAAGTAATAATCCTGAAACTCGAGACTCAGCTGCAGTCACCCTTCCAGGCAAAGCAGAGCTTAGGTTTCAATCACTGCTGAAATCATGGCTGCCATCCACTCTGGGGACAGCTTCAGTACTTTAAGGAATCCCAGACAGCTGAGGACCGTGCTTGACTGGCTGGACTGATAACAGTCTGACTCTCACGTATGATAATAAAGGGTCCTCACTGTAGATTTACTAACCTCAGGTTTAGCATTTCAAACTCAGAGCTCAGCCTGAGCCTAAGCGAGCAGATGAGACCCATTCTTCCATGTACTGATTAACATCTTGGGAAACAGAGGATGCCAGACCAGGCTTTCACCCACCCTGAACTGATCCTTGGAAGGGACACAAAACACTATCCACTGGCAGTTTCAACACCATTCCACAGATTACCTGACAAGCCAAATAAAGTGGCGGGTGTGCGGCTCTGAGTCTGCACAGACAGATGTGAAAGCAGGTCCCAGCAAGGCTAGAATGTAAGACCTTGGTCAGTGGTGCTTACTCTGAAACATCCCCAGTGAGACACCAAGACTCCGATCAATGCAAAAGCAAGAGGTTTATTTTCCATCGTCTTGGGGTCGACCTTCAATTAGTCCCTCAAGGCAGGTAACTAGAAGGTGACCCCAAAGGCTATTTGCAAGCAGTTTTTATACTTTTGGGGGGCACAGATTATATCAGCAAGGTTACAGTTCAAATTTATTGACTAAGAATATTGACCTTTAAATCTATTGGCCAGCAAGTGTGGCACACATTTGAACTCTACCTGGAACTTTCCAGAGGGTCAGGTTAACTATCAGTACATTCTGAGAAGTTTTTTTTTTTTTTTTTTTTTTTTTTTACTCAAGAATGTTCCTGTGGGTGGACAATGGAACTTGGCCTAGCCTTGATGCCAGGCGGGAGGGAGAAGCTGCAGGGAAAGTGTGGGACTGGAAAACCCCTTAGGATTCCTCAGGATGAAGTAAGTGCCACTGTTGAGCCAGCTTTGTAACTGAGCAATCAAATGGCTGCTGGCACGGGCCTGTGCCCCTGGTGCTGACTCGGTGGGAACAGGCGTGGCATGCTCCTGTTTTCTGAAAGGATCAGTCCCACACTCCTAGAAGTTCCCAAAGGGCTGCTCAACAGGCCCCATCGCCAAGGAGGGTTGCAAGCGGCATCCAGAGGCCCTACTGTGCTGGCAGGACTGGAGGCAGATGACACATGCATTAGATTGTCTGCACTGTGGGGTTTCCCGAGGACACAGCCTGTCATTTCCAGCCCTTCTGGAAACTGGATTTTGAGAGACTGTTCACAATGTTCACTTTGCTCACACAAGAGATTCACGCCCCACAGCTACCGCCTTCTCTATCTAGGATCTGCCCGTGACTGAGTCCAGCTAAAACTAGAAACATCCAGGAACCATGGACTGGCTGGAAAATCCTGAGCCCAGGAAAAGTCTTTGAGGCTGAAGCCTCCAACATCAGAGGAGGCTCGAGGGAGACAAGAGCCTCTGCTCTTGGTCTCCTTTGAGTCTGGGTGACAGTGCAAGGCAGCATGGGAAGGATGGAATAGGAATGCCTGGTGGCAGATCCTTAGGGCACTGTGTCCATCAATGGCATGAAATAAATCCTTGATTGAGTCTGTAGTTCCCAGTCAAGGAACACGGAGTGGGTGGACTTGGTCCGGGAAAAATAAAATAGCAGAAGTGTCTTCGCAATAAACACCAATACAGCATCAGACCTGGGTAGCACTTGCCAAAAGAGCAGGTGCAGTGGCACACTCCCGGTTCTTAGGAGGCTGGGTGGGGGGACCCGGAGCACCAGGAGGCTGGGTGGAGGGACCCAGAGCTTGCAACTCCTGGATACACAGCAAGGCCAAGGTCACAGAGCCGTATTATGTTGCAATCCCGTATCTAGAAAGCAAGCAAGAACAAGCAATCAGCGAGTGAGCAAGAGAGAGTAAGAGAGTGAGGGAGAGAGAAAGAGAGGGGAGGGGAGTCAAAAGAGAGACAGAGTCAAAAAAGCCAAATCAATATACCTTTTAAACTTGATTCAACATTGGCAGCCTCCTAAAGGTAAGGAAACTAAGAAATTAGAAAGGCACAGGGACAGGATGTGGGAAGACTTAAAAGCTCTTTTGAGTAGATGTGTTATAGATTCTTGTCTTCATCAGTTCTGACTATAATTTTATAACATACATACCTTTGCATACTTTCCCCCCTTTTAAATACATTTACTAGGCTGTGTCTCAGGGATACTAATACCCTAATTTTAAACCATTTATTTCTGTTCACATGTATGAAACTCAACTTCTTCGTGTAATTTATAACTGAATTTTCCCACGTAGGAAGACTTACATATTTAATACCTTCCTTATTTTATTACTATGCCCAATGAAAAATGCTGGATCCTTTGGGGAAGGTTTTGAACTTCAAACCTAGGTTCCTTCTTCATTCTCTAAGAAATGCATTAATTATGCATCAGTTAGCATATTAAGTGGCTTCGGATTTCATCCCCTGTCTCCTTACTTTGAACAGAAATGGGAGATGAAATAAAAACAGTTTCACTGAGGTAGCTGAGGACTGATGACACACAACGATCGTCAAATATTTCATTCTTTCACCTGTTGGCATGGGGCTGAGGAACTAGGTGGCACCCTCAGGTGATGTCGGGTGTCTGGCATGACAGTTGGGTCACATCCAAGTACCTTTTACCCTTTTCAGGACACCCTGCTGTCCTGAAAGCAAGTACTGAAACCTCTTTTGTGTGTTTTTATCCTGAATGTCGTGAGCATAAAGTTGATACCTCTCGTGGATTGAAGAGGCTAAACCTAGCTCATCCTTCCATTCTAGCCCTGCCCCCTCTCCTGACTGAAACAAACTAAGCTGTAAGAGGGGTGGGGGAGTGCAGGAAGGGGGACAAATTTCTAAGAAGGAATGGGTTTCCTCTTTAAGAAAAATGGTTCATTTTGTACATCTCTTGGCATTCGCCGTTTAAACAGATTGAATTTCGTTCACACGATGTAGTGTCTCCATGATCCTCAGGGAAAACCTAACTGCACTGCACTGAGAGGCCTGGAGGCCTGTGGAGAGGCCTTCCCTCAGCATCCACCAACACAAGGGCACCGCCCTGGTTTGATGCTCTGCCCTTGGGCACTCTACAGTCTCACTGAGCTCTCCGAGGGACCCGCTCGCTTCCTTCTGAGGTCACTTTCTGTCTCCCCGTTTGTGCAGACAGACAGGACTGGCGTGGACTTAATGAGCTGGGCTGTGTGCTGCAGGGCAGCAGGAGATGCTTGGAACTGAGCTAGGCTTCTTCATCTGTGGACCTGGCTGGCTCAGTAGCAGCCTCTGTGTCTTCTCCTCACTGCCCACCCTTTACCCCTTCTGAGCATTGTCCTCCATCCCTGAATCCTCCCACCGGTATCCCCTCCCTCCCTCTGTCGTCCTATACCAGGGCCACATTCAACTTACTTTCTTTGCAAAACCCCACCTCACCCCTCCCCGTGTCCACCTGTGTCTGCATGAAAGTGGTCCCTGAGGCTTCGCCTCCAGACTCCCACAAACCCAGTCCTGTTCGTGGGTCCTCCTCGGGATGTCCCCAACATCATCCTTGTTTCTTTCCTTGCACTGCCACTTCCTGAATCAGGCACCGTAACTCTGCTACTGCTGGCATCCCTGCCTCATGTCTTTCTCTCCCACATTCTGCCCTATTAAAGTGATACCAAACTTTTTCAACCACTTCCCTGGAATGCACTCAGAATTAATCTTGGCTGCCTCCCAGGCACCTTGGGTCTGCTCTGACCCCAGCTTCAAGGACATCAGCCTTGATTTCTTTCAAACCCAGAGCCTGCTTCTCTGTCTCGGCTGCAAACATCTCTTATCGTGCCCATCCCCACAGACACTGGCATTCCTCGGGCTGTACGCTTGTTCCTTGAAAAACAGAAATAGCTTACATTCACTAGACAAGGAAAAGTACGTCCTTAGTACTCAGCCTGGGGAATTGAGAACTGTTCTCCCTGTGATGGGGAAACACACTGCCCTGGTGTTAGCACTGTGCAGCCTGGGAAACTCTAGCCCACGGTGGTGGTGGTGGTGGTGGTGGTGGTGGTGAGCACGCTCAGTGCAATGATGGATAAGATGTCTACACCGTGGTCTCCATGTTCTGTGCCCGAATGCCCGCAATCAAGTTCTTCCCATAGGAAGACTGAAGAGTGCCGTTCATTGGCCACGTCATCATGGAACATCCTCTCAACTTAAAATCCATGTCTTCGCTGGGCAGTGGTGGAACACGCCTGTAATCCCAGCACTTGGGAGGCAGAGGCAAGCGGATTTCTGAGTTCAGGCCAGCCTGGTCTATAGAGTGAGTTCCAGGACAGCCAGGGCTACACAGAAAAACCCTGTCTCGAAAAAAAAAAAACAACAACAACAAACAAAAAAATCATGTCCTCTCAGACAACCCGATTCTTCTCCCCAAAAGCTGTGCCACGAACCTATCAAATCTGTTCACTTAGAGACCCTAGTCATGTTCAATAATTCATCTAGATTTATGAATTAATCGAGATGAATTTCCCTGGGCAAAGTGGAAGATGCTCTCCATCTTCCTTCACGTCTTAGAGCTTTCATATATGGCCCAGCGTGTCTACTCATAGAAAAATGAAATAGCTGGGAAAAAAATAGCAAAAGTCGGCAGGGCCAGTTTCACCAGAAGGCTCCAATTGGCAATGGCTTGTAGCGCCCAGGGTATGTGAAGGCGTGTAAAGCACTGGGGTTTTTACTTACTGAACTCTCAGAGATGGAGAATGGAATGGGAGTCCCAAGCCTAGGAAGGAGTGGTGAGGAGTTTGTGCTGGGGATGTGAAGACGTCCTGGCAATGGTGGTGAGAGAGAATCAACCATGACAACTACAAAGCCACAGGACTGTTGGCAACACCACAAATTTGCACATCAACAGCTTAGGCGATCCGAGGACACACAGGAAAAACCTACTCACACACTCAGTTCCTTCCATGGCGCTCACAACAGCCTTTGGACAACTGTGTGGTTGTCCCTACACATCAAGCGGGTTGTCAGTTCTTGGCAAAGTCCAGCAAGGTGGCCTCCAATATCATCCGATTTGATTCTCCCAGGAGGCAAAGTCAGACACCACAGAGCAGGGCTAAGATGGCCTCTGCTTCACGACCAATTGCAAATCCCAACCTCCAGAACTTACCATCTAATGGTTTGGGATCCCGCACCCTGTCTTTGGGTCTAATTAATCTGCTAGACCTGCTCACAGAACTCAAGAAACATGTTTCATAGCTGGGCGGTGGTGACACATGCCTGTAATCCCAGTACTCCAGAGGCAGAGGCAGGAGGATTTCTTAGTTCAAGGCCAGCCTGGTCTACAGAGTGAGTTCCAGGACAGCCAGGGCTACACAGAGAAACCCTGTCTCAAAAAAAAAGCAAAGAAAGAAAGAAACATGTTTCATGGTTTATTATGAAGGATATGTTAAAGGGTACAAATAAAACCCTTAGCTGAGAGACGTGCAGGCCTCCATCTAGGTGAGTCCTAAGCACAGGTGCCTCTATCCCCCAGGATATGAGGGCCCGACTGCAGCGTGAGTAAGCTCTTACCTGCCCCAGGGGAGCCTCCATATGTTCGTTTGGAGGTCAGGACAGGGATAGATGTGAAGAAAGGTTATTGTACAAAAGGGTTTGACTTCAGCCCAACTGAGTGGAGAGAAAGTCCTGTGTGTTCAGATTCTTGACCTCTGTACCAGCGTGTCTGTCTCCTAAGAGCAAGGCCTATGGAACGGGGTCTCGGGATATGCTATCATTCCAACTAGGTCTTTATGGCTAGTCCGAAGCCAGAGGCAGGATAAACTAGAGCCTGTCACTCTGCCCCGGCCCTCAGAAGAGACCAGACTCTGAAAAGATGTGAAGGGAGGACTTCTGCTTTCTGGGGCTTGAATGCTCCAAGTGTGATCACAAAACACTTTTGCCTGGATCCCTTGGGCCATCCAGAGCTGCTTCAGAGAGCAAGGCCAAAAAGGCAAATTCTCTAACGACAGATGTACTGAAGTTCTAGTCATTGAGCACATGACCATAGCTGTGGAGTTTAGGAGTCAGAAACTGTGGCCAAAACCGAACACACATACATATATATTATTATATATTATGTGTATGTCTGTGTATATACATATGAATACTGTAATTGGCAGATCTCGTGTTATCTGTGTCATTTGTGGCCTGATTATGTCTATTCCCCAAAATTCATACTTTGACCCTTTTACCTTCAAGTAAGGCTAAGGAGGAGGGTTCTTTGGGGGTGATTTGGGAATAAGAGGGTGACCCTCATGATTAGCTTACTATCTTTATAATAAGTCTCATGGTCCCATCCCCCATGTGAAAGATCATGAATAAAATGTTGTCTATGGAGCAAGAATTAGGTCACACGAAATGGACCTAATTCACAGGGGTCACCTAAGAGTGTCAGAAAACAGGTATTACTTACATTGTGATTCATAACTGTAGCAAATTATAGCCATGACCTTATGATTGGGGTCACCACAGCATGAGGATATGTATTACAGGGTCACAGAGTTAGGAAGTGTGGTCACAGACCACACTGTTCTAGAGCTTACAAGTCGATAGTATTTTGTTATAGCATCCCTGAATGGACAAAGGAGTATACTACAGCCCAGTAAAAATAATTAAAATGGAGGGAGATGGAGATAGGACACAATAAAGTACCAGAGAAAGGATGGAAACTCTGTATTCAATGCAGATAGGAACTCAGCTGCTAGAACCTTAAAATCCTGAGCGTGTCCTGTCCCTTTGTCAACACCATGACCTGCCTGTGCAGTCCTTACCTTCGCCGTCTGCTGGATGGCGTCAACCAACAAGTACTAGTTACCGGTACTTTGTTCCCCGTGGCTGCACGGTCCTGAGTCATTCTGAACACTCTACCAGCCATGGCCTCCATCTGCCTAGCACGAGGCTGTCTGAGAGAAGAGCCTTCACCCAGCTGCACGGGACTCCTAAGGAGCTGCCAAATGTCAAATGTGTGGAGTAGAGGTTGGGGGACTGCTGCCTACCAGGTAACCCACCCCAGACAGCACTGAGAAGAATAAGAAAGCCTGCCCCTTGGAGGCTAGAGAGATGGTTCAGCGGTTAGGAGCACTGACTGCTCTTCTAAAGGTCCTGAGTTCAAGTCCCAGCAACCACATGGTGGCTCACAACAATCTATAATGAGATCTGATGCCTTCTTCTGGTGCATCTGAAGACAGCTACAGTGTACTTAGATATAATAAATAAATCTTTAAAAAGAAAAAGAAAGAGAAAAAGAAAGCCTGCCCCTGATCTGACTTGCTATCTCATTCCATAGCTATATATATATATATATATATATATATATATATATATATATATATATGGACTATAATATATATATCCTATAACACCAGTATATGATATTCTGTAATACAATTTCTAATACACATACAACATCCCGCTGTAGAAAAATCAGTTTTCTGGTTTTAGAAATCAGGTCATTTCTACAAAAAACCTGACCACCATGCCCGACCCACATTTCTCATTTGGGACTTACACAGTTGTTCTGGATGCAAATCACACTTAAAGCCAGGAGGCGCAGAACAGCTCAGGTCTGATGTTAGTTTGTCCCAACAGAGTCCTTCTCAGATCTGCCTTTACATTAAAAACAAAATCACATACAATAAATAAGTCTAAGATCACCTCTCAGCCTGGCCAATAGAAAGCAAACAGGAAACATATTTATCTGCTAGACTCATCTGCATTTATGAATCTGACTAGATTAGTGCTGTGCTATCAAAACTCACCTTGGGACATTTGATCCCCCCATATCAGATGACTTTCCTCAGAACTCAAGATATCCAAACATTTCTTATAAAAATTTTAAAAGATAATTTTAGCCTGATACAGTGACACATGCCTGCTAAGCTCTATCTCCAACCCAAAAGTCTGTTAATTTTCAAATGCAGTTCAAAAACCATAGGGAGTCTGACCTCAAGTATATGTTTAAATACTGGGGAAAAAATGCATGCAAATGTTCCTCAAGGCTACTTCTGAGGATGGATTGCTTCATCTGTATAGCTTACTGAATTTTCTTATTTTTGTGCAATGAAGATATGATTCTTCAATCATTAAAAACAAATGCATCTGGTAGGGGAGACACCATGATAAAATGCCGTACCACCATCACCACCATCACCATCACCACCACCACCACCACCACCCCTGTCCAGGCTCACATTAGAGTACGCAAGCCCAGAGACTCTCCCAAGTGGGTAAAATTTGGTTGCCTGCTTTGTGCGTCAAGGGACTGTATTCATGCCTCTCCCTGTTTGAAAAAGAAATAGTTAATTCTGTCCTCTCTAAATAAAGAGCACAGTCATTCACGTAACTGTACTAGGGAGGTAAGGGAGGGCGTGGATTATATAGTATCTCCAGTAACTGTTCTTGGTTAACAAGAAGAGTTTTTAAATTGTTAGTGACTTTCCACTATTATGTAGACCACTGGTTCACATCCTCCAGGGAGGAACACTGAAAAGGGAGCAGATGTTAGGCAAACTCACGTGTGTCTTTTGTTGTCTTAAAGCAGATGTGGGGGGAGTTGGGAAACCTCAGCGTAGCTGTTTAAGCTATACTGGAGAAAAGGACCCAAGTGAAACCAGGCATCAGCATTAAGGTCTTAGATCCCCTGGTGGGTGTGTTAAGGGTAGAGAGGGCCTGCCTGCCTGGCTGCCGGCCGCTAGCTGATGGGTACCAAACAGTATCCGATGCATTCTCTTCTTTCCAGGAGCAGAACTCTGAGGGTTAAATGTTTTTCTGTTGCTGCTGTTTGCAATCATTTGGGGTCTGGCAGAAGGGTTGGTCAAGCGCTGCCTTTTGGTTTTTGCTGTGAGTTTTTTCTGTCCTTTCATTTCCCTAAGCGATTCCATGTCCTTCAGAGCCGCGACTCGCACACTGTACACTACAGACGCCATTCTGGGCTTTCAGAAACTGTAATTTTGTGGCTGTGGGGCTCTGGCTGGAGGCAGATTGGACTCGGAGACCTTCGGTGGCAGGCACAGAGTATTAGGTGGAATGGGACGTTCTGGGCGTGGGAGGAGGCCAAGCGTCCGCGTGAGATCCAAGAGGACTGTCCTGGACCGCTGGGCTCCGGGCTGCGGTAGGTCTGGGTGATGCTACTGGTGCCTCTGACTGGCCTCGGCAACTCTGCCAAACCACTCGCTCTATGACCTGTAGTAAAGCACATTCCCCCGAGGGAGCCACGGGGAAAATAAAGAGGTTGGACTGGGTTGGTGGTTTTCACCATGACATTTCGGCCAGGGAGCCCTGTGTTTAAATGAACTTAATTGTACAGAAAACCAGCCAGGCCCAGAGCAACTTGAAGCCACTGTACTTCAGGTGGAGCCGAGAACTCTAAAGTCGGCACCCTGCCGCCACAAAACAGTTTGAGCCCTTAATTTTTCACATGCCCTCTAGATCTCCCTGGGCCTCGGTACAGTGGGGGTGGGGTGGGACTTCCTCCTGAGGTGGCAAAGCTGTGCATCTGGCCAGCCACACAAAGCCTTAGGAAGTTACTCTCTTCCAGTTTAGACACCGAACAAAAGAGTCAGAATGGTAACAGAAATTAAATATGGGATCCAGGTGGAAGGCAAATCACTTTCTGCTGCCTGTTTGGGTTCTTAGGCTGTCTATGAATTTGTTTTAACTCATCAGTAGGAGAAAAGCACTTCGGTCTTCACTCCATTGCGGGGGTTCGCGGGAGCATAACTGTTACAGGCGCTACAGAGAGGGTGTGGGCTGTCAGGGCGGCTGTGCGACAAGACGGACTCCCTCTGCTGATGAATGCTGTCTGGGAGCCCCTCTCTTCTTGGCTGGATCCATTTGTTGGCAACATTTCTTTTCTGTGTGCGCACAAAGGGAAAGTGTGTACTTTAAAGGCAATAGGCGTGAAAAGGAGAATTTGCTCAACACTAGCTGGCTCTCAATCTCTTTTAAATCAAGATCATCAATATGGCAAAGAAGCGAGTTTTAGGCGTGATAATATTCAGATCTTCTAAACCAGGCCGGTGGTGGCGCACGCCTGTAATCCCAGCACTTGGGAGGCAGAGGCAGGCGGATTTCTGAGTTCGAGGCCAGCCTGGTCTACAGAGTGAGTTCCAGGACAGCCAGGGCTATACAGAGAAACCCTGTCTCAAAAAAAAAAAAAAAAAACAAACTGGATCTTCTTCTTCCGGCCAAGATGGCTGAGGTTGCCCCTAACACAGCCACTGCCCTCCGGTGTCTGATGGAAGCTTCTCTTTCTTTCTCAATCATCCGCTCTTCTGAGGAACTATAATGACCGCAGCCTAGCCTTCCAGCCTCGCAAAGGTGAGGAGAGGCCCCAGCCACACAGTTTCATCAGCACCTTTGGATTATTTCCTGGGTGGGGTCCTGGTCTAGGGACAGGGCAGGGTTCCACAGTCATTAACTGTGGCTCAGCTCCGGGATGGCTGCCCTGGGCACCTTGCATGACCACCTTCCTCGAAAATCCGAGTATGCAGGACAAAACCAAACCAAAACAACCAAAACAACCAACCCAGCTCATCTCATGAATTAGAACTGAAATCACAGCTCATAGAAGAAAGTCAAGAGCATCTGTTGTGTTGCATCCTAAGGAAAAAAATCAATCCGTGGTTAAGATTATAGGATACAGGAAGGAAAAATGAGTAGCTTGGGGTCTGGTGCTGGAGTGTGCAGTTGGCATGTGGAGGCTCTAGGTCTGGTGCTGGAGTGTGCAGTTGGCATGTGGAGGCTCTAGGTCTGGTGCTGGAGTGTGCAGTTGGCATGTGGAGGCTCTGGGTCTGGTGCTGGAGTGTGCAGTTGGCATGTGGAGGCTCTGGGTTTGATCCCCAGGACCACAAAATGAGCACAAAGAAAAACATCCTGAAAATGAACCATCAGTGGAATCCAAAGCACTCTCAGTAGCTAAGGGCCTTTTCTGAAGGAAATAGCAAATCACACCCCAAGGAAGTGGTTCCTAGGACTTCCACCACTGAGGAGAAACATGACACACCTTCGCCTGTTCCTAACATTTAAGTTCTTCAGCTAAAAACCCAACCCAGTGTACATAAATGAAACAAAAGAAGACTCCGTGAAAGACAGCGAAGGAAAGAGACCGAGATCCCCATCTGGCCTCAGCTCCAGGGCCCTTGACTCACACTTCCCAGACTTGGGACTGGGGTGGGGGGAGGGGCAGCAGCCTGCTGCACCATGAGGGAAGGCAATGACTGTCCCCAAAGAAGTCTGTTTCCTCCAACTGATGGCAGGAAAGGAAGCCTAAAAGCGGTCTGAGGAGAAGGCACTCTGCTGCAGATAGAGACCTCAGAACGTCTCAAGGCTGCGAGCTGCAAAGGTCTGAGCGCAGCACCCACCGTGCCCCAGTGTTCACGTCTGGTTGGGGTACAGGTCCTTGTGGCCAGCGCTGCATGCCTGAGGTCTCCATGCAGTGGAAACGGGCTGAGCTATCTGGAAGAGGCCTGTGTTCATGGCATTGTAAGACGTGGACAAACAGGAAGGAGCATTTGTTATTTGAGGGGCAGGACTTGGTATACTTTTTCTGCTTGAGTTTAAATAGCGACCTTGAATATTGGTGTCTACCATATCTCGACCTGTATCCTGTAACTCTAGCTGCTTGACAGACCTTGAATTCACCATGGAAAGCATCATAGACTCCATCAAAGAGCCAATGAGCTGATGCTGCTTAAAGCTGGGGCACTTGCCTAAGCAAGTGAAGCCCTAGGCATGCAAACACACACACACACACACACACACACACACACACTGGAGAAATACAGAAGAAAGAAGGCATGTGAAGGGCTAGAGAGATGGCTCAGTGGTTAAGAGCACTGACTGCAGTTCTGAAGGTCCTGAGTTCAAACCCCAGCAACCACATGGTGGTTTACAACCATCCCTAATGAGATCTGGCACCCTCTTCTGGTGTGTCTGAAGACAGCTACTTAACATATAACAAGAAGGCATGTGAAATGATCTCCCCTCAATGGTGTGACAGTTTTCTGGGATTTCTTGAATGTCAAAGTACTAGAGGGTGCTGTGACAAGTGCCCATGTCCCTGTTGCCTCACACCTCACTGGGCTTCTTGTTGGAGGCCGAGCACCTGGGCTGTGGTCTGCCCCGGGGTGCAGTAAAGTCGTGAATCCGGGTTACGTTCAGCTGTGGATGCTGCCCGGATTACATCGCTAGATTGAGTCCTTGGAATAGTGAGCCTGCGGCGCCACAGCCTGAAGGACCTGCTGCATCTTAACAAGGTCTTGTAAAGCAGAAGTAGACAAACCAGTGATCGAGGAGCCTCCTGAGTACCCGCGGGCCAGGGTTCTTGAGAGCGCTGTCTTGCTCAGCACTCAGATGAGGGCGCACTGGTATCTGGCGTCCCATGTTTGGAAATATAAAATGGCCAAGTCAATAGTCAAAGCGGGCAGTGGGCCTCGTGGGAAGGCTGTAAACAGCCAGGAGTTCCCACACATTTCCCTTTATGAGTCTTGAGGGCCAGCCTGGGCAACAGTGATATGGGCTGGTGCTCTCTTCTCTGAAGATCACACTGGCCTTCTGGTAGCAACACAAACAACATCACAAGCAGTGTAACAAAGAAGCCACAGAAACAAATCCAGCATTTCTACATGACTGGATGTCGGCTTTCCGTGTCCAAGAGAAACCTCCCAAAATTACAAGTGATGTGACTTGTTCCGGCAAAGCATGGGTTTGAGGGACACACTCCAGGTGTCGTGCTTGGGAGTGGTATACATGCACGCACTGGCACAGAAACACGCACACACACTGGTGCACGTGCACACATTTACCTATGCAAACTGCTTTGTCCTGGGAAATGTCTTCAGTCCAAGCAGGCGATACTGTCGCAATCGTGGGATAGTATACAGGAAATTGATGTGTCACCGCCGTGTGGTTCACCTAGATGCTCCACTGATGTTGACTCTGCTCTAGGGACACGTGCTGGGTGAAAAGAATTAGAGGGGAAGAGTGGCCACCAGTAAGACAGAGAGACCCACTGGGAGAAAATGGCGCTATTGGCACAGAGATAAAAGACCTGGAAGCCACGGGGTATGATTTTCAAACTAGAAAAGTGATTTTGGCTTTTGAATTAAAACAAAAGGAAACGAAACTACATTTTGATGTTGGTTCTGATTATTCAGTGCACTGCATGTGCCCCGGCCGACCTTGAAAATTATTTATCATGAAAGCAACACAAAAGAGCCCAGAGCTCTAGACAAAGGAACGACCGACCACTCGCTGCTGCCTTCACAGCCCGGCCTCTGTGCCAAAGACAACTGCGTGTTCTTGGGAGCAAATGAGGACTTCTGTGCATCTTGTGCTGGAGTCTGAGGGAGAGTAGATAGTCCACAGAGGACAGAGCAGTCTGATCCAGCAGCAGCAGCTTGAGAAGGAGCCGGGCGGAGTGTTCAGATCCTATCTGTGGCACAGCGTCTGAACAAATAAGGCTGCGCCACAGAGAAATACACAGCGGGAGGTGAGGGAAGTGCAGTTCCCCAAAGCCGGTCTTTAGCTGGCTAGAGCTAGTTGTGTCTCGGACTAACTCCTTGTCTTCCCAATAGGAGTCACGTGCTCTCACAGAGCACAATCAGCCCAGAGACCACATAGACATGGCATCTGTGGTAATCAGCCTCAGTGATTTTTGCCCTGTTTGTAACTCAGGGAGAACCACAGAAAGGCACCCCGTTTCATCCATTCGCAGTGACTTTCCAGTGAGGTCCCAGCCCAGCACACGGCCCCCACCAGGACCTAGGAACTCTAGCCACTGTGAGCTTTTGGTTCTGGGTACAGACCCCAGAGGGCCACTGGAGCCACACCCTCTGCAGGGCTCCCACCCTGGCTGGCTGCAGGAGTCTGCCCTGTATTGGTCACACTGTTAATCTCTTCCCTCGGGGCCTTGTTTATTTCCATACTCTGGAACACTTGACTAAACTAGGTAGGAAATCTTGGAGAAGCCTGGATAAGCAAGGTAAAGACAATAAATAGGACCCTAACTGTCAATAGCAGCTCCCCCATAGTGGCCTGCAGCCTCCTGGGACCCAGTGACAGTTGCTTTAACTCCTATATTCATGTAACTAACCTTAGCATGATTTCTCCCAAGACACTGACACCACTACAACAGGGCTCTAATGTATTGGTAGCCAGTATGTCTGGCAACTAGGAGGTTAAAAATGGGAGCATGGCCTCCACTGCTGGTGGGGTTGCAAACAGGTACAACCACTCTGGAAATCAGTCTGGCGGTTCCTCAGAAAACTGGGCACGTCACTTCCGGAGGATCCTGCTATACCACCTGCATATAGGATTCCCCAGCATGTAATAAGGATACGTGCTCAACTATGTTCATAGCAGCCTTATTTATAATAGCCAGAAGCTGGAAAGAACCCAGGTATCCCTCAACAGAAGAATGGATGCAAAAAAAATGTGTTATATATACACAATGGAGTACTATTCAGCCATTAGAAACAATGAATTCATGAAATTCTTAGACAAATGGATGGAGCTGGAAAACATCATACTAAGTGAGGCAACCCAGACTCAAAAGGTGAATCATGGTATGCACTCACTAATAAGTGGATATTAGCCTAGAAAATTGAAATACCCAAAACATAATCCACACATTAAATGAGGTACAAGAAGAATGGAGGAGTGGCCCCTAGTTCTGGAAAGACCAGGGTAGCAGTATAGGGCAAAACCAGAGCAGGGAAGTGGGAAGGGGTGGATGGGAGAACAGGGGGAGGGAAGAGGGCTTATGGGACTTTCAGGGAGTGGGGAGCCAGGAAAGGGGAAATCATTTGAAATGTAAATAAAAAATATATCGAATAAAAAAAATCAAAAAAAAAAAAAATGGGAGCATGGAGTTGTCTCTAACCACCACAGAAATGTCACTGCAGCCAAAGAGCTCCAACTTTCTCGGGTGGTAGTAACCCAGAAGAAAATGAGCCTATCAGATTAGGAACAATTTAGCTGTTGGGAGATAGAGCCCTTTTGTAGGTTGATATTATATGTGTATAATTTTAAAACATCTCCAGTCTGCAGATATAGCTGCCCGACTAGAACCTGGAGGCAGGAACTGATGCAGAGGCCATGGAGGGGTGCTGCTTACTGGCTTGCTCCTCCTGGCTTGCTTAGCACACTTTCTTATAAAACCCAGGGCCACCAGCCCAGGGATGGCCCCACCCACAACGGGCTGGGCCCGGTCCCATCAACCCCTGTTTAGGAAAATGCCCTACAGCTGGATGTCACAGAGGCTGTTTCTCAATAGGCTTTTTTTTTTTTTTTCAAAGACTCTGGCTTTCCGCAAGTTGACCCGACCCAGCACCAGCCTGAAGGGGCTGATGCAGAGCAGTCCGGGAGTCTCTGACACTCGGTCTCTGCCCTGGAAGAGCAGCTAAGAGCTGAGCCTGGCCCGGGCTGTGAGCAGGTCCTTGGCGCTCAGTAGCTCACTCGAGAAAGGCTTTGTTTTTGTTGCTGTGCTAGAGATCAAACCCCAGCCTGGCACAAGCTACAGGAGCCCTTAACCGCAGAGCTGCATCCCGAATCCCGAAATCTGCCTATTGATATAAAAGAAACATCATGTCTGCAGATATAAAAGGAACATTATGTCGGCATAGACGCTCCTATGGAAAAATTAAAGCAACAGGTGGTGGGCCTCCGGACTTTTTCAGCGATTCAGCGAGCGTCTAGTCGAGGCACCTTCGGCTGTGACCATTTACACTGTGAGACCCCTTCCATCAGAGCCAATACTCAACTCCTCCCCCCCAGAACCTGTATGTTTACACAGACCAGCTATTCTTACAGACCATCCGACCACATCAAAGCCCGAGACCAAACAGGAACCCCCACCCCAGATGCCTGCAGTCTGCCTAGATAAGAAACGGCAGGCTGCGGGAGCCCCCACCCTACGGTTCCTCAGACACAACTTTTGAATGTTGTTTTTCCTTTGTCAAAATGTGTTTTGATACTCGGAAAGAATCCCGTAGTCTCCCTCCCTGTCTCCTTTCCCCCCATTCATCCTCCTTTCCTTTCAGAGACCTCCCTGGACAGCCAAAGGTCTTAGTAATAATTGCATTTCCTCCAACCTTGTAAACTGTCTGACCTTCCTTTCCCTAGACCATAGATACACTGTTGCTGACACGGAAGGAGGGCCCAGGAGCAGGCCTATGTCGCTCTGCTTTAGAAAATCAGGGCTGTCTTGCCTCCAATGACCGTGTTCATTGTTCCTGCCACACCATGGCTACACAGCGAAACCGTGTCCCGAAAAAAACCCTAAAAAAGGAAAAAAAAAAAAGGAAAAAAAAAAAAACCATCAAAGAGGACCAGGAGGCCAGGTTCTCCCAGCATCCTTCAGTCTTGACCTGCTACAGGTTAAGGCTGGGATACCCTGCCCCACCCTAAACTTCCTGACCCCGGGGCTAGGCTGCCCTTCCCTATATAATCCAGCCGCAGGCTGCCGGGTCTTTTTGTCTTCCCTGTGGGGTCTTCTCGCTCTCCCCTCCCCTCACGTGTCTTTTCCTTTCATTTCTGATTTTTGTCAGGTTGAGGGCATTTCAAGTGTTTCCCACAAACGACTTCAGCTCACAATCTTCAGTGGAAGTTGTTTATCCAGTGTCTTAAGATATTATTGTTGTGGTAACGAGCCACAGCTTATTATTAAAATTCCATGAATTTGGAAACTGGCTTGAGAATTACTTTCTTTTTTCAATTCCTCTGATATAAATAGGCGTATAAACTTAGGTATTGTGGCATTGCCTAAACATGCGTGGTTTAAGCTGTTTTAGTCAGAGTTAAAAAGCCCTGTCCTCAGTCCCAGAAATGAGACCTAAAGGAAAAGCAGTTTCCTTTCAGCTGTTCACAAGGAAGCCCAATTCCTAAGCCCGAGTGAGCTGGGCCATCTGCCACTGTGGGCTGCCTCCCCGTGGGACGTCTTAAATGTTCCTTCTTATCACGGGTTCTGTTCCTGCAGGCCACTTCAGGTGCGTGGCTGCCTCTCTTGGATGTGATGCCACTATAAATGTCATCTGTGTGACGAATCACCCAGCGCTCATGGGTACTGCTGCCTGTCTCCTTTTAAAAGCTCATCCATGCCGTAAGCGTGTCCTGTGCCTACTGACAAATCCTAAGTGACGGTTTCTCCTCAGTGTATACTCATCGGCCTTAGCTTCCAGCCGCCTCTGTTCCTGTTGCCCTTGTGTCCTTGGGTGGAAGGCCTGGGCCTCATGAGAGCCTGGCCTGGTCATCAGACGTCCTGGCAGCTAGCGACCTGATTAGGTAAGTGCTGCAGATCCTGGACGGCAGAGTGAAGGAGCGGTTCTCACCTGGGATCCTGCTCACCAGGAGCTAAGCTCAGACACTCTTGCCCCACAAGTCCTGGCACTGAGCCAAGGAGAGCCCAGACAAACACCTAACAAGGCTAGGTCATCCCAGCCATACGATCAGAACTGCTGGCCCGGGGCTTTTATGTCAAAGGACTATTTGTCATAATTAGCCTACCAAAAATGTGTGTCAGGTAATCCACTAGGCCTGTTGTGGAAGTTTGGTTGATGAACGTTCCTCAGGGGCTCAGTCCTTTGAACATTTGGTCCCCAGTCGGTGCTGTTGGGCTTTAGGAGGTGTGGCCTTTAATAGAGGCAGGCTTTGGGGAGATATAGCCTACCCTGCTTCCAATTCTGCTTTCTACTTGCTGTTAGAAGTGTGAGCTCTTGGCTTCCTCGAGACACCTTGCATGCCGCTTGCTGCCAAGCCTCTCCGCTGTGACTGTCTCTCATTTCTCTGTAACCATCGGTTGTGCCATGACTGTAATCTCTTCTATGGGTTGTTCTGGGTGGTGGCAGTTTGTCACAATGGAAAAGTGACACCTACACTTGCAACGACTTTTCTGAACCTAAGTCCTAGACGCAGACAGGACGAGCATACAAGTCCCCAGCAGAGGAGTAGGGGGCGTCATGGAACACGACCCACCCTCCACCGAGTCCTGTTGACAGAGCCCTGGGCAGTACGGAGTCTGCACAGGCCTGAAGTTCAACTCTGGGTCCAAAGAGGACGCTGCACAGCCATTTGCCTGGGAAAGCTTAGGGCAGTTCCGTCCTGGGGGTGGGAAGGTTTCCAGACAGCATGTGACGACAGGAGTCATAAGCAAGAGAAAGTCACAAGGAAGGGAAAGGCCTCCTCCTCTTCTTCCTCTTCTTCCTCCTCCTCCTTTCTTTCCTCCTCCTCCCTCTGCTCTTTCTCCATCCTCCCTCTCCTCCTCCTCTTTTTCCTTCTCTTTTGGCTTAATATTTCTTATGGTATTAACTGATTTCAGTGAAACTTTGGCTTGTTGTTTTCTGTACAAAAATCCTTTAAACTGCATTCTAGAACGATCGAGTTTTCTTATGCCTTGAGGCATCCAGGGATACACTTTTCTATAGAAGGTGCCTCTGTACCTAAGACCCCACCCAGCCCTAGCCCTCTTCTTTCTGGAAGATGGAATGATTAGAGAAGACTCCACCCAGCCCTAGCCCTCTTCTTTCAGGAAGATGGAATGATTAGAGAAGTGGCAGGCCCAGAGCAGGTACCACCGGATTCCCTGCCCTGGAACATTCCTGGAGCGCCTTCCGGGAGTGCTTTTCTCCTTGCTATAACACAACACTTGACTAAAAACAACTTATTTTGGCTCAGTGAAGCTATAGTCTCCTTTTGTACACTGACCTACTGTCAGTCTCTCTAAAACACCCACAGAGACACACAGACATTCCCAGAAGTAATACCTCCAGCTCCCCAGAATCCCTGATCTGGGGATTGACACCCAAAAATTAAACTTCAGAAAAACCACACTGGACTGAGCTGACATTTTTAGGACTCCAGCTAGGAAGCTAATGGCCCTCAAAGCTGGTAGCCAGAGACCATTACAGTGGAAGGAACCAACAACAACAGGAAGGTTATGTTTTTTTGTCTACAAAGCCGCTAGCTCTTTGATGTTTTCTATTATACTGTTGTAAAAAGAAACAAAGCATTGGCCAGTCCTCTCTCCTCGTCCCTTCTGAACTGGAGGAATTCCTGAGCAGTCGTCTCTTCTCAGTACACTTGATTAAGTGCAGTAAGAATCTTGGAAAAGGGACACAATTAGAAACACTGGTTAGATTATCAAGGCTTTGATGGGAAGGTCTGTAGGGATGTGTCCAGCGTGATTAGACCCTATGGTATTTTCAGCTGCCTTTCTAGAGTTAATATTTAGGCTGGTGTCTAAGTGGTAGGCTTCAGCCTTTCATGTAGCTCACTTCCTGACGGAAACTTTAGAGACCTTAAGATGTGACTAAGAAAGGAATCCACCCAAGTTAGTGGCTCCAAAGCCAAGTCCGTAGCTGCCGTTTGATGTGTAGTCTCAGGTAGCATTTTAAAAGACAAAGCTCAGATTCCCTAGACTGTGGGGCAGGGTAGGGGTGGAGTCCAACAAGATAAAGCAGCTTTCTGATAAGATAAATTCCTTTTCTGGCTAGGTGTGGGTGTCGGTGTTTTCTCCCAATTCAGAATTTAAAATCTTAATCCTCAGGGGGGCAGAGTGAGGATGTGAGGCCTTGGGCAGTGATTCTGAGCCTCAAGATGGTGTTTGGGCCCTGAAATGGAAGCGCCAGCCAGAGAGTTGTCTGCCCTTTCCCACCGAGAACACAGAAGGGAGGCAGTAGACTTTTTGTGATCAGGGAATCTGCTAATCTCCAGAAAGGTGAAGACAATACATTAGCGGTTCCTTGAGCCACTCAGAATAAGATGTTTTATTCTGACAGCATAAAGGTGCTATGCTCGGTAAATGATTGGTCAAAAATCCACTGAGAACAGGTTTGTGAGCAAGAATAATCTGAGTCTGTACAAAGATACTGGTATAAATCTCAAGGTTCAGTGGTGTGGTTTATTTTTTGACGGACAAGAAAACTGTTTAGAGAGATTTTGTTTCAGTAGGAAACTCTAGCACCCCCAGTTTCCCGTCTCCGCCCCCCACAGTATGGAGCCTCCATTTCTCTCTCCCTCTCAAATCTGCTGCAGCACCACAAACCAGAGCCTCGCGCTCCTGCCTCCCTCCCCACTAACTTGGAGACTGCGTGCTAGCTGCCATCTTCCCAGAGTGGTAAGCAGAAGTAGGGCTACCTTTAGACTGCCCTGTTGTCCACCTCCAGGCCGTCCAAACTGTCTAAGATGCCCTATGGACTCAGATAATGCTTGGCAACCATTAGCTGTATTTTGTTTCTTTTCACCTTCCTAGAAATCCCCTTCATTAGATGCTCAATCACCAGCAAACCCCTGATAAGATCCGAGGCACCACCCCCAAAGGGTGTTTGGCTGATTCGGTAACTAGGGGCTTGTTGGGAAGTGTGTTCCGAAGGGACCTCAGATGGTGGACTCAATCTTGTCAGACTCAAACCGTCCTCTCTGAACCCTTTCAGCAGGTACCACCAGGCTTCACTCTCCAGCCTTTTAGAGCCCTATATTAACAAGGAACTGTCTAAGAGCTTGTGTGGTTGAGGGAGGTAGCTCAGTGATAAGAGAGTGTGTTTATTACCTGGGTGCCATCGGCAGCCCTGGAGCAAAGAATTCAGTAGTCAGTTCATCCGGCCTCCTCAGTATACACACTTGATCTAGTTCCTCATCCTTTACAACCCCTGGGTGGTGTCTTCCCACCTTCCCGGCCTTCAGCAGTTTCAGGTCGTTAAGGTCAGCTGAGCTAGAATACCCCACCCCACCCCACCCCCACCGCTCCCCTTGTCTCCTCTTACGGACTGTACCATGTATGCATGGTACACACAGGCGCACAAGCAGGCTCCCTGTATCCAGATCCCTACTTGTTCTCACTGTATTGGGTGGAACCCACACTTGCCCACTGTGGGACCCCCTGCAGCGGTCCTGTAGCCTATTGGGGTGGATCTGAATACAGCCTCCCTCGCCCTTTTACCAAGTACCACGAGTAATCTTTAACACCTTTAAAATGATTGTGACTTTTCAAGAGGGAATAAATATCACCCTTGATAGGGAAGACTTGGGAGTGAGTGATTCACATGAGATACCAGATACAGAAGCGCTTTTAAAAATAGAGTCCAAGAAGGAAGGGCAAATGTAGTTACTATTCTTCTCGGTATTTTATTATAATCATATCATTTCCTGAGGAGGAAACAGAAAATCAGGAAAAGGTCTTGGCCTTCGGCCGTCTGGGAACGTGGAGGGTGGGGGAGGGTCAGGAGGAGGAAGCCACTGGCCCTGGCCTGTGGGTGGGGAGGCTTTCAAGGACGTGGGGGACACTGGGGGACACTTCCACTCTGCTTCCAGGCTGTTAGGAGTGAAGGCTGTTCGAGGTGCAAGGGACAGCTGGTAGCCCTGGGTAGCGCTTGCCTTGTTGAAAGAGGAGGCTGGCTAATGGCCTCCGTCGCTGCACTCCTGCGGGAAGCTCTACACTACGGGAAGAATTATGCTCAGGTTATCCTCGGACAGAAAGGACCTCTGTGCTTCCCAATACATGCTCGTCATCAGCTTCGTGATGGCTGCCCCTCCTGTCCATTATCCGTGAACTAGAGGTCTCTGACGAGGTGATTTCCATAGCAGAGACCCTGCAGCTGCAGACCATGGCTGTATAAAGCAGCAGGGTTTCTTTTTCCTTCAAATTTTTATTAGATATTTGCTTTATTTACATTTCAAATGTTATTCCCTTTCCTCGTTTCCCCTCCTAAAACCCCCTAACCCATCCCCACTCCCAGTGCAGCGGTTCTTAATCTGTGGGTCAAGACCCCTACGGGGGTCAAAGGACCTTTTCACAGGGGTTGCATGACACTTGCACAGGGATCATCTAAAATGATTGGAAAACACATTACAGTTCCTAACAGCAGCTACAGTTATGGAGTGGCAATGACAATGTTATGGTTGGAGGTCACCACAGCACGAGGAACTGTAAAAAGGGTCACAGGGTTAGGAAGGTTGAAAGCCACCACCGCCCTGGAGCATCATGGCTGTGGAGAGACAGAAGGTGGCCAGTGGAGAACCAACTCCATCTTGGGTTATTTTAGTCCTTTAAATAATCTTTTACCTTTGTATCCGACCTAACATTCCTGGGACTATTAAGTAAAGGTCTCAGCTGTATCATTAACCCGTGTCCTCCTTCAACCGGGACACTAATGACGTCACCACCCAAGACTGAGAAGATTTTTCCCTGGTATGAAGCCCCCTTACCTCATGCTCCTACCAAGATCAATAAGAAAAAGAAAGTGCTGACTTACAACTTCTTTTGTTTTGTGATAATAAAACTTTGTGCGCTTCTTTCATGGTGAGACTTGTCAGGCCGACCTGAATCTGTGTCCTGAGCCACACCTCAGAGGACACCCTCCCTCTCCTTCGACAAGAGCTGTGTTGCATCAATCCACTAATATCTCAGTAAGTTGGGCCTTGTACATTTTGAATTCAGAGTGAGGCGACACAGTTGATAAGTAGCTAAGTAAAAAACAATTTCTACATCAATGAATTCTATTTTATTCAATAAAGGCCAATTCAGCCTAAAATCTACAGCTTCCTCCAACTGACTATTCAGAAAAGGGCTGTTAGGCAAGATCTTTCTCGATCTCAAAATAAACCTGTATGTGTAAAGACTGCCTGTTTATGAAGCCAGACTGTATAATAATCCTCTCACAGACTTTGACAACAGCATGGCTCAGAGAACTAAGTGATCCACAACACATCCCCAGGACCTGAGAGACGTCCCTTGCAGAGCCACCATCTCTACTTACCCCTCTCCCTTGCTAACCGGTGAGCTCTTCCACAGGAGTTTAGTGCCATTTAAAAGTGTTCTAGAATTTAGCATTTGGGGTAGCAGGCCTGGCCTTCTGAGTTATCAGAATTTCAGTTTAGTTTAACTTACCTTGACCATTGATCCCGGCAGGATGTAGCCTTAGAGGCAGCCAGTGCTGCACCTGTAAACCACCGCGTTGAGAAGTCTTTGCTTGCTGTATTTGCAAATACCCTGTGGCTGCCTGTTCTCTGTTACTGCAAGAGTCTGAGTTGTCCCAGACAGGCCAGGTCTGAGCTGACTTGAGAAGGTTCTCTCTGTGCTGTGTGTACCCCTTGAATGTTCTTAAACACTTTAGAAGGCGAAGAAGGCAGTTCGTTGTTTACCTACAGTGCTTGTCTTTTACCAAAGCATACAATTGTGGGCAGTTTTATTTATCTGATATGTGTGTACAGGACAGAGTGAGTGTAGGTACAAGTCCTCGTGTGAGTGCTCGTGAAGTTGGTGTCTTTACCACTTTCCACTTTGTTTTCAAAGATAAGATCTCTTAGGCCAGAGCACACTGATTGGCCACACTGAGTGGACACGGTCTTCTGTCCACCTCATTACGTCACCATGCCCAGGTTTTTTGTTTTGTTTTATGTTGTTTTTTGTTTTTTGTTTTTGCGGCTGGAGATCTGAGCTCAGGATGTATTAGCCTGAGTGGCACCCTGAGAGATGGCGGAAGTTGAGGACCCAAGTCCACCTGGCACTGTGACCCCACCTACCTGGTTTCTTCTGGGCCCTGGGACCCTTCCCTGGACTCCGGTTGACTCTTTCCTCCTCTGGTCAACATGTGTCCATCATTCCTTCAGTGCAGGCCTCAAGGCAGCTCAAAGTGACCGTTGTCTATGCAGGAAGACTTCTCTTTCCCTAGAAACTCCCTCCCTTGCAGGTGCCCCCCACCTCCGCTCCAGTGGTCCTTATCCATTAATGAACCTTTGAGGATCAGCATAGACCACGACCCCTCAGTCGGCTGTCCGAGAAGCCCCGCCCTCGCCCCCCCCCCCCCCCCAGCACCAACGGGACGAGCACGCGAGCATGCGTATTGCGCCGCCCCACCTTGGCGTTGCCTTGGTGATCCAGGATGGACCACGCCCATCGGGCTGGGTGAGCGGAGGGCCGGGAGTTGAGGGGCCGCCGGTGAGAAATGTCACGTGGTTTTGGTGCGCCCGGGTTCTCGGTCCCTTGGTAAAGCACTCAGCCGACTGGATTCCCCTGGGGGACCTACTTTAGGAGCTTGGGGCATTCCTGGGGAAGTAGAGGACCCGCGGGCTGGGTGTCAGGGTGGGGGAGGGCCAGGGGGCAGGGGACCTGAGGGACCTGAAGGCTGGAGGAGGGTCTGGGGGCGGGCCTGGGGGCGGGCAGGGGACGGCCACCCGCAGCTGACCGCCCCTCCCCGCCCAGTCCTCCGCTCCGTCCCAGCGCCGCGGCAGGCCGGGCGTCCTCCCTCAGTCCGGGAGCGACGCTGCGCCGAGCGGTCGAGCACCCGAGATGTGGAAGCTGAGCCGAAATCGAGTGCTTCTGGACGAGCCCCCCGAGGAAGAGGACGTGCTGCGAGGGGCACCGCCGGCATCAGCAGCCGCCCCGGCGCCGGTGAGGACCCGCGTCGGGGCGCAGGTGCGGGCCGCGGGGTGCTCTGGAGGCCGAGTGAGTGCAGGTGCATGGGGTCGCGTGCTCGGTACGGAGTTGGCAGGGACCCGACGCTTCTCGGGGCTGCCAGGTGACTGCCCCGGAGGACCCCTCTGATGAGTGGCCGGATCCTGCAGGTCGTGGGCCCCAGAGCCAGCGTGTGTGGGGTACCGCGGGGACACGTACCCCGGGCACTTTGCGCACTGGCCAGCGACGCTGCCCTTCGCTCTGCTGCCACAAGGGCTCTAGGGTTCGGCCTGAGACACCGGGGACGCGGGGTGACCGTTTTCAGGCCAGGTATTTTTATTCCAGAGTAGGAGAGACAGAGAATTCCTGAATCATGGTGCCCGGGACGGCGGTTCGCTCAGACTTAAAAGCTTGTTGTTGTTGTTTCGTTTGTTTTGTTTTTGTTTTTTCCTTTTATTTTTATTTTTCTTTTGGTGACTATAGTGAATATAAAGTGTGCTGGGTATTTATTTGCCCAACACGTATTTCCTTTTTTTAAACTTTTGATCCCCTCTCGCCTCCCTTCCCCGGAAGAAGAGATCAGAGACCTTTATACAGAAAAAGCTTTGGCCCGACAAGTGTAGAGATATGCTTGGAATGTCTAGAATTTTTTAATTAACAGGATCCCAGGTGGATGTGTATGAGGCCTCCCCGCCCACCTTCTCGGGACACTTTGATTCCTCTCACGTGCTATGAAATTTAGGTCACAAAATAAGCCTATTTTTAAGCATAAAGTTATTTTGTTATTTTTTAAGCATATCTTGAAAACTGTAGATGTTGCAAATCTTTCTTTTGAAAACTTGGAAGCAGTCCCGAGATTGCTTCTTCCCTAGTTGGAGCAGAAGAGCATTTGTTAGGAATAAAGTTTCATTGTAAGACATTTCTTGGGAATTTACTAACGCTGCCAGCGCACAGACATTCTAGCTGATAAGTGTAAAGCTTTGGGGTATGGCTTATGTCTGAATTTACATTCCAGAAGTTATCTTTTGGTATCCCTAGAACCTTCCTACCTTTTATTTTCCTAGCCTTCAAGGTTTTGTAGCTAGATGGCACCTCTTAAACGCAAAAATGAGCATTTGTTTGCAGTCTTTAGATTTTTTTTTTTAATCATCTTCTAGCCAGCAGTATGTGTTTAAGATTGCTTCGGTGTCTTTTCATGGTTCAGTGGTAAGTTTATTTTTGGCACTGAATGCTGTCCCTTTGTCTCAGGAGACCAGTTACCTGTTTACCTTCAGGGCATCGTCACCTCCTTCCAAGATTGGAGAGCAGCTGAAGTTCCTGTAAGCAGGCAGAGTGGGCTTTCTGTAAGATCCCAGATAACTTAAGTAAGAGAATGTGACTGCTGGGCTGTCCTGTGTGTGTGTGTGTGTGTGTGTGTGTGTGTGTGTGTGTGTGTGTGAGAGAGAGAGAGGGAGAGAGAGAGAGAGAGATCTGTGAGTGCAGGCAATGTGGGGAGGTCAGAGGACAACCTTGTGTGTGTGTGTGTGTGTGTGTGTGTGTGTGTGTGTGTGTGTGTGTGATCTGTGAGTGCAGGCAATGTGGGGAGGTCAGAGGACAACTTTAGGGTCAGTTCTTGCTTTCCACGGGCGGCCGTTGGTGATTTGGTGAGCAGGGTCTCCTTGTTTTTACGTTTCCCAGCCTCCTGCCCCACCCCCAGCTGCCGTCGGAGGTCCTGGAGTGCAGACTCACTGCCCTGCCTCTGAAATCCAGCTCTGATGGTCAGGCTTGCAGAACAAGCACCTGTACCTGTGCCCTGTATCTCCCGCACCCCAGGTTCCCACCATTCCCACGACTACACTCTCCCCACCACTCCCAGACTAGTTTTTACACGCGGGAACAAATTGCTCTGCACTTCTTTAGATTATTGGCTTTTTGTTGTTGTTGTTGTTGATGATGATGTTGAAAATAAATGTCTTAGCGATAGGACTAATTAGACGGACTATGGTGGGTTATCAAAAAATATGAGCATAAAGTTGGGAAGAGATCATGTTGGGGAGTTATGGGGGAGTTGGGGGGAGATGGGCGGCTAATATTGTTTTTTCATTGTTTACATGTACGAAATGTTAAAAATAAACACTATAATTGAAATAGAAGATAAAAGATTAAAAAGAGAAACATCTGTTTGCATTAAGACATAAATATAACTTAATATAAATATAATACGAAATTCAGCGAGGCTTATAAGGACTATTCATTCCAGCTATCACATAAGAGGAGATAATGTTTTTTAATAAATCTAATGTCTGCTTTAAAAAATCAAAGTTGATGATGCATATAGTACAAGATTTCTGAATGTTGTTAGGTCATAACTCCTTCTGTCTCAAAAAATGTATTTTAAGCCTTTTTTATATACTCATGCAAATATACAAATAAGTCTACAATGTGCATTTGCTTTCAGCGACAGACAATTGTATCTTTCACTGCTCTTTCTTTTTTTAAAGATTTATTTTTATTTATTTATTATATGTAATTAAGTACACTGTGACTGTCTTTAAACACTCCAGAAGAGGGTGTTAGATCCCATTATAAATGGTTGTGAGCCACCATGTGGTTGCTGGGATTCGAACTCAGGACCTTTGGAAAAGTGGCCATTGCTCTACTGCTGAGCCATGTCTCCAGCTGTTCTCTTTTATGCTAACGAGGGAGTTTCGTGAAACACTTGCTGTTCTAGCTTCCCTAGCTAAAAACCATTCAAGGCTGTGTGAGTCCAGGTGTCCTTAGGTAAGTGTGCGGTATCTGCTTAACTAGGTCCTTCTGCACTTGTTTGGCTTGTTTTTAAAACTCCTTTCAGTTCCTGTGATAATGCTGACAAGGGACTGTAAGATGCCCGGCACTGGCCTCTCTCTACCCCCGAGCTCTCTGTGGGGATTCACCATTCAAACTGTAAGTTACAAACTGGGAAAAGTAGGACACAGTTTCCTGTAAATCTTTTCAAGGCAATGGTATGTATCCCTTGACCAACTCAGATTCGGCGATGGGGGATGGGGTGAGTCTCTTAGTTCAGACTGCTCACCCATCCTTTGTGGGAGCTTCAGGGGTGGGTTTGGGGCGCGTGGAGGGTCATAAAGCGCAGCTTCTCGGCCTCGCTCCACTTCCAGGTCTACTGCAGGAACCCTGCATTCTGTGTGAGGGAGTAAAGTAGAAGCTGTCCACCTGCCTCCACAGCTCACACATCATTACATTTCCCATGAGCCATTTTCCAAAGCAGAAGCCACCTCGAGGTAGACCTGTGCGTGTCAGCTGCAGATTTCTCTCCGTACCAAGCACGTCTTCATTCTCTGGTTTTATGTTGTGTGACTGTCGTGGCCTCACAGCAAACATTCATCTCCCGGGGTTCCAGAGGCGCCAGGTCCAAGATCAAAGTGGCTTAGATTCTTTCTATTTGTGTCGTATGACCCTTCACATAGAAAGCTAACAGCGAATGGTTGTCCTTCTCCTATGACCTGCTGTTTGCCTCTCTCTCACTTAATGTTGTTAGATAAAGGTGCCAGTATCCATCCAGTTAGGGCTCTCGGAATGTTTGCACTTACTGAGTTGGTTTTTATTTTATTTATTATTCTTTTAAAGATTTATTTATTATATGTAGGTTCATTGTGGCTCTCTTCAGACACTTTTTCTTCTCATTCTGGCCCTGCTCACTCACTGTCGCTGTCTTCAGTCACCTCAGAAGAGGGCATCAGATCTCATTACGGATAGTTGTGAGCCATCATGTGGTTGCTGGGATTTGAACTCACGACCTTTGGCAGAGCAGTTGGCTCTCTTAACCGCTGAGCCATCTTGCCAGCCTCTGAGTTGGTTTTTAAAATAGTTTCTTTTCCTTCCCTTTCTTTTGTTTCCTTTTTTTCTTTTCTTCCTTCCTTCCTCCCTTTCTTTCTCTCTTCCTTTCTTTCTTTCTCTCTTCTTTTTTTAAAGTTTTGTGACAATAAAGACAGGGAAATGTAGAGGTGGCTAGACTGGCCTAAAACCGTATGTAATGCAGGATGGGTCTGACTGCCCACTCCTCTTTTGCCGCCATCTCCTAAGTTTTGGGTGTGGCTGGCATGCACTGCCACACCAAGAGCATCTCCTTCTAGACTCTGATGTGCAACTTCTGGGCCAGCTCCTTGGGGGTCTGGGTTCCTCAGCATTTCAGTGTGCTGCCTGCATTTTCTTTTTCTTCTTTTTTTTTTTTTTTTAACTTTTTAAAAAAGATTTATTATATGTAAGAACACTGTAGCTGTCTTCAGACACTCCAGAAGAGGGCATCAGATCTCATTACGGATGGTTGTGAGCCACCATGTAGTTGCTGAGATTTGATCTCAGGACCTTCGGAAGAGCAGTCGTGCTCTTAACTGCTGAGCCATCTCACCAGTCCCCTGCATTTTCCTTTCTAATGTTTTTGAAGATTTATTTTATTTTATGTATATGAGTACATACACTGTTGCTGTCTTCAGACACACCAGTAGAGGGCATCAGATCCCATTACATATGGTTGTGAGCCACCATGTGGTTGCTGGGACTTGAACCCAGGACCTCTGGAAGAGCAGTCAGTGCTCATAACTGCTGAGCCATCTCTCCAGCCCTGTTTTTTGTTTTTGTTTTATTAGCAGCTCACTGGTGCAGGGAGCTCTAGAACCTGAAGGGGCGCTGTGCTCCACAGCTGTGGTCTCCCCTCACAGGAAGCGCCCGGCTTTGGCTACCCTCACAACCTAAGGGAGCCGCAGTACTTTTCTGCTGCTGTAACTTTTCCGGTGTGGGAATGTCACATAAAGGGAGTCGTGTAATTGTGCGGGGTTCCTGACTGACCTCTGTACCTAGCACACTGGTCCATGCAATCATCCGTCCTTACTGTTTTGAATCTAAATACTCCCTTGGCCTGATGTAAAGGTTTGTTTGTCCTTTATACTCCGATGAAGGTTTGGATTGTTTCTATAACAGTGTTGGTATAACCATTCCTGGACAAGATTCTGTGTCGACCTCCGACCCTGAGTATGAAAATAGCCCTATGATTGATTCTGTGCTTAGCCGTTGAGAAAACAGCCATCCATCCCATGGCTGGACCAGTTTCCATCCCATGGCTGTCATGAGGATTCTGGGTGCTCTGTGTTCCTGCCAACCCCTGCTGATAGCTGACCTTACATTCTAACGACCCCAGTGGGTGTGAAGTAGTTTTCTGTCTCATTTTATGTTTCCTTGGCAACCCCTGAGACTTTCAATTTTGTCTCATTAAAAAGAATCAGCAACTCCTAATTTCTGTTTGGTTTTGCAGTTTCCACCCTGTAGCCCAGGCTGGCCTCGAACTCACACAGCTCCACTCGCCTCTGCCTCCCGAGTGCTGGGATTAATGGTGTGTGCCACCACCTGGCTGAGTGAACCGTAGTTTTACTGCTGAAATATAAAGTTCTCATATGTCCTAGATAAAAGCCTCTTGCCTGCCTGTACCAGATTTTGCAGCTACTTCCCGAGCAGGAGGTCAGGAGGTTGTTTCTTCTCTTGACTCAAATCAGCTGAAGCACGCTTTCACTTTTGTTGTTGTTTCTGGTTTGAATATAAATTCTGGGAGTCACTTTCCAAATCCAGAGTCTGTGTATTTATGTATGTATTTAAAGTACACTGTAGCTATCTTCACACACACCAGAAGAGGGCATCAGATCCCATTACAGATGGTTGTGAGCCACCATGTGGTTGCTGGGATTTGAACTCAAGACCTCTGGAAGAGCAGTCGGTGCTCTTACCCGCTGAGCCATCTCTCCATTCCCAAGTCCAGAGTCCTAAAGAGTCACCCTAATTGCCTTTAAGAGTCACAGACCTTGAGGTCTTATAACCGTGCCTGTGTTCTTGCGCCTGTGTACCGGATATGAAGTAAGTCTAAGTTGATCCTTTGGCATGTAGTTTAGCTGTCACATTGGTGGGAAAGATGACTCCTGTTTTGCTGAAGCGTCACGGTGCTGCTCTGGACAGTCAGCTGCACTGTGTGTGCCATGTGTTCTCGACCCCCAGGGTACATGCACCAGTACCTCAGTCTTGATCATGGCTCGCAGTGTACCAAGTCTTGAGATGAAAACCTTAGCTCGCCGGGTGTGGTGGCGCATGCCTGTAATCCCAGCACTCTAGGAGGCAGAGGCAGGCGGATTTCTGAGTTCGAGGCCAGCCTGGTCTACAAAGTGAGTTCCAGGACAGCCAGGGCTACACAGAGAAACCCTGTCTCGAAAAACCAAAAAAAAAAAAAAGAAAAAAAAAGAAAACCTTAGCTCTTCTGCGTAATTGTTTTTCTAGGCTAATTTTGCTGTTTGGGATTCTTAGTTACTCCATATGCATCTTAGAACCAGTTTATCACTGTTTGCAGAGAAGGCAGCCGAGACTCCCATAGGGACTGAATCTGTAGATCAGTTTCAGGAACATTGCTAAGTTAGCAGCACTTCAGTCTTCTGATTCATAAAATATGAGATGCTTTTTTCATCTGTTCAGATCTTGCAAGACTTTTTTAAAAAATTATAATTTCATAGACTAAATATGAAATCTTGCTGTCTTTATGTTTAGTTATCTTTTTAAAGATGTATTTATTATTATATGTAAGTACACTGTAACTGTCTTCAGACACCCCAAAAGAGGGCATCAGATACCTTTACAGATGGCTGTGAACCACCGTTTGGTTGCTGGGAATTGAACTCAGGACCTCTAGAAGAGCAGTCAGTGCTCTTAACCGCTGAGCCATCTCTCCAGCCCTGGAGACATTTTTTTTTTTACTTCTAGTTCCCACTCTTTGCTTGTTTTAGATCTGTTCAGATTTTCTATTTCTTATTGAAATGTTTAGTCCTTTATGTGTTTGCAGGAATCAGTCCATTTTGATATGTTACATTAATTCCCAGCTATTTATTATGTTTTGGAGTAATGTTTCGTTCAATATAAGTTACATTAATTCTCAGCTATTTATTATATTTTGGAGTAATGTTTCATTTTCAGCCTGAGCAATGTGAATCTTTGTTTCCTTCAGTTAATTAAACGTGTCAGTTTTGTCTGTGATACTCCTTTGAAGCAGATTATCCATTTTTTAGCCAGGCTGATCTTGACTTTAGAGGCTCAGATGATGTTTCGGCCTCAGGCCTTGGGCCCCTGCCCCCAGTGTTTACGTTTTTTGTCATCACTTTCCTGATTTCTCGGTGTTGCCCTCTGTCCGTTGTCCCTGTCCTGGCCTCCCTTTCTTCCATCTGCCCGCCTGTGGTTCACGTGCTCTTCTTTTTCCAACTCTTCAGGCTGGAGCTCAGGTGACTGGTGGGAGGTCTTTTCTTTCTCTCAGTATTTGCATCTGTCTGCTTCCTGTGAGGCGTCCCAGCCCTGACCCTGGGCTGGTGTGCCTCAGTCATCACTGGCTCTGCACAGGCTTCTGAGGAACTGGAGGTGGGGTAGCCATGGCCGCCATGCCTAGGTTCTGTGGTTTTCAGAGGGCTTGGAGGATTGTCTAAAGGTGTGTGACTGACTGCCCTTGTTCTTCTTTGTCTACTGAGTGTGCGCACCGTACCTTTCTAAGTTCATTTTGTAATAGTAATTTAGATTATTGCTGTGATTTGTAAATACAGATCACACGCTTTTGGTCTATGTATTAGATGTGGTTTGTTTTGGCATTTTTATTCAACTGAATTCTTTGACTTACAGTACAATTAAGTTTCTGTTCTAACTTGTTATAATATTGTGGTTGCAAATAGTTAAAATTAATTTTAGTGTAATTGATACCTAGTTTCATATCTCACAGTAGACATTGAAAATAGACGTTTTTAGGGGTGAGAGGACAGGTTATTTGTTTGGATTCTGGGCTGCCTTAATATTGCACGTGGAATCCTGGAGAAGGACCCCATGTGTGTTGTCTCTGCAGTTTGCTGTGGACGTGAGTTCTGGGAACCCCGTTCTCCTTCTCTAAATCCTGCAACTCTAAATCCTGTTCCTTCCCACTTCCTGCCTGGGCATCCTTAGAGTGAGATGGAGCCGGGCTTTGCCTAGAACAGGAAGACCAGTGCGGCTGGCTCAGGACACGGGGGTCTGGGCCAAGAATGAGTGGTGTCTTATAGCATGGGGAAAAGAAAAGATCCTGCATGGGCAAAAAAGCGAGCGGACCGTCGCCTCTACTCCGTGGATAAGTCACGCATGTCACGTAAAGCTAAAACTAAGTAATGTGTCCCCCACCCCTGCCGTCAGGCAACGGTGTCTGAAGTTTAGGAAAAAGAGCTCCAGATGAGGCCAGCCCCACTGGCCGGTCGGTTCTGGCATGTGCGGCTCACTACAGCTGCCTGTCAGAGTGGCAGGAAGAGGGCCCAGAGGAACCGAGCGAGCGCCAGTCTGCAGGGAGCGTGCGCACTAGGTGCTGAAGGCTTGGGCTGCGTGAGCTTGAAGCTATCGGTGGGCGCTTGTGCCTTTCCTTCCGGCCGGCCCGTGTTGGTGCTGTGGCCTGAGAATCAATCTCTGCTGTCCCCAGACTGCTCTCTCTCGCAGCGTGGGTCTCCCTCCCTACACGCTCCTGGTTTGTTTCTCAGTGCTCCCTTACCTAGCTCTGCGGTCTGTCCGTCCGTCCATCCCCCAGTTCACCGACCCTTCCTCCTCCCGCAGTTTCAATCTGGATCCGTTTCCTGTCTTGTCTCATCTTCTAGTGAAATCGCCAGACCTACTTACGTAATGCTTTCTTTGGAGAATGGCATTTGTGATCACTAGGAGCTACTGAGCCTTCAGTGCTGCCCTTGCCTTGGCGGTAGGCAACGGGGTGGGGGTGGGGCTGCTGTGGTGGCGGCACGGGGTTCCTCCATCCTAAATCCACTGCTGTTTATCATCTTCCTCCAGATGCCTGACTCAAGCTTCCCAAGCTGGCCGGCCGGCCTTTATTTGTGAGGCCTGTAACCTTCAGAACCTTGCCCATTTTACACCTGCTGCAGGCCACCAACTGCAGCTGCTCGCCCGACTCCCGCCCGCCCGCCCTCCGTGTTTCACAAGACAGTGTTTCACAAGACAGTTAACGTAGCAGTACAAGATTTAGATCAAACACAATGAAGGTTTAATCCTTGCCTGGGGCACAGCCCCGCGGGGCCTTCGGTCTGTGGGGGTCCTGGCTCATTCTAACTTGCCTTCCAGACTGGTCTAGAGAAGGCAGCCTCGGGGCGGGGAGCAAGTGCTTCCAAGGGTTGGGCTTTGAGACTGCACATTCGCTCGCTGCAGTGTGCAAGCTCACAGGCCCTGGCAGCTGTTAGGATGGATGAGCACTGCAGGCCCAGTTTGTGTGTTTGTTTGTTTGTGTGTTTGTTTGTTTTTTCTAGTTACTCCATGTTCTGAGGAATGACAAAGTGGCTGCAAAAGGAAGAGGGACACTGTTCTCTTCTGCCCGTCTGTCTGTCTGTCTGTCCGGATCTGTCTGTCCTTGGCACTCATGAGCATCCCTCTCATCTTGCTTGGTCTCTGTGTTGCTGAGCAATTTCCATTTCTTTTCACAAAAAGAAAGAAAGAGACGGGGAGGGAGGAGGGAGGAAGGAAAGAAAGGGAAAAAGGAAGGAAGAGAGAAAATAGAACTCTAGAGCACTAGTTTCTAGAAAAAGTCATTAGTTGGACTCTTCATCCCTGCCTCCTAGGAGAACAGAAAGGACTGTGGCAGTGTTCCTACTGGGGAGGGACAACAGGAGGTTGGGGGATGGGAAGGAGGAGGAGCGCTGGCTGAGCAGGGACTGCATCCTCAGGGAGCACCTCCATACCCAAGAGCTGTCTGCTAGGAGCCTGAGTCCTGTGGTCCTGCCTAAGTCTCAGGACATCCCTGTGACTGCGTGCGTGTGTGTGTGACCGTGTGTCTGTGTGTCTGTGTCTGGGTGCCGCTCCTGCTCCTGGCAACCTCGGAGATGTCCCAGAGCAACCTGAGCTATCGATGTCCCCTCTGCCCTCCGCATATAATGTCTATAAGCCACGCTCAAACGCGGGCTTTGAGAACAGCCATTTAATTGTTCCCAACCTAAGCCCAGGTGAAGTGCTGGTCATCTGGTCACATCCGGTCTTTGTTTAGTCTCTGAGCTCCAGGGCAGATCCGAGAGACCCTGAAAACCCTCTTTAATAACTCAGTAGAAAGCAGTCTCTCTCGAAGACTGCATCTCTGCTCCAGGGTACCGAGTAAGTACTTGCTGTGGACTGTGGCGCTGTCTGCCTTCTTAGCCAGCTGAGCTCTGTGGGTTACAAACATGGCTGCCATCCTGTTTCTCGCTTTTCCATGTTACCTGTGGTATAGAATTCCTTTCACAGACCAATCCCATTTGGTCTCTTACCGAGGGAGTATTTCTGCAGCCTCATAACTAACGCTCTTCGTGTGGGTGCCCTTACTCTGACCCTTGTGGTCTCGCCAGTGCCCTATAATATGAAGTATGGAGAAGCTTATGGCCTGGGGGCCGCCCACATCCACCTTCACCCTGGTACCATCCAGTGCTTCGCATGGCCCAGGATATACCTGAAATCCGCTGTCTTTGTTGTTGTTACCATGTATTGTGTCTGTGTGTTGGTCCTTTCCCAATCTGTCTGTCGTGTGGGTGGTAATATCTAACCATTGCCTCTGCCCTTCTGCTCTCAGACTAATAGGAACTATTGTTGCCTGCTTCATACCTATGGGTGCCCCCTCCCATCCCCCCCCACCCCTGCCTCCAGCCCAAGGCTGAGAGGAAACCATGAAGGCCAAAGATAGGAGACTGACTCCACACCCCCTGCCCCCGCCTGTGAACTCACATCTTTCTGTTGGCCCGATCTGAGCTGTGGTAAGAAGTGTTATAATCACTGCCTTGTTTCCACACGACAGCCTGAGAGGACGGGTGATACGCTAGTTTGAGGGGCTCAAACTGTCCCTCACTTCTGTTTTCCGGGCCCCCAGTTCTCTGCAGTGAGCCAACCTGCTCATCTCCCAGAGACATTGTAAACACAGGATCCATCTCTCTCTCTGTGTCTCTCTCTGTCTCTCTCTCCCCCTTTCCCCCCCCCTCTCTCTCTGTGTGTGTGTGTCCTATACATACACACCCCACCCAATGAGCACAGAAAACAGCAGACTCTTTTGTGCCTTCTCTGTGGATATTCCATCTCAGCGCCCACAGCCCTTTCCCTCTGAACTTCTCACACTGGCTGTGTGTTTTGAGCCGGGACACAGGTGTGTGTGTGTTTGTGTTTCTCGTGGTTTATCTCGGTGGACAGGAGCCTGGAGCAGCCGTCTCTGACTGGGGTCCAGCGTTCCCTCTTGCTCTGCCCCTGGCTCTGTGAGGGCAGTTGTAGGACCACGCCACTCGGCAGCTTTTCCTTCTCAGATGTTCCGAGTCTCGTGAAAACGCTCCTGTAGCCTGATACTCTGGTTCTGATAAAAGGCCTTGGGTTTGATTTCACTGTTGACCTAGAATCCTAAATTTCTCCAGAATACCAGTTTCTCTCTAACCTGAGTGTTTTAGCTTAACATAATCTGAGTTCCAAATTGATAACTTGGGTCATCTCTCTGCATCTTTCATGTATCTTGATCAAACAGCCTGCCTGGGTTGGTGGCCAGCCTGCCTGGGTCGGTGGCCAGCCTGCCCATGATCTGAACATAGCTCTGCTGTGACAATCATGTCTACAGTGCTCACGGAGAGGAACAGGATGCTGACAGCTCTTGATGGCCCCCAGGAAGCCTCTGCCCCCACCACCTAGATCACTGCCTGCTGTGGGACCCTTCTCTGGGATATATGTAAACAAGCATCTACCTCCTGCTAGTGTGCCAACAAACCAAAGTGCAGTTCCATCAGCGTCCACCTGGGGGACCAGTGTGTTTACTGAGCTCACTTAGAGGCATGGCTGACTCCAAAGCAGCCGCCTTGATGGTGACATCCCTGTAGCTGCCTAGGTGAGCCCCCTCAGTCAGCTCTCCACGATCTGTGTATTTCAGCACTTCCGGAAACTGGGGCCATGGACAATTAGGACAGAATCAGAGCAGAGTGGGAGGGGCAGGCCGGAGAGGCCAAGATCTCAAGTAAAGTCCGTGCGAGAACTTTTCCTCCCTGGGCCTCCCCACTCCAGTGAGAGTCCTGGGGAGCTGAGAGGCCTTTTCCTTTCCCACACACCAACTTACTCACAGGACTGAAGAACCGGGGAAAGAGCATAGATTGCATTTACTCTGAAGGCACTCGCTCCCTGTCTGTAGCTCCCCTCCCTTCTTGCCCTGTTAGCCTTCCCTGTCGTTGGTTCACTGAGTGCTTTTCTGACTTTCAGGCTGCTTCTTAGGTTTGTCATGTCTTCCCTAAAGGGCAGAAAGCTCAGAAGGAAATTTCTTAGATGCCCACACAGTGAAGGCTGTACGCTCACCCCTCAGGCAAGCCCCACCTCAGGTCCATGTCTGCTGCCCCTGAACTATTAGCATCTTCTGATACAGCAAGGCCTGCTCTTACCACTCCTGTGGGATGTTTCCTGTGAGGTTTCCCTGAGAGAAACACAGGGGAGGTCCCTCCTGGAGGGGGACCATCTGGGCTTGCCTGGCATGCCCGCCCTTCCAGGGTCACTGAGGCAGTCCAGGCTGCACTTGCCTGATCAAGGACACTGCAGTGAGAAGGACCAGGGTCCATCACCTCAGGAGTGTGGGCCCCGTGTAGGATCACAGGACCACACAGGGCCTTGGTTGCCAAGTTGACTCACAGAACACACAGTTGCTGCAATGCAGCAGGGCTTTGGGTACAGGGCACTGATGTGCACATAAGCTGATTCACAGGACACAACGTCCAAGGGATGCTATTGCCTAGAGCACCCGTAGAACAGGGCCGTCACCTGTGACCAGTGAGAGCAGTGCTGCAGATGAGGTATTCTGTGCTGGATGGAGGCTGGAGGGTATAGTGGAGAGCTCACGGTCTACGGGGGATCCTGAAACTTCCTCACCACAGTAGTGGGGGGACCCAGAAGAAAAAGAGAGCTCTTCTCCATTTATTATCTCTTCACTCTGTGGAGAGTTCTGCAGTTGTCCTCCAGGGAGTCAGAAGAGCTGCCCTGCGGAATGCTGGGTACTTTGGTAATGTGCTTCGAGCCACAGACTCCTAGCTCAGCACTTTAGTGTGGCTGCGCTGCAGCTCAGAAGCCTTGGCGGTGCCTTCCTTGCTCCTGTGTCATGGAAGGCTGTTACCTGCTGGACTGGTGGTGGCACCAGACTTTGCTCCTTGAGGGATGTGCCCTGCACGGGGACCTGGGAACACCGGCGCCTTGTTAGCTTTGTGTAAGATCTTGTCTGCTGTGATGGCTGATGTTTGATGAGTTAGTGTATATACAGATCTTCCCACGGGGCGGCATAGGTATGACACGGCTGCAAGCTTTGTGCCTACGCCTTGCTAGGATGTCCTCTGTCCCTGACTCCCAGGAGACTCACTTGCCCAGTATCCTCAGGTCTAGGGTGTTTATGTGGCATTAGCCTCAGGGTCAGTCTTCCCAGAAATGACTTTAAATGACTAGTATCTAACCTTTCCTATTTATTTAAGGGCTGGTCGTGGTGTAGATGCAGCCCTCAGGCTGGCTGCTATGGGGTCTCCGAAATAGAGCTAACTCACAGTAAAAACACCAGCATTGAGTCCTGGAGCCTTTTTTTTAATTATTATTTTATTTTTTTGCTCCAAATCCAGCAAAACATAAACTTAACAAACCTTGATAACTCCCTCAGCCTGAGCAGACTTGACACCACACAGGACATGCCAGCTAACCGTATTGGAAAGAGTGTTCACTGAGGAAGGACCCAGAGACTATAAAGTCTAAATTCCTGAAAACTTTTGGGCATTTTATTTGAGAGACGGGAAAAACCATGATTGGGTTCTTCTAATGTTTGAGGTGTTGACAAATGAGAATGCTAACAGGCCAGGAGAAGCAGGAGGGGACTTCGGCCATCAAACCAATCTGTTGTGTGTGACGTCAGCCGTTCCGTTCTGTTCTGCCTGTGAGTACTGCTTCAAGGGTGCAATGCACACTTGAAGTCACACCAGCAGGCTCGGTAAAGGCGGCTCTTAGGAAACACCAGCAGGTGATTAGGCAGGTGGACGGGAGCACGGGAGGCCCAGCTGCCCACAGCTGGCCACAGCTGGCCACTGGCCCAGTAAGCCTGTCTGTATTAATAATCTCATCACCCCTCCAGGACCCTGACTTGAGGAAGGAACGTCCATCTTTCCTTCCTGAAAAGTGCCTTTACCGCTCTCTCCTTTTGCATCTAGGAAGTTTTCCTTTCCGGGTACATTTTCCCATCCTCTGTTCATGTCTCTTCCTCAAGGCTGTTTGGTTAAATCCCATTAACTGCAGACTACTGCGCATCTTCTTCTTAAACAAGACGTGGGTGGTTTTCAAGCTCCTGAGTTCCACCTCCCGCTGGCTTTTCTTACAATGCCAGCTGGCTCCCTGGCAGCTCTAGCCAGGGGTCAGTGCAATGCGCAGCCCCAGCTGGGGAGGGGGAGGCAAGCTGGCCTGGCTCGATGGGTGTTTGTGCTTTGTGATGTCTGCACGGGACCGTCTGGGCTTGGTGAACATCATACCCCCCCCCCCCCCCAAATACCTTGGCTCTGACTCCCCTCACAGTCTGTATCCTCACAGGGAGTCACTGTTGGTTTTGTGGGTCTGTCTCCATTCCCAGAGGCACTCTGGGGACAGTTCCTCAGTGCTAGCCACGGGGTCTAAGTGGATGAGACCTAGACTCCCCCTACCTGGTGAAGACAACACAGACTGCTCTCACCTGAGCCCCAGCAGCCCCAGCACTGGTGTGACTTGTGTTTCTCGACGGGTGTCTTTGGGCACCCTCGCATCTCGTAGCCTGCAGTGACTACTTTCTTCTTCTTCTTCCTCCTCCTTCCTCTTCTTCTTCTTCCTCTTCCTCCTTTTTTTTTTTGGTTTTTTCAAGACAGGATTTCTCTGTGTAGCCTGGCTGTCCTGAAACTCACTCTGTAGACCAGGCTGGCCTCGAACTCAGAAATCCGCCTGCCTCTGCCTCCCAAGTGCTGGGATTACAGGCGTGTGCTACCACCGCCTGGCTGCAGTGACTTCTTTGGTGTGGGTGCACCACTTAGGATTCTAACACAGGGGAGTTGGTGGAGGGCCTGACAGTTGGAGACAGGCCTCTGCCTAGAGTGGACTCCTGAAGTGACACGGGGCAGAAAGTGGGAGCCTGCTGCCTGGGCATGTTTGAAGGTTTCCCACTGCCCTCATGGGGAATATAAATAATATATAATGAAAATATATATTATATTGTCTCCATATCAGAGGCCTCTGCCACCTCTCAGTTCCATTTTTACAACTCTCTTTTTGTATTTTTTTAACACCTCAGTTAAAAAAAAAAAACCTCCACGACAGTTCCCTTCACACAAAACAGCGGATGATGATATGGGGGATGTAAAATTAGATTTCCAGGAAACTCCCAGGGTCTCTCGGTATTCCTTTCTGCTTACTAAGATACTTAATAATCTACAGGTATGTTCATGGTAAGATCTAGATTTCATCTGTGAAATTGCATAAAATCATTTTCCAGAATCGACAAAACACATAATTTCTTCTTCGAGCTTATCTCTGTGGAGGTCGGGTGGGCATCGCCATCCCCTCAGGATGCTGGAGCCTGGGGACAGCGCAGGGCCTGCAGGCAGCCTCCCAGGTCCAAAGGGTGACCCATGAGCAGCCATCTCGAGAGAGCAGCATCGCCAGGGACACGGAGGGCTTGCAGGCACCTGAGGCCCAGTTCCTTCCTGCGTGGTAATCTTCACTGGGCCACAGCTGAGCTTTGACATGACTTTCCACAAGTAAAACATTATGGGCTAGTACATTACAAGACGCAGTTTCCCTGGAACATAAATGAGCAGGTGGGAACTATTTCGCGTAAATATGGAGGGGTCTGGGATGTGCTTGGCCTCTGGCATTTCCACCGCCATGTCCGTGAGATTATAATGGGGCTGGAAATGCCTTCACCAACCGTGTCATAGCCATTGATGCCAGCACAGTCCAGTCCTTCCGTGAAAGCACACAATGCGCACGGTCGTGTTTCTCACACAGCACCTGCACATGTAAGGCGTCACCTGTTACCCGGTTCCCTGCTCAGTGCCCACACCATGTGACAGCCTAAGTGTGTCATAGATTCTACGGTTGAGGTGTGAGTCAGCCACTTGTATGACATTAACACTAATAAAGTCTCCGGGTGCTGCATCTTCCAAGCTGTACCGCCACCCATAAGCCGTCCGTGGACTTGTTGGCATAGGAGACATCTATGCATTGTGGCATCAGCTCTAACACCCTTTTTACCTTTTACCTTTTACCTTTACTTCAGGGAGCAAGTCTCAGAGGTTGGAAAGAAGCAACTTCTCTGTTTAATAAAGATGACGAAGAACATTTACTCGAAACATCCAGATCTCCCAAGTCCAAAGGGTAAGTCAGAAGCAGACATCTTGAGAAGGTGACATTACCAGGGGTGCAGAGAGATTGCTGTGGTGTAAGGAGAGAGAGGGGTTATCACACCCTCCATTGCCTCCGGAGAGGCCTCTGCTGCCCCAGGCTGCAAAGCCAGGCAAACTGTGATATATGAATGCTTGGGTGCACAAAGAGATGGGGATGCACTCTTTGAGTGCCCCAGGGACAAATAAAATATACCTTGGGTAGAAGTTATATAACCAGAAAAGCATTCTGAAAGGCTAAAGTGAAGTAAAAAGCTAAAACTTGAAAATGGACCTCACAGAAGGCAGCCTGGAGCCGTGGGAATGCTGTGGATCTCCCTAGCCAGAAGGGCCCAGCAGCCCCTCTGGGACTTCAGGCAGTGAAGGAATGCACAGCTGATCTCACAGGGTTAGGACTGAGGTGGGGGTGAGGTAGGGCCCTTCCGCACACACACTGATCTGGTTTGATAGCACCCTCAAAACTGAGCAAAACCACAAGTAGTGATGGGAAGGAACCCCTAAAGATTAGAGAAACTGTAAACAGACACACTGTTGCTCCCTTATTGTACCTGTATCAGAATGTTAGGTTTGCATTTCCAGGTAACAGTGTGACAGCTGCCTGTTACCATAGGGTGTGACCTGAAAGCCTATAGCTGTTTCCTTCTGGTAGAGGACTATCTATGGTGGCAGATGCAGGCCTCCTGCAGCAGTGGAGCAGCGGTTTCACAGGAGGTCACTGGGTGATGTGTCCTAGTGTCTCCACGGTGTCTGAGAGATGCTCAGAGCCAGCCAGCGAGGACACTGACAGCAAGTTCTTTCTGTCACTCATTTCCTTTACTTTCTTGTTCTCTTCCCCCCGTGCCCCCCCCCTTGGTTTTTCCCAGTAGGGTTCCTCTGTGTATCCCTGGCTTTCCTGGAACTCACTTTATAGACCTGGCTGGCCTGGAGCTCAGAGAACTACCTGCTTCTGCCTCCCTAGTGCTGGGATCAAAGCTGTGCGCCGCGCCCACAGACTAGCCATTTGCTTTTCAAGATTGAAGTTTTTTTTGTGTGTGTTTTTTTTTTCAGAGAGGAGGAAGCTTTAATTGGGAAAAGGTCTCTACAAGATGTTCTGTAAGCAAGTCTGGAGGGTATTTTCTTTTCTTTTTTTTTTTTTTTAAATTTTTTTTTATTCGATATAATTTATTTACATTTCAAATGATTTCCCCTTTTCTAGCCCCCCACTCCCTGAAAGTCCCGTAAGCCCCCTTCTCTTCCCCTGTCCTCCCACCCACCCCTTCCCACTTCCCCGTTCTGGTTTTGTCGAGTACTGCTTCACTGAGTCTTTCCAGAACCAGGGGCCACTCCTCCTTTCTTCTTGTATCTCATTTGATGTGTGGATTATGTTTTGGGTATTCCAGTTTTCTAGGTTAATATCCACTTATTAGTGAGTGCATACCATGATTCACCTTTTGAGTCTGGGTTACCTCACTTAGTATGATGTTCTCTAGCTCCAATTCATGAAATTCTTAGGCAAATGGATGGAGCTAGAGATCGAAGTTTTGAGTAATTGTTTTCTTGAGTAAACTACTAAATGTTTAAGAGGAATTTGTTATATGAGCCACCCTACTGAAAACCCACTTACTGAATCGAATTTCCCCTTATCATATAAACCGGCCCTTGGTCTTTCATGTCTGGTTTGCTCAAATGCCCACATACTCCTCCCATGGCCTCTGAGAGTTGGTTCCTTGTGACAGTAGCGTCCAGTCTCCTGTCTAAGACCTGGTCCGTGGCCCACGCTGCATGGAATGCCAGAGCATGGCTTCTATAGGATTATACCCACTAAGTTTCCACTGTTATTTTTAGTATTTATTTCAAAGTTATGCACAGGGTTCTGTTGGCTTTCTAAGCAAGTTAAAGTCTTTAGGGAAAAAAAAGTCATAAAACTGACACATTATGAGATCACTGTGTGACCAAACTAAACTGTTTCATCTACAGAACTAACCTACGACTGAAAGAAGAACTGAAGGCAGAGAAGAAATCAGGATTTTGGGATACCTTGGTTTTGAAACAGAATGCTCAGCCTAAAAAACCAGATCAGATCGAAGGTTGGGAGCCTCCTAGACTTACTGCTGAAGACGTGGCCGCTGACCACTCCGAGGATGGTGTAGGTGCCTGCCCGCCCTGGTCTGCCTGGGAGGACGATACCAAGGGCTCCACCAAGTACACCAGCCTCGCCAACTCGGCCAGCAGCTCCCGCTGGAGCCTCCGGTCAGCGGGGAAGCTGGTCAGCATCAGGCGACAGAGCAAAGGCCACCTGACAGAAACCTGTGAAGAAGTAGAGTGAACTGAAGGCGCCTCACGGGACATCACATTGCTTTTACGGCCGGCCAAGCCCTCCAGCCGCCCACTAGTGCACCATTAATTCTTGAGCCCTCTCATAGCCCAGGGAAGGAACCCACTGAGCTGCTTGTCTCGTGCTCAGTGACGCGCACACCATGGCTTCCTGGTAACATCTCGTTGCCTTGCTGCAGAAACATCCACCCACTGGGTGTGTGTGCTGAGCGGATGTGTGCTTCGTAGACACTGTCCTGTGAGCCAGTCTCCTCTGAGGTTCATGCCAGCCTCAGACACTTGGGTCTTTAGGACGTCCCCACCTTGTCCCTGCATGCGACCTGAGTGCTGCAGCTAACTGAACGTGGCCTCTGTGGCACCCTTCTTTCTCCCTTTGTCAGAATACAAGAAGCATCTTCCAAAGGTTACAGTTATTCAGTTTAACAATAGGTTCATTTTTCCTTATTAAGTTAAAAACAAAGCAAAACCTAGATGCTAGAAGCAAGGTGGTTTGAGGTAGGGTGTCCGGACATCTCAAGGGGCGCAGCTGCTGAGGAGGAGCGGCCTGCAGTGTGGGCCTGGGCGGCACCGAGTTCTTTTATGAAATTTTATTTTTACTTTTGAACGTTTAAATACAGAATTTTATTTTCTTCAAAAAGAAATGTTGATTTTAAACTTAAAGATGAGAGAAATGCTAGGAATAAATTTTAGCTACCCAATAATCTTAATTTTGCTCACAAAACATTAACTTGCTCACTGTAGAGCTAAACTGTAGATAAAACACTGAAGTGCCTCGTTTCTATTCTTCTCAGATATTTAGTTTTTCAAAATGTGAAACTTTTATGATTGCTGTAAGAAGTGTATCTCCCCCCGCTCTGCCTGCCTGCCACTGCTGACTGTCCTCGGGTATGGCCCGTGTTGGCAGGGTTGTGCCCTCTGTGGGGACATTCAGGTGGTCCACGTTTGTCTTGTTTCCCAGTTACAGTGCCTGGACAGGGGAGCGGTGTTTCTCTTTGTTTTGGTGAAGAATTAAAGGCCTCCAGCCTCACTGTCCTTGAGTCTCCGTAGTGTAAGCTCTGTGCTTTGTGTACCTGGGTGTCCCACGCAATGTTCTGTGGCACAGCTGAGTGGCCCAGGTTTGCTAGATCTACCTGTCATCCACAGCTTCCTGTCTGTCCACCTTGCCAGCGACCCGTGCCCATCCACCGGCCACACAGCAGTCTATCCACCCATAAACCGAGCTGTTAATCTTTTAAAAATGGAACAATAAGTTCACTTAATGAGCTTTGAGAGGAGGGTTCAAGTAAAAAATTAAGACCTGGAAGCTGTGAAATTATGAAGATTTTGATTCATAATGCAAAGTCTGTAATTTTTACGCTAACATGTGAGTGTGAAAATCTTTCAGTATCCTCAGGTAAGCAGCTGAGTGCATGAGCCCTGTCTCTTGTCTTCAGAACGTTGTAACTGCAGGGTAGGACAGAAGAGCAGGCTCATGCTGGCGCCCACAGCACGAACCCACTGGTGTGTTTGGCTAACCGCCTGTGGCACAGGAACACAAACCCAGCCCTGAGAATGTAGAGAGCATGCCCTTGGACACACAGCCTCCGTGATCTCTGGGCCGAGTGCTGAGTGCCTGCGGCTCACTGTGCCCATGGTGACACAGGGACCTTTACCGTCTCCTCTCAGGAGGCGAAGATGCACTGTAAACCAGAAAGAGTGATTACAAAGGATTATTTTTCTTCTGTTGTATCAAATTAAAATATCTTGTGTTCGAGATCTTTAGTGTGTATATTTATTGGTACACTTTCTGAAGAACATCTCTTCAAAGACTTCACACAAACTTGCTCTGTTCAGAAGCAGTTTGCGATGTCGCCGTGATTCTGGGGCTGCCAGAGGGAACTGTACCTAGAACTCTGTTCTGTGCTTTTCAGGAGGGACAGAGTCCCCCTGAAAGATAAGTATTAAAGGAAACAAAAAGAGGTGCTGGAGAGATGGCTCAGTGGTTAAGGGCACTGACTGCTCTTCCAGAAGTCCTGAGTTCAATTCCCAGCAATGACATGGTGGCTCACAACCATCTGTAATGGTATCTGATGTCCTCTTCTGGTGTGTCTGAAGACAGCAACAGTGTACTCCCATACTAAATAAATACCTCTTTAAATAAAAAAATTTAAAATATTTAAAAAAGGAAAACAGGAAGGATCTGTGTCTGTCTCCTTGGCCAGCCTGGGCTTTCCTGACATGGTGACCTCGCAGTCCTCCTCCCAGGACGTGGCCAGCCACCCTCCATAAGTAAGCGGACAGTTTGGGATGAATTTCTGCACATGTGCCTTCTCACTGGGCTGCCGTGGAGGGTGACCACACCCTGGGTGCCCTGGGCTGCTTCCAATCCGCTGCCCTTGCTCAAGAGTCAGATAAACCCTTAAGCAAACGTTCTCTCTTAAGACTTGAGCTGAGAAACAGGAGTGTACCAGAGATAGGATGGGCTTGTTTTGTTTAAATTTACCCGTCTGTCTCTTTGAAAAATGTAACCATCCCTTGGAAAAAAGTCTTCTCCACCCCAAACAGTGACCTTTATTAAGATCAACCCCCGCTGGGTGGTGATGGCGCACGCCTTTAATCCCAGCACTCTGGGAGGCAGAGGCAGGCAGATTTCTGAGTTCGAGGCCAACCTGGTCTACAGAGTGAGTTCCAGGACAGCCAGGGATACACAGAGAAACCCTGTCTCGAAAAAAAGAAAAGGGAAAAAAGAAAAATCAACCCCCGTAGGCGCTGGGCCCCTTGTAAGCAGAAAGCCCGTGTGTCCCTTAAAGAGGAAGGGGGAGGAGCTCCACCCTGTTTCTCAGGCCCTGCACCTCTGCCATTCACTTGTCTGACCCTAGTCAGGCTCAGACTCACTGCAGCCCTGTTGCTCGGGCTTGCGCTCCCAGGGCTGCCTCCGCCCCTGATGCCTCCTGGCCGGTGTCCAGGAGGCTCGCCCTATTGTTAACAGACTCCTTGTCCTCTGGCTCTTAGCCAGTCATCAGCTGGGGTTAGTCGCCCGCCCGACTCACCAGAAGCCCGCGTAAGGAGGAAAGGCGGCTTCTTTAATTCTGACCAGTTTTTTGAAACATTCGTAAATAGTCCTCAGTTTTGAGGAAGAACTCCAAGAAGTCACTTTAATGGGTGACGATGACACAATGCGATGACACAGTGCGCACACCTCGTGTGCCCAGAGCACGCCCGGCCTTTCCCAGCAGGATGTGAGCACCGAGCTACCAGTCCACCTACTTGAACTCACCTACCCAGGCTCCTGCAGACTCTGCTCAAGGGCGTCTGTCAGGCCTAGGGTTTCCATCTCTATCCATGTGGAGCAGAGACTGTCGTAAGTGCTGGCCAGGGTTGCAGTTATGGTCTATTCATTCAGGTAAGTGGCTCCAATTTCACAGAACTGCTGCTGCAAGGCTTCCATTGTATGGTGGTCCAGCCAGAGTCCATCCTTAATTCTCCTAGGAGGAGCCTGTCCCCTTCCTGGCATTGGTCTTAAAATATAGTAACCACTAGGGGGCTCCCTCGGAGTCAGGCAAATACATGGCTGAAGTGGAACCTTCTACTGTTATCCAGCACTCGCTGCTGACTGACATTGTTATGTAACAGGGAAACCAAACGTGTTCTACTGGTTGTTAGCTGTGTCAGTGTGTGCCGTGGTGTTAGCTGCGTCAGTGTGTGCCGTGGTGTTAGCTGCGTCCGTGTGTGCCGTGGTGTTAGCTGCGTCCGTGTGTGCCGTGGTGTTAGCTGCGTCAGTGTGTGCCGTGGTGTTAGCTGCGTCAGTGTGTGCCGTGGTGTTAGCTGCGTCAGTGTGTGCCGTGGTGTTAGCTGCGTCAGTGTGTGCCGTGGTGTCAGCTGTATCCGTGTGTGCCGTGGAGCATCCATCCGTCCATCCATCTGGGGTGCTCAGGGACCAGAGCCCAGGGTCACGGAGCCGGGCAGAGGAGGCACGTACAGGCCCACAAGGTGGAAACTGAACCTAAGGCTAGTAAAGCCGTGAACTAATGACTATTCCTGGCTTTCATCCTAGATTAATCTTGACTATAGCCAGTGTCTTTGTCCACTAAATAGAACAGCTAAGGTCAGGGCATCACACTCAGTGCAGTATGTCTATAACCTGAGTGTCTGCTTAAATGTGTCCTCTATCGCTTAAGCGATTCCAGGCACGATGGAGTGAGGTGGTCACAGGTTCCAGCACCCTGACCCCAGCCTCCTCGTCACCTGAGAAGATTCAGGTCATAAACTAAAATAAAAGCCTTTGCACAGAGCTGGGTCACGCTGGCTGGCTCTATAGTGTGTGCACATAACCAATTGATTGTATTCTCCCTGTGGCTGTGTGTAGGAGCTATATTCTGTTTCGGGCTTTCCAGAGGCCCGTTTGCCTCTCCAGCTGAGTACTGTGTGCTACACATAGTACACTCCTCCGGGGCAATTAATACCTGGACCAGCCAGGCAATTGACCCAAGGCAGAGAACCATTTTATTTCTCCTTAGATACACTAGCTTTTATGGAGGGTATAAATAAAAATGATTCTGGAAATTGGAAAATCCCCAGCACGTCAAGGGAAGGAGACCTTGGAGAGCAAAGCCCTTGGTCCCCACATTCCAGAGACTCCTGGAATATTGTGTCTGATTTACCTTCCTCTAACTAGTCCTCGGTTCAAAAGAGGGGTGGTCTGCACATAGCCTTGTGACAAACCACCAAGCCCAGGGTGTCTTCACCTTGAGAGGTGGCATGGGGGCATTGGTGTAAGATGAACTTGGTTAGGTTCAAGTTAAATAGTCCGGTCAACTGTTGAAATCTGTGTTCTCCTTGTGGCCATGTGTGGAGGTACCAGTCATGGGCAGGAGTAGTGAGGAGGTCCTAGGCCAGTCATCCTTCAGGAAATAGCCAGTCATAGCCAGCCCTAAGCTTTCTGTGGGTGTGCTAACTCCAGGGAGTTGTCCGAGTGGTATACATCTATAATCCCTGAAACTTGAGAAGCTGAGACATGGGGATTATGAGTTCAAGGCCAGCCTGTGCTACATAAAGTCTATCTGGAGTACAGAAACAAAAACCAAAGCCAAACAAAACCGACTAAGAAAAGCCAGTGTTCATAATTTTTTTGTTTGCTTGTTTGAAGAAGTATCTAGTGTTATGACCAGTGGGCAACTGCGGCGGCGGCGGCGGCAGGGTCGGTGAATGGCTGCAGCAGCAGCAGCAGAGAGACCACACCGGGCCAAAAGGCTCCACGTGGGGCTTATTGAGGGAAAGGGCAAAGGTGGCAGTGGAAAGAGAAGAGGAAAGAGAGAATGAGAGAGAGAGGGGGGTGCTACTCACATAAACACACACACACACACACACACACACACACGAATGGTGATGTGGTCACAGGTAAAGGTGAGCCCAATGGATTCTGGGAACATGGTGGCTGTTGCCTTGGCTACAGGCATATAGGTCTCTCTGTTGCCTATGTGATGTCACAGGTGTCTGGGGTCTCAGATGCCCCGATACCAACATCTAGGATGGGATCAAGGGTCTAGCGCTCACTGCCTGCTTTGCCCAGGTTTGTTCTCTGTAGTTGGTATCGCATCTTTGGATGGGCAGTGTGACAAATGGCCTACAAACAGGGCCTGGATTGTCCTCGGGACTCAGGGGACAGTAGTGGGTGGCTCTGTGGGCTTGCAACCCTGTTCTTCTCACACCATCAGGTAATGGCTGCTGTGTTTTGACTCTGGCAGATGTAAGGCCTGCCTTGAACCTTTCCCCCCAGGGCCAGGGTTACCCTCTTCCTAAGATTCAGATATTATCCAGTCTCTATGCAGAGCGCCAACACGCACTGGCCGCTGCTTGGGTTCTGCCCAGTGACCTGGTGTGTGTTGGGAACCTCTGCTGGTTTCCCCACAGGCACCTAGAGTCTCCACATATCTGGTTTGATTTCTCCCTTCCCAGTTCATGGCTGTGAGCCATCAATCTGGAGGGGTCGGCTTATGCAATCAGAAATTAATCATGTATTCGCACGATTTTTCAGATTGCAAAGGAGAGATGTGCTTCGTCACAGAAACAAATGGCTGTAGTGATCTTTCGCAATGGTGTCTGACAGTTAATCTTCTTACAAAGGCCAAAATCAGTGTTGGAGTTTTAGGAAATGCTTTTATTTTTAAAATGTAGAAATGTAGATACCTCAACTGTTTTCAAAGAAACCAACCAGCTGTGTTAGTCGGGACTTTCTACAGGAATAGTACGGATGTGGTGGGTGGGGAAACATAAAGTGATTTGCTCAATCAGGTGACATTAAAATAGTAACAGCTGAGTTGCACCTGGAGGCTGGCGCCCAGTTGTTCAGTTGGTGCCTCAGCAGTAGGAGCAGCTGTCTCTCAGTGGGGAGCCTGGCAAAGCCCCACAAAACTGGCTGCCTCAGCAGACCGAGTTTGGCACCAACACCCCTCCCCCACCCCACCCCCGCCCCACCCCGCACCTTACCCCCCCCCCAAGGTTCCTGGAGAGCCCCTGGTTTTCAGCTCAGAAGTCGGGAAGCACCCCTCTGTGCTTCAAGAAAGTCTCTCTTAACTGTGAGCCCCTGCAAGGTAAAAGCGAGGAAGGTTTACAGTAGAACAGAACTCACCTCCAGCAGGGTAAACCACAAACCCTACAGCTCCACGTTCAGTGTCTGGAACTCAGGGCGGCACCATCTGTGCCCTGAGGCCTAGCATGTAGAGATGTGTCGCCCAGCTCTGCTGCCTACAGCAGCCGGTGGCCTCTCTCTTGGGCTGGCTTCACTGGTGATTACAGCCTTTCCCAGCTACCGTCTCTCACACACCAGCACGCGTCCCCACTACTTTTTAGGTTTCACCTTCACAGCGCCACAGCCTACCCGAGAGCTTCTCGCATGGAATCAGAGCCTGCCTCAGCAGCCTTCAGAAACCTCATCGAAAGCCCCCATGATCCGCTAACCTGTGCATTTTGTGTGCCTGAAAGACATGCACCTCCAGGACAAGGTCAAACTGAGCTACAGTTAGGTCCCCTGTACATCCTCCATGGCCGCTCTGTGTGTCTTCCAGCCTAACCTGGAAAAGCACCTCCCCGGGTATTTCTAAAGCAGGGTTCCCTTGGAGACCTCTGTCCAGTCACTCGTCTCTCCTTCTACTCTTGAAAAGTAGTTTGTTTTTACGTATGGGTGTTCTGCCTGCGTGTATGTCTGGGCACTGTGTGGGCCCGGTGCCTGTAGAGGTCAGAGGAGGGTAAGACCCCTTGGAACTGGAGTTACACACAGTTGAGCTTCCAAGTGGGTGCTGGCCTTTGAGCCTAAGTCCTCTGCAAATGAGTTCATGTTTTAACATCCTGGAGCTGACAGACAGGCCCTCGCCTTCAAGGTAGCTTTTCCATTGGCCTGGGCCCTGGTGTGATTTTGATAGCATCAATCCCATTGTCAGCATCAGCACCACTGTACCGGGCTCACGACTCCCTCCTCCTCCTCTTCCTCCTCCTCACTGAGCATCTTTTCCTCCTTTTACCTTTCTCTGACTTCGACAACCACTTAAGGGCAGTGACACAGCTTAGGTGTTGTCCTGCCTTAAAATTCCCTATGAAAAACAAATTTAGTCTCACTAAAAAACGTTCAGGGTATGAGCTGAATACAGATTCTCCAGCAGAATACAACACAAACAGCCTCTAGCCAGACATCTGATGACAGAGTCCTCATTTCCCGACATCTCCCAAGCCTGGTCTTTGCTCTCGTTTTTATCAGAATTCTCATCTTCTGTTCAGCTACCAGAATGGCTCAGTAAGGTCTGTTAGAGCATTCTGGGGATTCTGTAGCCTAAAGCTCCACTCTTCCACAATCTTCTTGCAAACCAGTCCAAAGACCCCCAAACTTCAAGGTCAGGCTTATCAGGGTAATAATCCCACTCCTTGGCATCAAAATATGTATTAAGCAGAGTCCTGTAGAGGAACAGAACCAATAGAGAATGTGTGCACGTGCGAGTGTGCATGTGTGTGTGTGCACGTGGGTTTGTGTGCGCGCATGTGTATATGCGTGCATGTGTGTGTGCATATGTGCATGAACACATTTGCATGTGTGTGTGTGTGTGTGTGTGTGTGTGTGTTACACAGTGACTTTATTAAACTGGCTTATATGATAGGAGCCGAACAATGCCATTCACACACTTGAGGCAGAGGATGCTGGCAGCTTCAGCCGGCTCAGTAACACAGTGAGATGCTGGAGTCGTGCGTCAGCAGAGAGTCCCAGCAGCACAGACAGGCACACTCGCTCGGGGAAACCAGCAGCACAGACAGGCACACTCGCTCGGGGAAACCAGCAGCACAGACAGGCACACTCGCTCGGGGAAACCAGCAGCACAGACAGGCACACTCGCTCGAGGAAAAAGACCCAGCACAGGCCTTTGTCCTCCGTCTGGTTTGGGCCACTCAGTGGAAGTCGCACTTCACACTGGAGGTGAGTCTTTCCCTTCTAATTCTCTGGGATACTCCACAGAAGCAGGTATATTTACTATCAGTCCAGAGAAGCAGGCTCAGCGGGTAAGAGCACTGATTGCTCTTCCAAAGGTCCTGAGTTCAAATCCCAGCAACCACATGGTAGCTCACAACCATCTGTAATGAGATCCAACTCCCTCTTCTGGAGTGTCTGAAGACAGCTATAGTGTACTTACATATAATAAATAAATAAGTCTTTGAAAAAAAAAAAAAGTACAGGCTTCTCCCTTCACTCCAGAACAAACTAAATGCTGATGTCATCAACTGATGCCGGCATGAAGAATGGGGCCAGGTGAATAAAGATCTAACACCAAACTGGTATGGCTAATAAACTAGCAACAAGCAGTCAGGACTGCTCTTTGTGGCTCTTTTCAAGTTGTGCTGCGAAGACTGGCAACTCACAGGCCGGGGTCAAAGCTTCTTTCTGTCATATGCAAAAGAATTAAAAACATAACAAATGCAAAAGAATTAAAAACATTAACAAAAGCTTTGTAAAAATCCTAGTGGTCCATATCTTTAATCCCAAGCACCTGGAAGGCAGAGGCAGGCACATCTTGGAGTTTGAGGTCAGCCTGGTCTACACAGAAAAACCCTGTCTTGAGAAATAAACAAACAAACCCGAATGTTGCAGTGCATCTCCAACCCCAATGAGCCCATGTGAGAACACGCAGCTCCACTTTAGTATTTTTAAGCTGCACGCCCAGACTGGGCAGACTCACCATTACCCTTCTCTGTTCCCCAGCCATGAGATTCCCTTGCTACTTGCAGCTTCTCTGGGCCATGTGGTTCTGCTCCATCTTCCTCTACCTCCTCTTCCTCCACCTTCTCCTCCCTCGTTCCTACTCTTTCCCGACTCCCTAAAATCTCCAGCCCCGCCTTTCCTTCCCACTGCCCAGTCACAGGCTCTATAGCCTTTCTCTGATCAGTTACAATGGGGAGAAGGTTCACATGAAATTGCCTGAGTACACATCCACTGCTCATCAGGGCAGCCCCTCTTGAGGAGGCAGAATTAACCTGAGAACACAATCAGCACCAGGCAGCCCACAATAAGCAAAAAGTGGTGTGTGTGCACACAGACATGCATGGGTATATACCCAGGAGTGCACGCTCCAATGGAGGTCAGAACAGGATGCTGGATATCCAGCTGTGAACCAGCTACCCCACAGTGGGTGCTCGGGACTGAACTCCTGTTCTCTAGGGGAACAGTATGCAGTCTTTTTCCTCCCTCACTGGTAACACCAAAACCATTTCCATTCTTTCTTCCCCCCCATTTTTTATTGGATATTGTATTTATTTACATTTCAAATGTTATCCCCTTCCCAGATTTCCCCTCCAGAAACTCCCTATCCCATCCCCCTACTTCTATGAGGGTGCTCCCCCACCCACCCAAGCACTCCCACCTCCCTGCCCTGGCATTTCCCTACACTGGGGCATCGAGCTTTCACAGGATCACGGGCCTCTCCTCCCACTGATACCTGACAAGACCATCCTCTGCTACATATGCGGCTGGAGCCATGGGTACCTTCTGTGTACTCTTTGGTTGGTGATTTACTCCCTGGGAGACCTGGGGGGGGGGGGGCGTATTGTTGGGGTTGGTATTGTTCTTCCTATGAGTTGCAAACCCCTTCAGCTCATTTAGAGCTTTATCTAACTCCTCTGTTGGGGACTGTATACTCAGTCAAGTGGTTGCCTGTGAGCATCTGCCTTTTTGTCAGGTACTGGCAGAGCCTCTCAGAAGAAAGCTATATCAGGCTCCTGTCAGCAAGCACTTCTTGGCATCTACAATAGTGTCTGGGTTTGGTGACTGTATATGGGATGGATCCCAAGGTGGGGCAGTCTTTGGATGGCCTTTCCTTCGGGCTCTGCTCAACACTTTGTCTTTGTATCTCCTCCCATGAGTATTTTGTTCCCCCTTCTAAGAAAGACTGAAGCATATATTTGGTCTTCCTTCTTGAGCTTCATGTGGTCTGTAAACTATATCTTGGGTATTCTGAGCTTTTTCTATTGGGCTAATGTCCACTTATCAGTGAGTACATACCATATGTGTTCTTTTGTGATTGGGTTACCTCACTCAGGATGACACTTTCTAGTTCCATCCATCTGCTTGCGAATTTCATGAATTCTCATTTTCCGTATCCATTCCTCTGTTGATGGACATCTGGGTTCTTTCCAGCTTCTGGCTATTATAAATAAGGCTGCTATGAACATAGTGGGGCATGTGTCCTTGTTATATGTTGGAGCATCTTTTGGGAATATGCCCAGGAGTGGTATAGCTGGGTCCTCAGATAGTACTATGTTCAGTTTTCTGAGGAACCTCCAGACTGATTTCGAGAGTGCTTGTACCAGCTTGCAGTTCCACCAGCAATAGAGAACTTGTTCCCCTTTCTCCACATCCTCACCAGTATCTGCTGTCCCCTAAGTTTTTGATTAGCCATTCTGACTGGTGTGAGGTAGAATCTCGGGGTTGTTTTGATTTGCATTTCCCTGATGACTAAGGATGTTGAACATATCTTTAGGTGCTTCTTTGCCATTAGATATTCCTCAGTTGAGAATTCTTGGTTTAGCTTGCTCTGTACCCCATTTTTAAAAAAGATTTATTTATTTTATGTATGAGTACACTGTAGCTGTCTTCAGACACACCAGAAGAGGGCATCAGATCACATTGCAGATGGTTGTGAGCCATCTTGTGGTTGCTGAGAATTGAGGTCAATGGAAACCAGGCCCTCAGTACGGAATCCTCTGGTTAGGAAGGGCAGGCATCATGGTCATAGTTTTAAGAAATACTGACTTTAGTGTGCGCGAGGACGCCGGGTGTCTGCACTGTGTCAAAGAGACTCAGTTGGCAATTATAAATGTTCTTGGCTGTTGTCTGAGGACAGAGTATAAGACTGGAAAATGAAATTTTTTATCTGTATCTATAACTGTGTAGTTACTCTGTATCTATAACTCTGCAATTACAAACTTTAATGTGCTTAGGAAGGTTAAAGAGATGATGCACTTAGGGTACCTGACTGGATCTACGGAGGACACAGAAGTCCACTGTGTCCTCAGTCAGCTGAGCAGCAATGCTGAACATTCAAAGAATTGTAGAACTTTCTTTCATGTATCTTTATTTTCAAAAATTTCTAAAGTGCACATGCATTATTTTTAAAATAAAACAGCACATTTTAAAGACAACACCACTCAGTTAGAAGTGAATCTGATGAGGCTGATCAGCAGATAAACATGGCTTATTACTTTACCCACGACAGTCATTTCTATAAGCGAAGCTCAGCCTCGCGGGCTGTTTCCGGCTCCTTGGCAGGGGCTCTGCTCTGGTTTGAAGCCCACATCCCAGGTCTGGATCCATGATGGCCTCATGGCAGGGGTCCCCAGAAACACAGGGTCAGTGCTGCTAGCTACGGACAGTGCATCCCGTTCACAGCCCCACCCACCGAGTGGGCCGGAGCATGCCGAGCACGTTCGTTCCTAGGTCCATCCTGTATTCAATGAGGACTCATTTGGGCACAGCCACTGGGGTTGTGAAAATACATTTTAAGAAAAATAAATATTCTGCATAATGTATTTACAAGGATCAACTGTCTAGTTCTCCATCCCAGTGACTGCAGGATGGAAAGCTGCCGCTTGACAACCAAGAATGAGATCCTCGGTTGTTTTGTCAGTTCGGCACAAAGTATGGGGCTGAAAATCCAAAACTCTTTTTGATCCATATTTAAAAATATACAAAATTGTAAATTTTATAAGCTGAGAAGAGTTTCAAGAAAGAAGTACAAATGGTATTGTGGTCTCCTCTCCCTCACGGATGGTGCACAACTACCCGAGCATCTTCCGCATCCTGTCAGGGTCTCCGGAAGCAAGCGAGGGCCACACAGGTATAGGCAGTCACCGAGCCTGTCGTCACTTGTGTCACAGAATACTCACACCAACTACACGACACAGAAAGCACAAGGGACAGCTGTGGACAAGGGCACGGGGCCGAGGGCACCATCAGAATTTGAAGAGGTCAATGAAGTGCTCGGGGGACACGGGCGTGAAGCAGCTGTCAGGGTCAGCCGCGGTGCAGGGGTGTCCCGAGTCCTGAGGAGAGAGCGAGGGGACGGGTGGGTCAGAGCACGTTCTTGAACAGCTACGGAACACAATGTGCACTTTGCTGAGCGGATCCCAATCCCTCCCTCTGCCACACAAATGACACGACTCCGCTGGGCTCAGCCTGGGTGGCCCCAGTCTACTGACAGGTGACAGTGTTTGTAGTCACCCTGTAAGGCTTGGAAGCTGTTCTCCTGGCCCACCCCTCCACACCCTGCCTCCTGACTGACCCCTTCTTCCCTTGTAGGCTTAGGGGTGAGGTGGAGATTGTCTTGGCACACAGACATTAAGGCACACCGTAAGCACTGTCTCCAGAGTAGGTGTGGGGTTGGTAGTACAGAAAACCAAGGAGCTAGGATTATTTTTTGTAGAAGTAACAAGAGAAAAAGCTCGCACCATCTGGGAAGGCTCAGCCTGGCTGGAGCTGCTTCTCTGGCCTCCAGCAGACTGGCCACCCTGAGGTCAGCTTTCTGGGATAAGTCTAGCCTGTGGACAGCAAGCACCGCTATCACAGTGGCCACCTGACAGGGCAAAGAAGTGCACAGGGTAGAACAGCACACAGGAAGTACCTTCAACAACCAAGCAAGGTGGTAGTCCTTTGACACCGTGGAGACAGTCAGCAAGGGAGCAGCAAAGGGAGGAAAAGGAAGGAAAATCAGGGTTAGATGGAGCCAGGTGAGCTCGGCGTGAGGTGGGAGCTACACCTGTGAGGATACCTGAGACACTGCAGAACTAAATGTGAGCAGTATAAAACATTAGGAGAAGATGGAGCATTGCTGGATACCCTGCATTTATACAATTAAAGAGATTCTCTAGCCAGGTATACAAAAAGATACAAAGCCAGGCATGACAGCCAGTGCTGTTAATTCAGTGCTCATAGTGCTTAGAAGGATGGATTTCTTATGAGATGGAGGCCAGCTTGACCTCCACGAAGAGTTTCAGGCCAACTAGGGCCACACAATGAAAAACCTGTCTCAAAAAAATAAATACAAATAAAAAACAAAGAAGAAAGCCCAGGGCAAGAGAAACAGTTCCACTTCCTTTTAAGGTTCCCACACTGACCATCTGGAAGGCCATACACTCAATTATTTGTTGAAAATACATAAAACAGTCCTCGTATTTCTGTGGGAAAAACAGATTGTCTGGGGAAAGGCCCCAGCCACTCTCGTTGTCCTGGGGTCTGCTCTGTGAATAACAATGTAGCTGACTGCACATTGCATGCACCCAGAGGCCCATATCCATTTTGGATGCTTAGTTTCTTTTTTTTTTTTTTTTTTTTTGGGTGTTTTTTTTTTTTTTTTTTGGTTTTTGGATTTGGTTTTTTCCGAGACAGAGTTTCTCTGTGTAGCCCTGGCTGTCCTGGAACTCACTCTGTAGACCTGGCTGGCCTCGAACTCAGAAATCCACCTGCCTCTGCCTCCCAGAGTGCTGGGATTACAGGCGTGTGCCACCACTGCCTGGCAGATGCTTAGTTTCTTGCAGCCCACCAACATCTGCTGTTGCTCCTGAGGTGGGCAGCCCTGTGCTGGCTGCTCCTGTGCGCTCTAACTGAAGAATCTGTCTTTTCCTGCTTGGGAATGCGTGGCCCTCATCTCTGCTCACAGGGCCAGTAAGGAGGATCTGCGACCTCTGCCCATTCCTGCTTCAGTCAGGTTTGCTTCTCCTGCCTACAGAGATCTCAGCACAGCTGGACTTGTCCAGCTACTGAAATACTGAGACAAGAAAAGGACACAGAAAGGCTAAGTTTCCATCCTAGCTTCCCTAGCCCTCTCGGCCTCCAGTTTCTGACAGGCTTCACAGAGTCGGGAAGCTGAGAAGGGACAGAGAGACATGCACAGAGACTGGCGGCCTCTGTGTGCTGGTAACCTGGGTGGGAGCACACGGCTCAGTCTTGCACAGCAGTTGGAAGAAGGAAGAATCATCACTCCAGGACGGCAGGAGGAGAGCAATGGGAAACCAGCCTGGGAGAAGGACAGGGTCCCCATAAGGGCAGGCGGTCATCGTGGAACACGCCAGGCACAGGGCAAGATGCGCTCAGCCATAGTGTGGCTCCTGACCATACTCAGGGCCAGGTGAGGACTCCCCACCCCGCTCCCACACTATGTGTCTCAGTCAGCAGAGTTCCCTTAACAGCAGGCACCATTCCAAAGCCACAAGCCTGTAGCTCACCGGTCAGCTGGGCCTGCCTGACTGTATCCCACGCTCTCCCAAGGATGCCTCTTCTGGGCAGTGGCAGCTTAACAGCTTGGGGATTAAGAAAGGTGGTCTTCCTTACATTCCACACTTAACGCCTGGAAAACAATCCTCAAAGGAGCGGGGCCTCTGGACGGATGAGAGGTGGGAGAACTGTGCTAACACACATGACATCCTTCTGGAGGTGGCCCAGTGCCACCGCCCTCCATCTCTCTCCCAGACCAGCCAGGGCCTGCGCTTTAATGACTTGTTCTACCTGCGATCAGCACAGCCGCTGTGTGAGGTCAGTTAAATGTAGAAATTTGCAGGCCAATTTTTTTGAAAACTGAAAGTCATCTTCCAGTTTAAATGGCCAGAGCTTACATATTTCATGAAACTCGAGCAGCACGTTTTACACTCCTCAACAGAGAAGGCACAGAGAAGGCACACATCTTTCTTTGCTCCGTTTCCTTTTTCAGACAGGAAAAGCACCAAATGTTTTAAGATACTAGTCCAAGAAAAACTGGTATCACATATACAACCATAAGCCATCTTCTCCATACAAACATCTATACATTTAATATTTCTATAGTATAAAATAATCTCAGGAAAAAAATGAAAAGCCCTTTCTAGGAGGTGTGTCAATTCCCACTGAGCGTTGCCAGGCTCACCTATGCTGACTGGGACAGAGACAGGTCTATCTTCCAGAGCACCCAGACAGGGGTGCTGCACCAGAATCCTGGGAGGCTGATGAGCAGACAGAACCCCGCGGGATTTGGGCACCACAGTGGGGCTCCTTTCCACCCCATGTCTAGGGAAGATGGGACACTAGCGGGCTGTTTTCTGTGTATGTATACACAGCAAGGAACTGAGGCCGAACTGATCATAAGAAGACCCTGTTCTCAAGAGAGGGTGTTCTAGAGAACGGTCCGCCTGCTGCAAAGACACTTCACACACATTTTTAATTTTCAGAAAGAAAAGAACCAAGGTCAGAGAGGACAGACTCTTCCTGGCTGTCCGTGCCAGAGACAGCAGCCTCCTCCACAGCTATGCTCTCTGCCCTGCTCTGGGCCATCATAATAAAGGCTATGTGGTTGTGAATGGAGTTTGAAAGGAAAAAACTTTAAAAGGTTGTCCTTTGCCAACAATTAAGAGTTTGCCTCATGTCCCAAATTTAGATAAGTGTAAAGCAAACCATCTAAGCATATTAGAGCAGCTACCGGGGAAGGAACGGACACACGGACTCTTCTCTGGTTATGGGAAACATTATTGTAACCAGAGGAAAATGGGTAGTGAGATTTCAAAACAGCACAAAGGGATGAAGGACTCCTGGTTTCCTATTTCAGATATGAAAATAGGGACATTTAAGGTTTTCACTAAAGGATCAGTCTTTGTGGGTAAAAAGTTACAGTCTTGTTAAGTTTGCACATTTACTCTGAAGCCTGTGCTTCCCATGGCCCTACTGCCTACCTGAGAACTTAGCTTTGAGAGAAGAGGCCAAAGGCTGGTCCTGATCCCCTGCGGCAGTGGGCCTGACTCCCAGGTGTTCCCAGAGGGCTGGACAGACAAGTCCATGTTCTTTACTGAGGCGAGGTGTGAGGCGCACTGCTCGGGAGCGAGCGGAGGCCCAGGGCATGAGGAGGCCCGGAGCAGGCTACATCCGCAGCAAGGACAGTGCCTCCTCCAGTAACACTCCCATCACAGGTATTATTTCCCATTTGCTCACCTCTATGTTTAAGATGCAGATGAACAGTTTGTCCTCACATCCCAAGTCCATCCTAAATCCTTACCTTCCAGAAGAGGATGCTGCAGTGGCGGCAGAAGTGTAGAGTGTCTCCGTACTGCTCTTTGGTCGGGTAATACTTCTGAAGCGTAAAATACATCAGCTTCCACTCAATATGACCTTTTTCTGAAAGGATCAGATGTCTACAAAACTGAAAAAAGGACAACTCTGTTCAGAATTATTTGACGATTTTTAAAAATATGCAATAGGTACATTTTTTAAGGCAGAGCAATGCACAAAACATTTTAAGATTGAAATTAAATTTGTATTAAGTCAATGAGGAACAAGTCAAGCAAACCGTGGTGTCCCTACATAGTGGCAGCAGCAGCCATGACAGACAGAAGACAGCTCTGAAGGAGGGCTGTGGTGAGTATTAAATAAGAGACTCGGATGCAGGAGAAATAAAGCGCAGGACTTCTTAACTTGAGATGGATAATGGGCTTGAAAAAGCATTTCTACGCCAAGACCCACAAATGGTCAATGTCCTCGTGACGAAATGGCACCCACCCGAAGTGAAGGATGTGCCACCTCGTACCGACTGGGGTGGCAATAAAGTAGAAAGTCAGGCATCAGCAAGTGCTGGGGACGGCGTAGGGAATCAATAGCTTGGTCTACTCTGGTAGGAATGCAAATGGTGTGGCCACCGTGGAAAACAACACAGTTTCTCCAGGGATTAAACACAGCATGCGAACTGTAATTCCACCACTGGGAAGTTACTTCAGAGAAATGAAAAACACGTCTGCACCCAAACCCCTCAGTGGATGTCCACAGCAACAATCCTACTAGTTACAAGGTGCCAGGAAAGCCAGTGCCCCTGACCAGATGAATGGGCACCAAAGCATGGCACGCCAAAAAAAGTGGACTCTGTAGTCCCCAAGGGAACGAAGCTTTGCTCCCTATCACAGACCATCCTGAAGGGCTTTATCGGGGTGTGGTGGGGTCACAAAAGCCTTAGTGGTATACATTCTGCTCATACCACACATCCAGACAGGAAATTCAGTCAGAAAGTACATGAGGGGTTGCTCTGGGCTGGAAGGAGGCTGAGACAACAGTTGACGGAGCACAAGGCTCCTGAGGCAACAATGGTGTTCCAAAACTGAGCACAGTGACAGAGACACTAACTGGGTAGCATCTACCAGCGTTACCAAAAAGTGGGTTGGCAATATAATCTGGGCCTTGCTACGGCTTTCTAAGAGTGTTTTGCTTCTTATTACTGAAAACAAGCTCTCGTACACCATGTAATCAGCCACACCTTTTAAGGACTTGGTTTGGAAATAATAATGGAGCCAATGAGGGACTCCAACTTCTACTAGAGTCTGAAGCACAGACAGACTGAAGAGCAGAGGCCAATTACAGGCCTGGCTATAGCAATTTCCGTGTCCTTTAAGCACCATGGAAACATGAGTTTCTAGAGACAAAAATACCTCTGCCTGGCTTTCTCTTCCCTCCTCACGGTTCCATGCCCACAGTGAGGAGGAGGAACGCCCACATTCCCGGATGCTTTCCTCTACATAAGAACCTGGGGTCTTTTGTTACTCAAGTCTCATGCCCATACCAGCTGCTCACATCTAACACATCTGGCCAACGGCCCCTTCTGCTGTCACTATGGACAGCTAACCCGGGACCTGCACAGCCTTTGGTGTCACTGAGGGGCTGCTGGCCCGACCTTAACTGTAGCTCCTGAGAACCCTGAGAAGCCAGGGTCCTGCTGTTAATCACTCCTGAGAACTGTGAGCATCTCACAGGCTGTTCTGTGATTCAATCAAGGAAATACGCAGCAAACGACGCACTCATAGGTGCTGACAGACAGACAGTGCTCATCTAAGTTCTTACAGAAGGTGAACACTGTTCCTCAAGGAACTTCCAGGACTCACAGCCAGCCAGCGGCTATCCTGAAGGGCTGTGTGACACCTGGATATATAACGCAGGCCCGCCGGGCTCTGGAGCCCAGCCCGAGCCCTCGCTCCTCACCCTGTGGGACCTGGGAGGAAGGTCCCAGAGCACTGTGTGACACACATCCCAGACGGACATTTATTCACCACTCTATCCACAGCTCTCAATCTTCCCTCCAAAAGGCTAACCAGTCTCCCCTGCATTTCTGATGCCAACTCAAATCCAATCTCAAAAAGGTGGGGGCAGAAACATGGTTGCCAGCTGAGAAAGACAAAGGGAGCAGGGAGAGACAGGGTGGCTAAGGATCCAGGGGGCAGTGGACGTCCCCTCCACTCAGATGGAGTAGCCCAAGCCTCCTGCTAGGTGGGCTCGCAGCCTACCCAGCCATCCTCAGGCCCAGCTTCTGCACACCCAGTCCAATGGACATTACCATGGCCAGCCGCCTGCAGCATCCTGACTGCACTCGGCATGTCTGAGGACCCAGAGCTCCCTGAGCACTCACGGACTTGCTCTGGGTCTGGGCATTTCCTTGGGGCTCTGCTTCGGACTCTCCGAGGGTCCTGGCTGGACATGTACATCAACCCTGACCACCACCTTTGAAGTCCACGCCAGTGTTTCTCGCAAGCAAGATCCTGAGAGCCCTATAAAAGGTGCCCCGTGTTCCAGATGCTTCACTGGACTTTTCAAGCTGGATGGAATCTCAAATGTGGCTAAGACTCCTGATTCTTTCTTCAGATGGGACCGGCTTTCTACTCTGCCCATCCTTGCCATAAAGCAGTAATAATAATCTTACCCCCACTTCACAGTGCTCCTGCAGCTCAGTGACATCCACGTCTGTAAGGCAGACAGTGAATCACTTGCCCCTTCCTATCCTTGTATGAAATAGATACTGTTTTATGCAATAAACCAGGAATGCCTAGATGCTGCAGAAGCGCAGAGGTGGGATTTCACTCTGGAGCAGGAGAATCAACTAGCAAGGCACCAAGTGGGAAGCGCAGGAGCTACAAGGATCCACTGGTTCTCCCGGGACAACGGGCTGGCAGGAGGCAGAGCCAGAATGTGACTTATTAGGTTAAGAGAACACCATGACCTTTCCCAGTAAGTGTGATACAACTCAGCTAGTTATTTGGTACTAGGACATTTTTAGAATCATTATTCCTTTTCAATATGAAAAATGAGCCTTGTAATTGATAGAATTCAGAAGCAACTTCAGTATACTCTAGTTATTCACTATCAAGTCTCTGACTATGGAGTCTACATCCTCCCCAACGTCATCTGAGCACAAATGATGGTGACCAGCTGATCTGACTCCAGGGACTAAACTACACACAGTTAGAATTTAGGTTTCTTTAAAAAAACACAGAAATATTGTGGGGATGTGGTTTTATTTTAATCCAGGTGTGGGACATGAAGCTGCTTCAGGCTGTCCATAGCAGCTGATTGTGATTTGTCTTATGTTCTAGTATGGTGTGATTTTGCCTGCTGCGGATAGTTTCTGCAATTGTGTAAGGTCCAGAATTCTAGGTTTTTTTTCAGACAGTAAAAATGTTGGGGCCCCAAGAAGCAGCAAGGGTGGGGGGATTGGGTTGGGTTGTTGTTGGAAGGTTGGTTGTTGGTTGTTGGTTGGCTGTTGTTGGTTACTGCTTGTTAAATAGTTGTGCACAAAAAAGGAATGAGAAGGAGAAATCAGATATCCTGATGGTGAAGATCAAACCTGCCCTGTGCACAAAACCCGAGACTCCTAATCATCAGGAAGTGGTCTCATAAGAATGTCACTCCTTTTCGAATCCCTGACCTGACTCAGTCTCCTTCCTTTCCTCTCTGTCCTTCCTTGCTTCTTACCTGGTGTTAGAGGATGCAAGGTGGAGAAGGGTGGGAGACGGAAGAGCCCACAGAGCAGCAACCCAGCTGCCCACACTCACCTGCTTCTCAGCAAAGTGGTACTGACACAGTCGCTTCCACAGACGCCGGTCTTCACTGAGCATGTACAGGGTTGGCGTCACCTGGCCCAGGGTGACAATGTCCCAGCCGTCTGAGAAACGGTACAGGATGTTGTTCAGCATGTGCAAGGGCAGGTCGCTGAGTGTGAGGCCCGTGTTTACCTGCTAAAAGGAAACTCAGCCCTGTCAGCTGGAGAGAACACAGTGGCTTTCTTCAACAAAACTAATGGCCATGCTGGAGAGACAGCTTCAGCGTGACTACAGGGAAGAGGCCATGTGCCCTGACGGTCACTTGTCTTCACTGCTCTGCAGGGTGGTCTCCAGGGGCTGGCACATAGCCATTTCCCTGTGCCCAGTAAGTTACCCTTGGACATGCCTGCCCCCGCTCTATTTTAACTAGAAAAACACCTAGAAAATGGTAGATCTGAAATCTGATGGCATTAATCCTGCTTCATGGCAGAGGCGGTCTGCACCGCGAGTCACCCAGGGACAGGCTCAGGGTCTATCTGGTCTCACCAGCTTTATTTGTATCTATTATTAAATCTAAACTTCCTCCTCACTGACTACTTAGCATGTTCATGATATATAATATGGTTCACACAAACAAACAGGCTTCTGTAGCACAGAGAGAGACGCCAGCATGGGCGAGAACACCCGGCCAGCTGTTATGGACCAGCTGTTTGTCTGATGGGTTGGTTAATTTACAGATGCTAGGGAACTGCAGGACTCAACAGGGGTGAATTGGCTGGATGAGGTTTCTCAAGAGGATATGCAGGTAGCCAGCAAGTATGTGCAAACACTCAATATCACTAACCACAGAAATGCAAATGACAAATGCAGGTGCTAAGCAATGGGGACCTCGCAGGGACTGCTGCCAGGTGGGCGTGAATAAGCAAAGAGAAAAGCTGCTGGAGGCCCCTCAAACAATACAAACAGACTGGCTAGCCAGGTGGTGGTGGCACAAGCCTGTAATCCCAGCACTCTGGGAGGCAGAGGCAGGCGGATTTCTGAGTTCGAGGCCAGCCTGGTCTACAGAGTGAGTTCTAGGACAGCCAGGGCTACACAGAGAAACCCTGTCTCAAAAAAAACCAAATCCAAAAAACAAAAAAAAAAAAAAAAAAAGAAAGAAAGAAAGACAGACAGACCACAGTGTTGATCAAACTTGTGTGTGTGTGACCACAGTGTTGTCAAGGGGTATACATCCAACCCAGGGACCTGAAATCACATCTTTATAGTAGCTGGATTCATGGTAGCCGAGACATGGGGTCAGCCTAGTGCTCACTGATGTGACTTAATAAAGAAAATGTGTTATATCTTATTCAGCCACAGAAATAATGAAACACTGTCATCTTCAGCAATATGAATGGAAGCATTTAACATGGCTACCCTGCTATATGAAAGAAGTCAAGAAGAGTTAAAACTAAATACTACGTGTTCTAAGTTACGCGCAGAAAAGAAAAAACTGGTCTCAAAGAAGTAGAGTGTGAAGCAGTGGTAGCCATAGTCTGGGGGAAGGCAGAGAGGACAGGGGAGAGAATACATGCTAATGGGCCCAGGGTAGGAGAGATGGCAGCTACTGTTCATCAGCACAGCAGCATACGTCACCACCACAACTCCCTGAAAACCTCAGAGTTGGTAAATATATGAGGTGATGGTTGCCAACCGCCCTGACATGGTCGATACACATCACAGATCTATGAAGAATCGAACTGCATCTCCTAAGCACATACAATTTTTGTGTCAAATAAAAATAAATTTAGGTCAGGTGTGATGGCGCTCACCTTTAATCCTAGCACTCTATAGGCAGAGGCAGGTGGATCTCTGAGTTTAAGGCCAGTCTGGGCTGTGGTGCCAGTCAGAGATATATAGTAAGATCCTGTCTCAAAAAAAGAAGAAGGAAGAAAAGACAGACAGAAAGACAGAAAAAAAAGAAAAGAGAACAAACCCCCAAACCAAACAAAGAAAAGGAGCATACCTTAGTCATCTGAAGATTCTGCAGCTGCTGCTGCCAGCTGAGAACTGTCTCTAGGCGGCAAATCCAGATGTTGATGTTCCCGACTAACACTGACTTCCCCACCCCTCTAACGAGGATGCAGAGAGTTGAGCTCAAGTCTTGGAGGAGGTCTTTGATCAGGCGAGGATTCTGATGGTCTTCGAGAACTGATAAAACAAAATCAAGCAAGGACTACTGCTAATTATCTAAGTTTATAACCCGCACGTCTATCAACAGAAGAAGAAATAGCAAAACGTGGTCCCTTCACACACAGGGACATTACTCAAGCTAAGAGGTGAAGGAAATCCTGACCTGTTTCATGAACTCAAACAAGAACTATGACGTAGGAGGGAGTTTACAGGAGGTGAACACAGTATCGTATAACTCTGTGTACACAAGCCCCTCAGTCAGCAGACCCAGAGGCAGCGGTGGGGCAGGGGAGGGGCTGGCCAGTGGATGGGTTGCGATGGGCACAGGTGTTAGGTACAAAGGAGCCATCTAGAGACAGCAGTGGCTGCAATACACATGCATGCAGTGCTATTCAACAGTATGCTGAAACTGCTGAAATGATACGTGTTATATCATATGTGTTTTATCATATTAAAAACCAAGGACTTCATTTCATGGCAATTTAAAAGTGGCATCATTTTTCAGATATCACAATTGGTAATAATAAGAGTTTTAAAGGCTTTAAGATGCAACCTGACTAAATTTTTGGTTGGGTCTACAATTTTGCCTGTAAAGTAGTCAGTGTATGTTTTTTTATACTTATGATTAGGAGAAATATTGAGAGCAGCTCATAGCATATACACATAAAGTTCCTTTTACTTATAGTCACTAACAGGTAAAGGTAAGTATATTAAATTAAAAGGAAAAGTATGGCTCACATGGTACCTAAGTCAAAAAGCTGCAATCTTCCGGATTACAGACCCCAGTGGGTGTATGCCCCATGTGACTGATTAACAGCCATGGAAGGGCAAGTGTCTTCCTAGGCCTGCGTCTCTCTGGCTTAGCTGTTGGGGAGATCCATCTCTGCCTGGAGTCAGAAAAGCCCCCCGCCCCCACCAGGTTTCCAGTTAAGATTTAGACTTCAAAGTTCTGGTGCTGCAGGTAATAATGGCATGGGTGGTGGGGTGGGCAACCAGCGCCTTCCTGATTGATTAGATTTCAATGTTTGCTCTGTGAGGGGACAACCAGCGCCTTTCTGATCAGCTGGATTTGAGTGTTTGCTCCATGGCAGGAAATGTCTGGCACTGCAAACCTGCTCACAAGCAGACTAGAGAGATAACAGGCCCTGGGGGCAGGCAGACAGACAGAGGGACTTATTGTTGCAGTTTTGCTAGACGGACATGTTAAACTGTTCTAATATTTACTTCTGTACTCATAGCCTAGTGCTGCTCTCAGCCTGGGCAGAGACGCTTATCTTTGCAGTGAGTGGTGGTTAATACAGAGATTTGTCATTAGTGCTCAAACCTAAATGAAAAGACTGTAAGACCCCAATGGATAGGGAAGAGTGTGATAAAATGCCGCCTTCTGAACACACCACAGCCACTGCAGTCACGGGTGCTCAGCAGCTATGGCTGCCACTGCGGCCACGGGCGCTCAGCAGCTATGGCGGCCACTGCGGCCACGGGCGCTCAGCAGCTATGGCTGCCACTGCGGCCACGGGCGCTCAGCAGCTATGGCGGCCACTGCGGCCACGGGCGCTCAGCAGCTATGGCGGCCACTTCGGCCACGGGCGCTCAGCAGCTATGGCTGCCACTGCGGCCACGGGCGCTCAGCAGCTATGGCGGCCACTGCGGCCACGGGCGCTCAGCAGCTATGGCGGCCACTGCGGTCTCGGGCGCTCAGCAGCTATGGCGGCCACTGCGGTCTCGGGCGCTCAGCAGCTATGGCTGCCACTGCGGCCACGGGCGCTCAGCAGCTATGGCTGCCACTGCGGCCACGGGCGCTCAGCAGCTATGGCGGCCACTGCGGCCACGGGCGCTCAGCAGCTATGGCGGCCACTGCGGCCACGGGCGCTCAGCAGCTATGGCGGCCACTGCGGCCACGGGCGCTCAGCAGCTATGGCGGCCACTGCGGCCACGGGCGCTCAGCAGCTATGGCGGCCACTGCGGCCACGGGCGCTCAGCAGCTATGGCGGCCACTTCGGCCACGGGCGCTCAGCAGCTATGGCGGCCACTGCGGCCACGGGCGCTCAGCAGCTATGGCGGCCACTTCGGCCACGGGCGCTCAGCAGCTATGGCGGCCACTGCGGCCACGGGCGCTCAGCAGCTATGGCGGCCACTGAGGTCTCGGGCGCTCAGCAGCTATGGCGGCCACTGCGGCCACGGGCGCTCAGCAGCTATGGCGGCCACTGCGGTCTCGGGCGCTCAGCAGCTATGGCTGCCACTGTGGCCACGGGCGCTCAGCAGCTATGGCTGCCACTGTGGCCACGGGCGCTCAGCAGCTATGGCTGCCACTGCGGCCACGGGCGCTCAGCAGCTATGGCTGCCCGCCTACAGAGGAGAGGACCAGGGGGAAAAGGGGTCAGCAAGTGTCTTAGTTCCTATTGCTGTGATAAAACCCCACGATCAAAGCAGCCTGGGGAGGAGAGGGTTTATTCATCTTACACGTTCACAGCACTGTTCACCACTGAGGAAGTCCACACAGGAACGCAAACAGGGCAGGACCCTGGAGGCAGGAGCTGATGCAGAGGCCATGCTGCTTACTGGCTGGCTCCTCGTGGTTTGCTCAGCCTGCTCTCTTATAGAACCCAAGACCACCAGCCCAGGGATGCCCCACCCACAATGGGTTGGGCCCTCCCCCATAAATCACTAATTTAAAAAAATGCCTTAGAGGCTTGCCTACAGCCTGATTCTATAAGGCATTTTCTCCATTGAGGCTCCTTCCTCATAGATGACTTTAGCTTACATAAAGCTGACATAAAACCAGCCAGTGCAGAATGGGTGAGAGAGGGGAACTGAACCAAATACAACCCAATACAGCATGTAATAAAACTGGTGATGGTTTCCCACCCCTATGAATATGCTGCACTAGGAACTAATGAACTGTGTAAATGGCCAGGTTGTATACTCTGTGAGTTATTAATCAATAAATATTTTATTTTAAAAAAAGACAACAAATGTTCCAGAAATAATCTTACCCTTTTGGACGATTTTATCCAAAATGTTGAAGTAGTTCTTCTGTGCCACTCCACTCAGTGAGGTTAACTGGGACTTGGCAATTAGCTGCAGAAGCTTGAAGACAGAAGAGAAACGCTAAGCTGACTGTGAATCCGTTCACTATAGAAACACTCTGGTCACCCACTGGAGCACGGTGTGAGGTCACCCACTGGAGCACGGTGTGAGGCCACCCACTGGAGCACGGTGTGAGGCCACCCACTGGAGCACGGTGTGAGGCCACACACTGGAGCACGGTGTGAGGCCACACACTGGAGCACGGTGTGAGGCCACACACTGGAGCACGGTGTGAGGCCACACACTGGAGCACGGTGTGAGGCCACACACTGGAGCACGGTGTGAGGCCACACACTGGAGCACGGTGTGAGGCCACACACTGGAGCACGGTGTGAGGCCACACACTGGAGCATGGTGTGAGGTGCACCGATATGAACACTCTGGTAAGGCAGCTTCAGGGAAGGACTGCTCTCTCTGTGTGCTGTGGAGACCCGACTGCAGCTCGAGGTATGGAAGCCTGCTTTCTGTCCTGCTCAAGAATCTCAACAGGTCTGCTGCAGGCTGGTGAGATAAACGCTCAGCCCCTAGCTGCAGAGGATCCTGGTCACTAACAGACTCTGCTCCTTCATGATCTGACACACTGTCGAAAGCTGACCAGACAATCAAGAAATCAACAGGCCCTTCCTTCCAAGGTGAGCTCTGAGAAGACTGCCATGCTCAAGCTCCTCAGGCACCACCTCAAACACTGGAACATCAGAGACGGGAAGATCACTGTGAGCCAACCGCAATACCAACCGTGATGCCAAGACATCCTGATGCCTGTGCCTCCCACAGCCCCACAGCCCCACAACCCTGTGACACCCCGAGCCCTGCTGGCACTGTGCAGGGGTTGCTGCGCCCTCCCATGCTCCGGCTCCTCTTGTATCTTCCCTCTCTACCTGCCCCACCCTCTCTTCCTGACTTCAGGGTCCTACACTCTGGCTATTTCCTATGAATAACTTGGAGCTAGGATGTACTTTTTGATCCAAACTAGAAACATTTACTTCACCAGCTTGTTAGCATCTACCAATATAACAAAGGTTTGGCCTGAATTCTGACATGTCTTTACAACTTATAAAAACTCATCATTCTTTCTCTATTGTTCTTTCACAGTCAGGTGGGCTTGTGTTCCTTTGTTCTTAAGGCGCTTCTGTAATGTAACTCTACATGACTCTCTTACTCTCTCAGGCCTCAGAGGACACATCCAGCTATGTCAGTTGCCTGTTCCAAGTCACAACAAACCTGCCACCTTCTTGTCTCTCCTCCCTTCCACAGCTCCGTGTCATGGAATAACATCTAGACCACAGTCTGCCTGAGAATGCGTCAGCAGAGCCTCCACAGGCCTGCGGCAGACAGCAAGGCTAAGGCAGTGTGGCAAGGGTCATCAAGGAAAAGCCTGGCGCCACGCGGCTCTGCACTGAGTGCTACCACAAGGGTAAAGAACCAATACTACTTTTCCTCAAAATACACCAAGAAGGGAAGGAAGTCTTCCAAATGCACACCACGAGATTTGCATGTCAATACCAAAAGCAAATTAGGAGACAAAGACAACAAAACACTACAGGACAAAACCCTATTAAAAAAAAGAAATCAAACCCGCAACCAAACCAGCTAAAATGTGCTGCCCTGCCGGATTCCAGTGAACCAGCTGCACATCAAGCCTTTCTGTCACCGCCACTCAAGGTTTCTGAAATGAAGAGAGTCGTTTCTCATGGGACCAGTCAGCCAGATACACATTAACAGTGTAGGAACACTCATAATCCTCTCAATAAACACATAAAAAGCATCTGCTCAAACCCAACAACGTCTTCTGATAACAAACAAGTGTAGAGGGAACAAAAGGACTAGGGACACGCGAGCCAGCCTGGGGATGCCACCACTGAGGACACGCGAGCCAGCCTGGAGCTGCCACCACTGAGGACACAGGAGCCAGCCTGGAGCTGCCACCACTGAGGACACACGAGCCAGCCTGGAGCTGCCACCACTGAGGACACACGAGCCAGCCTGGAGCTGCCACCACTGAGGACACAGGAGCCAGCCTGGAGCTGCCACCACTGAGGACACAGGAGCCAGCCTGGAGCTGCCACCACTGAGAACACAGGAGCCATCGGGGCTGCCACCACTGAGGACACAGGAGCCAGCCTGGAGCTGCCACCACTGAGGACACAGGAGCCAGCCTGGAGCTGCCACCACTGAGGACACGCGAGCCAGCCTGGAGCTGCCACCACTGAGGACACAGGAGCCAGCCTGGAGCTGCCACCACTGAGGACACAGGAGCCAGCCTGGAGGTGCCACCACTGAGGACACGCGAGCCAGCCTGGGGATGCCACCAATGAGGACACAGGAGCCATCGGGGATGCCACCACTGAGGACACAGGAGCCATCGGGGATGCCACCACTGAGGACACAGGAGCCAGCCTGGGGATGCCACCATTGAGGACACAGGAGCCATCGGGGATGCCACCACTGAGGACACACGAGCCAGCCTGGGGATGCCACCACTGAGGACACACGAGCCAGCCTGGGGATGCCACCACTGAGGGCACAGGAGCCAGCCTGGAGCTGCCACCACTGAGGACACAGGAGCCAGCCTGGAGCTGCCACCACTGAGAACACAGGAGCCATCGGGGCTGCCACCACTGAGGACACAGGAGCCAGCCTGGAGCTGCCACCACTGAGGACACAGGAGCCAGCCTGGAGCTGCCACCACTGAGGACACAGGAGCCAGCCTGGAGCTGCCACCACTGAGGACACACGAGCCAGCCTGGAGCTGCCACCACTGAGGACACACGAGCCAGCCTGGAGCTGCCACCACTGAGGACACAGGAGCCAGCCTGGAGCTGCCACCACTGAGGACACGCGAGCCAGCCTGGGGATGCCACCACTGAGGACACAGGAGCCATTGGGGATGCCACCACTGAGGACACAGGAGCCATCGGGGATGCCACCACTGAGGACACAGGAGCCATCGGGGATGCCACCACTGAGGACACAGGAGCCAGCCTGGGGATGCCACCACTGAGGACACAGGAGCCATCGGGGATGCCACCACTGAGGACACAGGAGCCAGCCTGGAGCTGCCACCACTGAGGACACAGGAGCCAGCCTGGAGCTGCCACCACTGAGGACACAGGAGCCAGCCTGGGGATGCCACCACTGAGGACACAGGAGCCATCGGGGCTGCCACCACTGAGGGCACAGGAGCCAGCCTGGAGCTGCCACCACTGAGGACACAGGAGCCATCGGGGCTGCCACCACTGAGGACACGCGAGCCAGCCTGGAGCTGCCACCACTGAGGACACAGGAGCCAGCCTGGAGCTGCCACCACTGAGGACACAGGAACCAGCCTGGAGGTGCCACCACTGAGGACACGCGAGCCAGCCTGGGGATGCCACCACTGAGGACACAGGAGCCATCGGGGATGCCACCACTGAGGACACAGGAGCCATCGGGGATGCCACCACTGAGGACACAGGAGCCAGCCTGGGGATGCCACCACTGAGGACACAGGAGCCATCGGGGATGCCACCACTGAGGACACAGGAGCCAGCCTGGAGCTGCCACCACTGAGGACACAGGAGCCAGCCTGGAGCTGCCACCACTGAGGACACAGGAGCCAGCCTGGGGATGGCACCACTGAGGACACAGGAGCCATCGGGGCTGCCACCACTGAGGGCACAGGAGCCAGCCTGGAGCTGCCACCACTGAGGACACAGGAGCCATCGGGGCTGCCACCACTGAGGACACGCGAGCCAGCCTGGAGCTGCCACCACTGAGGACACAGGAGCCAGCCTGGGGATGCCACCACTGAGGACACAGGAGCCAGCCTGGAGCTGCCACCACTGAGGACACAGGAGCCAGCCTGGAGCTGCCACCACTGAAGACACAGGAGCCAGCCTGGGGATGCCACCACTGAGGACACAGGAGCCAGCCTGGAGCTGCCACCACTGAGGACACACGAGCCAGCCTGGAGCTGCCACCACTGAGGACACACGAGCCAGCCTGGAGCTGCCACCACAGTAAGCAGGACCCCAAAGCTCCCTACAATCTGAAACAAGACCCTTCGTCCCTCATGTTGATTTCTGTCAGAAGATTTCATCCCAGCACCAGGAGTTGACCCCCAGCTAGTAGGGCAAGGTTAATTCTATTTTGAACAGGTATAAGAACGGACTCTTTTAAGAAAACTTGTTATTTAGGAACAGAATAAGTCACTTTTTTGTTTTGTTTTATTTTTAAAGATTTATTTATTTTATTTTTTATTTACACGGTAGCTGTCATCAGACACACACCAGAATCAGATCCCATTACAGATGGTTGTGAGCCACCATGTGGTTGCTGGGAATTGAATTCTGTCAGTGCTCTTAACCACTGAGCCATCTCTCCAGCCTGTCACTTCTACTTTGTAAAAAAGGATTATTTATTGGCGTTGTGAGAGCTGGCCTGTGTCCTCCCTGGATACCTAAGTCCCCCTCTCTTTAACAAGCTCCTCCTCCAGCACAGAGGCACTGAGATCTCTGCAGGAGCTCAGGAGTCACTGCCCTATGTTCACTTGGTTCCAGACGATGCCACCGGGACTGCCGCTCCTGCCACCCACTAGTGCTGCCTAGAATCACACATGACATATCACACTAGCTGAGGCCAAGCCTCACATCTGCCCTGCAGCAACACCTCTAAATGCCTAGGAGGCAGTGAGAGCAGCCGAGCAGCGCGGGGAAGGGCTAGCGGTGTGAAGCCTGACCAGCCCTTCACAGACAAGGCAGTGAAGCTGATGAGCCCCACACAAAAGCCAGCTGCAGTGGGCTAGCACGCAAGTGGGCTGGCACACAAAGGCCTTTCCCTTCTGAAGATCGGTCGCCCAGGGCAGAAACGTCTCAAAAGCCAGCGGTACTGCAGGGAGACTTTCTGGAGCTCTATTTTGTATTAAATTCTCTTGTCTATTAGCCAGTTGTTCCTCTGTATACAACAAAGCTCATCCTAAGTAAACATGAGAAACAGAACGTGTATGTGGAGTCATTGGGGACCTCATGAGCTCAAATGTGGGAGGCGATTCCAAGAAAAAGACCTATACCGTCTTAGTTCCTGTGGCCTGGGACTTGCAACTGTGACCTCAGAGCTGCAACCCCGCTCCATATCTTCTCTTGAGCTGTCCCTTTCCTTTCTGTACATAGACAAGTGACCCTTTATGTAATGCCGCACACTTGTAACCTTCAAACTAGTCACTTGAGAGTCATCAAAGTTGCTTCTGCAGGAACCACTTACTTTGACCACGTAAGTGAACCTTCTGATATCCTGGATGGCACTTGAGAAGTCGAGCCGGTTGAAGGCTTCTCCCAGGGTGCAGTAGCCATGCCTCTAGAAGATATCACACAACCAGGGAAGTCAGCCAGCCAAGTAAAATCAGTCAACAGCCGACGCTGGTTAGGGCATAAAAGTCTCTAATGAAAGGCATTTGAATTCATTCTAAAACCCATGTCAGATATAAATGAGAATAGAGCACAAGACAGCAATGCTAACTGTAAGCTGACTGTGTGTTACTGGGATGTGAGGCACGGCAGTTTCTCACACTGCTGGTGAATAAGCATTCGTGACACCGCCTTGCTCTCTGTTGCTGGGGACAAGGTAGGGAAACAGGAGGCCTCAGGACCCGGCACTGTCCACGCTCAGGGAGCATTTCTCTGCAGGGAGGTGACTGCTCCGGTGGGAATGTGCTCAACCCCAAGGAGTGCACCTTACAGGGACCACCGTCAAGAGCAGGCAGCTCTGAAAGACAGGTGCGAGGAGGCCTGAGGGGATATCACTCAAGCCTGACAACAGCTGACTCCAGGCTGGGATCATGAGCTGAGCACCCCAAAAGCCAACTGCTACACTGACATACAGAGGTCTGGGAATCAAAAATGAGATGTAAATAATTTCTCCTCAGGGTCATAAGTAAAGTATTGCTATTCTGTCTGAAATATCCTGTTTTCTGTATTGGTCTGTACAGATTTCACCTCAGGTCAGGACAGATCTTAAAGCCTTCCTTCTGCATCTGAACTACCTAAACTGCATAGACTTCCAGTTCAGTTTTGGGGGCAGTTGAGCCTGAGGCGGTCAGGAAGCACAGGTGACTCTGGGTTAACGGCTGCTCGGGATGCTGAGGAGCAGCAGAGACAGCACCATATCTGCTGACCTCATGGGGAACCTACACAGTTCTAAGAACAGCCCTAACATGTACAACCCAACCACACATTCGCGCAAAACACTGAGTCCTGTGTTTTCTCAGCCTCTGCGACATGCCAAGCACTGCTGTGGGGAAGCAAGGGGCAGAGCACAGAGTAAAATCTCAAGTGCATCTCACTCTAAGGGAAAAGTGGTGGGTGGTGAGGACATCTCTTTGCGGTGACAACTCACTCCCATGAACAAAGTCAGTGTACACTCAGGAGTGCCTGTCTGCAATGGCCCCCTGGGTCACTACCAGGTATAAAAAAGATGGCACAGGACCAGGCACAGAGCTGACAGCCGGCCCTAAGTTCTTTGTAAGTGTCCTAACATCAGACCCCATCCCACGAGGCCACAGGATGCCATGGCAGTCTAACAAACTCCCTTGGTTGCTTTCCCAGATGGAATCCACACGGCCCACAAAGTAGGGAGGTATTGACTGAGCTCGGCTTTGCACAATCAGGTTAGCTCCGAGTCTGTCAGTGGTATGTATGTCAAGGACTGGACTCATGCTACAATCACTTAAAGACGTTAACCATCACCAAGTAAGCTTTCTTTCCCACAATCAAGTATCTTCTAGGAAGCTAAGATAGTTTAAAGACATAATCAAGAAGGTGCCTGCCACCAAGTCTAACAAGCCTCAGGACCTACATAGTTAAAGGAGAAAGCTGACAGCTACAAGTCGTCCTTACAAGCAGACCTCCCCACCCCTACCATACACACACACACACACACACACACACACACACACACACACGCTCTGAATAAATAAATGTGATAAATTTTTAAAAAAGATAATAACATTTCTGGAACACTTAACTAATCCTAACCTCATAATTGTGTACTGTAAAACTGCACCCTTAGAGTGACTCATAGAGGTTTTCATCAACTTAGCAATCATGCAGATAAAAGTCCATAGCGCTCTGCAGAGCCAACCTCAACACAGCTCCCCATGAGACACTTTACAATATGGAAGGATGAACTCAAGGGCATTTGTGGTGGTTTAAATACACTGGGCCCAGGGAGTGGCACTATTAGGAGGTGTGGCCTTATTGGAGAAAGTGTGTCACTGTGGGGGTGGGCTTGAGGTGTTCTCCTAGCTGTCTGAAGACAGTTTGTTCCTGGCTTCCTTTGGATGAAGATGCAGAACTCCCAGCTCCTCCAGCGCCATGTCTGCCTGCACACTGTCATGCTTCCCGCTATGATGATAATGGATGGAACCCGAATCTGTAAGCCAGCCCCAATTAATTGTTGTTCTTTATAAAAGTTGCCTTGGAGGGGAGGGGGCTGGAGAGCTGGCTCAGTGGTTAAGAGCCCCGTCTGCTCTTCCAGAGGTCTGAGTTCAATTCCCAGCATCCACATGGTGGCTCACAGCCATCTGTAATGGGATCCTTTGCCTTCTTCTGGTGTGTCTGAGGATAGTGACAGCATATTCATACACATAAAAATAAATAAAGAAATCTTTAGAAAGGAAAATAAGAGTCGCCTTGGTCATGGTGTCCACAGCAGTAAAATCCAGAACACAAGGTGAAGGAAAATCTTCCCCAGTAACTGCCACTATCAGAAGATGGGTCAGACACGGGGAAATGCCTGCTTGGTTTTAAGGGGCCCTTGCTGATGTGGAGATGCATGAGGATCAAAAATACTCATAATCCGAAATCACGGGTCACATATGGTACAAACACCATTATCACACACATGTGTGGCATACACACTGTTCATGCACAAACATATCACATTCATGTGTGCCAGACATGATACATATGTGCCATATACCATACACATGCACATATCGCATATACATTATATACCAAATACACACCACAGACACAGCACATGCTACCATACACATGCACATATCGCATATACATTACATACCAAATACACACCACAGACACAGCACATGCAAATATACCACATAGCACTCAGAGGTACACAGCATATGCCATATCTATGCACACATTACACACAGGCACATACCATGTACATCTATCACATAGCACAAACATGTAACATACAGGTCATACAACACAAACATTGCATTATATACCTCAAATACATCTAACACCACATGCATGCCTATAGAACATATTTCCCAGTACACAGCCATACATGTATCAGTGAACATACGTACATATATGTGCATAACTGTAATCACTGTTTCAAAAAGCAGTCATGTGTAGTGTGTGTGTGTGTGTGTGTGTGTGTGTGTGTATGTTAGGATGTGAGTTATAGACCTCATATTACTAATGAGATTCAATTATTAATTATAATATGATTAATTGTTGTGACATGTTCAACAGAAACACACATTACGCACTCTTCTAATGGCACACTTACCTCCTTTGTGCTCTCTTTATGGACATAGATCCATTTTTCACGATAAAAACCTAGAACAAAGATGAAATGTCTTTAAAACCTGGCAAGCCGTTCCAACCTCAGTATGTTAGGGACACTCTGATGACAGGACACGCTAACATTAACTCCCTGTTCCGGCTAAGAGATGCCTCTCCTCGGGTAAGTGTTAAAATGCACTTTATTCTCTAACATCATGTAAGTGTTTAGGCACCTGTACATGAAAAGTTATTAATTTTGACACTACCATACTTTATTAACTTAGAAAACTGATATTTTTACACCAAAGTACAAATGCTTAAGAAATACTATATTGTCTCTCTATCATTGTACACCTACTAGAGGGTTCTAGTCTTTTTCTGCCTGTTACAGCCATACATGGTAAATGTAAGTAAAATAAGAAGTATATATAAATAATATATTAGTATAATAAGTAAAATAAATAAGCCATTATATTTAAATATAAGTTATAAAGTAAATATAAGCAGTATAAGATAAGATACATAGGTAATATAAGAACTATAAGAAGCAGCTTTGCGCTTCTCCACATGGCTCTACCTTCTTCTCACCTTAGCAGGTATTCGGTGCATGTGATGGAACTTCCTAAGCCTGTCTACCTGTCCACCATCGCCCTCTGTCTCAGTTCTGCCCACTGCTGGCTCCTGTCCTCACTCTCCATGGCCCCACATCTAGACAATCCTCCTAGGGGCCTTCCTGCTCAGAAAGAGGCTCAGCGCAGGACCACACTTGGTACTCAGAAGCAGACGTAAGCTTCAGGCTTGACAGTTTTGCATGTATAAACCTTACCAAGCACACAGCTAGTGGCAAGCAGTCTGACCCAGACAGATGGGCAGCACTGAGAAGGGTGTTTGTGTGCACACCCCGTCACCGTACTTCATGGGGCACTGCCGTGAAATTCATTGTGGTTACATGTATATTAAATACATGAAAGACTATAGACTAGCCGGGCGGTGGTGGCGCACACCTTTAATCCCAGCACTCTGGGAGGCAGAGGCAGGTGGATTTCTGAGTTCGAGGCCAGCCTGGTCTACAGAGTGAGTTCCAGGACAGCCAGGGCTATACAAAGAAACCCTGTCTTGAAAAAAAACCAAATCCAAAAAACAAAAATAAATAAATAAATAAATAAAATAAAAAGACTATAGACTTATCATAAAAACTCTCTTACTGTGAGCAGCTGTGTCATTTCCAAAATGTTCCTTCTTCCTCTTTTTGGCCGCATATTCACACTCATTATTGAATATTTCTTCTTCGCCATTATTTAAGATACTGAAATAAAGATGCTTAATTAAAGTAAGTTTTTCATGGAGAAATTCATTTAGCATGTCTTTATTAAGAGGGTATTTGATGGTAATTTGGGCGATCAAGATAAAGTCCCTACTAAATCCTGGTGAGCACTAGCTAAGTTACAAGGAAATCAAGAGCTGGAAACTCAAGGGGTAGATTACATAATTTTTTTTTTTCATTTTGAAGGAACTAAGATTTATTCTTATTTCTTTTAAAAACGTTACTCCAGAAAGGGAGATGGGCTTTAGAATTCTCCAAACATCATCGAGACCTAAGCATTTATAAACAAAACCAGAAAAACCATGAAAAGAACTCTAGAAGCAATATGACTATGACATTAAAATTGCTATGTCTCCAATCAAAGTTGGAGTAAACATTATGTTCTTGTTTATCATCTACATTTTTCAACTGTTGGGCTGATAGTAACTACTGCTGCACTGACCCTGACTACTACACAGATACTGACTGCTGCACTGACCCTGACTGCTGCACTGACCCTGACTGCTGCACTGACCTTGACTGCTGCACGGACACTGACTGCTGCACGGACACTGACTGCTGCACGGACACTGACTGCTGCACGGACACTGACTGCTGCACTGACACTGACTGCTGCACTGACACTGACTGCTGCACTGACACTGACTGCTGCTGCACTGACACTGCTGTACTGACACTGACTGCTGCACTGACTGCTACACTGACACTGACTGCTGCTGCACTGACACTGACTGCTGCTGCACTGACACTGACTGCTGCTGCACTGACACTGACGGCTGCACTGACGCTGACTGCTGCACTGACGCTGACTGCTGCACTGACCCTGACTGCTACACTGATACTGACTGCTGCACTGATACTGACTGCTGCACTGACACTGCTGTACTGACACTGACTGCTGCACTGACACTGACTGCTGCACTGACCCTGACTGCTGCACTGACCCTGACTGCTGCACTGACCCTGACTGCTGCACTGACACTGCTGCACTGACACTGACTGCTGCACTGACACTGACTGCTGCACTGACACTGACTGCTGCTGCACTGACACTGAAGGCTGCACAGACACTGACGGCTGTACTGACACTGACTGCTGCACTGACACTGACTGCTGCACTGACTGCTGCACTGACACTGACTGCTGCTGCACTGACTGCTGCACTGACTGCTGCACTGACACTGACTGCTGCACTGACACTGACTGCTGCACTGGCACTGACTGCTTCACTGACACTGACTGCTGCTGCACTGACACTGACTGCTGCACTGGTACTGACTGCTGCTGCACTGACACTACTGTTGTGCTGAGCATTTTCTTAATAAGTGTTTATCAAATATTTCAAAGTACTTAATAGAACCAGATTAACCAGTTACCTTTATGATATTTAAATACTTTTAAAATATTTTAGCAATTTTCCTTTTTTATGAAACAAGAAATGAAAGTCAAGTCATAACAACACAAGCATCTTTTCTTTAAAACAACATTTTCTCCTTGTAATAATTAAAACTATACCCAGTCTACAGAATGAGTTTCATGACAGTCAGGTCTACACATTGAAACCTTGCCTCAAACAAACAAAGAAAAAGAATAAACAGCAGCCTACACCATGAAAACTGAAACCACATTTTTTTGATACTCTGCAGTTAGTTTTTGGTCTAACGCAGGGAAGAAAGTGTTGTGAATCCAGGCTGGCTGGTGGAGCCTGTGAGAATGGCACTGGAAACCATTGATCTAAAAGCTCATTTCCCTGTCACTGCTCTTGAAGAGAAGATGGTGTAAAAGCTGCTTGTCTGTCCATCCCTGTCAGTGGTGGAACAGCACAGACAATGGTGGCCAATCACCCGGGCAGCCAGAGAGCTCCTCAAACATACAACTACATTCCATCACAGCCGAGTTATGACACCAACTCCAGAGAACACACAGGGCCTTGAGTCTTTCTTTTTTTCTTTTTGGTTTTTTGAAACAGGGTTTCTCTGTTTACCCCTGGCTGTCCAGGAACTCACTCTGTAGACCAGGCTGGCCTCAAACTCAGAAATCCGCCTGCCTCTTCCTCCCAAGTGCTGGGATTACAGGTGTGCACCAAGGGCCTTGAGTCTTATGATCTTATACTTACACTCATGTCCATCTATTAGCACTGATTCAAATACTAGATCATTTTGAATCTGAAAAAGTTTTTTAACTAAAGTCACAAACTTATCAAAGGAAAATGCTATGCTATTGCTGTCCTGAAGCAGTGTCACAGACATGGGAGACCACAGACAGGACGCCCGGCCAGCTTGCTAACCCCCCGGGGGTTCCGTGGGCACGAGCTGTGGGATATTTAACAGGCCACCTTCAGGTGCGGGAACAGACTCATTCCCAGCTGAGGCACAGACAGGCTGTGGCAACCCCACACCCGCTGCAGCTCCCACATCACTGACTTGGCTGGCGGGATGTCCCCTGGGTCCTGCTGAGTGCTTCTGAAGCTGCTCAAGGTTTGATGGGAATCAGGCGACTTGGAGATGGAGACAGAGGAGATGCAAAGGTCATGATCAAGAAGAGCGCCTACACTGGCAAATTATTAACCAGCTGCTGTTTTTATGAGGTACTTTGAGGTAGAAAGAGGCTACACTTTCTGGTGATGGTTTTTTTACTGCCAGGTTTATGAGAATCTAAAAGTGATTCCAGGATTAAAATTTAATGTGTATAAATGTTAATAAAATTATTTATATTATACAAACCTTTCAGTTTTTCATGTATATAAACTATCAGTCAACTACATTTTAGAGCAAACATTTCCTATTTTTATAACCTTTGGTCATATGACCAAGATAAATGTCCCTTATCCAGCTTTATAAAAAGAGGAAGAGGAGGAAGAAGAGGGGCTGGAGAGATGTCTCAGCAGTTAAGAGCACTGGCTGCTTTCCCAGAGGTCCTGAGTTCAATTCTCAGCAACCACATGGTGGCTCACAACCATCTGTAATGGGATCCGATGCTCTCTTCTGGTGTGTCTGAAGACAGCTACAGTGTACTCATACCTAAAATAAATAAATAAAGCGGGGCGGTGGTGGCACACGCCTATAATCCCAGCACTTGGGAGGCAGAGGCAGGTGGATTTCTAAGTTCGAGGCCAGCCTGGTCTACAGAGTGAGCTCCAGGACAGCCAGGGTCACACAGAGAAACCCTGTCTCAGAAAAAAAAAAAGAAGTCATGCTGTTACAGAGACCTCTTAATAAAAAAATAAATCTTGGAAGGAAGGAAGGAAGGAAGGAAGGAAGGAAGGAAGGAAGGAAGGAAGGAAGGAAGGAAATATACCGAGCAATCACCATTCACATGTCCGTATTCCTGAGCTCCTAACAGCACTAGTGACAACTGTGACACGTCTGGGCACACAGATCCACACAAGGAAACAGCCTTAAGAAACAAAGCAGCACTACCAGTACATGATAAGCACAGCTGGGTCTTGAAGACACCGCATGGAAACATAATCGAGTCATGCAGGGGCACAGAGGAGCGCGTTCGGAGGGGCTCTGAGGGCTGACAGAAGGAGCAGGTGATGTTTGACGGGGACGAAGCACTCAGGCGTGCTTCAGATACAAGCCTGGGCTGAAGAATGACTCAGCGGGGAAGAAGACTGCTTGCTGTACAAGCAGGAAGACTGAGGTCAACTCCTCAACACCCATGTGCAAGCGGCTGTGGCCGACTATCCTTTAACCCATGACTGTCCTGGATTAGACACGCCTAGACAACGTGGTGAGCAACACTGTAGGTGACCGAGCTCTACAGTGAGCCGACAAATGCAGAAGCGGACGGTAGCGACTGGACCTTGCTGGGACTCACATGCTGTGGTTGAGGGTGTACTGGGTATCCTCGCTCCTGAGCTCGTGGCTACAGGGGTCACACCTTTTCCACCCATCCTCGGTTTTAATCCAACTCCATCCAGGGGATCTCCAGTCCTGACCCAGAAATGGCATAGTTCTCCTGTAAAATAAAAAAATTTTAAAAAAATTAGTTTTCATTAAAAGTTATATACAGGGACTGAAGAGATGGCTCAGCGGTTAAGAACACTGACTGTTCTCCCAGAGGTCCTGAGTTCAAGTCCCAGCAAGGACATGGTGGCTAACAACCATCTGTAATTGGACCTGATGACCTCTTTTGGTGTGTCTGAAGACAGCAACATAAAATAAATAAATCTTTTTTTTTAAGTTATATACACATAAAGAACACAAATTTTTTTCTCATTTGGAACTCCTTTTTGTTGTTGTTGTTGTTGTTAGTTTCTCAAGACAGGGTTTCTCTGTGTAGCCCTGGCTGTCCTGGGACTCACTCTGTAGACTAGGCTGGCCTCAAACTCAGAAATCCACCTGCCTCTGCCTCCTGAGCGCTGGGATTACAGGTGTGCACCACCACGCCCGGCTCACTTGGAACTCTTACCATGTGAATGCACCTGATTAGGCGCTGGCTAGTGATGGTTATACAGTGCTCTGCACTGAAGAGGTAACTAGGTTAAGCACAGGTGGGTCCTACTGCTCAATAGATGTGTCCTGAGCCAGCTGAGGACTAGCATTCTAAACAGTGCTCCCCACTCCTTCCACCCCTGTTCAGGTGACTCAGTCCCACCTTACTCCAGAGAACACTGTGAGTGAAAGCACAGAAAGCCGGAGTGGAATTGGTCAGGAAGTCAGGAAGGCCTGAGGCCAGATGAGGGAGGGAGCCTGGCTTCATCCTAAGAAAATTAGAGCCAGAGGTCGGAAAGCAGCCGAGCTGATCAGACCTGCGCTGTACAGTGAGCGGAGGCAGTGGGCTGGGAGTGCAACCAGAGGCACACTGACAAAGGTTCAGGAAGGCAGTAAGACAAAGTGAACCCAGGTCTTCTGCAAGAGCAGCAAATGCTCCCAACCACTGAGCTCTGGACAGGCACACGGCAGAGCAGCAGGCTCCGGAAGGCATGCCCGGCTCTAGACAGGCACGCGGCAGAGCAGCAGGCTCGGGAAGGCATGCCCGGCTCTAGACAGGCACACCGCAGAGCAGCAGGCTCGGGAGGGCTCGGGAGGGCTCGGGAAGGCTCGGGAAGGCATGCCCGGCTCTAGACAGGCACACCGCAGAGCAGCAGGCTCGGGAGGGCTCGGGAGGGCTCGGGAAGGCTCGGGAAGGCATGCCTGGCTGAGCGTGGAGGTCCAAAAGTGATGTATATACTGAATGTAAAGAACTGCCCCAGCTAGTAATGTTTGCACATCCAAGAGGCTGTCTCCCTACAGAGGCTTACCTGGTCTCTCCATGCAAACAAGTCCCTTCCCATATCTCCGCCCCCTTCATCAGTCCCTGCCACTGTGGTCTCAGTCATTTAGGTTCTTGCCATAGATAATGTTCCTCCAAGACAATACAATGTCTTGCTTAGTGTTCTACCCAATACCCAAAGCAACGCCAGGCACAGGCAGATTCAGTAACCATTTGTTTATTGAATGGACTGTACAGACCCGTATCTCAGAAGCACGGTCAAAGATATGGGCATGGCATCCTAAGAGTAAGCAGCATGGCGGGAAAAAGAAGATGGCTAAGGGAGTTCTACAGAACACAAATGGGGGCTGGAGAGACGGGTCAGCAGTTAAGAGCACCGACTGCTCTTCCAGAGGTCCCGAGTTCAATTCCCAGCAACCACATGATGGCTCACAGCCATCTGTGATGGGATCTGATGCTCTGCTCTGAGGTGTCTGAAGACAGCGACAGTGTACTCATATACATAAAATAAATAAAGCTTTAGAAAAACAAAACAAAAAAAGAACATGCCAGGGAAAGAACCTGGAAAGAAGACTGAGGGTGTGGAGAGGAAGATGGGAGAAGACTGAGGGTGTGGAGAGGAAGATGGGAGAAGACTGAGGGTGTGAGAGGAAGATGGGAGAAGACTGAGGGTGTGAGAGGAAGATGGGAGAAGACTGAGGGTGTGAGAGGAAGATGGGAGAAGACTGAGGGTGTGAGAGGAAGATGGGAGAAGACTGAGGGTGTGAGAGGAAGATGGGAGAAGACTGAGGGTGTGAGAGGAAGCCGGGAGAAGACTGAGGGTATGAGAGGAAGATGGGAGGCAACAAAAGAGCTCATTTTAAGAAAGGATGACAAGAGAAATATTGTTAAGAAGCCATACCACACAGGAGTTCACGGGTGGACAGTTTTTAGTGTAGCTATAAAGAAGACACCTAGATTTGCACAGAACTTCAGAAGAGCAAACTGGACACTGAGACATGCAGTATTTACATCAGAAAGGAACAGCCGGGGGCTGAAGAGATGGCTCAGTCATTAAGAACACTGACTGCTCTTCTGAAGGTCCTGAGTTCAAATCCCAGCAACCACATGGTGGCTCACAGTCATCCGTAATGAGATCTGATGCCCTCTTCTGGGGTGTCTGAAAACAGCTACAGTGTACTTACATGTAATAAATAAATAAATCATTTTAAAAAACGAGAAAGGAATGCCCTTTCCCACTCGCAGGGTGCAGGTAAGTGGCAAGGCATCTGTCTGATATGGATGCGAGTCTAGGTTTAATATCCTCAGCAGTGAAAAGATAAGCCAATCCAAGCAGATAGCTCATTGCTTTGAGTACTTGGGGGAATCTCAAACTCTATTTACATTAACCAGCAAGGCCAGGTTACCAACAGGCATTTATACTATAAGAAACAAACAGAAAGGAAAGTATACAGATTTCAACACTACCCCGGTATTATCTTCAAGAGGTCCTGGCCTAGTATGTGACATGCATGCTAAACTCATTTTTGTTTTTTATACACCTTCTAAACTGCTTTATACTCAGAAGACATCTTTTTCTCTTGTGTATCAATTAAAATCCTGCATTAGGAGGTGCCTAACAAAAATGTTCTTTAGATTTTTAAACCTGCTATATTACAAACCTATTTCATAGTTACCACTAATCTCAAAATGCAAAGTTCACACCACACCCCATCAATCCAGACTTACTGGATTGTCAACAACGTTCAGAAGCGGGGCAGAGAACACACTAGAGGGCAGGAGACGTGAGGGAAACTTTAAATGGAAACCTCAGCCTAAGCTCGCTCTACAGAAACATGGCTGGTGCCAGCAGCTCTCATAACTGCCCGAGTGCTTCTCAATATCACAGAGAAATGGCCCAGGAAAAAGTAAACCAACCCTGAAAATCCTTAAAAGTGCCTAATGACTAAATGAAGGATTATTTCAATGATAACCACTGGGCATAGGCTAAGTAATGAGATGTCACACCTGCCTATGGGAAGCAGCCTAGCCCAGGAACTAAAATACTCAGAAAAATGAGTGAGAACATTCAAAGACAATTCACAGACATTGTACACACATGTACACACACAGACTTAGAAGATGAATACCATATGTGATAAAGAGAAAAACTAGAGAGAAAGGCAGAATAGCTACGAAGGCCCTGACAACAGAACATGGCTATGCATGCATGTATGCATGTATATATGTTTGTATGTATGTACGTATGTATGCATACATGTGAGAATAAATGGAGAAGTGAGCGAGAGAGTGACAGGCACCTGGGTGAGGAGACTAAGGCAGGAGGCGTGTGTGTGTGTGTGTGTGTGTGTGTGTGTGTGTGTCAGCTCTGAAACCCTGAGCAGAAGTCAGGTTGAGCTGACGTCCTAGAGCTGTGACTGGGACCGTGAGAGCCTCCAACCCTGAGACTTCATTTTTTGAGCAGTGTGTTAATGTGAAGAGTGCAGCACAAAATAAAAAAAACACAAACAAAACAACAAACAAACAAAACCCTCCTGAACCAACAGTTCCTCGTCCTCGTCTTGGGTAAACCCATGTCTATGGTTAACAAATTGCCTCACGCTTCCCAAGACGCAAACACCGTACTAATCTAGGCAGCCACTCCCTGTTAAGTATACTTACCTTTTAGCTTTGAAAACTTTTAACTTATAAAAAGAGCCACTGTGGTGTTTCCAATTACATTTTGATTACTGTCAACCCTATAGGTCTATAATTCATTGAACAATTTAGTGAGAAAATAGTCTGGTAGAACCATTTCATCAGCTGAATGGACTGAAGCGAGGACACTGTAAGAATAAAAGTCCTATGCGCCCAATTTCCCAATGAGAGGAAAATATCTGTTCTCTTAACAATTTACTGCATACACTTGTCAGGACACAGTCTTGTAACTGCAGTATCAGTTCACTAGTTTAAAGTATAATCTATATAGTTCATAAGCTAAGGCAAATTCTGGAAGCAAATGTATTAATAAACAACAACAAATGGCCATCCGGATCTGGGGCTAGAGACCAGTAGTATAGCACTTGCCTGGTGCCCAGAAGACCCTGGGTTCAAACCCAAGCACCACTAAAAACCAAAACCAAACAAACCACCACTGGGGCTAGGTATAGCTGACACACACATGCACACCTTGCAATCCTCGCGCTCAAGCATCTGAGGCAAGAATTCAAGGCCAACCTGGGCTCAGGAGCAAGACCCTTTCTCATAAAACAAAGGCAAGTTGTAATTTAAAAGGATCATACCAGCTGGGCGGTGGGGGCACACACCTGTAATTCCAGCACTCTGGGAGGCAGAGGCAGGAGAATTTCTGAGTTCGAGTCCAGCCTGGTCTACAGAGTGAGTTCCAGGACAGCCAGGGCTATACAGAGAAACCCTGTCTCAGGGGAAACCAACAACAACAACAACAAAAACCCAAATCCAAAAAACAAAAACAAAAACAAAAGGATCATACCTCTGTTATTTTTTTTTTAATGGAACCTGGAGCATCTGTTCAGGAAATGTTACTGAAAGATTTTAAATAATGACAACCCACATTTTATGGAAATTTACCCGTCAGTTAAAAGACAAGAACTGCTAGAATTTTCATTAATATATTTAAATTAATACCACCTTTATTTTGAGGATTTGCAGAGGCTCAGACAGTCTAGTTTCTTTTCTGTTGCTGTGATAAAATACTCTAAAACCTTTGTTGAGGAAATGGTTTGTTTCATTTCACAGGTTACAGTCCATCCTCCGTGCAAACTGGGCAGAAATACAAGCAGAAACCCTAGAATACTCCTAACTGGCTGGCAACGTGTGGCTTGCCACAACAGCTTTCATATTGCTCAGACCCTCCTGCACAGGGCTGTACAACCCAAAGTACACTGGACCATCATATAACATTTACCAATCAAAAAAATACCCAATAAATATGCCATAGGCCAGGTTCTCAACCGTGGGCCTCTGCCCCGTTTGGGGGGACATATATCAGATATCATGATTCCTAATAGTAGCAAAATTACAGTTACGAACTAGCAACAAAAATAGTGTTATGGTTGGGGGTTCACTACAACACAAATAACTCTATTAACGGGTCACAGCATTAGGAAGGCTGAGAGCCCCTGTCATAGGCCAACGTCACGAACTGGGGCTCTCTATTCCCACGTGTGTCACGGTGGCCACCAAGACTAGTCATCACATAAAGAAAATCCAGAAATCATTTCTGAACATTTTTATGTCTGAGTAAAGTCTGAGTTTACTCAGCTGTGACATAGCTTGTGTAATCCGCACTTTTTAAAAAGTTGCATTTATTTTTTATTTTATGTGTACGAGTGTTTTATTTGCATGTGAGTGTACCACATCCAATGTGGTGCCCAGCAGATGATGGAAAAAGGCATCATATCCTCCTGGAACTGTTGTTATATACGGTTGGGAGTCAACATGTGGGTGCTGGGAACTCAACCTCTGCAAGAGCAGCCAGCGCTCTTAACCACTGAGACATCTCTCCAGCCCTTATCTGCGCTAGAATTTAAGCACAAGAGTACAAGAATTGATAGCTAATGCCAAAAAGCACTTGGGGTCGAAAACTTTTAAGTCTTTTCTGGGTTTCTATTCCCCATGAACATGGGATGCTTCAGGAGAACAGGATGAATTCTTCAAATTCATGTCCTAGGAGAAACTAACCCTAAAGATCCTGAACTAAGCAAAATATTTCTTCTCTTTCTTCTTCTTCTTCTTCTTCTTCTTCTTCTTCTTCTTCCTCTTCCTCTTCCTCTTCCTCTTTCTCCTCCTCCTCCTCTTCTCTCTTCTCTCTTCTTCAACAAGCACTTGTTCTCCTAATGAAAACAGTTACAGCAAACACTAGAACTCAGAACAGGCTCACAGTTTAGTCCTCACACTAATCTGTGAAGTAGGAAAGAGCCACACTTTACAAATTTAACTCTCTACTTGAAGGCTCAGCGCGAGCTTAGCATATCCAAGAGGCTGTGTTTGTTCACCCACCAGCATCATAACAAAACAATGTCTACTTATTCATGACAGTACAGAGGCAAAGAATCCCATAGGACAGGACTCAAAATTACGGACTCTCATCCCACAAGCCATCTCTTAGCCACTATATTTATAGAAATCATAACACCCTATTAAAACAGATTCCAGGAAATTACAGGTTTCGGTGGTTTGGTTTGGGTTGTTGTTCTTCGTCTTCTTTTTTTTCCTTTTGACTTTATATGTGTGTTGCTCTATTTATAAATTACGTGAAAAAATAATTAGATTGTACATCAGTTGCCTTTATCTTCCAAACAAACGCTCTGAGTATGCAGCAAGAGCACTATAATAAAACTATAACAAAATATAACAAAAATAGCAAGGCAGGTTCAATTTCTGAGAAAAAAAAAGCTTCGCTCTTATTTTTTTCATTTTAAAATTTGAGAAGGATAATCTCCATTGTTCTAGAGTAAGAAAGAATGTATGGTCTGGGTTGGAGAGATAGATAAGAGCTCTTGCAGAAGACCCCGCCCTTAGTTCCCAACAGCCACACTGTACAGTGAGGCAGGCAGCTCCCACTGTAACTACAGTCCATCAGGATCCGAAGCCTCTGGTGTTCTTGGGCACTCGTGCACGTACCCTCACACAGGCTCACACATAATTAACAATAATAAATCCCTTTTTAAAATGAATTGTCTTCAACCTAATAAGCATTGGATTTTGCTACCGCTCTAGTTTTCTTATAAGATTTTCAAGTAAATTAAATTCAAACAATTTGGATCAAATGTGAATAGTTTGTATATGTGGGTAAATTTGATTGTGAAAGATCATGAAAAAAAAAACCACTGCATATTTCAGGCTGAATGTCAGAAATGGAGTTTACTCCGAGCAGTTCAGAGAGATCGTCACAGATGCTTCGTAGTAGGACGACATGCCCAGGAGCGAAGGAAAATGGAATGTGAAGGAAATGGGGGACCTTTTCTGACAATGGTGGGAAATCAAGCCGTGGCGCTGCAGGTAAGGAAAAAAAGGGGGGGATGCTTCACAGGGACAGTTCTCCAAATGCCTGAGTTCTGGGGAGTTTGAACGGCCCAGGGATGAAGATGGAACTCCACTGGAACAGAGGCAGAAACGAGCTGTGAGGACAAAGATGCAAATTTCGCGTGTCGGGCGGAGAACGCACACGCAGGCCTGAAGGATGGTGCACACACAGGTGTGCTCGGGAGGCCGCACGGATCTGCAGGCGACACGCCAGCGGCGGTGGGGGGCGGACGCCTGCACCCAGGGAGGTGACGAACCCACGGCCCGCTCGTGGGCCCCCGGGCAGCACGGCGGTCACCGGACGGTGGGCCGGGGACGCCCTGCCCGACTGCCCCTCCCCGTCCCGAGTCCCTTCTCACCTGCGGGTCCCTTGCAGACCAGAGAGCCACCAACCGCACGGAGCTGCAGGGTCCAATTATTGCCGGAAGCCGTCCGCCTCCCGCCGAGGGGCACCGCTGGACGCCCCGCCTCGGCGTCCCGCTGATTGGCCGGCGCGGAGCCACGTGATTCGTGTTGCTACCCGAACTCGGAGGCCTCTGTGCGCGCGTGCTCAGTGAACACAAACCCCACCCACCCATCTTGGGCGCCGGAGGGCCGCCTGCGGTGCGTTTTTGACTCGCCTTATTGGCATTGCCTAGGTCGTCTGGCGGAACCCGGGTGGTTACCCTCAGTCTCTGGACGTCCTCTCCGGACCTACAGACCGCCCTGGTGCTGGGCTGGGGCTAGCGGAGACACCCGCTGGTCTACACTCCCGTCCCTCACCTCACTCTTCCCTTTGCCTGCCTGCCGAGCTGTGAATGCAAGGGCCTGGTTTGGGCTGCCCAATGTCCCCACGCCAGGGTCTTCTTCCCCTTAGCCCTGGGGTTCAAAGACGGTCTTGCTGACCTGTAGCTTAGAAAGTCTGTCAGTTCCTAGAAAGCAGGAAAAGCAATGTCAAAAGGTGGAATGTTTTCCAGATAGGTCGTATGTGGTCTGCGGGAAGAAGAGGGAAGACGACCACTGCAGGGTGTGGAGCTTCGCCTTGATAGCAAAGCGGAACTAGGAATGGTTCTTAACCGAGTAAACAAAAACATTTTAAAGTGCCTAGCATGTAGTGAGCAAACATATGTATTAGGTTTAGTCTTTTACATTTTTAAATAATAGGTACTCACATTTGGAAAGTATTATGTAAATTTCTGACGTGCTTATTCTAATAGTGTTTTGCATTATACACTTTAAAAATAATAGAGCAATTATGGGTGGAAGTCGGCACCATTCTGTCCACACACCTAATTTAGATGTGTGGCTCTGTGCTTTGGTTTATTGAACTTGTAGAAATATATTTGCAAGCAAAGGATAAGGCCAGGAACAAGTATGGATTTCAAGGTCACACCAAATATGGCATCTGTGCTCACCTGTTACATTTATGATTATCACCATGGTGATGTACATTTCTTACTACTTACCTTCCTTGTTACTTTGAGATACAAGCAATAAAATACGAGCAGAAGATCCTTTGAACTGGAAAGGACCGTTGGCCTGGAGCCCAATGCTTAGTGCAGATAAAGCTCCTAGCTTAGTGAAATGCATGTCAGCGTAGGGATAGCAGGCTCCTCGGAGCTGGGTTCTGGACTTCAAATATGCCTTTCTTTCCTTCCTATACCAGACAGGTTCTGCCCTAGTCACAGATCCTAGAGTACTACAGCCTGCTCCTGTTATCTAGGGTCACTTGGTTGGGCCTTGTGGCTAAAGTTACGTCTTTTTTTTTTTTTTTTCAGATAAGGCCAGACCTTCCATCAATGCATATAGGACCTACGTTCAGTTTACATGGATAATGGCACCGAGCGGAGGTGGGAGGTAGGGGGTGCGAGGGATTTCATGGTAACCAACCCTCTACCTCTAGTCCACAGAGCCCACTGCCTATATGTGTGTGTGTGTGTGTGTGTGTGTGTGTGTGTATTTTCTCTGGTTTTAGGAGTTTCTCTGGTCTTTGGGAGTGAAAAGCGCTCTATTCTATACATTTATCAGAGTGAATGATGACTGTAAGACTACACGGGCGTACTAAAGGTGAATCAGAAAAGTTAGGCCCAGGAGCTCATCGGCCACATCAGATGGAAGACATGTATAACACTCTCACCTGGACCTCATAAAGCACCCAGCACTGCAATACTGACAACCATGACCTATCATCTGACCATCCAGTGTAACTCTTGACTGTCTTGGGTGTCTCTGGAGGGCCCTGCTATTGATATGACCTATTTATCTACTGTTTGCTCTTCTTCCTGTGATCCATCCTTCCATCCTTCCATCTGTTCATTTATTTGGTCCATATCCTTCCCTTTGATCTCTGCAGCTGATTAAACTTTATAGCTCCATTTTCAAACCTATATCATGGGGCAGCCTGACTCCACAACCACAGCTTCTTCCTGCAGCTGATGTGGAGTATTTTATTATTAATACAGACCCCATTCAACCTGCTTCTGAGACCACTTGAAACATGGCTGCAACCTTTTTTTAATAAAAAGATTTATTTATTTATTATATGTAAGTACACTGTAGCTATCTTCAGACACTCCAGAAGAGGGAGTCAGATCTTGTTATAGATGGTTGTGAGCCACCATGTGGTTGCTGGGATTTGAACTCAGGACCTTCCGAAGAACAGTTGGTACTCTTAACCACTAAGCCATATCTCCAGCCCAACCTTCTTAAATCTTTTGCTTATATTGTATAATATATATACATACACATATGTATACACATGATACATTTGCTGTGTGATATGTGATATAAGAGTTAACATCAAGAGTGGAATAAACGAACATGTGTTAGTGTTGAAAACCAGATCACCAAGAAGAGCAGGGTTAAGCAGCAAACTGCTGCTACTGAAGCTGTGGTACCCTGTGAATTTATTGTTATCCAATAAACTCTAACGTTGTTGAAAGACAGAAGTGAAATGGAAATTTCCGGCTTCTTTGGAGACTATGTTGTGTTGTGTGATGTTTTTCTGGAAGCTGTCTTATGAGAGGATCTTCTGCTGAAGCAGACACGTGTGAGGATGCTTTGCTGAGGCAGACACTCAAGGGGCGTGTGATGTTTGGAAAGAGGTTGAGTAGAACCCGAGCAAATGGTGACCTGCGCTCTTGCATTGGTTCACCTTGCAACGCTTTGCTGGTCTTTGCTGATTTTCTTTGTTGTTGTGACTTCATAGAGAGAGAAGCACTAAAGAACTTCTCATGGTTTTCCAGCTACTTCTTGCTGCTTCTGCAGATGCATGCTGACTCGGCAGAGCTTTGAGGTTTCTTCTGAATGGAGCAGCTGCTCCTGATTCATGTCTGGTGCTTAGCAGTGGACTAGACTCCTGCTACTGATTTGTGTTTGATGTTTTGGACTGGACTGCTGATACCCTCACAAAGAGATTGAAATCACCCCAAAGAACTACTTCTAAGCAGGTCCACATCCCCTTGTCCTATTAACCATCTTTCTCCCCTATCTTTAGTTGGTGGTCCAGAAGGGAGGTTAAAGAATTTAAGAAACCTGATTAAAGTAGGTTTTGAAGGATCTAAGCCAACACAGAAGCGTGTTTGTCTATGTTTCTGACAGCATACTCAGGACAGGATCATGAAATAACTGTTGCTATTACTGAGTGCCTACTGTGTGCCTCAAGCTTCTAAAGCCACTCACATATCCGGTCAGCTACTGATGGAGGTAGCAGTTCCCTCTAGCCACGAGGAAGTAGATTTATCTGCCCAGATTTAACTACGTCTTACAGTTTCCTGATTTTTTTTTTTTTTTTTTTGGTTTTTCGAGACAGGGTTTCTCTGTATAGCCCTGGCTGTCTTGGAACTCACTCTGTAGACCAGGTTGGCCTCAAACTCAGAAATCCACCTGCCTCTGCCTCCCAGAGTGCTGGGATTACAGGCATGCGCCACCACCATCCAGCCAGTTTCCTGATTTTTATTCCCCCCATGATTTTGACAAACAATAATTAATCATGTTAAGAGAACTTGTTTAAGAAGAAAAAAATGTATACAACTGGGTCTGCTCAGGCCACTGATGTTACAGTATACTTTGTTCCTTCGCCATCTAAGAGGGAACTGTGGAGAGTGTTGAGGTCTTCTGATGCTTGGGGTCTTCTAAAGCTCACCTTGAAATGGGCAAACATATATAATACAATGGCTCTGCATGAATGTGTAGACTATGAGTATACCTATGATAGTTTTAAAGGACAAAGAAATGGGAAAAGAAAGTCGGATTTTCTCCAGCTGAACTCCAGATCGGATTTCTTGATGACAGGGTTGCTTCTGTATGTCCCAGTTCCACCTAAGCACTGAGAGGGGCCCTGTGCCTCTCTTACTGGAAGGGGACTCAGTTGGAATGCCAAAGTTCAGGACTGAGAAGAAGCAGCAGAATGCAACATGGAACTGGACCTGGGAGCGCCCATGTAGGGCAAAGTCCAGCCAGCTGCGTCCTGGACACTGGCTTGCTTCCCCTCGTTAACTAACTCCTGTCTGGGAAGCTTAAGAATGAAAAATTATCCCTTTTCCGTTGCTTTCCATTTCTCTAAAGATTCTACTTCTCATAGCAGTGTGGCCACTCTGTCTCACAGTGGGAGCCACACCATGTGATAGCAAGCAGAGGGGGAAAAAGGAAGATGAATATTTCCAGATATCATCTTGCCTTACAAAAAGAAAATTACACGGGTAGAATATATTCTGCTGCTATCTATAACAGGCTGCTATTGTGCCTCGGAGGTGCACAGAGGAAACTGCAAATATGTTTTTTAAAATTTGGAGAAAATAACATACTTTGTATCGCTATTTCTCCTTTGACTGAAGGGCAATTGAGCTGTTAGAGCCAACACACTTTGAAAGGGCGTTTAAGAAGGAATCTAAGCTTGCTACACTTCCTGCAATTACAAGTGACACATCTTCCTGAGCTGCTGCCTTTCACCCTATCATGGAGGAAAACCCAGCAGTAGCTGCTCAGGCTCCGATGAGGAAAAGCCGTGCTTCCACGGAGCTCCTGTGAGGATGGGCCTTTCTCTTTGTTTCCTTCTTTCACTGTGGAAGCAAAGGGAACGTCTCCCTAGGCTGGCCTCAGCTTAACCCTTCCTGCCTTGGGCTCCAAAGTGCTAGGATTTCACACGTACAGCAACCATCATGCCTGGCTCATGCATGCCTCTCCAAGCCCATAAACTTTGCTCCAATGTCTAAGCTTTTCAACTATTGTATAAAGAAAACAAATATTCCAAAAGGGACTGGAGGCTGGGCAGTGGTGTTGCACACCTTTAATCCCAGCACTTGGGAGGCAGAGGCAGGCAGATTTCTGAGTTTGAGGTTTGCATGCTCTACAGAGTAAGTTTCAGAACAGTCAGGGCTACACAGAGAAATCCTGTCTTGAAAAACAAAACAAACAAACAGAAAAAGGGACTGAGAGACTGACACATTGGTTAAAGGTGCACATTGCTCTTGCAAAGAAGTTCAGTTCCCAGCATCAACTTCAGGTTGGGCACAGTGAGCTATAACTACAACTCCAGGGGACACAAAGTGCTCAGCAGGTACCTGAACTCATGTGAACAGACAGACAGACAGGCATACACACACACACACACACACACACATACACACACGGAGGGGGGGGGAGGTGGACAGAGAGATGGACAGACACAGATACAAGATTAAAAATAAAAATCTAAGAAAGGAAGACAAGGTGTGGGAGATGGCTCAACCTGGAAAGATTTGAGCCCTGTCCCTGCCCTCATCTTAGAGGTCAGAGCTGAGGGTGTTTTCCAAGGCTGCCCACAGTTGATAGGATCAGGATGCCCCAATCCAAAGGTCCGACCGGGCTACAGTCTTCTTGGAGCCCATTCTCCACCTTAGTCTTTAATTTTACACTCCTCACAAGACTAGCAGAGGTGCTGCTTAGGCAACACCAAGCACTTGGCGTGAACAAAGCTCACTCCAAGAGTCACCTGGTTCTCGGGCCCAGCAAGGATGGTGCCAGTGCACAGCAAGAACAGAATCTGCTTTGGGGACAGTGCCAGCTAATTCTCTCAGTGCTGTGACAGGGCATTGGGCAGGAAGGCAGAGCTATGTGGGTTTGAAGGGAGTTGGGATTTTTCAGAATCCATAGTTGAGGCAGCAAGCAGACTAGAGCCCGGGCATGCTGGACAAGCTTGAAGCAAGGTTGAGCCATTCCACAAATAGACCGGCCATAAAAGATAAGGGGCATGCCTGGGAAAACTCCTATGGGTCATACACTATCTGGACTGGAGTCTCCTGTCTCCTGTCCCTTGGATGCAGTTTACTAACGTCAAAGTGACCTTCCTGCTAACAAAAATAAACCACCCTCCTACATTGCTGATGGCCCGATCCACACGTATGCCCAAAAAAAAAAAAAAAAAAAAAAAAAAAAAAAAAAAAAAAAAAAAAACCCACCCTGCGCGCCAGAATCCCCTGCCAATGTTTGAATCAGCAAATCATGTGTAACCGCGCCAAACCCCCTGACTTTTCCTATATAAACCCCTAACTTTTGAGCCTCAGGGTCGACTCCTCTGTCTCCTGTGTGAGATATGTGTCGGCCCAGAGCTCTGATAATAAACTACCTCATGCATTTGCATTAAGTCGGTCTCTCGCATTTCCTTGGGTGTACGCTATCCTGAGAATGGAGTGAGGGTCTCCACAAAAGGAAGTCCTACAGGTTCATAGTTTGAGAGAGCACCTGGCCCATCATGCCGGGCGATGATGGCAGCAGGCATGTGAAACAGGTCACATCTATAGTCAGGAACAGAGGGAGAGTGGCCGGTGCTCAGCTCTCTCCCACCTCATTATTTAGGTCAGAACCATGAACACGTGACCCTTACATTCAGAGTGTGTCTTACCCCCCTGAGGTAAACCTAGAGAAGCCCTTATAGACATGCTCAGTGGTGTGGTTTTAAATACCATGGAGCAGACAATGGGGATTAATCATCACAGCTAGACTCTATGCCCACTGTGTGGGGGACCAATTTGACTGGCCTCTGTCAACAATGTTAGTTTCCCGAGCAAAGAAGTGTACCTCCAGCACATGCCACACATAACCCTGCCCACTCTCTGAGGCAGCCAAACAATGCCTGTCTCTGTGTGTTGACCCACGATAAGCCTCCAACCAAGAGGCCCTTCACTGTGGAGACGGGAAAGCGGTCGGGTGCTTTAGGTAGCGTTTTTATGGAGGAAGATGGAAGATCTCTACCACAGAGTGATGTTGAGACACACCATCAGCATCCTGCCGGTCCTCCAGTGCTGGCCCAGTGCTCTGTCCTGAGCCTTTGGCTTGGATGTCACCAGAGTCCTTCTACCTTCCCCAAGAGGAGATGGACACAGCTCAGTGAAACGGTCCATGCTTATGCTGGTGAGATCAAGACACAGTACAAGTGGATTCATGAACAATGGGACCGGTCCATATTCCATTAAATGGACCACAGAGAGATCCAGGCCACACGCTGAACTCTGCCTTTTTAGGAGTTGCTGAGTCCTAGCAGGGAACCAATGGACGTTCAAGCTAGGGTGATTTACAAATGGTTTTTTTCAAGGAACAAGGGTAGGGCGTTGAGTGGAACTGTCAGGGACTAGTCCTTGTAGGAGTACTGAGGGAGCAGTGGTGGCGCACACCTGTAATCCCAGCACGCTGAGAGGCAGAGGCAGGTGGATTTCTGAGTTCAAGGCCAGCCTGGTCTACAGAGTGAGTTCCAGGACAGCCAGGGCTATACAGAGAAACCCTGTCTCCAAAAAAACCAAAAACCAAAACAACAGAGAGAGAGAGAGAGAGAGAGAGAGAGAGAGAGCTGAGGAGGCAGGAGCAGCATGGGGTGATGGGGTGGGCAGGCATGGTGGGAGGGGTGGGAGGGGGACATGCCAAGGATGCTGCTGGGAGCTGGTCACATTTCCCTATTGACACTGAGAAGAGGAAGGGGTGAATTTGCTTACAGTTCTTTGCATGCCAAGGGTGAACTTTGGTTTGATTTTCAGGGCTCTCACCTGGGCAATGTGCAGGATGTATAACAAGCAATTTAATCAGTCAGAAGGGAGATCTTTGTACCCTGCACACACGCTCCATATATGGCAGCTGCCCCTCCACACACGCTCCATATAAGGAAGGCAGCTGCCCTGCGCGGTCAGAATGTGCCCTTGGGGTTACCTTCCAGGTACCCCAGATACAGTGCCAGCCAGCTCCTCCTCCCAGTTGGGGCAGACAGGGGAGACAGCCTAGGGCTGGGCTGTAGACTTTGGCCCAATCAGTGTGTTAGGCTCTGTAGAAAGCAGCCCTGGCTAAGAACAACATCTGGTGCCATTCAGGGGGTTCCTCCCACTTCGTGGAACACGAGGGGACTTTTCCTTCCATCTTCCACAAAAAGGTAAAGGATCAGGAGGAGGAATCAGTGTGGAATGTGACCCCTCTATAAAAATGCAAAATTACTTCAGCAATGCTTTCGTGTTTTTATTCCATTCACTATAAACACATCTTAGCACACCGTGCGCGGGAGCTTTATGTAGGTAGATGCATATGCAGGTTAGTTCCTTCCTTCCCCGGGCTAGGAAATGGAATACTTCCTGGTCCAGCACTGTCCCATGAAATGTCAGAGCTGGGCTGCCATTCAATGGTGGAGCGTATTCAGCAAACTCCAATGCCAGAGCCATTTCTCCATCAAACCTGTGGACTCATGGTGACCGAGTACTGAGCACTGGAGTGACAGGGATGAGCCGTGCTAGGTTACAAGTCTAGAGCTCTTCGTCCTCTGTGCACAGACCTTCCGGACCTGCAGGAGACCAGGCTGAGCAGCCAGAGCGTGCCATGGCTTTGCAGTTCCCAGCGTTAGCTACAGATGGCTGGGCTCAAGGGCCACAGTGCACCTGCAGCAACTCAGAGCCCTTTCCTCATGTTAGTTTCTATGCATCTTTAGCAGCTGTGTTTTCAGAAACAATTGCATTTCTTAGAGAAGCTACAGGACAGAGATATCCATAAGCTACATTTTCAGATGACAGAACCCCATGTGACCAAGCCAACAAAGTACCCTGGCAGAGGGAGGCTTAGGAGCTGCTCTCCTCGTAGGACCATGAGCCGAGAGGTTCTGAAAAGAAAACTAAAATGCATATAATTCTGGAAAGCTGTGCTCTAGCAAGGGCTGGGGTTAGGGTTACAATAGGGGTGAGGTTATGGTTAGAGGTTAGGGTTAGGTTTATAGGTTAGGGTTAGAGGTTAGGGTTAGAGGTTAGGGTTAGGTTTATAGGTTAGGGTTAAAGTTAGTGGGACTGAGGTTATGGTTAGGGTTATAGTGGGATTGTGGTTATGGTTAGGGTTAGCATTAGAGGGTTAGATGTTAGAATTAGGGCTGGGTTAGCAGTTAGTGTTAGGACTAGAGTTAGCGTTAGTCAAGGCAGGCTTAGGGTTAAAGGTTAGTTAGGATTAGAGTAAGGGAATAGTATTTATGTTAAGGTTAAGACCATGATTATGGTTTGAGTTAGATTCAGAGAGTAAAGTTAGGGTTAATTTTAAACATTCACATATACATCCATATAAATATATATATAAGCACATAAACATACACATGGATACACATAAACATTCACATATAGACCCATACATACACATAGACACATATAAACACACAGATGCATTCACAGTAATAGACATATAAATATGTATATGCATCAATATGCACCTGTAAACATACACATGTACATGCCTACAAACTTACCCATATACACACATAAATATATATACATATACACACAGAGAAACTTATGTAAACAAGAATATACATATGTATATCCATACATATACATGCACACATATATAAATATATGTGTACACAAAAACATACACATGTATGCAAATAGATACATGCATGTATTCACATAATTACACACATGTACACAAACATAAGTATATATGTATAAAGATAAAAATATACAAGTACACATAGATATACCCATGTAAGATATATGCAGGTACATATATGTACATATGTATGCTTGCATATTCAAATGAACACACAAATGTATATACACATGTATAGAAACATAAATATTCACATGTTTACACACAAACATTTTCTCTCACAAACATATAGATATGTACACCTACATATATACATGTACAACACAAACATGTACATGTACATACACATAAATATACACACCTACACATGTGTGCACACATATAGATATGTATACACTTAAGACACTACCATGCTATACACATAGATATACACATGTAGTCACAGGTAAATATTTCTAAGTACATGCGCACACACTTTAGCATATGTGTAGTCACATATACACATGTGCACACACTTAATTTACATATGCAAATTAATCATGTACATATACATAAATGTGTTCACAAACATAGACGCAAGTCCACACACACAGAAACACACACATGTCCACATGCATGAATACATATACATGCCACACCACATGTCTCTAGGTGCTCTAGGGTGCCAGGAGGTCTGGATTGCCAGGGCTGTAGCTGCAGCTCAGGAGCTCGTTCATGCAAAGAGCCTGGACAGCCATGTTTTTGAGAAGACTGCACCTGAAAGCACATATGTGTAAGACAATCCATTTGTATTTCATTCTCTTTAGGAAATGTTTTAAGACTTTAATAAAAACTCATTTGGAATATACTTGTCTTTTGAGAGAGAACCTTAGGGTGGCATTTCTTTCTTTCTTTCTTTTAACTTATTTATGCGTGTGTGTAGACTGTCGCTGTCCTCAGACACACCAGAAGAGGGCATTGGATCCCATTACAGGTGATTTTGAGTCACCACGTGGTTGCTAGGAATAAACTCAGGACCTCTGGAAGAGCAGTCAGTGCTCTTAACCTCTGAGCCATCTCTCCAGCACCATGGCATTTCTTATTAAGGGTCAAGATCCAAATGCACATCCACTTAACAGCCTGTTTGTAAGACTTGACTAAATGAAGCCAAACCTCCTAGTCTACTTAGATAGCCTACATTTCCTGATATGATATTATTCTCACTTGCCTCCACAAATGATCAGAAACCTAAACTTTAAAAATACTTATGAACCTCAAGGAGTTGTTATAGATCTTTCTGGATTTGTTTTTGTTTGTTTGTTTGCTTGTTTGTTTTTTCCGAGACAGGGTTTCTCTGTATAGCCCTGTCTGTCCTGGAACTCACTCTGTAGACCAGGCTGGCCTCGAACTCAGAAATATGCCTACCTCTGCCTCTCAGAGTGCTGGGATTACAGGCATGCGCCACCGCTGCCCGGCTAGATCTTTCTATAAGTGGGAGGAAAGTATTTTAGAAGGCAAGGTGGAGAAACATTTACTACTCGTTTATGGTTCCCTGCTTGCCTCTGAAACAGCAAGCACGGTATGTCAGTCAGCCTGGGTTAGGTGCGTTGTGGGTTCCAGACAGCAGAGACAACTGTGTGGCTGTAGGTTTGAGCAGTCGTGGGGCTTACGGGAATGATCTATAACTGATGAAAACCATAGTCACTGCCTCCCCACCAGGATGCACCTAAGAATAGGATCAGGTGAGTGTCACTCCGTGTGACTTGGCCAGAAGGCTATGTTCTGACATGCTGTTCCTGCTAGGCATAGGACTCCTGTCCTAATTAGCACAGACTAGAAGTGAGTCTGTATTCACACATCAATTATCTCAGAAGGAACCTGTCTTCATAGCGGCTGTCAGAGCACGATGCTGAGCGGTCATCTGTTGATGTAAGAGCATTTTGAGCAGGTCCGTCTGCCCTTAAGATTTCTTGGGCAGCATAAAGACACAAGTGCGGTGTGTAGAGCTTTGGCTCCAGGTCCAGGGCTCTGTGTACCACCAGCAGGTACCCCAGAACGGCGCCAAAGGAACACGGTGGCTAGAGGGGAGGGCTTTACTAGCTGTGAGTTTCCTTATAAAGCTTCTCTCCTTTTTCTTTTAAGACATAGAATTCACTGTTGTCAATGCAGTAACTCTGACAGATAAATACTCGAACCGCATTTCTCAAATTGGTGGCTATAATAAGCACCGAAGCTGACTTAAAAAAGGTACTCACATTTGAAACTGATTCTAGGCCTGTCTGTACTTGACCCTTTAAGACCAGATCATATTGTATTATAAATATAGTATTGAGGAAGTGCTTTCAGAGACTCCCCTTCTCTTCCCTCCCCACCGTGTCAAATTGTGTTTCCTTAATGTTTCTTTCTATAAATAGTAAAAGCCATTCATTGCTTTTAATTTCTGTAGTCCCATCAAAAAGAAAGGTGCTATTGTATCATTTGAGATGTATCATATAGTATTGAGATTATATCACAATTACAGTTACGCCTACTGCATTTGCGGATCAACATTTTCCTGCCCTTCCCCCTTCAGTAAGAATTCTGATAAACACTTCTGGCTGTCATGGCTCACACCTGTAATTCCAGCACTAGAGAGGCTGAGGCAGGGGGATTTTTGTGAGTTCAAGGACAGCCTGAGCAAGATAGTTTCAGGCCATCCTGATCTACAGAATGAACTCCTACCACAAGAGCAAATCCAAAATCACTTATTAAATATGTCACATGTAGTCACACCGTGACACATACCTTCAGTCTCAGATACCAGCTACTTGGTAGATAGCAGCATCATTAATTGTTTAAATCCAGGAGTTTGAGAAGCTTGGCTAATATTGTGAGGCCTTGTGCCTCAGACAATGACAACGACAGCAGCAGCAACAACGGCAAACAACTGTATGGTGTAAGATGCTATGGATGTGCATAGCTTCTTTGTACACAGCAGGTAGGAATACGATTTGTCCACATTGGAGACTGGCTACTTAGAATATATTCTTTGAAACGGAATTGCTGCTCTCCAAAGTACCCTGAAATGTAATTGGATTAAGATTTTAAATAAGGAAGCTGGAGAGATGGCTCAGTGGGTTAAAAGCACTGCTCTTCCTGAGTTCAATTCCCAGCAACCACATAGTGGCTCACAATCATCTATGATGGAATCCGATGCCCTCTTCTGGCCTGCAGGTGTATCTACAGTCAGCGTACACACTAAGTAAATAAATAAATCAATCTAAATAATTCTAAAGAGCAAGAAGAGCAGGAAGAGCAGTGAACAGACCAGAATTCAGGGATGGCTAGTGTCACTAAATGTTGACTGAGGCCGGGGAATGACCAACTGTCAGTCTCCACTTCTTGTGTTGATTCGAAGCTGTGTCCTCATTACACTGCTACAGAGGCGCTGGCTTCAGTGTCTGCTTATCCATGCAAGATGCAAAAGGCTTTCTGTCCTTGTAGAAGAAGACATTTCGTCCTTTTTACTTTACAGGAAAACTATCCATATTTAGTCCTTTTTTCAGGAAAATTATCTTGTTCAAAAAGGAGCAAGTAGGCTGTATAAGCACGTCTTGTTTGGGAAGATGGCTTTGTAGTTTCTAAGTCACGGTAGTGCTATTTTTAAAGCTTGCTATAATTCGGTGCAGATTTCCCTTTCAGTCAGAGTGTGGTGGCTCACACTTGTAATCCCTGCACTTGGAAAGCTGAGACAGGCAGGAAGATCCAGATTTCTAGTTGAACTTGGGCTGTACCGCAAGCCTCCTGTTTAAAATAAAATTAAAAGGTGAGTAAATATTTCTGATTCCTCAGTTCAACCCTTTCCCCAAGCTGCTGTTGGAATGGTAATCATGCATAGGGGAGCAAGTATCTTCTTAGAGAACAGGTTAGTCAAGTAAGTGTGTGTGTGTGTGTGTGTGTGTGTGTGTGGTGTGGTGTGGTGTGTGGTATGTGTGTGTGTGAAATGTGTGTGTGTGTATGTGAATGTGCACCTAAATACAATCTGTGCAGTCTATACCATGTTACGTGTATGTGTATCTATGCTTCCAGGGCAGACCACTGGGTACTGAATAACCAACTATACTCTTTCCTGGGGAAAACTATTTCCACCACTCTTGGCAATCCTTAGCTGCCTGTGGTTCTGTGTGTAGGGTTGAGGCATTGTGAGCGTCCCCCAACCCAGTTAGCATGCCTACTGCTATCATCTTTGTCCAGCTCATGTTTAGGTGGTCATGCTGGTGAAACTTTTTAGCTGTAGCCTCTGACCCTCCTAGGAGACACTATCACACAGAAACTCTGTTTTCTTTGGCCCCTACACTGTTCCCACCCCCTCTTCTGAAGTGACCCTGAGCCTTAGGTGTGGGAGAGTTGTGTTGTAGCTGCATCAGTTGGGTTTTGATTGGCTGTGGTTTTCTGCAACAGCCTGCATCTGTTACAAAGAGTTTCCTTGATGGGGGCTGACACTGTACTTTCCTCTGGGTATGAGGACAAATATTTAGAGTGTAGTTAAGATCGTGCCAGTTTAATAAAGCAGTGGTTGTTGGTTTGCTTCCAAGACCCACAACCTCACAAACACTGAGCAGCTGGCTGGGTTTCTGGTACCGAGCGAGATTGCCCTCTCGTTGAGTGGGCCTTAGGTCCAGTTAGAAAGCTGTTGGTTACTGCCAAAACACACACACCACTAGTGTGCTTAGTGCCCCGTGGTGTGATCATGCCGTGACGGCCATTGTTGCGGCTCAGCTAGGTAGAACGACAGTTGTGTGGTTCTCCTCCGCTGGAAGCTTGCACAGCATCTCCTGGCATCATGAAAGCTGGTCCTCAGAGAGACAGCTTTCAGTAAGCTCCAGCCCAGGGGCCCTGTGTCTAAGGTATACAGTATCTTCAGCAATAGGAACTTGATTTTCACCTATGAAGGTCCACCAAAGGCAATAGCAAGAGCCTATAATATTTTGATAGTCTCTTGGACAACCTTGGCCAGCAACTTGAAAGGGGTGTTTTCACGCCTGGGGTTGGGATTTTTGTTAGACGGTGGATGACTCTTAGAGAAGCACCGCTAGCCCAGGTGGGAAATTTTCATCTCTGTTACTTACGTCTCTGTATATACCAACTTATATGTGTAGTAGATATGTGGTGTTACTAGAGTTTAGGCCGTGCTGAGGGAGGGGAGGCAGTAAAGGCTGCCTCTACAGCTGAGTTATTCACACACACACACACACACACACACGTCCTATCTACAGTTAGCTGCTAACATGTTTTAAGGTAATGGGGAAATAACTAGATTGTAGACTGTAAGACTTTGCCCACTGAAAGACAGATTTTGTCAGCCTCTTCCGCACTGGGGGGTGGGATGGGGTTACAACCTGTGTCCTAAGTTAGGTCAGCTACCCATACTCAATACGCCAGTAAAAATAGTCAAGTTAATCATGGAAAGACGAAAACAGAAAACAGGGAATTATTAAACATATTCACATTACTGATTTGGAGTACTGGTTTTGATTCCAAGTTATAACACCCTCACATGTTTTCGTGGTGACACATTGTTTCCATCCTTCATCCTGGTTCCTAGCAGACTGACTTTAAAGATGATCATTAAATCAAAGCAGCGTGTCTCCAGGCCGCTGAGTTACTCATTAAGGGATGCTGTAGTGCAGGTGCAACCTGAGACCTGGAAAACCCTGTGATGGGGTAGAGCGGTGGAGCCCATAGGCTGTGACAGTGTGACACCCGGGTGGGCTCTATATGCTCTGGGGTCACTTCACACTGCAGTAGGGAAGCCCAGCGTGGCTGGAAAGGCTCAGTGCCCAGTCGGGCCTAAAGCTCTAAATCAGCCCTCGAGGTCAGAAAGAGCCAGAGAGCCTGCGGTCCCCCGCACAACAACGCAGGTGGGCGTGTCGTCCGGCGCTGCCCCTGCGCCGCCCCGCCCCCTCGGTCGCAACGCCCTGCCGATTGGCTGGCCCGCCGCCTGTCAGCCGTCACGTGCCGGAGCGTCCCGGGCGCCTGGCTGTGGGCGGCGGGGCATGGACCCTCAGGCAGCCACCGGTCGGGGCTCGGACGAGCCGAGTTCGCAGGAGGCCCCCAGCGCGGAGGTGAGCACCCGCCACGGGATGGGGGACGTGGGCACCCGCGACCACCCTGGCTGGAAGCTGCGGGGCTCGCGCGCTGCGGAGAGGCCGCTCGCCCGGGAAACGCCGGGGCCGCGCGAGTGCGCGCAGAGCCTGGCCGGTAACGGCGGTGGGCGCGGGAACGCGCGCGGACCCGAGCCCTAGGCTGTGGCCCGCGCCGGAGGGAGAAGGACACCGGGGCTGCTCGGGAGCCCCTGCGGGAGGGAATGCAAGGAACACAGAGCCGGCCGGCTCCAGCAGCAGGGGGCCGGGTCGGGTGGGAGCAGCGAGGAAACGGATTGTTTGGACCTCTGGCCATTGATACGGATGTGCCGCTCACCTTGGACGCCAGATGTCACCCGTGCTTTTTCCCATCAAGGGGACGAAGGGTTCCCTCGTGAAACGGGGTCTCCAGAAACTTGTTTTCAAGTGCGCGCCATACAGCCCTTTCCCATGACCTGTCCTTATCGTGTCCACCTCTACCGTGAGTTTAGTGACAGCGTCCTGTTTACCCGAAGCCACGCCTGTGCCTGGCACTACGTATATCCTAATTCGGTGTATGAATGAAATGCTTACTTGAACATCAGAGATATTACTTGATGCGACGGTACCAATCGATTTGCAAAGAAAATTACTTTTGCAAAATAGAGTATTGTTGTCAGGGCGAAGCTGGAAAGAATGTTCTTGAGAGAGGGCAGGCCCGGCAAAGGCCTGGATCTGAGAAAGTGCAAGGCAATGGCCTTGGAGCTCGGGTCAGAGAGCAGGCCTTTTATAGAAAGAGGACTGCGTTCAGCAAGTTAAGGAACGGGAGAGGCGATCTGAATGGCGTTGCTGCTCTGTGATGGCAGTGGAAGGGCCGCCAGGGTTTTAAGTGGAGAGGAGATGACGCCAGGAGTGAGCAGGAGTAGGGAGATGGGCTTGAGGTCCAGCACCTTGGGGGCCAGGGGCGGACTGTGGTTATCACTGGCTATAGGAGATGAATGAGTCACTAAAGTCCAGGATAATGAATGGTAATCAGGGTAATCAGAGTGCTAAGTCCAGTTTACATGCGGGATGAAGGGGGCATGAAGGCCGGAGAGACAGCCTCATATGATGGTCTTACAGAGTTTGGCTTGGTTCTCAGCACCCACAACAGGCGTCTCAGCCCTCAGCAACTCCCACTCCAGGGGATCCTCCTGGTACCTTCACACACACAAATATACACAAATAAAATAAATATATAGGTTAAAAAAATAAAGTGGATTTAAGTCAAAGAAGTCTACCTTCTTGTAGTCTAACAGGTGGTTTGGTTCTTATTGTCAGCTTTATTTTATTGTAAAAAATTTTTTTTGAGACAGGGTCTCATGTAGCCCAGGAGCTGAGCTCACTCTGTGGCTAAGAATGATGTTGAACTTCTTATCCTCCTGCCCCTGCCTCCTACACGCTGAGATTATAGATATGGCCCACCATGCCTGGTTTTGTGAAATGTTGGGAAATCAGTGTGGGGCTTTGTGTACACCAGGCAGACACTGCCAGCTGAGCGACGTCTCTGACCCATAGTAGATGTTTTATGAACGTCCTTCATCGAGGACCTTGCCAGATCAGAACAGCCACTCCAGGGTCTAGAGGTCACACCCTAAGTGAATGACAGGGCTAAGACAGATCTGCCTGGGCATCCAAGCTCTGGACATCACCGATTCCACAGCAGGGAGAGCTTGTGTGGGGGCATAAAGTTTGGGGAACTTTGAAGTAAGGGGGCATAAAATTACCTGGCTGGCAGTGGGGGATTTAGGTATTCCCTCCGGTGTTTAGAACTCAAGCTGCTTCTCCCATGGACCACTGTGAATGGCTTTACTAAAAGGAGTTGTTAGACATAGTTAAAGAACTGAGGAGGCCAAAGTATGCAGAGAAGTTGCAGGTTCAGCAAACAACTCAATCCTGGCCAAGGAAAAAAAGAGATGAAGTTAGAGCAGTTGAAGTATATATAAACTTAGAGGAAAGGGGCTGGTGAGATGGCTCAGTCAAGAGTACTGACTGCTCTTCCAAAGGTCCTGAGTTCAAATCCCAGCAACCACATGTGACTCACAACCACTTGTAATGAGATGTGATACCCTCTTCTGGTGTGTCTGAAGATAGAGACAGTGTACTTACATATAATAATAAATACAGCTTAAAAAAAAAAACAACAAAGAGTTTACACACAGACCTGACATTACAAACTGAGACCAGGAAGCTGTCCCATCTGGCTGTGGGGTCTCTGAGCTTGGAGAAGTTCTGCTACCCAGACTTCTGAAGAGGGCCCAGGGTTGAGAGCAAAACTGGCAGCTGTCAGGTGGCCACTGTAAGAGGGCATTCCCAGTGGTCAGAATGGAGAAGCGTTGCTGGGTGGTGCCTACAGGCCCTGTTCTCTGAGGCCTTGCCGAGTCCTTGGAAGTGTGTGCAAACTCTACAGTGCGCGGGGCAGTATGGGAGGGTGGGTTTGGAGTTTCAAAGTAGTGACATGTCCCACATACCCAAGTTCCTGGTAATTATTTCTTTTTCCACAGGCTGGCTTTGCCACAGCTGACCTCTCTGGTCGAGAGACGGTGACCTCGCTGGCCGTGGATCGACTAGGCAAGTAGACACCAGCGGCTGGGGTGGCTGTTGGAAGAGATGGAGGGAAAAAGCACAGTCCCTTGCCTTGTCTGTCTTCTCGTGCGAGCTGGCCCTCTTTGCCAATGAGTTACCTTCTTTGCCCGTTGTCTCAGCAGAACTCTTGGCTCGGAAGCTTCCAGGAGGCACTGGGTGCCCATGGGTGCAACCACCCCAGTCCACTGGGTGCCCATGGGTGCAACCACCCCAGTCCACTGGGTGCCCATGGGTGCGACCACCCCAGCCCACTGGGGGCACCGGCTCGAGGCCACGAAGCATCCTGTGTAAAGCATCTGGGAAAACTCAGCTCAGATCCAGGTTGTGGTCCCTGGATAGGCCTTCTCCATCCTTAGATAAGGATCCAGGTTGTGGTCCCTGGATAGCCTTCTTCATCCTTAGATAAGGATCCAGGTTGTGGTCCCTGGATAGCCTTCTCCATCCTTAGATAAGGATCCAGGTTGTGGTCCCTGGATAGCCTTCTCCATCCTTAGATAAGGATTCAGGTTGTGGTCCCTGGATAGGCCTTCTTCATCCTTAGATAAGGATCCAGGTTGTGGTCCCTGGATAGCCTTCTCCATCCTTAGATAAGGATCCAGGTTGTGGTCCCTGGATAGCCTTCTTCATCCTTAGATAAGGATCCAGGTTGTGGTCCCTGGATAGCCTTCTTCATCCTTAGATAAGGATCCAGGTTGTGGTCCCTGGATAGGCCTTCTCCATCCTTAGATAAGGATCCAGGTTGTGGTCCCTGGATAGGCCTTTTCCATCCTTAGATAAGGATCCAGGTTGTGGTCCCTGGATAGGCCTTCTCCATCCTTAGATAAGGATCCAGGTTGTGGTCCCTGGATAGCCTTCTCCATCCTTAGATAAGGATCCAGGTTGTGGTCCCTGGATAGGCCTTCTTCATCCTTAGATAAGGATCCAGGTTGTGGTCCCTGGATAGCCTTCTCCATCCTTAGATAAGGATCCAGGTTGTGGTCCCTGGATAGCCTTCTTCATCCTTAGATAAGGATTCAGGTTGTGGTCCCTGGATAGGCCTTCTTCATCCTTAGATAAGGATCCAGGTTGTGGTCCCTGGATAGGCCTTCTTCATCCTTAGATAAGGATCCAGGTTGTGGTCCCTGGATAGCCTTCTTCATCCTTAGATAAGGATCCAGGTTGTGGTCCCTGGATAGCCTTCTCCATCCTTAGATAAGGATCCAGGTTGTGGTCCCTGGATAGCCTTCTTCATCCTTAGATAAGGATCCAGGTTGTGGTCCCTGGATAGGCCTTCTTCATCCTTAGATAAGGATCCAGGTTGTGGTCCCTGGATAGCCTTCTCCATCCTTAGATAAGGATCCAGGTTGTGGTCCCTGGATAGGCCTTCTCCATCCTTAGATAAGGATCCAGGTTATGGTCCCTGGATAGGCCTTCTTCATCCTTAGATAAGGATCCAGGTTGTGGTCCCTGGATAGGCCTTCTTCATCCTTAGATAAGGATCCAGGTTGTGGTCCCTGGATAGCCTTCTCCATCCTTAGATAAGGATCCAGGTTGTGGTCCCTGGATAGCCTTCTTCATCCTTAGATAAGGATCCAGGTTGTGGTCCCTGGATAGGCCTTCTTCATCCTTAGATAAGGATCCAGGTTGTGGTCCCTGGATAGCCTTCTTCATCCTTAGATAAGGATCCAGGTTGTGGTCCCTGGATAGGCCTTCTTCATCCTTAGATAAGGATCCAGGTTGTGGTCCCTGGATAGCCTTCTCCATCCTTAGATAAGGATCCAGGTTGTGGTCCCTGGATAGGCCTTCTTCATCCTTAGATAAGGATCCAGGTTGTGGTCCCTGGATAGCCTTCTCCATCCTTAGATAAGGATCCAGGTTGTGGTCCCTGGATAGCCTTCTCCATCCTTAGATAAGGATCCAGGTTGTGGTCCCTGGATAGGCCTTCTCCATCCTTAGATAAGGATCCAGGTTATGGTCCCTGGATAGGCCTTCTTCATCCTTAGATAAGGATCCAGGTTGTGGTCCCTGGATAGGCCTTCTCCATCCTTAGATAAGGATCCAGGTTGTGGTCCCTGGATAGGCCTTCTTCATCCTTAGATAAGCCTTTATCTTTAAAATGGTACCTCCTAGGGTTAAGTGAGAAGGTCTGTAATGAAGGCTACTAGCCACTGTAGCTCTGTTATGTCCTGTTCTATCCTGGAAGAAGGTTGTACTGGAGAGTGCTGGTCTATCCAGTCTGAGCACAGGATGGGTATGATCAGAGCAGGCGCTAAGTGCTTCCTTCTCTTCCCTAAATAAACTCACGACAATCTGATGACTATTTCAGCAATGAGAAACTTAAGGTACACAGTAAAGTCTTAAAATGCAACAAAAGATATAGACTTGCATTTATTATTCACTCTATTAAAGCATATGAACTGGTTCATTCAGCTCTGTGACAGTATGTACAAACTGACACTGCTCCGTCTAGGTTTTCATGGCCCCAAAAGGAAGTTCTGTACCTGGAACTCCCTAACTTTGGAGCCCCTAACTACAGATAGCTTCCCTAGGGCACCCCTAATGATTTACCTGTTATCGACATGCAAGTGTGAATTCACAGTAAATGAAGTTTTACAACACAAGGGCTCCTATGTCCCAGCTTCCTTCAACTCAGCACAGATCCAGGGTTCATTCTTGTAGCAGCCCGAGTCAGCACCCATCACACACGAGACAGAGCATGTCCACCATCTGCATTCTGTGGATCATTCATCCACTGAAGACATTTGGTGACTGAATGGTTGCCTCAGTGAACACTGTTTTGTTTGAAGCGTTTTTTTAGTTTTCTTGTGTGTGCTGTTTTAAACAGAGCTGCCAGGGTGTGTAGCATCCATGTTACCAAGGAACCTGTAACTTCAGAGCCAGCTCAGAGCAGATCTGACCTGAGGCAGTCTGTCTCCAGATTCTGTGCTCTGCACCGATGGCTGTGTAGCTGCTATGACAGTCTCGACACCATGGCTGCTCTCAGGACACTCGCTTCCTTTCCTCAGACCTGGTATCACCACAGAGCCCGTGGTTTGGAGGTCCGCTGTCCTTCTTGCCTTTGTTACATTACTGTGTGGCTTCCCTGAATTGAGGAGGAAGAACATGGGGACTAGACAGGCCCTGTTTTGTTTTCCTTTGTGCACTTGCATCTAACAAGCTACGGAAGGAAAAGTGGCGCGCAGGCTTGTGTAACAGCCATAGGCTCTGCCAGAGGCCTTGGGTTCCTTGTAAACTACCCAAAGATGACCCCAGTATAAGTCAGCATCCTCTGTACTGAGCGGCCTTGTTTAAGACAAATATCTTGGAAAAAACAATCAACTTCATTTCGAAAATATAAACTAGATGCTCCAGGAAGTACTCAAATAATAAAAGAACTATGTCTGTAGATTTTTACTGCTTCCTTAGGAAAGGGCTATCAGACAGTTTCTAACCATATGAGCGGACCTCCAGTTTATCAGTTTTGTAAACATGTCTGTCTGTTCATAGCCAGTGGCGCTCAGTGCATCCCTACTGACATCCCTACCCATGCCGAGGGCCCAAGTTGTGAAGAGGAAGGCTTTGCAGTGGAGAAGGAAGCGGATGGGGAGTTGTATACCTGGGAGCTGCCCGAGGGTCCGCCCTGCATGCCCGTGGAACAGGCTGCCGGTCTTTTTAATGAGGACTGGGACTTGGAGCTGAAAGCGGACCAGGGGAATCCTTACGGTAGGTAGGGAGCGTCTGGGTGAGCCTGGGCAGCTCAGGCCCTGCACCCTGGTCCTAAAGGCAGATGGTGTGGAAGTCGGATGGTGTTCCAGTGCTCCACTGACCCAGGACCGGAATCTCTGCTGCTTTTCTATATTAAAAACAAATACACTGAATCCACAACATGCTGATTTGCTTTAGCAAGAAAATTCTCCTAAAGTGTATGGGCTGAACGGCTGCAGCCAGAGTACTCTGCTGTCTATCCCTCCGTATTCCCTTATGGGTTGTTCAAAGTGACTTGTGTACATTTCCTCAGGAAAGGGTGTGTGTGTGTGTGTGGTGTGTGTGTGTGGTGTGTGTGTGTGGTGTGTGCACGCGCGTGCGTGCTCAAGCATATGTGTGTCTACTATTAAAATAATTGCAAGATTGTTCCGTAGACTTTTTTTCTTGTGCAGTCCAGTTTGACTTTCCCTCCTGAATCTCTTTTGAAACTGTCTGCAGATGCTGATGACATCCAGGGGAGCATTTCCCAAGAGATTAAACCCTGGGTGTGCTGTGCACCGCAAGGAGACATGATCTATGACCCCAGTTGGCACCATCCACCTCCACTGATACCACATTACTCGAAGATGGTCTTCGAAACAGGACAGTTTGATGATGCTGAAGACTAAAAGTGCCACTTTCTGCAGTGGGGGAGTTTCTGTGTCCTCCAGATCAGGAGTTGTTTCCTGTGTTTTAAGTGAGATACTCTTTCCAAGGCATCGTTCCCAGTGACGCCTCTGTGGGCAACAGACAGGCATTAACTGGGGCATGTTGTTGTTGTTGTTGTTGTTAATGGACTCTGGAGTGTGTTGGAATTTTCGTCTGTGTCAGAGTTGTGTTCTTTATAAATAAAGTTAGGGAAAAATAACCTAGTGTACTCTGTCTACGTTTCTTCCCTTTAATTATGTACTTCTGTTCCAGGCCTTGCTCCTTCACTTAAAGTCCTTGAATTCCATTTTAAGGATGGAAATACGTACGAGACTGAACTACTCTCAAAGAGAAAAGGCACCGAGGCTTTGCTTCTGCTTATCTTGCATGTTTTAGCAGCGATTGTAACCCAGGGGTCACTGGTGACAGTGTGCCTTATTTTTATCACCTCTAAAGGAAAGGCTAAACATTTGCTTAGCTTACAAGGAAGGAAAATAAATAACATTTTAAGCCAGCAATTATATAATCCTTTTTTAAAAAATAAAGATAGGTTTATTTATTTATTTATTTGTTTATTTATTTATTTATTTATTTATTTGCTGTCTTCAGACACACCAGAAGAGGGCATCAGATCCCATTACAGATGGCTGCGAGACACTATGTTGTTGTGGTCAATATCTTAACTCCTCTCTTTGTCAAAGAAGAAAAATACAAATCCCTGGGCTGGAGATGGCTCAGCGTTCAGAGCACCACTGTTCTTGCATAGGACCCAGTTTGGGAATCCTAGCTTCCATCTGGTGGCTCACCACCATGTGTAACTAATCCTAGGGGAATCTGATGCCCTCCATGGATACCAAGTACAAATGCTGTACACAGACTTACATGCAGGCTTGTACACATAATCTAAAAAAAAAAAAAATCACAGTATTTGAGATATAGTATAAGACAAATGTGATAATACAAATTTACTAAGTCTATAGATGGTTAAATTCAAATTATATTTATGACAAGCTGAAGACTTTTTAGTTATATGGCTAACAAACTTTGCAAGCCTTAAAATTTTAAGTTTTGCATACAAAACAATAACTTGGTTCCTTTCTCTTAGTCCCAAGCAGTCTGAGCGAATCCTTTTGGTGTCTGAATTCCCGTCAGTGCTGAAGAGTAATAATTCTCCAAGTAATTTTACATGACTTACGATGAATATGTATCTGCTTATGTAGGTATGTGCACACGTGCACATGGGTGCCTGAGCATATGTGTGGAGACCAGAGGTCAACATCAGGTGTCTTCTGGTCATCTTTCAGGATATAGCTCTGGATTACTTCTCCAGTACCATGCCTGGCATGATGATAATGGACTAACCCTCTGAAACTGCAAGCAGGTGCCCAATTAAATGCTTTCTGTATAAGAGTTGCCTTGGTTATGGTGCCTCCTCACCATAGAACACGGACTAAGACAAGATCCTTGACGGAAGCCAGTCAGGAGCCACCCAACCTTGGGACGTTCAGCCTCCCAAACCTGGAAGCATTAAATGCTTCAAGCAGTAGAGAAAAAGGTTGCCCCTTGTCTCTGGTTTACTACATGTTCCTCATTTCCACTTGACCTCATCATAAAGACCATAGTGTGTCTTTAACTACCCATATTCTCTAATATGGATGTTTTCTCTACTATATTGGGGGCGGAGTTCTAGCAAGGAAACAGTCCTTGGAAAACTAGAAGGACCTTCAAGGAAGAGACTCGGTCTGCTTACACTTTCCTTCACAGTCTCCAGGACTGACACATGGTTGAGCCACACAGCACACTCCAGATGCAGCGGCTCAGGCAGTGCCCATGTCCCAGACACCCTGCACTTATCCACTACTCAGCTGTGTCTTAGTGACAGTTTATGTTTTAAATTTTTTAAAAGATGAATTTATATGAGTACACTGTCACTGTCTTCAGAACACAGGGCATCGGATCCCATTACAGATGGTTGTAAGCCACCATGTGGTTGCTGGGAATTGAACTCAGGACCTCTGGAAGAGCAGTCAATGCTCTTAACCGCTGAGCCATCTCTCTGGCCCAGGGGAGAGTTTTTTCCTCCCTCTGCCCTCATCTTCCTCTGTCCACAGCCCTGGCTGCAGTTCAGAATATATTTAACCATCATTTGATGCCAAACAAGTTCCATTTTGGTCATTTAGAACACTGTCATTTAATCTAGAAACATCCAGAACGCTTCACTTCACTAGTGATTTCTAACTTGATTCCACAGTAATAGAGTTATCAACATTCAGTCCTTGGAGGTTTTAATTCATTCTAAGGCCCAGACTGTTTTCATCATGCCCATGAATAATTGAGATGTGCCCACCCTGCAGCTCGTGAGTTTTGCAGAAATAAGACACACAGATCCCTAAAGAGAAGTCCAGACCTTGTATATGGCATTGGCATTGAGAAGTCTCTTGTTTGAGAGGTCAGTTTTTCAACTGTTGTTTTTTTTTTATTCATCAGCTTTTGCTTTATATATTTTTAATATACAGATAAACACTTAGGACCCTTCCAGTTGCCACTAAGTTCACCCCTTGTTCATTAATAACATGCATTGCTGTTGTACCTCCTTCCCCAATCCAGGGTTAAGGGTGTGGCTCAGTTGGTAGAGTGCTTGCTTACCATGCCCAAGGCCCTGGGTTCAGTCCCCAACACCACGTAAACTGCGCATGGCAGTGCATCCCGCTGTCTCAGCATTCAAGAGGCAGACTGGAGAGTTCAAACTCATCCTTGGCTACATATCAAGTTCGAGGTCAGTGTAGGCTACATGAGACCTGCCTCCAAAGGCAGCAACTATCAGAAACAGCCCACCTAAGTACTTGAGTGTTTTTTCTCTTAAATGTGTCTTTGTGTGGTTTTTTTTTTCCTTTTTTTTTTTTTTTTTGGATTTTGTTTTTTTTCCAGACAGGGTTTCTTTGGTAAGCTCTGGCAGCTCACCTATCTTGAGCTCCTAGTCTGCCTGTCTGCTGAGCGGCCCACAGCTCTGCCAATAGTGTGAGAGAGATCCGGGATCTATTGGGACTGCTTCTAGATTATTCCTACCCCTGAGGAAGCCTGGGGTCTGGTCAACAAATGTAAGTGGCCTGTGTACCCAAGGGTCAGACAAACCCAGGATTAATAAAAGATGTAGCTCTATGCTACTTAAAAAAACACACACAAGAAAGCCGGGCAGTGGTGGAGCACGCCTGTAATCCCAGCACTCTGGGAGGCAGAGGCAGGCGGACTTCTGAGTTCGAGGCCAGCCTAGTCTACAGAGTGAGTTCCAGGACAGCCAAAAAACTAAAACAAAACAAAACAAAAAGTATACGTGAACAGGTAACCGCCACAATGGAAATTTTTATTTTAGATCTGGTGTTGGAGGACCCAAATGAAATTGGGTGCAGTAAAGAAACAAAAGCTGCCCCGTGGGAGGGAGGGGAAAAGTTTATTCCAAAATGCCAAGGCTCACTCCCAGGAAATTGAGGAGGAAAAGCTACCAGGAAGATTTTCAGGGTTAAAAAGGACGGGGAGGATGGGGCTTTGTGGACTGGGGTGGGGCTGGTGAGCAGCAAGTGAGGGAGCTTAAAAGCTAGCCTGGAGCTTCACAATAGGCACCAAGGTCACCTGTTAATGGAAGGGCACAAGAGGGAATGGGGCCTTTGTCTAAAAGCCAGGCCTTGGGAAAAGAACTTTCTTAGGGGAAGAGACCCTGTTAGGATGCTTTTTCAGAAATTTGTTAGTATCTAAGGATGCCATAGACTCGACCCCACAGATGTAAATACCACTGTTCACTCCCTGTTGTAGTCCAGGAAAATACTACATTGAGACTCATTACAACTAGTCTTTTTTTTGTTTGTTTGTTTGTTTGCTTTTGTTTTTTGAGACAGAGTTTCTCTGTGTAATCCCGGCTGTCCTGGAACTCACTCTGTAGACCAGGCTGGCCTCGAACTCAGAAATCTGCCTGCTTCTGCCTCCCAAGTGCTGGGATTAAAAGCATGCACCACCACTGCCCAGCACTAGTCTTACAGACGAAGAAAACAGAGATACATTAAGCCAGGTCATATTATTAAGTGGCTACAGTACAGGAAGCAAAGTCATTCCATCAAATTAGTTGTTCTTCATACAACAAGGTCTAAAACCAGAGTGGACAGGGCAAGAACAACGGCTTAAATTTCACACTTTAAAACAGAACAGGGTGAAGGCTTTGAACCCAAAGAGCTAAATCTATGTCTCAAACCTAGCTGTGCAGTAACAGATTGGCCACCTGCTGAAACCAAACCACCTTTATCCTGACTTACAGAACTAAGGGAAACCATGGCTTAGAATGTACTGCTCAACACACAAGAACGAGTCTCTTAAGATGACATTTGGGGGCTGGAGAGATGGCTCAGAGGTTAAGAGCACTGACTGCTCTTCCAAAGGTCCCGAGTTCAATTCCCAGCAACCACATGGTGGCTCACAACCATCTGTAAAGAGATCTGATGTCCTCTTCTGGTGTGTCTGAAGACAGTTGCAGTTTACTCGTATATACATAAAAATAAATAAATTAAAAAAAAATAGATGACATTTGGATATAATCCACTGGAAATTCCCAATTAATTGTGCTGACTTGAGTGGACAGACAAGCAGGCATTGGTGAAGCACACTGATATGCCTGAGGCACTTCCAGGAGTGGATTGTGAAGGCTCTGCTCTGGACAACGTTTCAGCCTCTAGAGTAAAAACTGTGTACACACTGGGAAGTGGTGGCACACTTGGGCAAGGTGGGTCACTGGTAGTGTGCCTGCGAGGGGGCATATCTTGGCCCTGGACCTTCCCCATTCCTCCTTTCTTCTGGATACCTTGAGGGGAGCAGAGTTCCCCTGCCACACCCTTCCGCCTTGCCACAAGCCTACAAGCCATCGAAACCTATAAAGCCAAGAGCCAAAATAGACCTTTATTCTAAACCACCTTCCATAGGCATCGTAAGCCTGATTATAATGCAATTATAAAAAGAAAGTGCACATGAAGATGTTAACATGAAAGCCTTTTTAATTTGGTTGATACATATTTAACAAAATATGTCAGAATAATCTACCAAGAGATACAAGGTATTTACAATGGCAAAATCATGTGAAACAAAAGCAAACTTTTCCAAACAGGAATGCTTTTTGAGGCAGGACTTCACTGCTGCCATATTGAGCTTGAGTGAATCACCTTCAACTCGGCTCCCAAGCAGCCAAATCTGCGCCGACGGCTGCCACACCGGCACGGTTTCCTTCCCACTGTGAATCTGGAAGACTTCAGCACCTGCTCATTACTCAGGTCTTGAGCCCAACAGAAAGTACCTAAGGCCCAGAGGAGGAGGTACAAACACGAACACGTTTGGCAATTAAGGATGTGTTGATGTGGGCTGGCAGGGAAGTGAAGGGCAAGCCCCACAAGGAAGACTTCATCACAAAGAACCACAGGCAAGCGGTGTCCTTAACCACCTGGTCTCCTCAGCCTGCAGAAAATACCGAACCTGCTTTAAAAACCCACTCAGTTGTCCTATCAACAGAAAACCAGCGGCACTAAGACTCCAACTCTCTTCAACAGCATTCTCAACCTTCCTAGTGTTGTGACCCTTCCATGCAGTTCCTCATGTGAGGGTGACCCCCTAACAATAAAACCATTGTCATTGCTGCTTCGTAGCTAACTCTGCTATCATCATAATGGAAATATCTGTGCTTTCTGTGAAAGGGTCATTCCACCCACAGGTTGAGAACTGCTGCTTTATAACAAACATTAATGAACATTGAGAAAGTATTAAAGATTTACAAATGAAATTTACATGAAAAAATAAAATATTAGACATGGCTCAAAAGTACATTTAACAAAATTTTTCTCAAATTTACTTTTCATGCTCAATTCTCATATATTCCATTTTTTTAAAAAGGTACTGGGGATAAAACTCTGGAACTGATAAGTATGCAAAACATGCTAGGTGAGGCTCTACCACTGAGCCCTCATCTAATAATTTCTATGTTCTGAAATCAGTTACTTACACACACACACACACACACACACACACACACACAGAGGGGAGGACAAAGGCTCTGATCAGGCTTAAACTTGCTTGTTTAGTACATGGCTTGCCTACTTTCCCCGACTCCTTGTATTATGACTAAAATAAACTTAAGGAAAATGAGTTATATCCATCTGGAACCTATAACAGAAAAATAATGACTTATGAAATAGCCAGCCACATAAACAAGAGATCATATGAAAAAATAACCGAGTACTACTTCTTTGTAACACTATTTAGACAAACAGGATACACTCACTACACACAGACTACTGATCCGGTTAGGCTACTCAACAACCTAGGAGTTTGGCAAGCAACACTGCAGAACAAGGGTCACCATCTGAAAGTCAAATCTGCGGCTCCTCCAGTGGCGACTCAAGAGCTTCCATCAGCTTCTTATTCACCTCTTCATTATGCCGGCTCTGACAGTGAGTTAAATGCTTCTTAAAGCCTCTTGGGAAATTTGATTCAAAATTACAGCGTGGACATTTAAGTAAACTCTGCCCATGGGCTGCTACATGATTTTTAAGGAGAGACTCCAAAAGAAATGCTTTTCCACAGATTGTGCACTTGTACGGGCTGTGGACATTGTGCTTATTAACCAAATGGTGCAAGACAGCGCCTTTTTTCATGGCTCGACAGCAACAGATTTTGCAGTAATATTTCCCTTTTCCACGCTTCATGTACTTTGCGATCTCCTCCTCAGAGATGAAGGCCTCCTTCTCCTCGGTGAACTGAAGCACATTTTTGGCCTGCTCTGCACTACCAATCTCCATCTTGTTCTCTTTGCTAAAATCAATAGATTCCACATCCACCTGTTCCTGATCACTGCTTGACTCCTGGCCCTTCATGTCCAAGCTGTCTAAATCTGTTCTGATGTATTCACTGCTACTGAGCTCAGCATCCGAGTTCTCCTGGCTGTCCTTCTTGAGCTTCTTTGAAGGAGATAAAGCATCTTCTAACAGTTTCTTGGGTGTGGCCAGAAGCCCTTCCTGAACCAGACTATCACATGCTGCATCGTCCGAAGCTTCAACTTCCTCCCTGAGCTCAGGGGCCTTCTGGGTGTCTGAGAACACAGCGGGTTTGGGAAGCTCAGGTAAAAGCACATGCTTTCGGGACTCTGGGAAAAGCGCACGTTTCCGTGGCTCAGGAGAAGCAGGAAGGACTGCTTTGGTGGGCGACTTCCTAGGCTCAGCATCCACAGACAGGACAGGTTTCCATATGTCTGAGGCTGCCTTCGGTGACTCAGATGAGCCAGAGGCAGCATGTTTCCTCGGCTCAGAGAAGACGCTCGGTTTCTGAGACTCCATAATGAAGGAAGACTTCCAGAGATCAGAACCACCACAAGAACTTTTCTGGGGCTCAGGGAAATCAAGTGAAGCAGGAGAAGTTTTCCGCTGCTCAGGAGAAAGCTTCCAAAGGTCTGGTGACCCTGAAGGCTTCCTGAGCTCTGGAGAACCTGCTGGACTTCGGATCTCTGGGGAAAGTGGTGGGCCTGGTCTGCGGAGCTCAGGAGACACAGGGGGCACTGCCTTCCAATGCTCAGGCGACAAGGGAAGGGCTGTCTTTCGGAGTTCAGGTGGACCAGACTTCCACGACTCTGGAGATGTGGGTGGCGTTTTCCAGGAACCAGATGAGACTGAAGACTTCCACGATGCAGTAGACATAGATGGAGCAGGTTTCCAAGGCCCAGGAGACACAGAAGGTATTGGCTTCCAAGGTCCAGGAGACATAGGTGGAACAGGTTTAGAGGACTTCCATGGTCCTGATGTTGCTGAAGGACTGGACTTCCAAGGCCTAGGAGAACCAGGAGGCCCTGGCTTCCAGGAACCTGGTGAGACTGCTGGGGTTGGTCTCCGTGGCTCTGAAGTGATGCCAGGGAATGGCTTCCAGAGTTCAGGAGCCTCTGATGGGGATGGCTTCCTTGGTTCAGGTGAGGCAGTCCTCGATGGCTTCCGAGACTCTGGAGATGCAGTGAGGGATGGTCCCCAGGGTTCAGGGGAAGTGGCCAGAACTGGTGACTCTGGAGACAAGGCTGAAGGGGGTGCCCCTGTGTCTGCAAAGGGAGAGTGCTTTGGGGGTTTGGAGCTGACAAGAGCAGACTTTACTGACTCAGGAGAAGAGACCGGCTCAGGTTTCTCCAGCTCAGGAAGCTCACAGGGTGGGTCTAGACACTCAGGGGAAGAAACACAAGCAGTTTTTGAGGCCTCAGCAGGAAGACAAGGGGCTTGTGGCTCGGGTGAAATAACAGGACCAGAGCTCTGAGGCTCCAGAATTGGAGGAACAGATGCTTGTGACTCTGGAGACAAACTAGGGCTAGTTTTCTGTGTTTCTATGGTGAGGGTTGGAGTGGGCCTCACTTCTGCTGGGTCAAAGACTGTATTCTGATGTTCAGGAAGGGAAGGGGTTTCTGTAGACTCCGTCTCTTTGCTCGGCTGCTCTTTTGGCTGGTCAGTCCACTTGTCTGAGGCGGCGTGTTTGGCTGTGATGTGGTGGTACACGTTGGAGTACAGCTTGCTGGTGAAGAAGCACTTATGGCAGTGGAAGAGCTTTGCAGTCTTCTGGTAGAAGATGAGCTTGCCCAGTCCTCCAGCATCCATGTCATCACAGAATTCAGGATGGATGGTGCCCATGTGGATCTGCACATTCTCATAATCCGTGCCTCTGAAACTGCAGTGCCCACACTCCAGGCTTACTGCTGGTTTCCGCAATTCCTGACACACTTCCATCTTCTGTCACACCGCAGGACTGCGCTTGAAAGACTTCAACACTGCTGCAGCAGAGAAACAAGTTATTTCCAAAGGACTCTGTGCTGAACACTATACTGTACTTGCATAGTTGTGAGTCTAGAATGCATAACTAAAAATGTCTACAAGATTTCAAAGAAAAGGGAGATTGCCTTGTGGCTGAGTCGCAGCACGCTGAGCTTTATACAGGTCATCTCACTTAAGCCTACCACTGTGGCCTAAGCACATCCTCACTTCTGCATGCAGGCATGGCTGCACTGTCAGAAACACGGACTGACTCTCTAGCCCAGGGTTAGGACTATCAGTTTCTCCAACTACATACTGTAGCTTTACACTTAGATCCTAAAACCCACAATCAACAAGCTGCCCACACACAGAGCTGACACATATCTAGGTGACTTAAATCTAGGAAGAAACTTTAGATCCTTTCCAGGAAAGTATTAAGTCTATATGGAGAGATTGTTGTAACATGATCCTGGCTTTATTTTCTGTCAACTTCTGGAATATTTTAACCACCCGAATAGAGAAGCTGTCAGAAAGGTCTCTGAGTAAGATCCTACAGAGCTCTTCAGGGTGTCTCAGCACAGGCATCAGACAGAGAGCAGACATCCTAGAGGCTGGAGTTTTTAGCCAGTTTTGTCACTGTACTACTGTTACGGAGGAACTGTGCCAGCTGTCAACAAGCAGAGATTTTAGCCACATGGCTCTCACTAACCCTATGCCCACATGCTTAAGAACCCATGGGACATTTTTAGAGAGAGAAAGCATAGAACTCCCCTCTACTTTTTTGTATAAAAGAATATTTCTGTAGAGAATATTTCTAGTAGATTATTATTTGGTTCAAAGGCTGTTTGAACTTTAAAATACACCAATAGTACAGGTGAGAAAGAATTCACCAACTCCTCAAAACTGAGTAAAATCAAAACCCCTTGCTATATGGGAAGAATCTCACTACTTCCATTTAATGGTCTTTCCAGGCTCTTGTCAGGTAGCACTGGTTACCCTGGTACTGACTATGTAGCCCAAGTTGGCCTGAAAACTCGGGACGACCTCCAGCTCAGCCTCATGAATTCTGGGATCACTGGAGTACAGCACCTCACCCAGATTTACTGTGTCCTTCTTTCGTGAGAAAGACTGACCAATATCCTTACTAGCCTTTTGTCTGTTTAAAAATTAGGCATTGGTTCATTTTCTATGTCCACCTTTCTTACTTGTAAACTTCGATACTTACATTTATCAAACTTTGAAATTAGCCTGTATCTAAAGTATTTTCCAGTTTATTATTTATCTCATTAATTTTACAGTATCTAACCACAAATGGTTTTTATAAAACACAAACTGGTTTACACACAAAATGTAAAATTTAAGACTCAGAATCCAGGTTTCTAAGTGAGCTGTGTGGGCCAGGGTCTCATCACGTAGCCGGTTTGGAAGCCCTGCTTCCCAAGCCCTCCCACAGGCTAGGATTGCAACACGGCATCGCGTGGCTCCCGCACGCTCTCTTGTCCCGCTACTGTTTCATCATTTAGTGCACTCATCTAATGTTGGCCGCGTCATGCTTCCTAATACTTTCATCCTTCAGTTTGTTTTTCATTTCATTTTAAAGTTTTAAAGTTTTTAAAACTTATTTTAAAAATGTCATAGATGTCGGGCAGTGTTGGCGCACGCCTGTAATCCCAGCACTTGGGAGGCAGAGGCAGGCAGGTTTCTGAGTTCAAGGCCAGCCTGGTCTACAGAGTGAGTTCCAGGACAGCCAGGGCTACACAGAGAAACCCTGTCTCAAAAAGAACCAAATCCAAAAAAACCAAAAGAAAAAAAATCATAGATATGGACTGAATTTACATGATCCCATGTTCCCCACCAAATTCCTGACTTTTTCTTTAATTATTACTCCCCCCACACACATCAACCTGTTGAGCTCATTTAGTGCCCCTTGTATGTATGTTTTTAGGGCTAGCCACTCCATAGTGGATAACCAAGTGTGTGTGTGTGTGGGGGAGGGGGGTTATCCCCAGGAAAGCTGATTCTCTCTCAGCAGCCTAACTGCCGGGAACTCTTCATCTGGGAGTTGGGCTTCTGAGATTTCCCGGTCCTCGCTGTAGCTTAGCGCTGTGAGTGAATGCAGGGCCTTGACCATGCCTGTAGATGCTCAGCCCTAAGCCCATCCTTAGCAACACTGAACTGCATCTTTAATCTACCTTTAGAAGGGCAGAGAGACCTAGCCTTTTACCCCAAATCAGCAGTTTCAAGCCCTGATTAGACAACACCTTTCTTTGCTTAATACGCAGGGCTGCATGCACTATTTACTAAGCTTTATTTTTATCCTGAACTCTGGTTTTCCAGTATGTCTCTCCCTGTCTCTCACCACTTCCATTACCCACTCTGGCATGACAGCTCCTCAGCACAGGAACCAGTGACTGATGAAACTGTAACCATCACACAGTGAACTCAGCCATATTGCAAAGTCTCTCATCATTAAAGGTAGTGATATATGCCCACAGGCTGGCAGGCTGGCAATTCAGGAAGCTAAGGGCAAGAGATTCAACTTGAACCTAAGAGTGAGTGTTGAGGCTAGCCTAGGAAACACAGTGAGTCTGTGTCTCTAAAAATAAATCTGATTTCCCATAAACAATATTCTACCACTTAGAGAAGCACCAGCCGCTGCTGAGCACCCGCGCACGCTCTATGATAGAGGCAATGGTGTAAGCATGTTCATATGCTGTCCACGCCCTCAGTGAGCAGCTCAGATTGCAGCAGCTAAAAACCACAGCATCGCCCTATTTCAAAAACAGTGAACATAAGAATTTAGTGACATTTTTAATTTTCTTCTTCTTTTTTAAGATTTATTTTATATGAGTACACTGTAGCCGTCTTCAGACACACCAGAAGAGGGCATCGCACCATGTGGTTGCTAGGAATTGAACTCAGGACCTCTGGAAGAACAGTCAGTACTCTTAACCACTGAGTCATCTCCCCAGTCCAACATTTTAAATTTTCATAAGTCCTATTTCAAGATATCATTACTAGCATTGCTGGTTTTGTTTTCTTCACGCAGAGTCTCACTTTGCACCCCTGAGTGTGCTGGAGTTTGTGATGTAGACCAGGCTGGCCTTCAACTCATGGGAATCTCCCTTCTTCTGGTTCTCAAGTGCTGGAACTGAAGAAAGGTGTTTTTCCCTCTGTATAGTCCGTTTTGTCACCTAACAGTTATCATTTAGAGGGGTCACCCTAGAGCACAGGCAGCCCTTCCTTTCAGTTCCCTCAAACCTAGTCAGATGCATAGTTGCATCCTAGTCACCCCAGACATCTCAGCTCCCATAGAGCCAGGTTCACCCCTGTAACCTTTCCTGTGCCTGTCAGTGTGTGCTCAGAAAGTACTTGATCAGTCCTAATATTGCTCTGTGAAGACTCAAACTTTATAACTAAAGGAGACCTGTGTGCTCATGTCAAGACATCAAGAGCTTGAAGGAGGATCAGAAGTTCAAGGTCATTCATCATCAGCTACATACTGTGTTCCAGGCTTGGGGAATAGAAATCAAAAATAAAGCATCAACAACTCCAACAAGCTGAGAAAACTCAACCCTAACATTAAATGGTCTGACCAACACCAGGCAAACAAGCAGAGCCTGGCAAAGGACAGAAGCAGATGTCGCAGAGGAAAGCCAGCACAACCAGCTGAGGAACCTCACCAAGCATCTGCAATCCACAAGTCAACTGCACAAAGCTACGGCAGTCCTATAGTCTCCAGCTCTAGATAAGAGTGATTTGCTGGGAGTGTAGGCTGCGACCGAGATGGAAGAGAATAAATGAAAAACAAACCAACCCGCAGGTAGATTTTCCCACCTCATCCTGTCAAGGGAGGATTGGACTACAGGTATGTACCACTATGTCAGGGAATCCATTATAGTGAACTTACTATTAAACTCAGTTTTAAAAAAATGTTTTGTTTTGAGATAGGTTTCTCTGTGTAGCTCCTATATATCCTGGAACTCACTCTGTACACCAGGCTGGCCTTGAACTCAGAGATCTGCCTGGCTCTGGCTCTCAAAGCATATGCCATCACCACCCAGTGATAAAAATACCTTTTTTGTTTTTTGTTTTTTTGGAGACCGGGTTTACTCTATATAGCCCTGGCTGTCCTGGAACTCACTCTATAGACCAGGCTGGTCTTGAACTCAGAAATCTGCCTGCCTCTGCCTCCCAGAGTGCTGGGATTACAGGTGTGTACCACCGCCCAGCTGGTAAAAATACTTTTAAGAATCTTTGCAAAAGGTGTAGTTTAATGGAATTGCACTTGCCTATCATGGGTAAGGCCAAAGGCCTGATTCAATTATTAGCAACAGAAAGAATAAAGGAGGCAGGGTATCCTAGCAAGCTATGAAAATATGTAAAACAAGTCATGTTGACAAGCAGTACTAAAAAATTATCACATGAATATAAACATGTCACAAAGGAAAAATTATGGATAATATAGAAAAGTCTTACTTCTTAGATTTATTTATGTGTATGAGTATTTTGATCACATTTATGTCCGTACACAGTGTGTGCCTGGTGCTCATGGAGGTCAGAAGAGGACAGAGGATTCCTTGAACAGAGGCTACAGACTATTGTGAGCCACCAGGTAGGTGGAGAAAAATCAAACCTGGGTTCTCTGCAAAACCCAAAAGGTCTCTTAGTGGCTAAGCCAGCTCTCCAGCCCCAAAACATTTTATAAAATGCTTTATCATGAATTGGAACAATCATGGATCCCACACCGAGAAGTTAGCGATCAATACAGACCGGAAGGACTGAGAGCCCAATCTCTTTGTTTTACAGTGGAGAAAAAATGCTCAGAGAGTAACTCTTCTTTTTAAATCTTGTAAGCAGTTTTGAGTTTTTCCTTTGTAATTAAAAAATTGTTTTTATCCAGTGCACTCTGACCACTTCCCACTCCCCTCACTCTTCCCAGATCCTTCCCACCAACCCAACTCCATGCCTTTCTTGAGAGAAAGTAACTAACTCTTCAAGGTTTTGACTCTGAATCTTTGCTGAACAGTATGCCTAGACTCCAGTCTGGATACAAGCACTTCTAACACTAACTGTACTCTGGTCACCCGCTGGCACTCTCCAGGGCAGGGATGCACTCTGGCATCTACGCCTCTTCCACCCACTTTCTTCCTGGAGACCTAATCCTAGTTAGTGACAGTTTTGTTTTGTTTCCTGATACAGGGTCTCTCTACGAAGCTCTTGATGCCCTGGAACTCATCATGTAGACCAGGCTGGCCTCCAACTCACAGAAAACCACTTTCAAGCCTGCCTCCTGAGTCACCATACCTGGCCTTGATAGTCTCTTAAAAATACACTTTGATATACATGTTTTATATAAAAAATCCAACAGTGGACATCAAAGGGAGGAGAGGCTCTTAGCCCTGAGAAGGCCGGAGAGTAACTCTTCTTTTTAGATTTTGTAAGCATACCCGATGCCCCAGTATAGAGGAATGCCAGGACAGGGAAGGGAGAATGGGTGGGTTGGTGAGCAGGGGAAACCAGGAAAGGGGATAACATTTGAAATGTAAATAAAGAAAATATCTAATAAAAGAAAAAAAAATCCAACATAGAACACCTGTAAGCTCAGAGGATATGCAAGCTCCACTGGCGGCCGGCTTGGCACACCTGGGATCCTGGAGGCTGGCCTGAGGAACTGTCTGCAGCACACTGGTTTATAGGCATCTGTGGGGCATTTTCTTGATTTATAATTGATGTAGGAAGTACAGCCCACTGTAGCAGGTTACTGTCCTTAGGTTTGTAGGCCTTTGCTGTATAAGAAAGGGAACTGGAATTGTGAAGCTGGGAGCAAGCCCGCACACAGCTTTACTCTGTGTTTTCAGCTTGAGTTCCTGCCCTTGATTCCCTCAACAATGGACTGTAAAATAAATTAATCCTTTCCTCCCCAAAGGTATTTTTGATCACAGCAACAGAAAGCAGCCTAGGACGCTGCATCTATTAGTCTACGTACATACTAGTAAGACCGTTCCTTATGAATAGCCTTATTTTCTTTTTAAAAAGATTATACATTTGTGACTGGTTGTTTAAAAAAAAAAAAACAAACACCACTACAAAGCACGTTTCTACACGTTTTCCAATTCCATTAACAATTTGCGTTAGTGAGATAATTTGTAACAAGTGGTACTGTTTTGTCCCCGAGTGCTGGGCTGGATCCCAAGGCCTCACACTCTTGCTAAGCAAGGGTTCACTATCCAGCTGTAATGCCAGCCTAACTTAGAAGTCCACAGTTTACAGGACAGGCAGAGTGCATTATTACTTGTGTGCCATTAGGGTCCTCAGAGTAACTTACTGCCCTGAGTTCCCGGCGTTCTTGACAAGCACGGTCCGTACACCCGAGGGTAGAACTTCTGGGTACCGAGCGATCTTTACATGTGAGCGGACCCTTACACTCCACAGCAAAGTGCTAAGCGCTGGCCTTTTCTAGGGAAACAGCCTGCTAGGTGCAGCCGTCCGAAAGGGTCCCTGGACAAGGCTAACCGCGTCTATGGTCCACGTCGGGGGACCTTCTGCCCCAGCTCGCAGGTCTTTGGGGCCTCAGGACAGCAACCCCAAAGCAAATTCCAGCTCGATGTTGCCGCCTCCCATCCTGTGCGCTGCCACAAGACGCCGACAGAAGCAAGAAAAAAACAAGGCCGGCCTCGGAGGCGGAGAGCTGGAAGAAGCTCCGGTGCGCTCCGGCCTCCAGGCCCCGCCGAGCGCACCACGGCGCCCGCCCGCCCGCACCACGGCGCCCGCCCAACCCTGCAGTCCGTACCGAGGCGCCCGCCGGCTCCTCACCCTCCGGCGAGGTGTCCTGGAGTAAAGAGGAGGAAACGCCCACAGGAAACGCTGGGCCGGCTTCACGATCTCGGGAATGGCGGCCGGACGCAAGACTAGCCGGGAAGTATCGCGCGCCCGCACCGGAAGTGCCGTCGCGTGCCTCCGGGTCGCCCCCTCCCCCGGCCCCTTAGGTTCCCGGCTGGGCTGGGCTGGGCGTCAGACTCTTTGATTCCCCCTTTTCAGTTTGTTTGGATTGTTGTTTGTTTGTTTTTTTTTTTGTCGTTTGATTTGTTCCTTCTTAATAAGGACGCATTCATTAGCATACTGTCTACACTAGAAATAAGAGAAATACAAGCTTTTAGAAGACAGTAAACAGGTTTCACATCTCCGAACTCAAACGCTAGAAATTGGCTTCAATTACAATTGAAATGTGTTTGCCTATAGTTTTCGTGTTAGTCTGTCTGCTTTGAAGGATTGCCGAAACCTACTTTACTTTATACACCTATGTAATTTCTTAAGCCTTTGCCGTTGTTTTGTTTGCCTTTTTGTTGATGTTGGTGGCAGTGGTTTGGTTCCTTGCATTTTGGTTTTGTATGTTGATAGAAATGAATCCAGGGCTGCTTTCTTTAAGCAGCCCATGCTGTCTGACACATCAAACATTAGTGACTTTGTGGTTTTGTTTTGTTTTGAAGACAGTCTCCCTTTGTAGCCCTGCAATTCTCCTGACTCTGCCTCCTCTCAAGTTCTGGGCTCAGAGGCACAAGCCACCACAAGCAACCCTAACCCACTTTTGAGAATCCATGACTTTGCACCAACTGTACCAACAGTCACTATCCAAGGGTCGGCACACTTCTTGGTCCTCTTCACCATTACCTTCAGCTGTGGTTCTCCACGTTTGGAGTCAACTCTTGTCCACCATGGGGTTGGGAGGTCCTGGAGAAGCTAGAGGTAGAGTCTGGAAGCCCATTTGGGTAGAGAAGAAGTGAAACCCTCCTGGCAAGTCAGGGGAGTGATATTCAGAAGAACCCTGGAAACCTTGTGGGGTGGGGTGGGTGGTGCAGAGCAGCGTGTACCAGATACAGAGGAAGTGAGATTTGGGAGGCCCAAGAGTTGAAAAGGAGCAGAGCCTACCTGGTGGTGCTGTATATTGTTTATTGTTATGATATAAAAATACAACTGATTTTATGTGAGACCCTATACCCAGCTACTTTGCTGTTTAGTTTTATTAGCTCCTACAAGTTCTGTATGTGCATGTTTGGAATCGTCACGGACTTATCAAATGATATAACCAGAAAGCAGAGGCACTTTTCAGTTGAATGTAATGTTCCTCGATTGCTTCTGTGTTGCTGTGACAAAACACTAACCAGAGAGAAGCTGGGGAGGAAAGGGTTTACTTCCTAAGATACTGAGGAAACTCAAGGCAGGCGCCTTGAGTAAGCAGAGCCCTTGCTGCTATTCCCAGCTTGCTTTCCTGGGACTGCTGCATACCTTCCTTAGACAACCTACTCTGGCCCATCTGCCCAGGTACGGAAGAGCCCCTGTGGGGAGGGCTCTCCCCACATAAGTTAGCAATCAATAAAATTCTCCACGAAAATTCCTCCATTGAGGCTCTCTCTTTCTGGGTGTGTCAGGTTGACAACTAAGAGTCACCATTATCACACTTGCCTAACTGTTCAAGCCAGAGTTGTCTATGTTAAAAGAGAAATTATAAAAGCAAGATGTCTTGCTCTGCCCCTTATGTTAGAAGTGTTCAATCTTTCAACATTGACTGGGATGGACTTTTCTTATGTGCATCTTAGGGCTGAAGTACTTTATCTCTATTCCTAGCTTTTATAAAAAAATGTACTCATGAAAACTTAATTTTATTAAATCATTTCTAGATCAATTAAAACAATCAAGCAGCCTTTAAAACTCATTCCAACACCATGATGCAGTGTAGTGATTGATTTTTATATATGGGATCCTCCTTGCTTTCCAGAAATAAATCCCATTTAGTCATTCAGCGTGATCATCCAGTGAGCTGCTTAGTTATGCTAGTATTTCACTGAGAAATTCATACCAGTATTCTCCTGATATTAGATATTGATCTGTAGGCTTTTGTTTTATGGTATGTGTATTAGTTTGGGTTCTCTAGAGTCACAGAACGTATGGACAGTCTTTATATAGTTAGGGAATTTGTCAGTGACTTACAGTCTATAGTCCAACTCCCCAACAATGATCAGCAGCAGCTGTGGATGGAAGTCCAAGGATCTAGCAGTTTCTCAGTCCCACGAAGCAAGCAGGCAAGGAAGAGTGAGAGAGAATCTTCCTTCTTCCAATGTCCTTATATATCTCCAGCAGAGGGTGTAGCCCAGATTAAAGGCTGTAGGTCTCCAACAGAGGGTGTGGCCCAGATTAAAGGTGTGTGCATCCAAGCCTTTAATCCCAAATGATCTTGAACTCGGAGATCTCCTTGTCTTAGCCACTATGCTTCAAGGTCTCCATGCCAAGATCCAGGTCAGAAACTTATATCTCTGAGCCTCCAAATTAGGATCATAGGTGAGCCTTCCAATTCTAGACTGTAGTTCATTCCAGATATAGTCAAGTTGACAACCAGGAATAGCCACTACAATCCACCCCTTGTCAACTTGACACAAATAATATCTCATGTCTTCAACAAAATAGGATAGAAGCATTCATATTACTTATAATCCTTGTTTCTGCAACTGGTTACGTGGCCTTAGTTGGTATTTATAACTACCTTCCTCTGCTATCCATTCTGTATTTCCTTCACCTTCGGCAAGCACCTCAGCAGGTCTTGGCTCTTTTCCTGGAGGATTGACCCATACCTTCATTCCTGATGGGTCTGTGTCCTTTGTCATCCTGCTTGGATTAGGCTGTTATAGTTTCCCATTGACTTTAATCACGGGACATGGTAGTACTAAGAGACACCCTAGGGAGTCTCCTGCACTCCAGACATAATCCTACTTACCTCCATTGTGGAGAGACAATCCCCATGGTAATCTGGATCTATCACCCCTCCTAACACTGTTATTCCTTTCTTAGCCTGTTGGTTTAAGGGCATTAGAAGCCCAAAATGGCCAGGGGGAAGTCTGAGCTTCCAGTTCAATGGAATGTTTCTTGTGGCTCCTGGTAGGAGCACTCCTCCCTCTGGAACCAAAACTTCTAGGCCAGCAGAACCTAAATTTGTGGGGACAGGAAGCAAAAATTTTTCTAGAGGGTCACTAGGAGTGATAGTGAGTGGAACTATTCCCTTTTCCACCCCTTGATTCCTGGACCCATGGATCCTGGCTATGGGAGAAACTGTACCATATATTGAACGCTGATTCAAAGCATATACTGCCTTCTGAAGAACTCTGCCCCAGCCCTCCATGCTGTTGCCACCTAATTGGCGCCATAACTGTGTCTTCAAAAGGCCATTCCATCTTTCTATCAGACCAGCTGCTTCAGGATGATGGGGAACATGGTAAGACCAGTGAATTCTATAATCGTGGGCCCACTGTCACACCTCTCTGCCTGTGAAATGAGTTCCTTAGTCAGAAGCAATACTGTGTGGAATACCATGACGATAGATAAGGCATTCTGTGAGTCCACAGATGGTGGTTTTGGCAGAAGCATTACGTGCAGGAAAGGCAAATCCATAACCAGAATAAGTATCTACTCCAGTAAGAACAAAACACTGTCCTTTCCATGGGGGAAATGGTCCAATATAGTCAACCTGCCACCAGGTTGCTGGCTGGTCACCTCGAGGAATGGTGCCATATCTGGGGCTCAGTGTTGGTTTCTGCTGTTGGCAGATCTGGCATTCAGCAGCAGCTGTAGCCAGGTCAGCCTTGGTGAGTGGAAGTCCGTGTTGCTGAGCCCAAGCATAACCTCCGTCTCGGCCACCATGGCCACTTTGTTCATGTGCCCACTGGGCAATAACTGGGATGGCTGGGGAAAGAGGCTGACAGTCCACAGAACGGGTCATCTTATCCACTTGATTACTGAACTCCTCCTCAGCTGAAGTCACCTTTTGGTGAGCATTTACATGGGACACAAATATCTTCATATCCTTTGCCCATTTGGAGAGATCTATCCACATACTTCTTCCCCAGATGTCTTTCTCACCAATTTTCCAACTGTGATCTTTCCATGTCCCCGACCATCCAGACAATCCATTGGCTACAGCCCATGAGTCAGTGAACAATCGTACATCTGGTCATTTCTTCTTCCAAACAAACTGTAATATCATGTGTACTGCCCGAAGTTCTGCCCACTGTGAAGATTTTCCTTCACCTGTATCTTTCAGGCTTGTCCCAGAAAGGGGTTGTAATGTTGCAACTGTCCACTTCTGGGTGGTGCCTGCATAACGTGCAGAGCCATCAGTAAACCAGGTCCTAGTCTTCTCTTCTTCAGTCAACTGGTCATAGGGAACACCCCATGAGGCTATAGGCGCATGCTTGGTAGCAGATGGCATTGTAACAGAAGTAGAAACCATAGGCATCTAAGCAACTTCTTCATGTAACTTGCTTGTGCCTTCAGAACCTGCTCTCTGGCCCTATCACGTATATACCACTTCCATCTGATAATAGACTGCTGTTGTGCACGCCCTACTTTATGACTTGGAGGGTCAGATAACACCCAGCTCATGATGGGCAGTTCAGGTCACATAGTAACTTGGTGTCCTATTGTCAAACGTTCAGTTTCCACTAAGGCCCAATAGCAGGCCAAGAGCTGTTTTTCAAAGGGAGAGTAGTTGTCTGCAGATGACGGTAGAGCTTTGCTCCAAAATCCCAAAGGTCTCTTCTGTGATTCACCTACAGCAGCCTGCCAGAGGTTCCAAACAGCATCTCTATCTGCCACTGACACCTCAAGTACCATTGGGTCTGCTGGATCATATGGTCCAAGTGGTAGTGCAGCCTGCACAGCAGCCTGGACCTGTTGAAGAGCCGTCTCCTGTTCCAGGCCCCACACAAAGCTAGCAGCTTTCTGAGTCACTCGGTAAATAGGCCTGAGTAACACACCTAAGTGAGGAAAGTGCTGTCTCCAGAATCCAAATAGACCCACTAAATGTTGTGCTTCTTTCTTGGTGGTGGGAGGGGCCAGGTGCAATAACTTATCTTTCACCTTAGAAGGAATATCTCTGCATGCCCCACACCACTGTACTCCTAAAAATTTCACTGAAGTAGATGGTCCTTGAATCTTGGTTGGATTTATTTCCCATCCTCTGATACGCATATGTGTTACCAATGAATCCAAAGTGGTTGCTACTTCCTGCTCACTTGGTCCAATCAGCATAATATCATCAATACAGTGCACCAATGTGATATTTTGTGGAAGAGACAAACGATTAAGGTCCCTTCTAACTAAGATATGACACAGGGCAGGAGAGTTAATATATCCTTGAGGCAAAACTGTAAAGGTATACTGCTGGCCTTGCCAACTGAAAGCAAATTGCTTCTGGTGGTCCTTATGTACAGATACCGAGAAGGAGGCATTTGCCAGGTCAATAGCTGCATACCAGGTTCCAGGAGATGTGTTAATTTGCTCAAGTAATGAAACTACATCTGGTACAGCAGCTGCAATTGGAGTTACTACCTGATTTAATTTTCGATAGTCAACTGTCATCCTCCATGATCCATCTGTTTTCTGCACTGGCCAGATGGGAGAGTTAAAGGGAGATGTGGTGGGAATCACCACCCCTGCATCTTTCAAGTCCTTGATTGTGGCAGTAATTTCTGCAATTCCTCCAGGAATATGATATTGTTTTTGATTCACTATTTTCTTTGACAGAGGCATCTCTAAAGGCTTCTATTTTGCCTTTCTAACCATAATAGCCCTCACTCCACAGGTCAGAGAACCAAATTCTTGAAAATCTGAAGATTCAAAATTCTCAATTTCAACAGGGTCTTCCCACACATCTCCATCCCAAGTTATAGGATCCCATTCTTTGCCAATTAATGCTCTTACTTTAACTGCTGATACCTTCTGAGGTTGAGACTTTAAATTTCCCTGTAATTCAGCCAACCTTATAATGAGGGCTTCAGTTTGATTTTCTGCTACTTGAGCTCTGTGGCTGGCTGCTAGAGAGTAGATTCTCTTCAAGGGCACACTTAGCAACTTTTAGATTGTTTACTTGAGTCTGGAGCTCTTCGATTTTATCACACAACTTCTTCCTTTCCTTCATTGTCCCCCCCCCCCCCCCCGAGATGTTAAGAGCAACCAGCCAGAAAAATCATTTTCTGATTTTTTCCCCAACTTGGAGAAAGTATTGTATACCACCGAATCACCTAATTCATCAAGATAATCAGAGGTATTAGCTTCTTTAAGCTTGAGATATAGTTTCATCCACGGGTCTTCGATATTCTCCGAGCTCCCAGGAGGGAGAGAATCTGGAGAAGTTTCAGTAGTTGAAGGTGCTATTGGATCAACTAACCAACTCCAAAATTTTAAAACATTCATCCTTATACTTCTGCTCCTCTAGAACCACTCCCAGTACCAACTTCTGTATTAGTTTGGGTTCTCTAGAGTCACAGAACGTATGGACAGTCTTTATATAGTTAGGGAATTTGTCAGTGACTTACAGTCTATAGTCCAACTCCCCAACAATGATCAGCAGCAGCTGTGGATGGAAGTCCAAGGATCTAGCAGTTTCTCAGTCCCACGAAGCAAGCAGGCAAGGAAGAGTGAGAGAGAATCTTCCTTCTTCCAATGTCCTTATATATCTCCAGCAGAGGGTGTAGCCCAGATTAAAGGCTGTAGGTCTCCAACAGAGGGTGTGGCCCAGATTAAAGGTGTGTGCATCCAAGCCTTTAATCCCAAATGATCTTGAACTCGGAGATCTCCTTGTCTTAGCCACTATGCTTCAAGGTCTCCATGCCAAGATCCAGGTCAGAAACTTATATCTCTGAGCCTCCAAATTAGGATCATAGGTGAGCCTTCCAATTCTAGATTGTAGTTCATTCCAGATATAGTCAAGTTGACAACCAGGAATAGCCACTACAGTATGTGTCTTAGTTAGGTGTAGTGGGTAATAATTAATAAAGAGTCCCGCTCCACTAGGCCTCTGTACCACTCCTTCCAAGTATCCGGTAAAGTATGACTCTTAACTTGAATAGTTAACCAAATATCTTTATGTATATAAAACTCCCAATTATATAATGGCAATTTACAATGATAAATCTTATCCCAATATTTCTAATCTCCCCAAAACACCAGTAATACGTCTGCAGCCATCTGGATATCCGCGCCTCCTCCTCTGCTCTGCTTGTCTGGTCTACCCAGTCCTTTCCCTTCCCCCTCCCCCTCACTTCCCGTAGCTCCTCCTCCTCTCTCCCCTCCTCCTCTCTCCCCTCCAATCGCTGGCCTTTCACTGCCTCAAAGTGAATGGATAGGAAAGATCTTGCAGCAGTTAGGGTTTTACCACTATGAACAGACACCATGACCAAGGCAACTCTTATAAGGACAACATTGAATTGGGGCTGGCTTACAGGTTCAGAGCTTCAGTCCATTATCATAGAGGCAGAAGCATGGCAGCTTCCAGGCAGGCATGGTGCAGGAGGAGCTGAGAGGTCTCCATCTTCATCTGAAGGCTGCTAGCAGAATACTGACTTCCAGACAGCGAGGGTGAGGGTCTTAAAGCCCACACCCACAGTGACACACCTCCTCCAACAGGGCCACACCTTCTAATAGTGCCACTCCCTGGGCCAAGCATATACAAACCATCACAGTATGGTTGTCTCAATTTGGTACCAGAATCCTACTAGCCTTCTATAATTAGGTAGGATATGTTTTTTCCTCTTCAGTTTGCTTGTATATTTAAATTGTGAATGGCACAATTTTCTTTTATGTTGCTATACATGTTTGGTAGGGCTCACCAATACCTGTGCCCACAGGTGTTATGTGTTTGGTGGATTTATATTGATTTTACTTCATTTTTATCTTTCTTTTTTTTCTTTTTCTTGTTTTCTATTTGTTTGTTTTGAGACAAGATTTCTCTGTGTAGTCTTGGCTGTCCTGGAACTGTCTCTGTAGACTAGGGTGGCCTCGAACTCTGCAGCCTGAGTGCCAGGCTCACCTGCCTATTATATACATATACATATTATATATATATATATATATATATATATATATATATATATATATATATATATATATATATATAAAATATAATATATATATACCTATTATCTATTCAGATATTGTATTACCTTATGACACAGTCTCGGTAGGCTTTGTATTTCCAGGAACTCTTTCCTCTCAAATGTGCTCCTATTTGCTGGCATGTAGTTGACCGTAGCACTCACTTTTAATTCATTTATTCTTCAGAAATGGGTGAAATGGTAATATTTTCAAAGAATAAATCTTTTGCTTTATTGAGGTTTTTTTTTTTTTGGTTCATTTTTCTCAATTTTATTCTTCTTTCCGTTATTTAATTTACTTTACATCTGGATAGCTGCATCCCCTCCCTCCTGGCCTCCCCTCACTCTACCCCAACCTCTCTGTTTCTCCTCCAAAAAGGGGAGGCCTCCCCTGGATATCAACCCGCCTTGGCATATCAAGTTGCAATAGGAGCAGGCACATCTTCTGTTGAGGCCAGACAAGGCAGCCCAGCTAGGGAAAGGGATCCGGGGGCAGGCAACAGAGCCAGAGTCAGTCCTGCTCCAGTTGTTAGAGGATCTACATGAAGCCGGAGCTGCACATCTGTTACCTGTGTGAGGGCTCAATTTTATTCTTTATGGCTTCTACTTTGTAGTTTTGTGTGCACTTCCTTTTCTTTTCTTTCTGCCCCGCCCCCACCCCCCCAGGGTTTCTCTGTATAGCCCTGGCTGTCCTGGAACTCACTCTGTAGACCAGGCTGGCATCGAACTCAGAAATCTGTCTGCCTCTGCCTCACAAGTGCTGGGATTAAAGGCGTGCGCCACCACCGCCCGGCTTTGCAAGAAATTCCTAAAGGTAAGTCCTAAGTTTTTTTTTTTTTTCCCTTGCTGAATTATCATATTGAAAGTCAAAGCAGAAGAGAATGGTGTAGAAAACCTTAACTTCAGGAAAGGGATGTAGCTCAGTGGTGAAGTAGTGTCTTTAACATATACAACGGCTGTAGGTTCAATATCCAACATCAGGAATACATTTAAAAACAACAAGCCGGTGTGAGGGCCCATGTTTTTAATCCAAGACCTAAGAACGCAAAGGCAGGCAGATCTCTAGGACTTCCAGGCCAGCCTGGTCTATAGAGTGAGTTCCAGGACAACCAGGACTGAGAGACCCAATCTCAGAAAACAAAAGCTAAACAAATAATACATAAATAAACAAAATTTAACTTCACATGTATATTTTTTGTTAACTCATAAGTTAAGGAATTGGTTATCTTGAGAAGAAATAATATCACAAGAAGACAGAAACAGCGTTGTAGTTTCTATTAAAGTTTAAAAAAAAAAGGCTGGGGGCCATGGCCCTACCTTACTATCAGCACTCAGGAGGGAGTTCAGGGCCACTCAGGAAGGCACAATGAGACCTTGTCTCAAAAATAAAAAATTCAGTGCTCCCTTTGGCAGCACATATACTAAAATTGGAACATACAGAGAAGATTAGCATGGCCCCTGCGAGAGGATGACACACAAATTCATGAAGCGTTTCATATTTTAAAATAAATAAATAAATAAGTAAATTCCTATGTTGTTTATAAAGCATAAAGTGAAAGCGGGTCAGCTTGAAGCAAAAGCAATTACAGAAACAGATATTCTATCAGTCTGAACTCATCATAAGCTAGATAGAGAGACCGGGAAAGAAGGAAAAGATTACACGAGAATTCTAAATGCAGATATTCCCATGCCTCTCTCTGAGGAGAGCAGAAAAGCAGAGAATGCTATCCTATTGTGGAACAGTAGAAAACTATAGGGGAGAACAGGGTCTCCAATTCCTCGTTTAATCGTGACTTCTGAGCTTTGCAGTGGGTTGGTATAATTAAATTGTGGATCTATTTACAATGTCCATTTCTTTGTTTTGTCCCTGTTTCAAGTTTGGGACAGAATACACTGAGAAACAAAGAACAAAATTCATCCTGTTCATCCCTTCAGCTGCTCCTAAACGCTCCTCTATTTCTTGCCAATATTTTTCCTCAAAGCTTGAATATTTAAGAAATGATGGGGCTGGAGAGATGGCTCGGCTGCTCCTGCAGAGGACCTGCAGTCTGTTCCTAGCATCAACATGGAGCCTTACAACACTGTGAAGTTTAGTTCCAGGGTATCCAACACCTTCTTCTGTCTTCTGCAGGAACCAGTCATGGACATGGTATGCAGAGAGACATGCAGGCAACACACACACATAAAATAAAGACTAATTTAAAAACTTACTATGCCACCCATAATGGTATACAGATGTGGGCATCTGTAAACCTAGCACCTGGGAGATAAGGCAGGCAATTAGTCCAATGACCTCTTTGGCCATATAGCAACTTTAGAGCTAGCTGTCCATGAGACCCATCTCCACCCACTATCCCCACTCACAAAATTTCACTGAGGCTTAAGTGGTTTCAAATTCCTTAACTAGGGCTGGAGAGATGGCTCCAGTCCTAGTGGTTAAGAGCACTGGCTGCTCTTCCAGAGGTCCTGAGTTCAATTCCCCGCAACCACATGGAGGCTCACAACCATCTGTAATAGAATCTGATGCCCTCTTCTGGTGTGTATGAAGACACACACACACACACACACACACACACACACACACTAAAGAATTCATAACTAAAAACATCCAGCTGGTTGAAAATTCTAGAGAAAACCCACAGTATTCGCAAGACAAATCTTAGCATGCAGATTTCCTCATTTTTGCCCAGGAAGATGCTGTCCTTTTGCTCATTCCTGCATCACCCATTATCCCCACTCACACAGTTTCTCTAGGAACTAGATACCACAGAGGATACGGCCCTGGAACAAGCCCAGTCCCTAACTCCACGGAGTTTACTGACTTCATGGACGGGCTATGCTGATGAGCTGTGTCCCACAGAAAATAAACAAGCTCTTATGGAGGGACATAACCGAAAGCAGGGACAGAGGAGACTTTGGGTGAAAGGAAGAACTCCGGGCTGGAGTCCACACGGAGAGGAGCGCGATGGCAGGATCTAGCACCACCTGAGGGACAAGCCTGGGAGGGATTATCTTGCTTAGGTAACTCAAGTGGAAGGACTGAGTCCATTCCTGGGATTGAGCCTCGATAACAAGAGAGTGTTAGCTGAGCACCAGCTCCTCTCTGTGCGTCCTGACTGTGGACACAAGACCTGATGCCTCAAGATCCTGTCCCCAAGACTTCCCGTCTATGACAGGCTGTACCCTGAAACTTCAAGCCAAAAGAAACCTTTAAGTTGTCTTGGTCACAGCAACACTAATGTAGGAGGCTAGAGATGGGGGAGGGGCACAGACTCCCCTACCGGACATGACCCAAGTTCCCTGCAGGGACAGATTGACGGACAGACAGACAGACGGGAGGGCACTGGGAAGCAGACGGAGGCAAGCTCGCCCACCCGATGGCAGCCAGAGGGAAACAAACTCGCTCATGCAGACTTTCTAAAATGAGAAAGTTGGGGTTTTCCACGGAGGAATCTGTGCGTCTTTAAGGAAACAAGTGGTTATATAGGCTCAGAGGTCAAAGGGTGTATGAGCGCTGAGACTGTAAGGGGGGACTGTGACCCAGACCACACTCAGGAAGAGGGTGCTAGAGTGGGGAGGTAGCTGTCGGGATGAACAGGGAGCGGCGGCCTGAGGGATGTAACAGCTTTGTCATCTGACCCATGTGAGGTGGAGACCTGCGGTAGTGGAAGGAGCAGGAGAAATGTGCACATGCTGCTGGTGCACGAGGAGATTAGATAAACTCACAACGCATCAGCAAGAAGTGCCTAGACCCAGGTGTGTGGTCAGCTGCTGTGAACGTCGCTTTACACACCTTATTCACATGGATTCATCCCTGTGGCTAGACTTACCTTTCAAAGCATGGGCTTCGAGCTCACTCTGCACTTTAAACTTTATCAGGCCCGAGACGCTGTCATGTGAACATTGCTTACTGTGGAGAACAGATAACCATCCCAGTGACCTTCCTCCCTGTGTACACAGGTCCACACTCAGTGTGTAGGGCCAGAGGCTCTGAGGCCGGCTCAAAGACGTCCCTAGTCTGTGTTCCAGCAGACACGGCCATTTTTTTATGATGCAGTGCAACTGCATCTATTGAATATCAGGGACATAGTCCGAGGAGTAAGGCGCGAAGATCTAGATCTGTCAAGTTCTTCTCAACAACATGCGCTATATTCCTTTAGCTCTCCGGAACAGACCTACCCTAGGATTCTCACATTGCCACAAAATCCTTCCTACAGAGTAGTTTAGACAACATAGTCTAGGGCCAGAACTCCAAGCCCAGGGGCTGGCCAATCTGGCTCCTGCCGAAAAAGCTCCTCTGGCTGCCGGATGAGGCTTTCTCAGTGTCTCACCAGACAGAAGGGCCTGCTCTGATCTCCACTGAACAGTCAAACCAGGGCCCACTGTCCTAACTGCCAAGCTAAGGATGGACCTGTAGAGCTCACAACGGCTCGCCTTCATATTTATGTTTAGAATTAAATTATTGATACTATCAAGAAGTCCAAAGGCCAGGAACCAAAACAATGACTGACAGAAGACTTTAGAAAAACACGTTTGTTAAAGAATTACTAAAAAAAAAATATGAGGCCATCTCCTTCTAAGTTTTATGAATTCAAATAAGAATCTGGAATGTTTCCCCCTACGCATCTATACTTCTTATCAAAAAGACCAGAAGGTGACTGCTTCAGGGTGAAAAGACACCACAATTAGAACAGCAGTCTCTGAGGTCGGGAGCTTTGTAGGAGTGGCAAAGGGAGGGACACCCTGTTCCCTGGCAGCCAACAACTTTGGGGTAGGGCCCCTGCCCAGTCCTCTTTGTGAGGATGACTTTATTGGCACATCCTGCTAGGGGCTCAACTTAAGATTCTTTGACCAATAAGAAGAATGAAAAAAGCCTGAGGTAGGAAGTGGACGCTGGTCTGAATCCCCGAGGCAGACACAGCGACTCTTGGAGCTAACACAGCTACCCTAGCCTCTCACTGAGGTGACATCTGCTTGTACACATGGAGACCGCAGTCTGATCCGTCTACAAAGCACACTGCCAGGCTTCCTAAGAAAGAAGGAACTGTGCCCAAGTCTCCAAACAGCACATCAGGAGCAGCGCGAGTGCAGTTGGTGAGCCACACCTAAAGTTAGAGTGCCCCCACTGCTCACAGAAGCAGCTGAGGGGAGAGGTCAGGTGTTCACACGTCTCCAAGAGACCAAGGTTATGATCAGTGTCCCCTAGGTTACAATGACCATAGGAGTCTCTGGGGCACTCAAAAGTAGTGAGTCATCTCTTTTGGCCATTCCTGGAGGCATTAAAAATGGGTGTCACTATAGGAAACAAATAAATTAATATAAACATTTTCTACAAGGCCATCACCTTGAGTGGATCTGAAAGCAATCAATAAGTGAAGAGAGCCAGTCTCAAGGGTCACACGTGGTATGTTCCTAGTTATTCACGTTCTTAAAATGCTCAGATCAGAGGCTTGGTGAGGCTACCAGGCCTGGCGAGCACATCTGTGAGGTTGGCCCTGGAAATGACGTATCGCTCCAACATCAGTCGCACTGGGGAAGTTACCCTGGGCAGAGCATCCTAACCAGAAGCTACAGCTAAACGATTAAGATGTTAACTGCTGGGGGCTGGAGAGATGGCTCAGCAGGTAAGAGCACTGACTGCTCTTCCAAAGTCCTGAGTTCAAATCCCAGCAACCACATGGTGGCTCACAACCATCCGTAATGGGATCTGATGCCCTCTTCTGGTTTATCTTAAGACAGCTACAGTGTACTTACATATAGTAATAAATCTTAAAAAAAAAAAAAGATGTTAACTGCTAAGTAATCTTCCCTTAGAAGGATTCCAAGAACAGAACACTGGCTACCTTCGGAGAACTTGAGAACATGGAAGGCCCCTCATTAGTCTTCCGTCCCGTGCGTCAGCTGACACAAAGCGCGTGAACTGCCGAGGCTGAACCTGCAGTAAAGGGTGTGCTTGTCTAGGTTCGAGTCCCAGGAAACCAAGTTTGAGAGCTGTTCTGGCCCTGAGACAAAATATCAAGACACATATTGCATGGCTACGACCCCACTTAGCAGGAGCCTTCCCGTCCGTACCTCACCACTCCTCCTCCCTCCCTGAAGCCTGAGTTCCCCAAGACAGGCTTTTGGGGCTGATGCCCTTAACTTCCAGCATAGCAGCCCTCCGTCTGTCTGTCTCCCCCCCACCCCGTCGAGTCTTGGCTCCCAGATAGTGCCTTACTAGTGAGGAGCAGCCTAGAGGTGGCCCTGCTGGCAGTGCTCCCCTGAATGTGCCTCTGGGAAAATGTGACTGAGCAACAGTGACCGTCACACTTCTGAGTGGACTTCTCTTCTGGACGCAAGGACCCGTGCTGTATTCACACTTAGGCAGAGCTGACTCATCAGAGCTCCGCCAGATGCTGTTTCCCTTATCAGCTTTTCCCCCCAAGTTTATTTATTTCATGTATGTGAGTACACTGTGGCTGTCTTCAGACGACGCACCAGAAGAGGGCATTGGATCCCATTACAGATGGCTGTGAGCCACCATGCGGTTGCTGGGAATTGAACTCAGGACCTCTGGAAGAGCAGTTAGTGCTCTTAACCTCTGAGCCATCTCTCCAGCACCTTCCCTCATGGTCTTAAGGATGCATTTTAGAATATTCATCTCCCGTAAATGACTTACACTGAACAATTTTTCTTGGTAAATAAAAACCTGATTCTTTAAAAAGATGATGGAATGTTTTATTCTGAGTTTCTTTGCAAGTTCAGTGCACCCCAGATGAGCAAGAGCACTCTAGAAGATATGGATGCTGCAGTTCAGCCCACATGGGCCGACACAGGCAGAGTGCAGCTCTGGACCTACGTACACAAGGCGGGCTGTTCTATCTAGTTTACTAAGGCTCTCTGCTTGGGGAAGTGGCTGTGAGGCCGCAGAGCACACTGTATCTGCACACATCAGGGAAGGCGGCCGCAGGCTACAGGACCTTGCTTCCCGGGCGATCCTTTCTTGGCCCCGGGCTGTCATACTCCTTGTGCTCCTTGCTGCTTCTCTCTGCCACATCTACAGGGACACTCCCATCCTGGCCCTTCTTCCCTCTGTCCTGGGTGAAGCCCTTCCCCCATTTTGACTCCTCTTCGTTCCTTCTGGAGAACCTGGCGAACTCTGAGTGACTGCTGTACTTCCTGCAACTGTCTGGATGACATCTTGAAGTTTCAGGTTCTTTCTCTCGAAATCTTTTGTCCCTTTGCTCTTTATCCCCGCCATCCTGTAACCTGGGAGTCAATACAAATGGTTAATAACTAACTGCAGAGAAGTGGCTTTTTGATTCTGTGTCTCTTTTCTACCCTGGGGTGTGTGAGAACGGAGCCCATTGCTACAGAGCTGGGGTTGGCAGGCATGGGCTCACAGCACCCAACAGCAGACACGGAGAAGGACAAATGGCATCTGCCACTGTACCTGAATGTAAGTGTACAATGACACAACACTGAGGTATGTGGACACAATGTTCTACCTCTCGGTTTTCCAAAGGAGGTGCAATCCCCAGGTGTGGTGAAAGCGGCACTATTAGGAGGTGTGGCCTTGTTGGAGGAAGTATGTCACTTTGGAGAGTGGGCTTGCAACCCTCCTCCTAGCTGCCTGAGGATGCTGAGTTTTCTGCTGACTGCCTTCAGATCAAGATGTAGAACACTTGCTCCGTTTCCAGCACCATGCCTGCCTGGACTCTGCCATGCTTTCTGCCGTGATGATAATGGACTGGACCTCTGAAATGGTCAGCCAGCCTCAATTAAATGCTGTCCTTTATATGAGTTGCCTTGGTCATGGTGTCTGTTCACAGCAGTAAACCCTAACACAGCGTGTTACAACTTAGCTTACATTCCCAGGTGCCCAGATGCACTGAAGTCTAACAATGCCAGAAGGATTAATTCACGCAATGGAAAGGTTAGGTGAGTAGGGACAAGGTCCTTGCCTCCTTGGACCACGGGCACAAGCTACCATGTTCCCTGAGTCCTCTCCACATGGGAGGCACAGAACAGGTAAGGACCCTATGACACTGCTGTATCATAAACCATGACACTACAATGCTAAAGCATAGACCAAGGTGCTAAAGACTGTGGAGCTGATAACCCAACAAGCAGAAGCAGCCTGGGGTTGGCAAGCCTGGGCAGAAGTGATACCCAGGGCCAGGGGCTTCACGGCTGAGCGCCTTCCATGAAACCATGTCATGGGCAGGACCAACGAAAGACAGAACTAAGGAGAAGAATTATAATACCTAAGGCCTATTGTTCCACCACAAAAACAAAACAAAACAAAAAACCAACCAATCAACCAACCAAACAAACAAAAACCCTCCAGAAGCAACCAGTTCTAAAAGATGGGGCTCTGGAATCGTCATTGTAGGTAACTGAAATGTGACCACAGACAGACTGCAGGGGAGCTGGAAGAGAGCTGTGTGTGAAATCTCAAACACCAAGGAAAGCACTGGACAGCATCATTCACACAGGAAGAAGGACCGGACGGCAGACCCTGGCAACCTAAGCTCAGGAAGGAGGCCTCATAGGAAAGGAAGGTGGTCAAGAGGCGATGGAGAAGGAGGAGCAGGAGACCTCCCTGTTAAGCTGACACTGAGGCTGCCGGGCCAGCGCCCACTACGCTGGCGTGCTAGACCGAACACACACAACTCCGAGGGCAACGGAAGAGTGCAGCACCGTACGGCCACCATGACTGCAGACCGGGGCAGGGGACAGTCAGTCACTGTGACAGGAACATGCTCACCTCTCCGCAGGCGTCTCCGGCTGGCTCTCCAGTCGGGCTTCCTGCTTCTCCTCTCCTGCACCGACAGCTTCACCTCTTTCTTTGGGTTTCTCTGAAGTCGCTTCTTCTCCTGTTTCCAGTTTCTTAAGAAGCTGAGAAATCTTAACATTAATGATTTCCTACTACTGAATGATTAATTACTGTGGCTCAGCGGTTAAGAGCACTTGCTGTTCTTTAAGAGCACCTGGTTTAGGTGCCTATCACCTACTTGTTAGTCCACAACCATAATTAACTCCAGTTCCAGGGGACTCACTGTCCTCTCTGGCTTCTACTGGTACCACACACATGTGGTGCATATACATACAGACTTTGCTAACACGGACATGGTCCTTACGTATTAAAAGTAACACCTAATGATGATTAATACTTTCTTTATGTGGTGTATTTCTTCAGAACCCCAATAAGGCATCTTAAATCCCCTATGGAGTAAGGTGAAATCTCAGTTTTAAAAAGTGCTAAGCAGGGCTGATTCCAATTTCAATTTTGAAAAAAAACTCTTCATTCTATAAAAATAAATGCATCAACCACAGGAAAAACTGGACATGAGGGTGAGGCCCATGGGTGCTGCCTGGTGCTGAGCCTGGGTGCTTTGTTCTAACCCTGAGGTACTGAGGAGGACATAGAGAGGCCGGCAGGAAGTTCTCACGTGTGGTTTGCTTCAGTCACTCACGGCATAGAGGGGCTCTCCTGGTGAAGCACCCCATTCCACATCAGGAGGTCAGAGCCTCATGCTCTGCCTCCTTGGTGTACCAGGCTGTGTAAGGATGCCTGAGCTCATGTGCATGTTTGAAGCTGTTGTTACAGAATGGACGTAAGGAACTGTGGTAAAGGGTTAGACTGACTGACAGTAGTTGATAGTTTTAAAGAGATACTTGAGAGGTGGGCGGGCGGGCGTACCAACGTGATGGAGCTACCGTCGCCACGGTTACCTTGATCCTCACATCCTTCTCACTGGCTCTCTTCTGCTTGTCCGCCTCCTTCCTCTTCCACCTGTCCTCTTCTCTCCTCTTCCGCTTCTCTTCTTCCCGCAGACGCTTCTTCTCAAGCTCCCGCCTCCTCCGCTCCTCACGCTTCTCTTCCCGGACTCTCTGAAGGTAGAGCCAAACACACGTGTAAGTTTTGTGTGTGGAGACAGCAGGTACAGGGCAGATACCCGCCAGGTAAAAACGTCACCTACCTGCTTTTCTAATTTTCTATTTTTAATATATTCCAAAAGAGGTGTGGTTCTTCTAGCTAAAGAAAAAAATTACAATACATTACACATAACTTATAAGTTGAGATTGATCTTAAGTTCTTGTTTCCAACTTAACATTAAAATAATTAGGGGAAGAATATTATCTCTAAAATGTACGTGGGTATGCACTGTACCTGGGGACATTCTTATTCTGTTGTTACAAATTCAAGTCATTTGTAGGTTCTGACAATTTTGGATATACTGACTTACCACTCTTTAAGTTTTTACTAGCATCTATCAGTTATGCAGAATAATGGGTCATTATGACATTTTCATACACATATATAATGTATTTTGATCACATTTACACTCTACAACCCACCCATGAATCCTACCTCTCCTCCCCCCCTCTCTCTCTCTTCCCAACTAATCCTCCTCCTCCTATGTCTACCTTTGTGGGTTTTTTTGTTTGTTTGTTTTTGTAACCCAGTGAGTTTAATTAGGGCTGTTTATAGGAAGGAATACGGGTATGTCATTATTTACAGAGCCATAGGCAACTTAACATTAAAAAAAAAAAGACATGATATTTTCAGAAGTAACATTTACATATCTACTTTGATGCTGTGCATATTTTCAGAATTTTTTGCTTTTCTGCTGTTGATGTTTTTTTAAGATTTATTTTATTTTATCTGCATGTATGGTATGTACCATGCTTACGCCTGGTGCCTGTGGCAGTCAGAACAGGCTGTCAGATTCCCTGGAACTGAAGTTAGTAATGGTAGTGAGCTGCCGTGCAGGAGCCAGGAACTGCCCAGGTCCTCTGCAGAAGCAACAAGTGCTCTAACCACTGTGCTGACCCTCCAGGCTCAGTACTACAGTCTTTAATACATGTCAAGTAACCAGTTCAAAAGTCCAAAATCTGAAATGCTCCCAAGGAAAGTTCTGAGCACTGACATAATAACACAAGTGGAAAATTCTATGTGTAATTTTATGAGATAGGTCAGTCAAAACAGAGATACACTGCAAATGTGGTTTATACCTGCCTTCTAACTGTGTGTTTAAAATATACAGAAAACGAAACTGTTATCTTTAGATTGTGTGGCATCTCTTCAATATTTTATTACATACACACACTCTCCAAAGCCCCCAAACAGAACATTTTTGGTCATCACAGGCAAGAGCTATTCAATCTAAAGCTTAGAAAATGATTGCAGATGGCACTGCTGACCCAAAACCAAACCAACCAAACAGAAAAAACCACCGCCCATCTCTCTCACCTAAAGTGCATTCCCACCCTTGACCCTGACCACCACCTTTCCTGAGCACACCTCTCCTGTCTGATTGGCATGTCAGAGGCCTACGGGTATCACCAGAAGGACCACCTCCACAGCCCTCAAATGTGAGCACACGGTGAGAAGGGGGCACAGGCCTGCCCTACAGACCTTTAAGACCTCAGAGTGAAGGGGCTGGGAAGAATCTTGGGTATGCCAACCTGTGAGCTGGCATGATACTAAGGGCCTTTGATACCCTGGCTAAGGATCAAATGGTACTCAGCCTTAAAGAGAGCGAACACGCTCAGAGACACCCATGGCAGGCGCTGTGGTCGTGGATGTAAGCAGTCTGGCAGAAATGAATTTATTTTAAAGAGACACTTTGGCTATCAGACCAGCAAAACAAAGGATCCCAGTGCCGGAGAGATGGCTCAACTGGTAAGAGACTGCTCTTCCAGAAGTCCTGAGTTCAATTCCTAGCAACCACATGGTTGGTGGTGTACAACCATCTGCAATGAGATCTGACGCCTTCTTCTGTTGTATCTGAGGACAGCTACGGTGTATTCACATACATACAATAAATATTAAAAAACAAGCAAACAACAAAGGATCCCAAGATAAAGTTTAGTAACACTAATTTATCTCTCCTCCTCTCCTAATTATCTACCACAAAAGTTTACAAGACTCAACAAGGTGCCGGTGTTTGCGAAGGCTATGACATGCCGAGTTTCAGAACTAATCCTAGGTTGCTTACTTCAATACTGGAACTCCTGCCAACGTGAGCTTATAGTGACTATTCAAACCTTATTTGTTAGGCTTGTTTATGAGACTCCATGGAAGGTTAAAAGCCAAGGAAAAACTGGCAACTGCTATGAATTTAAAAGCAGAAGTAGTAACTACAGAAGCAGCCTCCACAGTCCACATCCGGAATGAAAGAAGCACTTGTGTCAGCATACGGTGAGTCCCTGGCACTTGTGTCCTCGATATGTAAAACTGACACTCCTGTGGGCACCGAGCAAGATCCTGTAGACTGAGGCCCCAAGGACAGATGCCCTCTGTGCTAATGAAACCAGATTCTAACCCACAAAGAGAATGTCTCAGAGCGGACTGTAGTGACTACCTGATACAAGGGGACACTTAAACAAAACAAGAAAGATGGATGAGGGGTTGGAAGTTGAATTCTAAAATACCTAATTTGCCTTTTTTTGTTTTTTGTTTTTTCTTTTCTTTTTTTTTTTTTTTTTTGTTTTTTTTTTTTGTTTTGTTTTTTGGTTTTTTGGATTTGGTTTTTCTCGAGACAGGGTTTTTCTTTGTAGCCCTGGCTGTCCTGGAACTCACTCTGTAGACCAGGCTGGCCTCGAACTCAGAAATCCGCCTGCCTCTGCCTCTCAGAGAGCTGGGATTACAGGCGTGTGCCACCACCGCCTGGCTCTAATTTGCCTTTTATAACTTCATAAATATAACATGCTTTGAAATCAAATTTCGATTTTTGCCCCCAAAGTCTCCTGTCTTCTGTATATAGACGCGGGAGCTGCAGTTAACACACCTGCTCATCTTAACCCTCCGGGCTTTAGTTCTTCTTCTTTTTTTTTTTAGATTTATTTATTATTATATTTAAGTACATTGTAGCTTTCTTCAGACACATCAGAAGATGGTGTCAGATTTCATTATGGACGGTTGTAAGCCACCATGTGGTTGCTGGGATTTGAACTCGGGACCTTCAGAAGAGCAGTCAGTGTTCTTAACCACTGAGCCATCTCTCCAGCCCTGGTCTTTAGTTCTGCCCCCAATCCCCCTATACTAATCTGTCCATAATCCTCCTTTCCACTAATATTTGACTTCTAAATCATGCTCAGTATAATACAGTCTTCCCTGGGGAACAAGAGCCATCAGGCAGGCCCTCGCTTCTCTCTGGCACTTACCAGCACTGTGACAGAGCAAGGATGGGAGTGAATTAGCCCCCGCCTCTTCCTGGGAGGAGTCAGGTCTCAGCATAGGGCTTCTTATGTCTCTCCAATCACACATGCTTACCTCCACACTCTGGTCTCTTTATTCACATATACTTAGTTTTAAACAACTCTTTTCTGCAACTATTAGCTGAAAATATAGTTCTACTGTGGAAGTCAGGGAGGTTATTGGGAAGGGAATTCATGTGGAAACCAACAAACCTGATTATATGTGAGATGTTATACAAGTCAGGTTAGCAAGACATGGAAGGGGTGCCAGGCCTTGGGAAAAGGTTTTGTTCTGTTTTTAAAAAATCTATGTATGAAGCGGGGCGGTGGTGGTGCACGCCTGTAATCCCAGCACTCTGGGAGGCAGAGGCAGGCGGATTTCTGAGTTCAAGGCCAGCCTGGTCTACAGAGTGAGTTCCAGGACAGCCAGGGATATACAGAGAAACCCTGTCTCGAAAAAAAATCAAATCCAAAAAACCAAAATAAATAAATAAATAAATAAAAATCTACGTATGACTATTCTGCTGGCATGCTTGTCTGTGTGGCATGTATTTGTAATACCCAGAGGCCCGAAGAGAGCACTGGATCCCGGGGACTGGAGTTATAGATGGTTGTACGCTACCATCTGGGTGCTGGGAATCCAACCTGGGTCCTTTGGAAGATCGACCAATGCTCTTAAAGTGTGAGCCATCTCTTCAGCCCCTCGAGAGGAGGTTTAATACTGAGACCATCAGGAAATGGGACATTCACGTTTGTCTAAGACTAAGTGTGCCTAGTGAAAAACAAAGGTGTCTCATGTCTGCACATGAATTTTCTGAGAAGACAAACATTTCTAAAGCACACTCTATCAGGATTCAAACCAGATGCTAGACTCTAGCCCGGCTTCGACAGGTTAGCTTTCTCATAAAATTTGTAGCTTCCTATATGAGCCAAATGTCCTGTCTCCATAGGCTCCCAAGGCCTGCCCATGGTGCTCTACAAAGACAGTAAGGCTGCTGTGATAAATTCTCCTCTCTGAGCAGCCAAGGACGTGCATCTGCCTGTGGCAGGCGGCGGGTTTAAGCAAGGACCCTAGAAGCATAGTCCTCATCAAGAAAGGCTCAGAAATACTTCCCCACGCTCTTTCACTCTTTTGATGAAAGTAGAAAATACTGTTCCCGTCAAGTCTGTAACGGAAAGAAACTTTACCCTCATCTTGAAAAAAGGAGAATTAAATATACACTCCACCAGAGAGTGTCTCAATAAACACAGGAGCGGAACAGACCAAGGAGCTCCCTCGTCTTCGCTTCGATCTCTCCCAGCAGCGTCTCGGGACTGGCGCTGCTCTTCTCCTCCTCCACGCTGTAGGACTCCAGAAACTGCTTATATTCTGGATCTGCAACAGAATGAATGAATGAATGAATGAATGAGTATATCCCCCTCTCCAAGTATAGGTAATGTTTGGTCAGCATATTTAATCTGTTGGTTTACAATTCAGCTTTAGAAAAGGGCTCACCATCTTCAATGCTTCCCGTCTTGGCATCTTTCTTCTTCAGCTTCTTTTTGGCAATCTTCTGGAATGGAGCAAACTCCACCACTGCAGGATACTCCAGGCCTTGTATGGAGAGATATCCAAGTGTCACTATGAAACTCTACTAGAGTCACCTTGGGAAACCAGTGTCTAACATCACATCTGTCTACACGGAGTTAAACATAGTGATGACACGTAAGCTTCACATCCAAAAGTGCTTCCGGGAGAGGGGTAGGGAGAAGCAGTACTCACTACATGGAGTGGTCCATCATCAGGGCCTCACTCACAACATCACTCACTACATGGAGTGGTCCATCATCAGGGACTCACTCACAGCATCACTCACTACATGGAGTGGTCCATCATCAGGGACTCACTCACAGCATCACTCACTACATGGAGTGGTCCATCATCAGGGACTCACAGCATCACTCACTACATGGAGTGGTCCATCATCAGGGCCTCACTCACAGCATCACTCACTACATGGAGTGGTCCATCATCAGGGGACTCACTCACAGCATCACTCACTACATGGAGTGGTCCATCATCAGGGCCTCACTCACAGCATCACTCACTACATGGAGTGGTCCATCATCAGGGACTCACTCACAGCATCACTCACTACATGGAGTGGTCCATCATCAGGGCCTCACTCACAGCATCACTCACTACATGGAGTGGTCCATCATCAGGGACTCACAGCATCACTCACTACATGGAGTGGTCCATCATCAGGGCCTCACTCACAGCATCACTCACTACATGGAGTGGTCCATCATCAGGGACTCACAGCATCACTCACTACATGGAGTGGTCCATCATCAGGGCCTCACTCACAGCATCACTCACTACATGGAGTGGTCCATCATCAGGGCCTCACTCACAGCATCACTCACTACATGGAGTGGTCCATCATCAGGGCCTCACTCACAGCATCACTCACTACATGGAGTGGTCCATCATCAGGGACTCACTCACAGCATCACTCACTACATGGAGTGGTCCATCATCAGGGACTCACAGCATCACTCACTACATGGAGTGGTCCATCATCAGGGGACTCACTCACAGCATCACTCACTACATGGAGTGGTCTATCATCAGGGGACTCACTCACAGCATCACTCACTACATGGAGTGGTCCATCATCAGGGGACTCACTCACAGCATCACTCACTACATGGAGTGGTCCATCATCAGGGCCTCACTCACAGCATCACTCACTACATGAAGTGGTCCATCATCAGGGACTCACTCACAGCATCACTCACTACATGGAGTGGTCCATCATCAGGGGACTCACTCACAGCATCACTCACTACATGGAGTGGTCCATCATCAGGGACTCACTCACAGCATCACTCACTACACGGAGTGGTCCATCATCAGGGGACTCACTCACAGCATCACTCACTACATGGAGTGGTCCATCATCAGGGACTCACTCACAGCATCACTCACTACATGGAGTGGTCCATCATCAGGGGACTCACAGCATCACTCACTACATGGAGTGGTCCATCATCAGGGCCTCACTCACAGCATCACTCACTACATGGAGTGGTCCATCATCAGGGCCTCACTCACAGCATCACTCACTACATGGAGTGGTCCATCATCAGGGCCTCACTCACAGCATCACTCACTACATGGAGTGGTCCATCATCAGGGACTCACTCACAGCATCACTCACTACATGGAGTGGTCCATCATCAGGGACTCACTACATGGAGTGGTCCATCATCAGGGCCTCACTCACAGCATCACTCACTACATGGAGTGGTCCATCATCAGGGCCTCACTCACAGCATCACTCACTACATGGAGTGGTCCATCATCAGGGCCTCACTCACAGTATCACTCACTACATGGAGTGGTCCATCATCAGGGGACTCACTCACAGCATCACTCACTACATGGAGTGGTCCATCATCAGGGGACTCACTCACAGCATCACTCACTACATGGAGTGGTCCATCATCAGGGGACTCACTCACAGCATCACTCACTACATGGAGTGGTCCATCATCAGGGACTCACTCACAGCATCACTCACTACATGGAGTGGTCCATCATCAGGGACTCACAGCATCACTCAGTACATGGAGTGGTCCATCATCAGGGACTCACTCACAGCATCACTCACTACATGGAGTGGTCCATCATCAGGGACTCACTCACAGCATCACTCACTACATGGAGTGGTCCATCATCAGGGACTCACTCACAGCATCACTCACTACATGGAGTGGTCCATCATCAGGGGACTCACTCACAGCATCACTCACTACATGGAGTGGTCCATCATCAGGGGACTCACTCACAACATAAAACAGTTCACTTGACAAGGGAAAAAATGTTCAGGTTAGTAAACCCAACTATTACTTCCATATTACTTCCAAATAATTTTTGAATAGCCTATCTTCAGTCATGTTTTTTGTTACGGTCAACTGTTTTGATGTTAAAATGTTTTGTGTTAGAGAACTCAGTGGTTCAGAGTTCTTGCATAGAGCCACATTAGGTGGCTCATAAACACCTGTAACTCCAGTTCCAGAGTAACTGGAGTTACTCTGACTCTTATGAGGACACCTGGACACACAGCACACAGCACACAGCACACACACACACACAGCACACAGCACACACACACACACACACACACAGAGGCATGCACACATACATTCACACAAAATAAAAATAAAATAAAAAAAATTAATTTTAAGATGTTAATTCAAGTATATATAAGCTCAAAGAACTTCCTCGGCTTAAAAGAGACACAAGGCTAAAGGGTTTGGGAGCTTTAAGGACATATATTATGTTCTCTGTTAGGTGTGTTTCAAACAAAAACATGAAAAATAGAAGCATTAGGAAGTGATTTTGCTGTTATATGGGAGGAAGATGAACATATAAAGAGAAGTTCTCTGGAAGAAACTGTCAATTTGTTTTAGCCAGCACGTGGAACACTTTACCTCAAGACTAAACCCATTAAGTGATATCATCTTAGAATATTGCTCTTTTTTTTTTTAAAAGATTCCAAAATTCCAAAATTGCCAGTACATAAAATAAATAAGTGTAATTCAAAAAATGAAGAAATAAGAGAGAATGGGGAGGTAGAAGGCACTGGTCGGGCAGGGATGGTGCTCCTGCACGGGCAGGGATGATATGCTACCGCAGCACGTGGCCGCTGACAAAGTCCTGACTCCACAACTTACCACAAAGCTATGGTAATCAAGATAGCATGACACTGACACAAAACAGACAAACACACACACCAAGAAACTTGAGAGAGAGCCAACAGAAAACACCTGGGTATATGATCAAATCATTTTGACAAGGATGCTAAGATCATATAACAGGAACCAGTGGACACGTCAACAAATAGTGCTGAGAAACCCAGACAGCCACACACGGGAGAATGAAGGTAGACATTTACCCAACGACTTATACTTAGAAACTAACTCAAAACGCACATCCAGTAATTGAAAGTTCTATGTTCATAAATTCTTAGCTGGGACAACACATGCATGGGCAACTGAAGCAAGAACAGATGAACAGATATCAAAATCAAAACCTCACAGTCCTCAGAGAAAAGGCACTCTATGGACCTGAGAGCATCTATGGACTGGGAGGGCCGTCCGGCTGGCAGGAGAGCGCCCCCCAGAGCACAGAGAGAACTTTTGCAACCCAGCAGCAACCCAAGCCAATGAAAAAAGAGAGGAGAGAGATCTGGAGTGGTACCCTGTGCCTGCCACTCCAGGATTTATGAGACAGAGACAGAAGGACCGCTGCAGGTTTGCGGTCAGCCTGGGCACAAGGTGAGACAGCACAAAGCAAAAGAAACCCTCGATCCATGTGTCAATTAAATAACCTGGTTCAGGATGACAAAGAGGCTGGACGGGTGGCTGGGCGAGTGGTTCAGGGCACCTGCTGTGTGGGCAGGAGACAGAAGCTTGGCTTCCAGCACACACGAGGACAGCCACAACCACCGCAGCTCCAGCTCAAGGGGGTCGAGTCCCCTCTTCTGGCAGCTGAACCTTTCTACAAAATATGTCACACGCATGTATAGATGTATACGTATTCCTCTCTCTGTCTCTTTCTGCCTCTGTCTCTCTCTCTTCCATCCTTTCTTTCTTGATAGTGTTTCTCTGTGTAGCCCTGGCTGTCCTGGAACTTGCTCTGTAGACCAGGCTGGCCTCAAACTTAGAAATCCATCTGCCTCTGCCTCGTTAGTACTGGGAATAAAAGTGTGTACTATCACTGCTCAGCAAAAATAAATTTCTTTAAAGAGTTATTTATTTATTTAGTGTACATGAGTGCCCTATCTGTATATATGTGGTTGCTGGGAATTGAACTCAGGACCTCTGGAAGAGAAGCTAATACTCTTAACTGTTGAGCCATCTCTCCAGCCACTGAAAACAAAATTTTTTTAATTGAAAAAAAAGTGACAAAGAACTTTAGTGATATTTCTCTAGTCTTGGTCTACACATGACCAACAATAATGTAAAATATATTCAATTGCAAATGTATTGGATAATACAAATTTAAATCACAAAAAGATTGGGTATATTAGTTAGTGCATAACCTATAATCCCCACACTTGAGAGGCTGAGGTGGGAAGATCACACGTTAAGGTAAATCTGGGATACACAACCGGCACTCAATCTCAGAAATCAAGTTAACTCAATCTAAGCCAAATCAAAGCAACAACAAAAATAAAACAAAGATGAGAGTGGGTGGGTTGGTGATCAGGGGGAGGGGGAATGGGATAGGATGTTTTTGGAGGGGAAACCTGGAAAGGGGATAACATTTGAAATGTAAATAAAGAAAATATCTAAAATAATAAATAAAAAGAACAATCCCACCCCCCAAAGAAAAGAATCTCACAGGGCCAGCGACTATAGTGTAATATAAAACAACTTCAATGAAAACTCAAAATGGACCGTGTTGGTGAGGAAGAGGAACAATTGCAGTTCTTGGGCATTACAGGCAGTGGGGATGCTCAATGGTATCTGTGCTGTGAGGGCAGTGTTAGCACCTGACCCCACCCCTGCTGTGAGAGCATTACCACCTGACCCCAGTCCTGCTGTGAGAGCGTTACCACCTGACCCCACCCCTGCGAGAGGGGTTACCACCTGAACCCCCATGTCTATCCCCTACAAAGTCTGGGCAGTATCTACAACTCTGGGTAGATATCCAAACTGAAAACAGGGAACACATCTGCATATCCAGGAAACTTTACCTCAGCTAAAGCTTGTAACAAGACAGGTGTCAACTGACACATGAATGGATAGGTAAAATGTACAAACATCACACGGGAATGTTCTCCAGCTTAGAAAGGAAAAGGAAATTCTGCAGTACATCACAACACGCGTGGATCTGGAGGACATTACACTAAGCGAAAGAAGCCAGCCAAGAAGACCAAAAGTGTGATTCTACTAATAGAGGGTGTGCAGAGCACTAAAATTCATATCATAAAGACAGGAAATAGAATGAGTTCACAGAGGGGTGGAGGGGGCGGGCACCAGTGTTTAATTAATAAAGTTTCAGTTATGTAAAAAGCAGGGATTCTGGGCAACTGGTTGTATAAAGTGGATAATTTTAACATTACTGAACTACACTACACACACAAGAAAGAAAGAAAGAAAGAAAGAAAGAAAGAAAGAAAGAAAGAAACAAACAAACAAAGAAAGAAAGAAAGAAAGGAAGGAAGGAAGGAAGGAAGGAAGGAAGGAAGGATGGATCCACGAATCACTCAGGAGGCAGGGGAATTAATCACTGAGGCTTTAAGGCCAGCCTAAGCTAAGAGACAGTCTATCTCAATAAGGGAGGGGGAGATAAGATGATTTTTGTTATGTGTATTTTACCAATATTTTTTTAAAAAGTGATCAGTTGAATAAAGCAGTCAGCAATGAACTCAAATGCCAAATGGCCAGTGCACTAAACTTGCACGAAATTCACAGAAACTACAACCTGACCTTCCGTTTGTCATCCCATGGGGAAGGGACACTTCGGTGTGGGGGGAGGGGTGAATGGAAACCGGGTGGCTGGAGAGGGCAGGAAAAGAGCTTCCTACAGAATGTCTACAAACTTTACACTTGATCTTTGTCAAAAGCCGAGAAGCAATGTTTACAAACTTTAAAGGCAGAAAAAGTAGCACAAGACAGTCGGACAGGACAGGAGAAGGAAAATATGTAAAACAGATCTAGACGTTGAGGAGCAGAGCCTCGTGCTCCATGGCTGATACTCAGGAGCTTGCGCCGTCCCTGGCACTTTCGAGAGATGACAGTCACGGCCGGGGACTCTGGATTCCTGGCAGAGACCTAAGTGTGTGATACAGCCCAGGAGACCGTCATCAAACGTCATGAGATGACTTAGTTTAGGAACACAAAGTTCATTTATTTTCGGAAGAGTTACGTGTGAAAACCCATTCTCCAGCAATGTCGAGCTCCTGTTCCTATCACAGGATCTCTGAAATTCTTTGGTTTATTAGCTTTGCCAGCCCATGATAAAACAGTAAAAGTTTATGAGCTTATTTTAGCTGTGTTTGAGAAGTTAACTGAAACTCACTAACCTTTATTGCCAATGAAGATATATCCATCGAAACGGTCTCTGAACAGCAGGATGTCATCAGGGTTCCTAAAATTAATGTACGCTCTGGAGTAGAGGTGAGGGTAAAGGCTGAAACCAAGACAACAGTGGTTAGCAAACTGTGCGACCCTAAATCCTGCCGAATTGTTTTAAGAATAAGCAAATGCTTCTTTATGCCCAAGAATCACTTTTCAGTTAATTTTAACAATCTGGGTATTCCTTATCAAAAACAAAACAAAACAAAACAAAAAAAACAAACTGAAGATAAACCAACTATTAAGTCTTATTCGGGAGAACCTCTACTGTCCACAGCCAAGGTTAACACACTCAACTCCAGAAGTCCCCAGACGCCACGGGTACTTTTAGAGTCATTTCTGGCACATCTGAACAAGACTAGTCTTGGCTCCTTCACGGGTGAGGATGCTCTACTGTGCCTTTTTTCTGGATGAGTAGAGCAGTGCTTAGGCACCAAGGAAAAACTAAACCATTCTCCCCGTCTCTGCCACAACTTCTCACAGGTAGGAACTCTTCCATTCCGGCTCACAAAGAATATTAAAGCTGAGAGAAATCTGTTCGTATGGAGGGAGGAGGCTACAAGCTGGGACCGGAAGTGCACACTGAGTAACTCCCTGTTCTTTGTAACTGTTTTTCTAAACTTCAGTCATCTGAAAACTACCTGCGGCTTTCAAAGGATGCCCGTTTAACAATTACTTATATTTTTATTTGAATAGACTTTAAAAAACAAAAAACAAAAAACAAAAAATTGGTATCCCAAAGGAAAGCGTATATTGACATAATGAAGAAAACGATAAAAGGATATAACAATAGAAATCGAGAAATACCACGAATTCCTGCGGCACCGACATCTGCGGGTTGGGTCCCATCACCACAGGCAGGGAACCCGTCTGACTGGGTGGTGGTGCAGACGCGAGCCGGGCTGCTCGCCATGAGATCCCACTCCTCAGGGCTCAGTTAACCGGTCCCTCCCTAACGAAATGCGCTCCAGACACAGCGAGTGTGAGGGATGCAGTCTGGTTTTTCTCACCAGACCGGGGAAGGCAAGGTAACGCAAAGGGCAGCGCCCCTCTGGACCTTCCTAACGTGGGCGTGCCCTGACAGCTGGGAGGGAGGGGACTGCGACGCGGAGCGCCGAGCGGTCCTCCGGCTGTCACAAGGCTGTCCCGCCGCAGCCCTCACCTGAGGTCCGCAGCCACCACCTCGAAGTAATCGTGCGCGGGCAGGGGGCGCAGCTGCTCTTCCAGCTGCTCTTTGGTGAGGCCCGGGGGCAGACGCCGGAGGACCACCTGGGAAGACCATCGCTCGTCATTCGGGTGCTGCCGCCCGCCCGCCCGCCCAACCAGTCCGAGACTCCCCAGATCCCAGGGGACGCGGCTCTCCAGACCGAGACTCCCCAGATCCCGGGGGACGCGGCCCTTCAGCTCGGCGACCAGAGCCGGGTGACTCCGGCTCCCTAACGACCTTAGACCAACCCGCCACTTGCAGGGACTCACTTTGAGATGAGGCCCAGCCCAAGAGATGAACATCCCGCCCCGCCCTCCTCAAGCCCCGCCCAGCATGGGGTGTAAAGCCGTCCTCTCGCGAGACTTGCGAGCCCCGCCCCCACCTTGCTCAGGGCCGTCCTCTTCTCCTCGCGGGTCTTGGCAGCCCCACTCTCACTTAAGGATGGGGCCGGAGGCGCCGCCGACTCATTCCGCGACGACTCGCGGCGGAAGTGGGTCTCCGAGCCCGAGAGTTTCTCCCTCCAGCTCGGGCCCCGCGCAGAAAGCGCTGCGCCCGGGCCTCCGGCCCCCTCTTCTGAGCGCATCCCCACCGGCCGCCCGCCCGCCGCCACCTCCGCCAGAACGAAGCCTCGCGAGGACTAGACAGCCCCTCCCTTGGCATTCGGTGTCCGGTGTCCCCTCCCCGGCCCTGACGGGGAGGGGCGGTGCCAGTGCTGCCCAGCGCCTGTGGGGGGCAGCCCGGCACTTTCAAAAGCTCTCGAACAGCCTGGGACCCGACTACGGCGAAGGAAGTGAGTGCTGTCACACGAGGACAGATGCACGCTCCGGGCATCCCGTGCGCTGCTGACCTGCGAGGCGGACGGCTCCACGACAGTCTGGGATGGGGGGACCCCAGCAGCCGGGAGCCCTGTGTGGACCACAAACACCTCGCCCCACCCGCCCCGCCCTCCCCTCCCCCCCTCCTGCCCCGCCCTCCCCTCCCCCCTCCTACGTGGTCTGTTTTATTGAGACAGGGCTTCTCTGTGTAGCCCAGATTGTCCTGGAACTCAGAGATCCTTTGCCTCCTGGGTGTTGGGATTAAAGGCGTTCACCAATGCCGGCTGGCAATTTTTTATCTTATTTTTTTAGCAGACATACAAACAATACAGTGTTCTTATGTGCTGAAGTTTTTCTTATTCACGTTGGCTGTAGTTTTTATTGCACCTTTTCCCTTAACGTTAATCGTAAATGAGAATTAGAGAATTTCAGGAATTGAGATTTACTTTAATATACATCCACCCTTCACAATGACGTCACCGTACTGATTGAGGCACTCCTGAAATGTGACGTTTTAAATAAGCCAAAGACTCAAAACCATTTACAAGGCCTCAGACAGCAAGAGTTCTATAAAAGTCTGGGCAGGAGCAGTTGCCAGTGTTTCACATTGCAAAGAAAGCTAGGCCTCTGAGGCCACCATTTGAACCAAGTCAGTGTGAAAAAACCAGTTACACTGACCAAAAGCTATGATGGCCTGTTAGGATACCTTATTAGGAAGAAAACATGTCTGAGAGGCTGATAAAAATGTGAAAAATGAGTTATCAGGAAAAACAACCCTATAACCACTTGTTACAATTGCACAGGGCCGATGGATAGTAGCTTCACAATTGAAAGTTGGAACATTACAAGCTCAGAGCCAAAATTATCTTGGGGTGGCTTTTGCCCTCTTAATAAAGCCATTGACTGCCCACCTGTGTGTCTGATCTAACACCCCTTCACCTAGCAGGTAAACTGTGCTGGTTAGTTTATGTCATCTTGACACAAAATAGTCACTTGGTTGTGGAGAAGGAAGATGAGTTGAGGCATCATTTTCTTCAGATTGGCTCATTGGACACTTTGACTAACAGATGTGAGATGATCCCAGAGCAGGTGGTCCTTGGTTGTAATAAGCCAAGAAGCATTTTCCATGGCCTGCTAGTTCTTGCCTCTAGACTCCTACTTGAATTTCTTCTCTGATTACCCTCAGTGAGGGATGTGACCTGAGAGCTATAAGAGGAACAGCAATAGACAACTAGGATAGAAATTGGTAGTAGGTAGTGGGCTATTGCCAACAGGCCTGTTTTCTTGTGTGTATTTGAAGACTGTGGAAGTCTTTGGAGCTTTGGTGCTGGAGCTGGAAAAGCCATTGAGTGCTCAGAGTGTAATGAGTTGTGGGAATGTGAAAAAACCATTGGAAGAAGAGAGGCCTTATGAAGTGTCATAGGGACACAAAGATTATGTTCTTGTGATATTTGGATTAGGAATCTATCTTTGTTGGGACAAATAATGGTGGTTAGCTGGGGATGAAGAGTCAGTTGTGATGAGACCAGCATCATCAAGGTGCAATTTCCTGGGTATACTTCTTAAGGGTCAGCACAGGGAAACTGCTGCATCTCATGCAGGAAACTCAACTTGGTAATGTGTACCTCACATAGCGGTACTGGTTGTGTAGGCACGAAAGCTGCATGATTTCAGAGGTCACAGAAAGTAGCTGAGACTGAAACTAAGGAGCCAGGAGAGGCGTGGAGACTCCAGCTTCCTGAGATGCTAGGCCTGCAGGGCAGTGTCTGGTGAGAGCTGGGCCTCCCTCAGCCTACCAGACAAGCCATGTGTTGTGGATGGCAGAGCCAGCCTGAGACGTAGAGATCCCCTGGAGCCCAGAAGATCATGAGTAAGTTCCAGACATTAAATTATAAGTTACTTACACTGCTGGATTTTGCTTTTGTTTTGCTCCAGTTGTAACTGCTCTGGTTCTTTCTTCCCTCTTAGAATAACTACTTGTTTCTGAAATATTTTTAGTGTCACTGAACTTTAACAAGTTTTTAAAGACAGGGACTTCAAAGGTTATACTTTATATTGTAGTATTAACATCTTAATGATTAACAAGGAAAGGTTACTATTTAATGGCGATGTATGTGTCAAGTTAAGAGGTCATCTGAGTTGGTTAGTTTTGTGAACAAACTAGTCACCTGGAATAGTTTCCATCAGATTGACCCACAGGGCAAGTTTTTGATTCATGATGTGGAAGGGCTCAACCATCTATGGGCAGTGCCATCCCTGGGTAGGTCTGGGTTGTATAAACAGACAAGCTGAGAATGCTGTAGGGAAACCATGCTCAAAACACTGGAAATCTCAAAGGAGTCACTAGGAATAATACACATCAACAGAAATCAACAGGAAGTCATTGCTTTTGAGGGCCTATGGCTGTTTTTTGTTTAATTCCTGTAAAAGGAATGAAACACAAGCTGTGGAACTAAAAAACTGGAGCAGCTCAAATGTGAAAACTCAGATCTGCTCTTCCAGTATTCGAATGGAAATAGAAACAGAAGCTTCTGGGCTAGCTAGCCTGGGGTAGCAGCAGTAGTGAAACAGATCTTGCTTCAGACAAAGTAGAAGGTGAGGACATTATTGTCTAGTAGAGATGTAGTTTATATAGCTATAAAGAAGTTGAAAGGAAAACAGTAGAAAAAAACGTTCTTGTAAACAGCCGAGAGAGATGGCTCTCACTCTCAGACAAGAGTCAAACTTAGAGGCATTACACATTGATTGTATCTGTGTGGTCACACATGGATGAGCGTGTGGAGGTCAGACAGCCACAGGAGGCAGCTCTCTCGTCATCATGAGTCACAGGGACTGAAGTCACCCATAAGTCTTGGAAGCAAGTGCCTTTACCTACTAGTCATTTCATCAGCTCTTTTTATAAAAGAGTCCTTTTTTTTTTTTTTTCCGGATTTGGTTTTTTGGAGACAGGGTTTCTCTGTATAGCCCTGGCTGTCTTGGAACTCACTCTGTAGACCAGGCTGTCCTTGAACTCAGAAATCCGCCTGCCTCTGCCTCCCAGAGTGCTGGGATTACAGGTGTGCGCCACCACTGCCCGACTAAAAAGAGTCTTTATAAATATAAAGATAGTCTCACTATATTATCTTGGCTAGCCTGTAACTCATTACAGATCAGGCTGGCCCCGAACTCAGAGATCCACTTGCCTCTGCCCCCAGAGTGCTGGAATAGGTAGCGAACCTTGGGGAAAATTGGAATTATGATTATCATACCAATCAGAGTATTTTAGCCAATACACATGTCCCATGGTGATAGTATGTTAACAATGGGACATACCAGGTAAGGGGCAGACAGAAACTGTGTGGTAGTGAGTGTTCCCAGAGGGTCAGGCATTTGAACACTTGTCCCCAGATGCTGGAGGAATGTGTCACTGGGCAGGCTTTGAGAGTAACTGTCTGTGCTCCCCTGAGCTGCCATGCCTGCCTATGGCACTGCTTCTCCAGCACAATCAATCCCAACTCTTCCTTCAATGGCTGCCTTGGTCATAGATGTTATCATAGCAACAGAAAGGTAACAGATACACTTTACCAGCTTGGAAACTTCTGAAGTTATTCCCAAATATAAATTTATTGGAAAAGACACAATGAAAAAGACAATGAACAGTTGGCCTTCTTTATTCTGCTGCATGTAACTAACTACTCTGTAGGTTCAAAAACTCAGAAAGCATCTGTTGCCAAGGTCTGCTGTGCCACCTCTTAATGCAGGCTGTTGGTCCTAACTGTAGACATGGAGTTTGGATTCACATCAGGAGCTGGGACATTGTAGCAAGGCTGCACGGGAACACTGACCTACGCTGGCACATGAGGTGGGCCCTGGACCGCGTTGGGTTAAGTTAAGTGCTGTGGTCTGACATAGACGTCTCTAGCATCATATCACTTTCATTCATTTCAATTTCAAAAGTCTCTTCCAAGGAGGGCCTGGACTCGGGAGGCTTAGTGGAGTTTTCCCGAGGTGCAAGCCCCGCCTCCTCTGTGTTCTGCTTTTCTACTTCAAAGTCCCTGAAATCCCATGGAGGTGAAATGATATTTTTTAGTGTTTTCATTGTATGCACATCGAAGTCGTAGCACTTTAATTTGTCTTTAATGTCTGCTCCTAAAAACAAACACCATCATTAGAAAACATGAAATTCCACCATTACTGGTTCTGCCCTGCCACGTAAGTCTAACTGTGCTTTAAACAACATAAACATTGGTCACAAGGGAAGCCACTGTCTTCTCTCCTTTATCTTCCACCATCTTCAAAGAGACGCTTAGAAACGTTTTCAGAGTGTATGCAGTATTGGTTCCAAGCTGGCTTCAGAACTAACTCTCCCGAAGCTTGGGAATGGGTACATCTTAAACCACACTGGGTACAGTCACTCAGCTACTGCTCATAGAAATGAAATGTATTTTCAAGGTATATCAAAGCATATAATAACATTAGTATATACTTGGGCCAATCTAATTAGATTAGGGTCAATAATTTCCAACATAACTGAAACTATTACACATTTTAAACTAATAGCTTTCAGGGCTAGGCACTTTAGCAGAAGAAGTTAGTCCTTGTCCTTTAGATCTCTGAGCCCATTTACACTATGAAGCAGCCTGGATGGAAATCTGATTCCATCCCAGCAGAGGCCCTTCACCCACTGTGAGCCCATCATAGAGTCAGTCATATATCTGACCAAAGCCACAAGAACTAACCAGGGGAAGAGCACACAAGTGACCCACAGACCTCAACCACTTATTACTGTTGATGAAAGCCTGCAACTCAGCAATACTTCACTGGTAACTATGACAACACACTAATGGTCCTCCAGGTTTTACTCATTTCTAACTCTAACATAATCAAAACACAGAAATATCAATTGTTCCACATCATCACTAGTTGGGGCTGGTGAGATGGCTCAGTGGTTAGAAGCATTAGCTGCTTGGAAGATGCATGGTGGCCTCTTATGCCAATGTCAGCTCCATTCCCAGGTAAGAGATGTCGCTGAATGCCTTCAATGTGTTCCCTAACCTTAGGCCACTCCTCCGGTGTTTGCCCTTTTCATGGACAGGACACACACAAACACACCATCCACGAGACTGTGTACATAGCCCAAGCAGCAACCCAGGAGATAGGAGTACAGGCCTTTCTTCTTACAGTAGGATTTTTAGTTCTTCATTTTTTAAATTTTACTTTAAAAAAAACATTTATTTGTTTTTTATGTATGTAAGTACAGTGTCACTGGCATCAGATCCCATTATAGATGGTTGTGAGCCACCTCTAGAAGTCAGTGCTCTTAACCACTGGCCCATCTCTCCAGCCCAAGTTCTTCATTTTATTAAAGCTCAATTTATCATTCCCATCCCTCCATGTTTATTTATGTCCAAGTCTTTAAAGTCTCTTTCTTTTTTTTACCTACCCCTAAGTCCAGATCTTAACATTTAACCTCAGTGTACTCTCCTGATCTCACAATACTTGTTCTTAAAGTGCTCAAGTATAAAAATTGTATTTAAAATGATCCTATCATTATAAAAGCTCTTCAGAGTATTATAAATCACTACTAAATAGATGAAAGGTATTTTAATCTTCTATTAAATTTTGTATTATTATGTTGTGGGACAAAGTCATTCGTTTGCTTTAGAGAAACATGACTATGACTTCCTCTTCTACCTCGACTGACCCTTCTGTACGACCACACAGCACAAATGTCCTATGCAGAGCCAGCAGCAAACCTGAAATGAGCTACTAACTCATGCTACACTATTTCAACAAATTAAATACGTTTCTTGAATTCCGAATGCTGGATGAGATTTCAAGAGACCAAAACAGAGTATAACATGGTGCCAGGAGGATAGTTTATAAATCTTACCGATATAAGCTTCAGAATCCCCAATGTACATTTCAATGCAATGACCAAGCATCGTAACAGAAAATGTGTCATCTCGCCTAAGACCAAGAGCCTGCCAAAAAAGATCAAGCATGGTTATTAAAATGCTCTTTCTTCCCTTTTGTTAGACATAGTCTCACAACGCATCCTGTGGAGTCCCTGATAGGTTAGCCCAGACAGCAGCGAGCAGCCAGCTCCAAGTGTGGGCGTGAGCTGACGACTGCTCCAGGTGAGGGTCAGGGATGGGTCTTACACTGTCCCACTCTCGTCCTAAAGGCTGCCCCAGCACGTTAAAAAACTGTCTTTAGAGTTCTGTGAACCTTGTGCATTAACACAATTAAAGATCAGTTATTTACATTAATATTCACATTTAAATATCGCAAAGATTTTAAGACCAGAAAACATTCTGAAGTTAGGCTGAGCAGCTCAGGGTTCCCGTAACCACAGAACTAACTTTAGGACTTCATATAGCCTGAAAGTAGCTATTGATCCTTAAAGACCAGTTATGATCACATTACACCAATGAATCTCTTTCAAATATTGCATTACCTCACATATTACCTGTCTCTCCAATTATCATTAGTTGACCCTAAGGCTCAGATGTTCTCAAATTCTAACGTTTCCGGTGTTTCTGTCCTACAGCTGGTCGTATCCTCATGCTGCCGTGAGCAGGCACAGCTGTAATAAATGCCCTGCCTCTGAAGCTGTGCCTAGTGGTCAGGGGAGGGGAAAGAGACCACCGAAAGGCTACGTAAAGGTAATCTATGAATTGTGGTGGGTGTCTAAGCCTTTTATTCACAAATCAGCAATCTGAAGGTTTTATAAGATATGTAAAACGGGTATCTGCAGCTTGTAAAAATCCCAACTCAGGAAAAGTCATGCAAGCTACCACCAAGATACTATAAAAGGAAGAAAGTGACACCGCCTGTTGGTGCTGGAAACTGAAACCATTTATTTGTTTATATTTTACTTCTTAATATACAGACTAGAGTGCCAATAAAAAAATTGAAATCAGGGAGGGGGATAACATTTGAAATGTAAATAAAATATCCAATAAAAAATATTTTTTGTGGTAAAAAACTGAACTCTAGGTATAGATGAGTACATGACAGGAGATGATGATGATAAAGTGTAGCTGCCCTTTTTTTCCTTTAGTGGCCTTATACTTATATATTAAAGCACAACTTAGCGCTTTCTGTCTCGATGTTTTTTCTTTTATGGACCTTCAAAGGCTTTCTACCTCCAAGCTTTCATGAAATAAGGTCCATGAACTAAGAAAAGACTCTTTTGTTGTGATAAATACGTGGATTGCTTTTGTTCACCTACAGGAGGAACATGGGGTTAATAGTCCAAGTTCTCAGGAGGAGGACAGGGAGTCCTCTCTCTCTTCCTGCCTGGACAAATCCAGATGGGACTGAGGGACAAACACCTCAACGCATATGCAGGGCAGCTCATGTTTATTTCTACTTTGATGAGTACTACACAATATGCATAATTTCTTTGCAGAGAAAAGAATAAACACGGGATTATTAAAGAAGTTTAAATGTGTAAATCAGTAAAATGTGGCCTCGAAAGGATCTTTTCAAACCGAGGAGCACATCCTTAACCAAACTTAGAGTAAAATATAAGCAAAGACGTACTGTGTGGAAATAGTCCACAGCGTTTTCAAAGTTGCCCATCAGACTGTGGATGTAGCCTATAGCAGAGTAGGTGGAGGCATTCTGAGGGATCAGCACCAGTGCCTGCCTGTGGTAATCCAGAGCCTCCCCATACTTCCTGTTGGAGGGAGACGGGGAGGAAGAGAAGGGGAAAAGACAACATTACTGGATGGAATAAAAGTGCTTTTTAAAGACATTCTACTTGCTGGGCAGTGGTGGCACACGCCTTTGATCCCAGCACTTGGGAGGCAAAGGCAGATGGATTTCTGAGGTCAAAGCCAGCTTGGTCTATAAAAGTGAGTTCCAGGACAGCCAAGGGTTACACAGAGAAACCCTGTCTCAAAAAAAAAGAAAAAAGAAAAAGAAAACAAACAAACAAAAAAACCAAAAAAACATTCTACATGTCTTTGTGAATCTAGTCTTTGCTGAGAGACTGAGAGACATAGTCAAGACTTTTAACTCCTCATACTTACTTTTATGGATTTCACCATCTTAAATATATTTTCCTGTGGAATATGGTGTTATGTTACAGGCCTTTAGTCATAGGCCTTGAGAGGCAAGAAACAGGCAGATCTCTTGAGTTTGAAATCAGCCTGGGCTACACAGCAAGTTCCAGGCCAGCCAGGGCTATTTAGTGAGTTGTTGCAAAAAGTAAAACAGAACATGTATTTATTTCCTGGCAAGTCCCTGAGCTGGATGAGGAAGTGCAGCATAAAGCTGGGCCAGAAAGTCCTGGACTTCCATACCAAGCTCGTAACTCACCATTTTCCCTGTGACAGATAACACCAAAGGCAACTAGAGTCTTGCCTTAACATCTACCTATAAATTACTTGGAATATTATTTCCCAAAGTTTCTGAAATATTTGTTCTGTAGAAATCTGTGAAAAGGTTTCATACTCAGTTAAGGTCTGGGAAGGTTAAAACTTTAACAGATAGTCAAGACTCAAATTCTCTAGCACAATTCTCCTGTCCACCACCCTCCCCCAGTTATTTCAGTTATTTTTTCAGTAGTTTCAGTTCTTTTTAAGCTGTTAAAACTATCTTGCATTACATACAGATAATTATGTAGAAACTCTAAAAACTTTCTCTCGTTTGTTTGTTGAAACCGCCTTTCCCTCTGTCATGCAGAGGGAAACTTGCAGCAATCACCCTGCCTCAGCACCTCGAGTCCCAGGGATTAGCCGTGTGGACGTGTGCTGCCACACCTAACACACTTGCTGACTTCTCAATCAGCCTGTTCCCGAGACTGACTTTTGACAAAGCAACACCCCCCCCCCCAATTTTTGAAACAGGGTCTCATGTGGCCCCCCAACTCCCAATGTAGTCATGTGACCTTGAACCTGCTCTGCCCGCCTCCACCTACTGAATGCTGGGATCACAAACACATGCGCCACCATGCCTGGTTTTACACAGTGCAGGAAGCAAACCCAGGGCTTTTACCACTGAAGTACATTTTCAGCAAAGAGCACATTTGTAACTGTCGCATGTTTACAATATTATAAAACTTCTGGGGAAACAAAGCCAGAATATGGATATGGTTTTAATTAGACCTTATTATTTAAGTGCTTCAAAATTAATTTTCAATATTAAAGTTTCTTAATACAAGGCAGGGACAAAAGCCATAGCTGTTATACTTTTCAGTGTTTCTAAAATAAAAGTATACCAACTGACATAGGAAATCCGGGGATGTTGGTGCTTGTTGCAGTCAAGTGTGGGGGCTGGAGGATATGAAATAAACATAGAAAGGCTATTCAAAATAAACACACTTTTAGTGACAGAGACCACAACTGAAACTGCTCTACTTCACTTACTTAAGTTTTCTGCAGACATGCCCCAGGTTGTTCAACAAAGGTTCCCATTTGTCAACTGTTACCTAGAACACAGCAACATCAAGTCCAGGTGACTCTTGAGCCTGAGGTATTTACAGCGACTCCTCTCACATCCTACAAATTGCAAACTTGGGTGTCTCCTGGTATTCCCACCCCACCCCACCCCACTCCACCCCACCCCACACAGCAGAGACAGGATTTATTGGTTCATCCAATTTTCTCCTCTACTAGATGAGACTTCCTAAGTACTGGACTGTAATTAGCACAGTTTCATCCCAGAGTCCAGCTAGGCCAAAGAAATTTAAATTGTGTACTAGGATGTTTAGAGTTGATTTGAGAGCCTGGATCTTTATGGTCATCTGCCTTCTAAATCTAGAAAGTATTACAAGCACTGTCAATTCAGTCTACTAACTCAGTCCACTAACTCAGTCCACTAATTCAGTCTACTAATTCAGTCCACTAACTCAGTCTACTAACTCAGTCTACTAACTCAATGCATCCTTCCCTAGTCATTTCAATTCACTAACCTCATTGCAAATGTCCAAACCAGCCACTCAATGGGGACAGGTTTCCTGGCCTTTCTAAGACTCTGGAGTTTGTTCAGTTTACCTGACAGGCACACTTCCAATGTCATACACCTTGGCTTCCCAATATTAGGAACCTGGCCTGAGCCCCTACCCTGTGAGCACAGCTATGCTGTCTTCTTTCTGAAACTTCTCATGTTCTTTCTCCCTGGATAATCTGCCAGCTCTCTAACACCACTTCAAGGTTTGTGATATCCCACTTCCTGTTACTGGTCCATTTCTTGATATCCTCTGAAATGTCAAATCCAAAACCTTGAATCCACTCCCACTTTTGCACACACTTCTCCCTCTGAAATACTGTGCCCCTTATTTCTGTCTAGCTAATGTCTGCATACTAAGGATGGAGTGTGTGGTATGCCCCAAACCATTCCTCACTGTCACATGTGGGTGAGTGACTCTTGAATGGAGTGTCTTCATATCCTCAGTCAGACTGGACCATTGCTCAGATTACATACTTGTATTTTCCAATGGCTCTGAAAGCAGCAAACAGCAAAGTTTTTACTGTAGCTGATGCCTAGTTCTGTGCTCATGGCTGGCACTTAGAAAACACATGTTAAGCAAATAAAAAAAGGAACTTGGGTCATCTTTTCCAAGGCACTGAGGACTGGATTTAGGAGCCCAGCCCATTCAAACAAAAACCCTTCAGAGCCAGGCAGTGGTGGCACACGCCTTTAATCCCAGCACTTGGGAGGCAGAGGCAGGAGGATTTCTGAGTTTGAGGCCTGCCTGGTCTACAGAGTGAGTTCCAGGACAGGCAGGGCTAAGAAACAAAGAAACCATGTCTCGAAAAAACCAAAAAACCAAAAACAACAACAACAACAACAACAACAAAAAAAAAAAAACCAAACCCAAAACCCTTCAGAGATTCTTGGGCATGAGTGTTTCTCATTAGCTAGCTTGATTTCTGCTGCAGTTTCTTACTAAAGTAAAACAGTATTTTCCTTGCATAAATTTTAGTTGGCATTCTGATATGTCAATAGTAGTATGCGCTCATATTTAAATTTTTGAAAAGATTGCAAAAGATTCTAGGAATGGCTCAGGTTTCTCAGACTTAATGCATGAGACTACTCAGAATGTTGCTAAAACTGCAGATCCTAGGGTTGTGTTGTGTTTCTAACCGGCACCAGGTGCTGCTGTTGAGCCAGCGAACAGTAAAATATTTAATTGTTTCAAAGATGGAATGTGGTGGCTGGCAATCCAACCTTGACAAAAACACTAGTATTATTCAAAACTACTCAAGACTCAGCTGAGCTGACAAAAACCCATGTTTTACAGACATACATGTGGGATACCCAGCAGTGTGCGTAAGGTCAAATGACAAACAAAGACTAAAGCAAGCAGAGCCCAGCCTATGCGACAGGCAGACTGTCCGGGTGGACTGGGGAACAGCGTCCGTCAGAGAGACAGAACCAATCACAAAGGAGGGGAGGCCACGAGCATGGAGGCACAAAGGAAAACCAGCGTGGGAAACGCCAAACAAAGTAACAAGACCAAACAGGAACCAGCTCCAGAACGAGAAACCCAGAGCAGCTGCGTGCCATCTCTTAGCTACACACACTTATAGTTAAAATGACTATTTATGAATAATGCCAGTGCATGTGCAGCCTTGCTGTTAGAAAGTTAATTCATTAGCACTAATTAATGAAAACAGAAAAGGTCTGAACTTGAATGTCACCTAGTTCTACAGAAGTTGGTCTGCTACCAAATTGCTTTTTAAAAACTGAGCCAAAGATGAAACTCTTTGAAACTCTAGAGAAGCAATGTCAAGTAAGAGACTAATACTTCAACTGGTCATCGGAAGCCATTTCAAAAAACCACCGTGTGTGTTTTGACTGCTGCCCCGTGTCACACCCAGTAGCTGCTCTGTAATCGGAACTGAACTCATGTTCTCTGTGGTATATGAGTCTACAGATAATCGTAACTCTACTTATCTGTGATGTCAAACATTAGCTGATCCCCTCAGGAGAAAGACTGCCTGCATTTTCCATATCCACCATTAAATATGCTCAGTGGTGTCTGTGTGTATGTGCAAATATTACACACAATACCTCATTCCCAATTGCTTTAATTTTTTCCAAAGCATCGAGAAACCATTTTTCTGCTGTTTTCCATCTAAAATAGAGGAGGGGTTAGCGGTTATTCACAATTTGCAAAGATAAGACACTGAGAAAAATCTGAGTATCTCTAGGAGTACTAAAATAACATAGAAACTGCTAAAAATAATTCAGATTATACTATGAATAAAAACAAAGCATAATGACACATATACATGAAAATGCCTTAGGAACTCATTACTTTGTATGATAACTCAAAAAACAAAAACAAACAAAAATAAAACCACAAAAAACTAAAAAAGAAAGAAAATAATTTGAGCCAGACAAATAGCTAAACTTATGATATTAATATTGCACAAGTTCAGGATTTAGGAGAGTCGACTCTAATGACTCCTGTAAATGTCTGGCCACAATAATTCATCAACTGAACCATGAGCACCCCTCTTTAACCTACACGGTCAGTTCACTGACACCAACAGCACACTCTCCGCTAATGCTCAGCTCCTGCACACACTCCCTGGAGACACATGACAGCTACTCATGGTGCACCAAGAGACAGCAGTCAGTCTGGAAATTATTTTAGATGGTAAAATTCCCCATAAACAGTACATACACTGAGAAACCACAGCGCTAAAAAGACTCTTAGAAGGCTGGGCACACTTTGGTAGAGATTAGACAGGAATGGTTCCGTGGACTTCAGTGGACGCAGGCTTTTTTCATATCTACATGTGTGAAGATTAAAAATCACTGGAGTATTGGTTTTAGAGAACAAGTGGTTTTTGTAGGCCAGTTCACAGGGAGTGACTGCAAATTTTGAGGATGGGCTATATTAAGCGATTACCTGCATCCAAAGTTCTATGGGTTTAGAGAACTGGCTCAGCGATTCCCAGGACCCACAGGTGGCTTAACCAGCCTGCATCTCCTGACCTCTGTGCCCATACACACATGCAGACAAAACACTCACACACATAAAATAACAATTCTGAAACTTTTAAGAAAAATTTTAAGAGCTAGAAACCCTCTTTATAATATTTACGTAAGCTAACTGAAAAAAAAATTTAAAGACTTATATGTCTAAGTGTTTTGCCTAAATATATATCTGTGTGTGCCAACAGAGGTCAGAAGGGGGGGGGGGCCTGCAACTTGAGTTATAGTTGCTGTGAGCCACCATGAGGATGCTAGGACCAGAATCCTGGTCCTCTGCAAAGGCAGCTAGTGTTCCCCTCTATGATCCCAAGAACCTAAGTCTCAGAAAAAAATCTCTCCAGCCCAAGAACCTAAGTCTCAGAACACAAAAACCTGTGCTTACATTTAGGTAGCATCTAATGCAGGGTACAGTCTTCTCTTCCAAACTGCTTATCCCCTAGATACTCAAGGCTATAGAAAAGTCTTACTCTCAAGATGACATACTAAATAATTTGCTTTTTTTGTTTTGTCAATAATTAAACACGGGACTTTTTTCTTTCAAAATGTGAAGCTGTGTGAATCTAACATGTAACTGACAAGACACTGTCCAGGCCCATGGTAGGTCCCGGAGTTTCTGGCAGGCAGTCTGTGTTAAAGGAGAAGCACAACATGGTTTAGTGTTTTAGGGGATTCTGCCAAGAGAATTTCTACTTTTGAATTCATTCCTGCCTCATAAAATAGTACATCTAAAAATAAAAATGAATAAACTCATTTTTATAAAACAAAAATCCAATGAAGAGTAGCTCTGGTCAGTGGAGTTTTAAGGCCAAGGCCCCACTTCAAAGAGCCCACAGCAGACGGACAGAAGGCCTCTGGTACTTACTCTCCATTCTGAAAGGCAACCACTCCAACCTCATGGATGACAAACGGGTCTTCTGGGGCGATGCTCAGAGCTTGGCCAAAGAACCGCTCAGCCAGTTTCGAGTTATTGGTCAGACCGTATTCTAACCCAATATATAGCATTGGCAAGTGACACCTGAAAAGATGGGAAAGTCACATTTCAACGCTTGAAACTTTGTAATGCAACAGAAATTTGTCAGCTTTAGATTCTATCATTTACTTTTTTCTAACTCTAAATACAGTCCAAACAGAACAAAAAGCAGTCAACAGAAACTGCCTTAGCAGCAGAGGAGACAATGGACTTCAAAGACAATATTGTAAATGAGCTAGGTTAATTCTCAAAGAAGTAAAGAGAATCAAGTTTACAAAGTTAGTAAAAAGTCTAAGAACAATGCCCCATCAGAGGACAGCAATTAAAAAAAGAAGAAAATTAAATTATATACATGTATGTGACTAGTGTATTATGTGTGCAGGAGCCTGTGAAGGCCAAAAGTAGACATTGGATTCCCCAAAGCTGAAGTTACAGGCAGCTGTGAGCTGCTACTGGACACTGAACCTAGTTATCTGCAAGAGAAATTAAGTGCTCTTAACTGCTGAGCCATCCATCCAGGGCCCTAAAGTAGAAATTATAATAGAGAACCAAATAGTGACAAGCAGAACAAATGGAATAAAAGCAGGATAAAAGGGCTTCCAAACGAACAGCACAAGCAGCCACGGAGCAGCTGCAGCAGAGCGTCCATCACTAGTGATCTAAAGCAAGCCCTATACAGAGCTGTGAGGACATGGGCGGTAACTTAGCTACATGCGAACTCTATCTACATGGAAAATAAGTGACTCGGTCCATGTAAGTGACGATGTGACTGCAGTGCAGTGCTGACCAGAGGCAGGGAGCTGTCGCCGTGTTTGCAACTCTTCTACATGATTAAAAGACAACAGAGAAAAACTCAGTATAAACCATGGTAATGGCTTCACCTAAGGTTTAAGGTGATTCACAATCACACAAAGGCAGTAGGGACCGAGCGGAAGTGAGTACTTGAAACTACATTGCTTTAAGATGTTGCTTATCACAAGATGATCACTAAAGTCACTATAAACAACAAAACTCAAAAGAACTAAAATACAAACTGTAAACACATGAGACGTAGAAAATGAACTAATGGCTGAAATAAGTCTATCTATCTCACCATGGTCCATGGAAGTAAATACACCGGACAGTAAAAAATACAGAGTTTTAAAAACAACTTAACGGGATGTTGCTTATACATCTATTCAGAGACTGCAAGGACGGAGCTCCCTGACCACTGACTGAGAGTTCACACACTACAATAGGTGATCCTGAAAGGATGCAAAGCAACAGATGCGACACGGCTGTCACCAGAGACAAGGTGGGACATTCTAGTGATAAGTCACTCAGCGCATCGAGGAGATGCAATAATTACACATGTAAACATTAGCAGAGATTCAGAACACATACTGCAGAATTGTTAGAAAATCAGAGGGAGAAGAGTCAGCATCAGAACTGCATGTGCAGCAGTGACACACGCTCAAACACAGCTGCAATGACACGGGGTGTGTGTGTGTGTCACCATTTTATATGAACACTTCCGTTCTTCACCAGGAAGGAAGGTAAAAGGCTTCTGTGTTCAAGTCTCCCCTTGGTCTCATTTCCTTCTCTCGCACTGATTCCCTCCCCCTCTGTTGTCACAGTCATGATATAAATACAGACTGTTACCTAACAGACAACAAATCTGTGACAGTTTTGTCTGATTCAGGACGAACGGTAACAATATTCCTAAGAGAAACGCCGCCCACTTGGCAAGAGAAGCCCTGCTGGCGCTCAGTCAGGCGGCATGCCTACCCCTTCATGAGCTGTGCAGCCGTGAAGTACGCAGCCATGGCTTGGTCGTGCTCACTCTCTACGGCGAAGGAATGCCCATAGGCTATCCAGGCAGGCCCGTAGGTCTTCTCAAGTGTGGTAGCTTTGCTGGAACAAAAGCAATATTCACGTAATGTATGTATTCATCAACTTCTAGGTTTGTATATGGACAGGGCATCAAAAACATTAACATCAACTGAATAACTGCTAACAAAGTGCTAATTAACTGTTGTTAATGCTGCCAAAGGCAAGGCAGGACATTTGAGAAACTTTAGGCAAGCCCTATGCTTTCTAGATGAAGTAATATAGCTGAACTCATTAGCATTCTGTATGCAACTTACAAACTCTATGCAGCAGCCCACCCACTGTGACCCAAGGTTAATACTGGTGGCCTTTTTTCCCCCCCAAGACAGGGTTTCTCTGTGTAGCCCTGGCTGTCCTTGAACTCACTCTGTAGACCAGGCTGTCCTTGAACTCAGAAATTCGCCTGCTTCTGCCTCCCAAATGCTGGGATTAAAGGCATGCGCCACCAGTGCCCGGCTAACACTGGTGGCTTAAATGGCCACGTGACGTGGGCCTGTTCTGACCAGGCACCACACTGGGCTCCCTGGGTGCACATTGCCTAACAATCTGAACCCACAGCAGATCCTCACAGGAACCTACTTACACGATAAGTACACCAACTTACCCTAATCTCATTCAGAGTTTAATGTATTTTCTATTAGCAAAAGCTGAAAGCTGACAGTGTAAAGGAAAACAGCCTTTCAAACTACATTTTTGTTTCCTATGCTCAAGTAAGATAACGTAATCTAAGGTCTTGGAGTAAATAATGGCCAAGCCACTGCTTTATCTCTGCTTACAGCATCCTAATGAACAGTATACACACAGCAATGCAAGAGAGCCGGCCCTGCTTACGGAGCATTCAGTCATACTTTTTTTTTTTTTTTTTTTTTGGATTTGGTTTTTTTGAGACAGGGTTTCTCTGTATTGCCCTGGCTGTCCTGGAACTCACTCTGTAGACCAGCTGGCCTCAAACTCAGAAATTCGCCTGCCTCTGCCTCCCAGAGTGTTGGGATTACAGGCGTGTGCCACCACTACCTGGCTTCAGTCATACTTTTAAAGTACTTCCTGCATTAACACTTATGAGCAACAATTCTCGTCTTAGAGGGTCACTACACAGCAAAGAAGAAAACAAATTCATACCTGAGATATCTTCTGGCATGCTCATTTTTATGACCAACCATGAGATAGTAACATCCCACCGCAAACCAAGATACCTAAAAAGTCCAATATTTACTATAACCAGAGACACTTAACCTTGAATTGGAATCTAACAAGGTAGGCCAGACAGAGCGAGGGTTGGACATTCTCAACTCCTAAATTGTAGTCTAAATTAGGGATTCTCTGAGATCACACACACGCTACTGAGATCCTGAATAGGAACAGATATTGTGGTTTTTCCCAAGATGGCTCCCACTGAGGACAAGGTTTCTAAGGAGCACACCTGCCTGGGCTCTGGCCTGACCCGGGCTCATCTTGGCTTTCTAGCTAGGCTCTGAGTTTTAGGCTGGATTCCCCTACACTGGTTTCAGCTGAGCTAGACACAGTCTTTCTTTCTTGAGACTCAGCCCCTGCTCGCTGGCTTCTGCCGTAAGGACACAGCTGCTGATTCTATTTTCCACCCTAGCTCTCTGAGCATAAGTCAATGCTGCGCTTCTGCACAGTAGTAAAGGAGTATAGACTTTAATAACCAGACACAAGTTTTAATCAAAGTTTTTGCTTTAGTGTAGTGAAATGATTTCATAATTAAGCTGCTGGCTATTGTCTCTAGGACTAGAAATCTTGTCTCATGGCTGTAACATGAAACAGTATGTGCAGACTGGTGAGATAGCTCAAGGGCTAAGAGCACTGACTGCTCTTCCAGATGTCCTGAGTTAAATTCCCAGCATCCACATGATGGCTCACAACCATCCCTAAGGATCTAATGCCCTCTTCTGGCATACAGGTCATGTACTCATACATTAAATCACACACACACACACACACACACACACACACACACACACAATTGAACTTAAATATATAAGCTAATGTCTACGTACTAGCAAAATATTTTCTTAAAGTTCAGATAACAAAAAAGAAAAAGGAAATTGTATTACTTACAGGATTACTTGGATATAAATCCACCAATTTGTGAGAAAGATAGAAAAGTTCTGTTTTAGGAAAAAGGGAAAAATGTATTTGACATGAATAATCCAGATTTCAGATTTGCCCTTCTATCCACCCTCACACCGCAATCTCATCGCTTCTTGCCTCTAAGTACAAATGAGCCTGGCATATACCCCTCCTCAGTGCCAACAGCCGCCACTGAGCACTGGCTAGAATTGTCTAGGTGGGTAAGGGCACAGGGTGGCGGCAGAGCCCTTTAGGTAATCAGTTTGTAATCAGCTGTGAGGCAGACACCGTGTTCACCATGGGAGCGAGCGATACAGCAATGGGCATGTCTTAGCATGTCACGCTGACATATCTTATGGCCACATGTCCTATATATACATTCTGGTTCAGTATCCAGGTGGCCAAGTCTGCGGTTTGCTTCCAGGAGATGGGATGTTCAGACCCCAGGGCACGGAATGTAGGCTCGGAGCTTCTCTGCCTTTCCCCTCTTGACCAAACTCATCATTTGGTTTCAAAAGACTTAAGGACAAATATACTGCCCAACAAATTAAATTTCTCAAATGTTAAAACATGGAAATATCTACTCCCTTCCAATTTCTAAATATTGACTTAACTGTTTCCCTATAATAATTTCATACGTTAAAAAAAAATCAGGAAGGAAAACCAGTCAAAAATGATCCCAATGAAGCTAACCTACTCTGAACCTCAAGTCAGGTCTGTGAACAAGAGGGAGGAAGCAGGAAGATGGCAGACACTTTGCTCTGCCACACTGGTAGCACTCCTGCTGTGGCATCTGCTGTGGCATCCGCCATGTTGCAGCTAAGTAGCCAGGGTTTGCCATACAAACTTTCAATAGTTCAGAACCCTTTAAAAAACAACTAAGGCCTGGCCTGATGGCCTACGCCTGTACTCCTGGCACTTGGGAGGGAGAGGGAGAGGGGTTGGGAGCTCCAGGTCATCCTCAGCTGGTACGATCACAGGTCTGGGGTTGTAAGCGCTCACCATTTGCTTTATTCAGCTCGACGAGAGTTCCTATGTGCACAGGTAAGCAGTTGGCATGGAAAGGATCTTTTTCCATCACTCTGAAAGTCAAAGCAGCGCATTACCACCTGGAAGGCAGTGTGACAGACAGGAGTCCTCATTACCTCAACCTACCCCCCTCCCCCTCAGTCAGGGTGCATACTGGGCTCATGATGCTGAAACTGTAACACTTTACTTCAGCTAATTATAGGAAAGGGAAGCCAGGCCTCACAGTGCATACTTGCTACATTACTAGCTACTCAAGAGGCTGAGGCAGAAGAATCACAAGTTCAAAGCCAGCCTGGGCAACTAAATAAGACTCTGTCTCAAAATAAAGAGGGTTTGGTATGTAGCTCAGGGGCAGAACACTTGCTTACAATGGACAGGTCCTAGGGCCAATCTCCAGGATCACAAAAATAAAATAAGCATTAATGGAAAACTGGTTTGGTGGGGCTGGAGAGATGGCTCAGAGGTTAAGAGCACTGACTGCTCTTTCAGAGGTCCTGAGTTCAATTCCCAGCAACCACATGGTAGCTCATAACTATCTGTAATGGGATCCAATGCCCTATTCTGGTGTGTCTAAAGACAACTATACTGTACTTACATAAGTAAAATATTTAAATCTTTAAATGAATTTATTTATTTATATGAGTACACTGTAGCAGTCAGTGCTCTTAACCACTGAGCCATCTCTCCAGCCCCACCACTATTTAAATCTTTAAAAATTTGGTTTGAATGAAAAGAATAAAAACTAGTTTAGACTTTTCTTTTACCTTTTTACTTTAAAAACAGAATTTAACTAGTTAAAAGGATAGAAAGTATAAAGTTTTAAATATATAACTATTTATTTACTAAATTTTTTGTGATTTCAAAAGCTAAAAAAAAACAAAAAAAAACAAAAAAAAAAAAAACCAAAAAACCAAAAACCCAACTAAAAAACAAAACAAAATCCAGGTGTGAGGTGTGTTGCGGCACACCTTAATTCCAGCCCTCAGGAGGCAGAGACAGTTAGACCCCTGAGTTTACAGCCGCCTGGTCTACAGAGCAAGTAAAGCCAGGAATAGAGAGAGACCCTGTATCGAAAACCAAAAGACAAATGACTCCCCCGCCCCCTGCCCCCAACCCAATGCTCCACAAAAACCTACAAAGTGTAATTGGGCTGCAAAGTCTGAAGACACGCAACGGGCAGCTGGTATTAGAGGAGATGGTTTCGCTAGTGAATATGCAAAATAGGGCACCTGGGCTCACAGGACTGCCTTAGATTTAACAGTACTAAATGAGGAGTTTTACAAAACCATGGGCCAAACTGGTATTTTCAAACTATCACCTCTTGGGTTTGCACGTTGTCACACTTTGGAGAAGAGGGACCTTCAGGAGGTTGGAGCCTGAACTGTGGTGTGGCTTAGAAGCCCGCAGGCGCTTGGTGGCTGCAGACAGGTTTTACCTGGCCATTGTTCATTTCTGTGTAAGTCTCTCTGTTTCAGCATAATTAGCCCCGGGAACCTGTCGGTCCCACATCAGTGGACGGGAAGGCAGGCAGGGCTCTTCTTCCCCAGGGACTGTAGTGAGCCTACACAGATCAATAGCCTGGTGCCTGGAACCTGCTCTTTTATTACAGAAACGTGTGCAATATTCTACAAATGTAAAGGTAACTTCAATCGCCAACAATTAATATAAGCCTGTCAGAGAATGTGTCTGTGAATGAGACAGTACAGACTGAAGCTCACATTCTGACATGGAAACAGAGAACATACTTACGCAGAAGTAAGCTTGTAGCACATCTTAAAATCACAGTTGTAATAATGTCGCTCAGCTAAAGACACTACCACATCCAGATTCTCTTGCAAGCCGTTCACTGACTGGGGAATGACAGTTTCACTGGGCTTATTATACTGAAACAGAGAAATGTATACAGACGATGAGCAGCAGCAAGGCACAAGGAGAAAGCAGTGTCCGTTGTACCGGAGAAGAGAGGACATCACACAAGGCTCTCATGAGCCCCGAAAGCATAAATGTCAGCATCTACTAGTTCTCATCACTGTTTTCCTGTTCAATCTCATCACAAAGAAGACAGAACTTAGGAAGCATTTTCAGATATTGACACAGTCTATTGTGGCACATGCTACTGTTAATAAACAATTTTTGATTTTTTAAATTAGAGTTGGATACAGTGCAATTGCTGTGCAAACACAAAGTCCTATGTTCCAGGCCCCAGCGCCCATGTGCAAGCTGCGCATGGCCTGGCTGCAGGCCTGGGATCCCAGCGCCAAGGAGCTGACAGGTAGGTGCTGCAGGCTCACCGGCAGCTATTCTAACCCACATAGCAAAGCTCAGTGACAGGATCTGTGGGAAACTGCCTGGAAAATGTCCTGACAACAGCTCTCAGCTCTGGTCTACACACCCCCACTGCATGCACAGGCCAGTGTGCGCATGGACAGACACACACACACACACACACACACACAGAGTATACGTATATACAAAAGTAACTAATAAAGGGAAAAAGGCCAATGTTAAGGAAAGATATAAGATATTCACATAAGGGAAACGTTGGCTGAGGTTTTCCTCACCTTCTTTAATTTGTTCTCAAATACAAATCGTAGCAATTCTTGTTCTTCAGCACAGAGCTTGCTAAGAGGCAGTGAATCCAGAAGTTCTTTTTCTAAAGAACAGTAAGAAAAAATAACATTTTCAAATATTCATGGGAAAACAGCAATTGAAACTACTTTTACAGTTCTCTATGTAAATCAACTCAGGGAAAATGAAATCAAAGTGTAGTAGAGAATCCTGACAAAGTGGTTGCTCCCGGAGAGCCGGGCCAGGAGACCTCAGACAGTCCTCCTTCTTGGCAGACAGACCCAGGCCTTGCCGACGACTACACTGATGGTGCGGCCCACTCTCTGAAAGGCATCCCAAGCACAGAAGGGCTCTCTCCAAGATCTTCAGCCTCTACGAGATGCCAGCAGCCAGTGTCCTACTTGTCCCTGTCCCTGTCTTTAGAGCCCAATGGTTTAAGAGGCAGTATTTTGGCTATGTCTATGTATGAACCCCATTACCACACCAACCCTGTGTTCTTTGCTCTCCTGATTACTCATGTCACACAGCCGGTAGGTGGCTCTGGGTCTAATGGGTTAGAGTCAGACCTGCTGTCAGAGCCCAACCTCTATAACTCGTTGATTAAGCTGCTCTGAAATTGGGCCTTGGAAACAGGGATTTAAAGTGTGGCTAGGAGACAATCACTGAATCTTGGTTTATAACTCCCCCTTAAATCACTTCTCATAAAAGATTTCATGATATCACAGCCCTCAAAGACTCTATCAGCAAAAAATACGGCATCACACTGTTTGCGATGTGCTTCATACATGAAGACGTTAAGGAAGCTAGGTCTATTTCTGTGTACTCTGCTCTTAAGTATACAGATTTCAGAAAATAAGACAAGCCAAGCAACATTATCATTCTACACAACAACCATAATAAACACAGACACACGGAGACACACACACACACACACACACACACACACACGGACAAACACAGGAGTTCCCAAACCTTCCTGTGCTGTCAGCATATGGTGTGAGGTCAAAAGATCAAACGCTTCAAAGCAGTAGACATCCAGCTTCAGAGCCTCTTTGTAACTGTAGGTAGCCAGAGTGCGGTTATCTAACGCATCGTAGATTTTCCCTCGTAGAAGACAAATAGAGCTCTTTATCTGTTGGAAAAATACATTTTGTTATGTGCTAAGTAAAATTAATTTTTGTTTTTTTCTGTTGTTTATTCGAGACAGGGTTTCTCTGTGTAGCCCTGGCTGTCCTGGAACTCACTCTGTAGAGACCAGGTTGGCCTCGAACTCAGAAATCTGCCTGCCTCTACTTCCCAAAGTGCTGGGATTACAGGCGTGCACCACCACTGCCCGGTGTAAAATTAATTTTTGATTTACAGATATATACTATTAAACACTGAGAAGTCTTTACTGTGTCTACAATGTCATCTCAGCCGCCAAAGCACAGTGTAAATCAACAGATAAACAACGTCAAAATGAAAAAAGTCTCACCAAGCTACAACTGCAGCCCTTAGAAAACTGAGGAAGGAAGATTTGCAAATTCAAGGCCAACCTGGGCAACATAGTAAGTCTGCGGCTAGACTAAAGCTTCACTGGCCTGTCTTCCCTGGACATTGATCACTGGTGACTTTATGCCAATGGAGCTTTGTACTTCAGGAGGGTGGCTTCAAGGCCATGTCCCCTGCCGATGACGTAAGAGTGAAGTTAATGGTGATTCGCAGTGAGCAATTAAAAACATGGTGGCAAGAATCCATAAATCAAAATTTAAAATATAATGGATTTAGGCAGTTTTCTCTGGAGTGTGTTTAAAACATAACCTCATAAAACAAGTAATGCATTACAAGTATGCCATGCACTCCGAGCAGGTAAGTTAATACGTAAGAGGTCCAAAAATAATCCCGAGGTAGTAAATATATGCATTTCCTAGCGGAAAATTAGTGTACTTCTAAGTACATAATTAATAAAGACCGGGTAAGGGAAGAGAGATACCCAGATGCATAATATTACTGTACCTTTTAGAATAAACAGGCGACAACTAGGGTACAGCTCCTTCAGAACTATATTATAAAGGAAGGAGGTAAATTCGTAGGTAACAAGTAAGTAATCTGGACTCTCTCGGGATGGTAAAACTGGCATAGCCTCACCACACTAAAGGCCACTGGACCACACACTCTAAATGGATGAGCTGTATCTGTATGACGTGAGCTGGAGCTCAATAAGCCTCTAAAAATAACAAGCCAAGTTAATAACCTGAGCATGTGATTATGTTAAGTCTGTTTTAGTTTTGTAGAATTATAAATAATACAAACTCAAACATACCTAATGATATTAGGTGCTATCAAGAAAATAAAAAAATTCTTTCCTGTAAACAATTGAAGCTTATTAAGATTCCTCTTCATATGTCCAGACCACAGAGAGGAGAGAAAGATGTTCCCACCCACTGTGTGCAGCTCCAGGCATCTGTGAGGTCTCAGCTCAGCCTATTCAGAGGACATCCATATCGTTATAGCTTCAAATTAATGCTCTGAGAGGCTTTGGTTACTTGGAACAAGCAGGTAACCATAATTTTTTATACACATGTACGAGGGTTTATTTTTTGCCATGCAATGTGGGTATTTTCCACTGCTGTTACTGACACATGCTAACTGTCTCACTCACAGAGGACGGTGACATCTCCCAGTCACTAGAAGGGTCTTTCGGGCCACTGTCATCTTTCAGGTACTTCTCAAAGAGCCGCCTGTTAATTGGCTCCTCCATATCAAGGATGTCCAGAGCCTGCTGGTACTCTTTTGCAGCATACTGTGAAGAAAACACAAGTTCTATTCATCACCCATGTCTTCTAGACGGTTTTCTTAAAAAGATGTATTTATGTATTTATTTATTTATGTATGTATGTATTTATTTATTTAATGTATATGAGTACACTGTAGCTGTCTTGAGACACACCAGAAGGGCACATAAGGTCCCATTACAAAGGATTTCGAACCATCATGGGGTTGCTAGGGATGGAATCAGGATCTCTGATTAAGAGCAGTCAGTGCTCTTAACCACTGAGCCATCTCTGCAGCCCAGACTTCTAGATTTTTAAATGGTAATAAATACTATATACGTTATTTAAATGCCTCAAGTACAAATTAAGAATCAATATTTTATAGAAAATAATACTAAAAAGGCCCTTCTTTACGAAATGCCACGCTAAGTCGCCATGTTTAAGCTTCCGGAACAGGAGCTGCCACACATCTGTGAAGGGTGCTTGCTATTCACAGCCCCACTGCCACCACACAAAACAGAAACTAAGCAGACTTACGTGGCATCTAGCCGCAAGGTATCGGCAAGCTTCATACAGCTAGAAAAGAAATAAGTGAAATAGTCAAGCGCTCTACATGTGTAACATGTATGCCTATTGTATAAAATAACATACATCTACTTTAAAAGAAAACTTAAGCATGCAGAGTTTTAGAATTTCTCCTTTACAGCTTTAAAAGAGAGAGAGAAAGAAACAGACAGACAGAGACCTAGTCTTTTTAATCTATATTCCTCAGAAATATGTTAAAAGCACTGAGGATCCAAGAGAAGTTATGTGCCTGCAATCCCAACCACATAGGAGCCTGAGACAGGAGAATTGCCCTGAGTCCAAGAATTGGAAACCAGACTAAGAAAATAGTGACACCTGATCTCAAAACAAACAAACTGGGCTGTCAAGCCAGCTCCAGCGCTAAAGGTGCTTGCCACAGACTGAGGGGCAGAGTCTGGTCCCCAGAGACCCACATGACAGGACAGGACAAACTCCCACAGGTGGTTCAGGACACACACACTATATATAAACAAGTATAATATCAAGAAGCAAAATTTTAAAGCAAACAAAAGCAAAAACACTACAATGAGAACTTAGAGGTAAGACAGGTGGGCAAGGGAGGGAAATAAAAGACTGCGACTCTGGAGTGAGAGCCTTCCTCTTGGGCTGAAGAAACGGCTCAGCAGTTAAGAGCACCTGCTGCTCTTCCAAGAAGGGAAGGCTGTTCCCATCTCCCACATAGGGCAGCTCAGCAGTGCCTGGAACCCCAGTCCCAAGGAATCCAATGCTACTTTCTGGTTTCTGGAGGCACCCACACCCGTGTGGCACACACACAAACTCATAACTCTTAGCCAGTGTGGTGGGCTATAGCTTTGAACCCAGCAGGAGGGAGGGGTAGGTGGGTATATGGAGTTTGAGAGCCAGCATGATCTACCAATTGAGTTCCAGGACAGCCGGGGTTGCCACATAGAGAAACCTTGTCTCAACATCACCCCCTGTCCCCTTCAAAAAAACCCAAACCAACAGATAAAACATTTTTTTCACATAAAGATAAAAAAATTGGAGTTCTTTTAAATGTTAACAACAGCACAGCCCAGCATCAGACCCTAATGGCGTTTTAGACAGTGGGAAAACTGAAGTTCACAGTTTCAGTACTTACCTTGTCCAGCTTGCGTGAGCGCAGTGCGTGGGCTGCTCTGTGGTACTGTGCTGTGAGGTAAAGGCACTGAGCCAACCAATAAACATCCTGGGGTTCCTCTGAGGGGCAAAATTACACAAGTGGTCAGAGGCTCATGGCAAGCCTTCTAAGGATTAATTAGGGGAAATAAATTGCGTGTCACTCACCATGAGAGAGTGAAGCTACCTTGTCTGCCCAAAACAGAGCACTTTGATACTGTTGCTGCATACAAAAAGCAAACACAGGGTGACTGCCGATGCCCCCACAGTTCTGACAGATGTCTACTACCACAAACCCACACACCAAATCAACAACTCACTACAACACGTTCTTAGATGTAGCACGGGGCCCACCAATCATCTGTATTTTACAGCTCAGCTCGTGTGAGTTTTGGTTCATTACAGTAAGAACTTCATATATACAATTCAAGATAGCATTTTAACTCATACACTACCAAAAATGTTTCAGCTAGTATTTAAAACAGTAGATAAGTGATTGCCATGCAGTCATCTAGAACGTCTGGTACTGACAGTTATGGAATGACACTTTACACAAGCTCAAATCAATCCCAAAGTAGAATCTAGTGAGCACTAGATTCAAGTATTTCAAATTAAACCTGTAACACATTTAACAGTCACTAGTCATGGGCAAAATCGCCCGCTATAGCCAACTCTAACAAAACTTAATCTGCCAGTGGAGAGACACTCCTGAATTTGTCCTAATTAGTGCTGACCTGTGTCTCTTACTGCCTCAGCCTCAGTTTCCCCAGGACACATTGGGAACAGGGTTGCCGAATGGGAGAAAGCTGTATGAGTCAAGATCTGCTCAGAACACAAGCCCCGCGAGGGGAAGAGGCCCACAGCGTCCTCTCAGTGCCAAGGAAAATAATCACAAAACCGACTGCCTGTTAGCACGCAGCCTTCCAGAAAAGTGCAAACATTTGGCTCAATCACTTAGATTCTATTCCGTTTCCCATTTATCGGGAGAGCAAGCATTTTAGCAAAAACCCAAAGACATCCCAAAGACGTAGACCCCAGAGACACACCCTCCCTTAAACACTCCCTGCTGTCCACTCAAGGGAAGTGCGGAGGACACTGACTGCACAAGGCATTGTTCCCAGTCCTAACTGGAGACAGGCTGTATTCACAACTGAAGCCTCTCAAACATCCCGCCGCGCGGCCAGATTCCAAGGCACAATGCAACCTCCTACCGCAACCCCGCTCCCACTGTCCGCGCAGGACCTGGGCGATCAGGGGCGCGCTCCCCGCCAGGCCCCACCGCCCCGAAGCCCAGCGTCCGGCCACCCGCCGCGCACCTGGTCCAAGTACTGCCGGACGCGTTTGCGCAGCGGCTCCAGGTTCATGGCCGCGAGGCCAGGTCGGGCACCCGACACCGTCTCGAGCCCCCGCGCGCCCCCGGGTGTCGATGGACCTAGGCCCGCCGACCACCGCCCGGATCAGACCCCGCGCGCCACACGGCACTTCCGTTCTGATAGGACCTACCCCGGAAGTCCCCTGCAAAAGCCTCCCCCTCGTCTGTGTGCCCACTCTATGGTTCCGTGACAATCTTGGGCTCCAGCCTCCTGTTCCTTATCCCATTCGCCTTTGTCTGGGAGGCGGTTGAGGGATCTAGCGGGGTTCCATGTCTTCAGGGCGTGCAAGAGACGCTTCTACGGCTAGCTACCTTTCTCCCCATGGGTGTTTTTGAGACCGAATTTTTCTCTCTGAAGTCCTGGGTGACCCAGAGCTGTCCCTGGGTACCAGACTGGCCTCTTACTTTCAGACTCCTACACACACACACACACACACACACCTCCTTGAGTGCAGGGCATTTTGTGGTTTTAACATTCCATTCTGTGCACGTGTGTTTCCTGTTGAAAGTGTAGAGAATTGCACCACACAAATGTTCTGCTCTCACCACTATGAACAGTTGGCTGCATCCTTTTCTGTGACTGTGCACACAATATGTGACCGGGTGATATTTTAAGGATCTACACACACACACACACACACACACACACTTTTCTGTCTTCATTTTTAGGTAGTGATCCAACCGTACTCATGACTTGAGGTGGGTATGTGGCAAGGTATAGTTGACAATATTTATGATTTTGTTTCCATCCATCTTATGGACAGAATCATTTTTATAAAGAAAATTTGTGCTGTCACCACAGATGGTAAACATCAAAGACAGGAATTTAATCTTTGAATCAGATGCTATTCAGAGAGCTAGTTTTCTGAGAAAGTAGTGGATTAACATTCTAACACCCTGTTATTTTATCTCATCTCCAGCCAAGAAAGCCTTATAAAGAACAAACAAAAGACAGTTATTCCAAAGTTTACTCTCTGGCCAAGTGGTCAGCCTTACTCCTGAGATTATGCTGGTATGTGCGCCTCTGTATGTCTCCTGTGTGTCTTCTTCCTTGTTTACCTCTCTGTGCAGCTGGGTTTGCATCGTCCCAAGGCTGCCGGGACCTTCATTCTTCCGAGAGAGACACTTGGAACAAACAAACCATCGTAGTGTATACGTGCTGAGCTCTGTTTGGCAGATTCCTTTACCACAGTATGAAATACAAGTATATGCTTACAGAACATTGAGGTGCGCCATCTGCCTCTCCTGTCTTCGGTGTATTTTCTTGAACTGTCTGAGTTTCATATGAACTATCTCTCTGTAGAGTCTCCAACAATACCATGGAGTTCCTCTTTTCCTTTGTCTTCCTACAAGTATATCCGACGGTAATGGCTGGTTTTGTGTGACAACTCGACACAAGCTGGAGTTAATCACAGAGAAAGGAGCTTCAGGTGAGGAAATGCCTCCATGAGATCCAGCTGTAAGGCATTTTCTCAATTAGTGATCAAGGAGGGAGGGCCCCTTGTGGGTGGTGCCATCCCTGGGTTGGTGGTCCTAGGTTCTATAAGAGAGCAAGCTGAGCTGGGCAGTAATGGCGCATGCTTTTAATCCCAGCACTTGGGAGGCAGAGGCAGGCGGATTTCTGAGTTCAAGGCCAGCCTGGTCTACAGAGTGAGTTCCAGGACAGCCAGGACTACACAGAGAAACCCTGTCTCAAAATAAATAAATAAATAAATAAATAAATAAATAAATAAATAAAAGAAATCCTGACTGAGACACCTCCCTAGCATATTGTCTGCTTCCTTTCTGTACTTTGTATGTGTGCATAATTACAAATGTATTTCCTTTTCTACAAAAAAGGTGAAAGGTACAATGTTTCATTCTGAGACTTGCTTGGCTCACAACAACACTTTAAATGCTTTGCCTCATCCAAAGCCACATTGTTCTTTGTAATGATTTATAGTGTTTTCCGATCTGTGGCAGTGGGACCCATGTGACAGAGGAGAGCTACAAATGTGGCCCAACAGAATATTATAAACTTTCTTAAAACATTATGAAATTTACATGTGGTTTGTTGTGTTTGTAACTCAATTGTGCGGTTCTCCAGGGTGAACTCTGTGCCCAGTGTCAACAACACCTGAGTATTTCTTGTTACATCCATCACAGTAGGCTGAGCTATGACTTGAGTCAAAGGAAGCCTTTATCTCTTGCTAAGAGGCTGTGATGCTCACAGACTGGACCACTGGGTGCTCAGATATATGGCAAAGCAATACTCTTAAGTTTATTTGCAGAGGTGCTTCTGGAGGTGATTAATTTTGAACCAGCAGAGTAAAGCAGAGGTCCTCCCCAGTGTGGGTGGGTCTCTGTATCCAACCTGTTATGACTAAACGGGATAACTTCAGTCTCTGCCCATTCGGAGATGGGATGTCAGTGTCTCCTGCTGTGGACCCAGCCCGTGCTTGTTCTCAGGCTGGAACTTATATCACTAGCCCTTGTACTAACCACATTTCTTCCTTTTCTTTTTTCTTTCTCTTTTTTCTTTTTTGTTTGTTTGGGTTTTTTGTTTTTTGTTTTTTTTTGTTTGTTTTTGTTTTCTTTTTTCAAGATGGGGTTTCTCTGTGTAGCCCTGGCTGTCCTGGAACTCTGTAGACCAGGCTGGTCTCGAACTCAGAAATCAGCCTGCCTCTGCTTCCCAAGTGCTGGGATTAAAGGCGTATCTTATCACCACCCAGCTCAGCTTGCTTTCTTATAGAACCTAGGACTACCAGCCCAGGGATGGCACCACCCACAAGGGGCCCTCCCTCCTTGATCACTAATTGAGAAAATGCCTTACAGCTGGATCTCATGGAGGCATTTCCTCACCTGAAGCTCCTTTCTCTGTGATTAACTCCAGCTTGTGTCGAGTTGTCACACAAAACCAGCCAGTACCGTAGGATATACTTGTAGGAAGACAAAAGGAAAAGAGGAACTCCATGGTATTGTTGGAGACTTTACAGAGAGATAGTTCATATGAAACTCAGACAGTTCAAGAAAATACACCGAAGACAGGAGAGGCAGATGGCATGTGCCACCAATGCCTAAAAATTGTTTATTCTTTTGTTGTTGTTGTTTTAATCACGTTTCTTCTTACCTTGACTAGATACCTGATAAGAAGCAACGTAAGAACATAAGGGGGAAATGGTATATGTTAACTTATACTTAGAGGGGACATTGTCGTGGCAGGGAAGGCATGGTGGCTAGGGTGTGAGGGAACTAGTCCCCTTATGTCTGCAGCCAGGAAGCAGAGGGACAAATGAATGTCAGTGCTCAGTTCTAGAACTTTCCTCTTCCGTTCAGTCCGAGACTCCAGTTGACAGGACGGTTCTATTCACCTTCAGGATGAGTCTTCCCTCTTCAGTTAAGTCTTTCTGGGAATATTTTCACAGACAGATGAAGAGATCTGTTCCTGTGGTGATTGTAAGTTCAGATCAGTTGTCAATCAAGAATAACTACCATGGTTCTCCTGGGGCTCCCGCTGGCTGAATAGGAACCCCAGGACCTTGCAGCATTCACAGTTGTGTGAACCAATTTCTATCTTCTAATAACTCTCTCTTCTTACCTCTCTTCTACCCGGCCTCCTCCCTCTTCTTTCTCTGGAGAATCTAAATCCATACAGCGACTATTTTCTCCAGGAAGAAGAAAATGAGCTCCCCAAGCTGGCCATGTAACCTCACCTTTCCTTTCGGTGGTGGTGGTGGTGGTGAGAGCCGGGGATAGAAACTGCTCAGGGTGTTTTAGGGCAGGGACTTCAAAAAACCATCACTTCCCTTCTGGTTTATGACCAGAAGGCAAAAGTGTTCTTGCCAGAGGCCAGAATGCCAAAAATGTTTGGGCACTACCCTAGTTTCCTTTTCTGATGCTGTGATAAACACCACAACCAAAAAACAATCTGATGAGATGTCTCTGTTAGGGTTTTCATTGCAGTGAAAAAACATCTCAACCAAAAGCAATTTGGTGAGAAAAGGGCTTTGTTCATTTTATACGTCCTGATCACAGTCCATCATGAAGGGGAGTCAGGGCAAGAAGCACGGCCGTGGAAGGGTGCCGCTTGCTGACCCCCCCCCCATCCTGTTTTCTTACAGCATCTGGGACCACCTGTCTAGTGCTAGCACAGCTCTCGGTGAGATGAGTCCTCTCATGTCAGTCATTAATCAAGAAAGTGCCCCTCCCCCAGCTTGCAAACAGATTAATCTGATCTAGGCAATTCCTTCTTCCTGAGTGACTACGAATTGTGTCAAGTTGTGAGCTGAAGCTTACTATGTCAGGGGCTCTATGTTGTTGTTAGTTGTTTTGTTGTTGTTGTTGTTGTTGTTGTTGTTTTTGTTTTTAATTTTTGGTTTTTTCGAGACAGGGTTTCTCTGTATAGCCCTGGCTGTCCTGGAACTCACTCTGTAGACCAGGCTGGCCTCGAACTCAGAAATTCGCCTGCCTCTGCCTCCCAGAGTGCTGGGATTACAGGCATGCGCCACCACTGCCCGGCTGTTTGCTTGTTTTTAAGATTTATAGATTTGTATTTTACATGTATGGATGCTTTTGCCTTCATACATGTTTGTGCACTATGTGTGTACAGTAGCCACAGAAACCAGAAGGATCCTCTGAAACTAATTATAAATGGTTGTTAACCTCCAAGTGCAGTGGTTTAACCAGTTCCTCGTGTTGTGGTGACCCGTGTCTGAGCCGCCACTTGTTTGATATAAGCAATAAGTTACCAAGATATCTAATAGTTTCTGTCCGCTGGAATTGTTTCCTTATTTTTTTATGTATGTGGGTGTTTCACTTTCTCACGTGCCTGAGCCAGCAAGTGCATGCAGTACCGATGGAGTCCAGTAGAGGGCATCAGATCCCTTGGAACCAGAGTTAAAGATGGTTGCCAGCCACCTGTGAGTGCTGAGGTTGCAGCCCTGTCCTCTGGGATAACAATTTAGTGCTCTCAGCTGTGGTGCCATCTCTCCAACCCCCCAACTCATGTTTTTAAAAAAAGATTTATTTATTTTTATTTGTACAAGTACACTGTAGCTGTCTTCAGATCCACACCAGAAGACAGCATCAGACCCCGTTACAGGTGGCTGTGAAGCCACCATGTGGTTGCTGGGAATTGAACTCTGGACCTCTGGAAGAGCAATCAGTGCTCTTAACTGCTGAGCCATCTCTCCAGTCACTCAATTCATTTTTTAAAGTCTTTAAAAAAAAAGTTTAAATAGTGAATTTAACTTGAAGTATAATCCCGTAGAAAGAGAATCATGTTGACATTTCCTAGGTATGCTTGAAGTTCATATTTCAGTGTTTTATTCTGTTCACCCAGGCCTTCCTTTTGTCATTTATTAAGAAAACACCTCCATAAGATGGGGGAGGGGGAGGAGAGAGAGAGAGAGAGAGAGAGAGAGAGAGAGAATAAAGGGCTGGAGAGATGGTTTAGCGGTTAAGAGCACTGATTGCTCTTCCAGAGGTCCTGAGTTCAAATCCCAGCAACCATGTGGTGGCTCACAACCATCCATAATGAGATCTGACACTGCCCTCTTCTGGTGTGTCTGAACACAGCTACAGTGTACTTAGATATAATAATAAATAAATCTTTTTAAAAAACTAGATCTAATGCTGCCAAGGATGCCTGACTCAGGAAGCGATGTGCCTGGTGATTGGATACAGTCTTTCCATTCTTTAAATGTCTTATTCTTTGACACTTCATAGATATCTATAATACACTTGAGGTGTTTTATAGCCCTGCACTATCCTCTCTCATTCCTTTCTGTCTCCTACTAAAGTCCTTCTTCCTAGCAAGTCTTTTTCCTACTTTCATCGTTTTATAAATGTAATTGTGATTTTATGTATATGAATGAATGAACGGCATGTATACAGTGCCCATGGAAGCCAGAAGGAGGCGTTTGGTTCCCTGGAACTGGAGATACAGGAGGGCTGAGCGATTCTCTGTGGGTCCTCTGGAAAAATAGACTGTGCTCCTAACCACTGAGTCATCTCTGCAGCCCCCATTTCATATACGTGTGTGCACATGTGCGTGTGCGTGTGCTGTGCATGTGTGTGTGTGTGGGTGTGTGCATGTGCCTGGGTCCTCTAGAAAAATAGACTGTGCTCCTAACCACTGAGTCATCTCTGCAGTCCCCATTTCATATACGTGTGTGCACATGTGCGTGTGCTGTGCATGTGTGTGTGTGCATGTGCCTGGGTCCTCTGGAAAAATAGACTGTGCTTCTAACCACTGAGTCATCTCTGCAGCCCCCATTTCATATACGTGTGTGCACATGTGTGTGTGCATGTGCTGTGTGTGTGTGTGTGTGTGTGTGTGTGTGCATGTGCCTGGGTCCTCTGGAAAAATAGACTGTGTTCCTAACCATTGAGCCACCTCTCCAGCCCCATTTCATCTGTGTGTTTGAGCGTGTGTACATATGTGTGCAAGAGTATTGGCTACTTTGTTGAATTAGAGTTACTTGCACGAACATACCCGGACGTTATTCACTGAAGCGACACCACTGAAGAGTATGAAACTCCCCTTCCCCAGTAGCCATGAACTGCCAATAGTCCTTCAGGGGCCATAGTGAGTCCTTGTGTGCAGCCAGAAATGTCCTTTCGCGCACACCTCTGGCTCTTGCGTCATTTTCCCCCTCCTGTGATGTACTGGAGGGATCTTTGCCGTCTGGGGAGCTAGCATTACACTTACTACCGACCTTCAAGTGTACATCAAGGGTTTGAACATAAAACATGAAATTAGCTTGCATGCACACACACGTGAGAGCATGTGTACAGGCACAAACATAAAAACATACATCCATACAAACCAACACAAACACACACATACAAACTCACACACAAACACATAAAACACACAAACACACACATACAAACACATACACAAACATACATACTCACATACAAACAAATATACACAAACACATACAAACACACAAACACAGACATACACATAAACACACACACACACACACATAAACACACAAACACATACACAGAAACACACACACAAACACACATACATACACACACATACAAGCACAGAAACACACACACAAACACACATACATATACACACACATACAAGCACATACACATAAACACACAAACACATACAAACACACACAAACACACACGCACACATATAAATACACACACATACACACACACTCATAACAGGATAACTGGACTTTTCTCCTCTGAAATGGCTGCTCCCAGCTTACACAGAGAACGCTTCCTCCTCACTTCCGAGGCCCCAGAACCCGCACAGGCCTTTGGTGGCTGACAGATGAAAGTGTGCAGGAGGTGTTTTTTTTAGTTACATCTGAGGCAGATAGGCTGGCGGCTCGTTGTTATATAATAATTTAACTGTGATCTTACCAGGAAACGGAAAACAGGTGATTTGGGACTCTCAGACACTCCTTGATTGCTCTGCAAGACTCGCTGGGTCCTCACCTTTTGGGTCATGTATTCTGGATCTGGGTTAAAGATCTCAATGGATTTATTTACATATTTGGTAAAATGACAGTCACAAAGGGTTTCCTTGTTTGTTTGTTTTGGTTTGTTTTTTTGGTTTTTTTTGTTTTATTGTTAAGATAATTAATACAACCATGGTAACTCAGAAAAGTATTAACAGCTAGAAAAGAAAGTCTAACTCAAACCCTGTAACTTCCAGTGTTACTCTGCATATTTTGTTTTTGGTTATCAGTCCAAGAAACACAATAAATAGCTGTGCTGTGTCATCTGGTGATGGCCCTGACCTCGAAGCTCCAGAGAGCCACATCACAGTTCCCAAGGTGGTCCCCTGGGGGCCGGCCACGAAGCCAGCTCGACCTCAGATGCTAGGCCACCAGCCCCAAGACCTGCACACCCCACAGCCATCCCCACCCCCATCCCAGGGAGACACGGGAAGGCCTCATCGGAGCATCCGGGCCCTGGTCTTCTTGCTGTGGTTGGTTCTGAATCCCTTTACCCCTTCTGCTTCAGGCTGCGCATCCAGATGAGGCTGTGGCCTTGCCGGGTGTCACTGTCAGCTCCTGTGGGACGGGAATAGTCACATTCCTTAGGCAAGAGCAGGAAAACAGGCCAGTTCTCCAGAATGCATGAGGGATGGGAGTGCCTCCCTTGAGAATATTTTATTTAGAATACACTACATAATCTTTTGTTGTTGTTGTGTGAGGTTATGTTTATTTGAGACAAGGTCTCGCATAGCCCAGGCTGGCCTTGAACCTCCTATGTAGTTGAGTTTAACTTTGAATCCCAGATCCTACTGCCTTCTATCTCCAGTGTTTGGCACTATGCCAGCTCCCATCTTTATTTTATAGTGCTTGGACTGAAGCACTGTAACTCTATATTATAAAGAGTACCCTTTAAAGGGAATACGTTAGTGGCATAGAGATATTAATACATGCACAGCTATAATTACAATATAATTTGAGAACATTATAACCACCAATGCTTCACAAAACATAATCCTTAACTATTTCCCCTCAGGTCTCCTATCCCAGTTTCCAGGAACCACTAGTCCTTTCTCCACTAGGGTGTCTGGGTATCTTCTACAGTGGCCTCCTGCATCTGACTCCCCGATGTCGCCAAGCTTCATCCGTGAGGTAGCAATGCCAGACCGCATGGTTTTATGGCAGAATAATGTTCCGTTGACAGATACGCCTCTTTTTTGTCTGCTCACTCATCAGTGTGCACACTAACGTTAAGATGCTGTCCAGACACTGGCGTGTGTGCCGCTTCGTGCGTGTCTGTGGGCCCGGTTCTCCACCCCCTTGGGCGTGCGCTTGCTGTCTAGCTCTTAGCGGAATCAGCAGTGTTTTCTAAGTAAGTGGATCACTGCAATGCCTCCCGCTTTCTCCACACACCTCACAAGCATCTGCAAACATCACCTGCTGTTCCAGTCGGCTTAGCGAGTGAGAAGGGTGAAGTGTGGAGTCTCTCACTGGTATTGACTCCCACTTCCCCAACAACACTGGATGTGTGTGTGTGTGTGTGTGCGTGCGTGCGTGTGTGTGTGTGTGTGCTCATTGGTCATTTGTGTATCTTCCTTGGGTGTACGTGGAGTCAAATGGTCAAATAATTTCTGCTATTTAGTTATTGTTGAGACTGCATCAGCAGACTGACTGTTGGTTTCAAGGTGTCACCTGAACTCCAGATTTTTGACTCCATATGATAGAAGTATGTGGTGATGAAGGACAAAAACTAAAACCCTTTTTTTTTTCAGGGTCAGGAGCTTTATAGGCTATCGGCAAATGCTGCTGTCTTAGCCCTTGCATAGGTGCAGGAGATAAGGTGCATCTGTCCTTACTGATGCTGGGGACCGTGGAGCTGTCTTGAAGAGCTTAGAGCAGCTTAGAGCATGTCTACTGCGCCACTGTTCAGGAGGTTTTGTTTTTTATTTTAGCTCTCTCATTGTGATCATTTCTGGTTTTGTTTGTTTTCTGGTGTCCGTGTGGGGATGGTAGAGGCTATGTACTTCGACCGACCTAAGCCCCAGGAAGCAGCAGGATGGCCAGCGGTGTAGCGGATGCTTTTGTAGATACCCTCCTGACAGTGTAGTGCTTTCTTTTAGTGGAGGCAGGAAGGAGGCAGCAATGTGGGAGCAGCTGCTGAAGTGTCTAGGAGAGTGTGGTCTTCTCTGACGTGCCTGTGAGTTGCTCAGGGCCAGCGAAAGTTCTCCATCAAGCTGGCCAGCCCGCAGGGTGTGTTCCAGGCTTCTAGTCCTATATATAAAATGGCGTCCCGTCCTTTCTCACACCTGCCATTTTCTGATAACATAATTGTGTGTGTGTGTGTGTGTGTGTAAATTTTTACTTCTACAAAAGGCTGGAGCACCTATAAGACATGGTGGCACACAATTTTTAAAATCCCAGGACTTGAGAAACTGAGGCAGGCAGATCTCTGGGAGTTCAAAGCTAGCCTCATCTACAGGGTAAGACGCTGTCTCAAAGCAAAAAAACAAAAAACAAACAAACAAAAAACAACAGAAGGCCAAGTCACCTAAGAACAAGGCCTTCCACATCTGGTGCAGCCTGGCGCCCTGCGTCCCGCCCTCCCTCCCGTGATCACACAGAGCTAAACTTCTGGAAATACCTAAGATGGACTGAAAGGCTCTTGGCAGGAAGCTGTCTCCGGACCACAACACAGCTGTTTCCTGTCTTTCACAAAAAGGAAAAAACTTCAGAGCCACTGACAAATCCCCAGCAGGCCCAGAGGTGAACACTGGAGGAGGTGGGGCTGCCCTGAATAAGCTCCGCCCCTCACCCCCCCCCCCCCCACCGCAGGAGCCACTGCAGGGCGCATTTGTCCAGAGCCAAGCTGGCAAAGTCCCACGTGGAGTGTGGCCTGTGGGCGGTGGCTTCCAGGGACCATTTCCAAGCAGAACCGCCTTCCCTTATGTCTCTGTCTCAGCCTCTCTCTTACTCATCAGCTTCATGATTTCCTTTACATTAAAAAAAAAAAAAAAAAAAAAAAAAGCTGGGAGAGCGAGATATTCCAAGTAAGAAAAGAAACAGCTGAATGGAGCGGTCCCTCCAAGCATTTTCTAGACATTTTCACTGGAAAATGAAAAAATAGCCCCGCAAAATCAACCTTATGAATAGAATAGGAGAATACAAAACAAACAACTAGAAGAATCCGAAATGAGAGAAAACATGGTGCTCAGGAAAGTAAAGGTCACATTTGCCCTTAAAAGCCGCCTTGAATAAAGCCAACGCGAGATGTTAACAAGGCGTAAACACATTTAGCAGAGGGAGCAATGCTTTTTTGTTTTTTACGTTTTTAAAACTTCCAATATATTTGGGACAAAAATGAAAAATTGGCTTTGAATCCAGACAGGGTATGCTACCGGTAATCTTAGCAATTGGGATGCAGAGGTATAAGGATCTAGGTTCAAGACCAGCCTGACCTAAACAGTGAAATTCAGTCTTTAAAAAAAATCCTTCATTGCCCCCGGAAAAGGCTCCAAAAACATTTGCCTAATCCACCATGCAGCCAGCCTTCGGTGCTTGAGAAAAGTATTCACTTTCTGACTGATACATACCCCCAACCTAAAAAAAAAATCCTTTGGTAACTAATTTACACCATGTCAATGCCTTATTTTCAACAGTAGCAAATGCTAATGCTCTGTAATTAAAACCAAGGTTTGAAACAAAATGTTCAGGTTTTCAATGCAATTAAAAAGCAGACTAAGTTTCCCAGGGGCTTTGCTACTTAGTAATTGCTTCTTGTTATACATCTCTGCAAATGTACTACTTGTCCTAATGCCTCAGGGACTTAGAAGAAATGTCCAACCAAATAATAGGAGGGCATTTTGCTAAGAAATAATATGAGAGCTAAGTGCAGTGTTTATGGGGACAGTGGGGACTGAGAGGCTAGGTGTCACTGGGAGGGAGGGTGTCTCAGGGATGGGACCTTTGGGCTGGGTCTTGATCAGGGCAGGTTCCGTGCACTAGAATACTTAATTCCGTATCTGCATGTTCTTCTGAAAACAGCATGGTGCTGAGACATCTGTAAGGATGTCAGAACAACAGAACTGAATTGTTCTTCATTCTCAATTAGGAATTTGCCAGTAATTTTGGTTAGATGGAGAGGATCTAACTTAAAGTATTAAATTTTCTGACAAATTCTTGCCAGTTACAGAATTTTGGTTTTTGGTCCTGGATTCTGAGTGGAACACCTACTTCAGGTCATCACACAGTTTCATAATGAGGTTTGATGGCTACAATCTGATCAAGTCACTATTTTCACCAGACTCTCTCCCGAACCTATACTCAATCAGCAGAACTCATTTTTATCTCCATGTAAATTTGAAATAGAGAAAAGGGCGAATTCTTCAGGGAGAATTCCCCAGGCTTCACTATGGCTTCTGTGATTTAAGGTATTTACTCACTGAGTAATGTACCAAAGGCTTGGAGAGCCAAGAATCTGGGAGCGCATGCGCAGTAACTCTAACAGAATCAGGACCTTTAGATAGCTGCGCAGTAAATACCAGGGGCCTTGAAGCCACAGAGGCATCTCCTTCAGGCGGACCTAATTGAGGCCTGCCTGAGAGACCAAGGATTGTTGCCATAGACAATGCCAGACAATTGGGACCTGCTGTTTAGAAGAGCCGCTTTCCTGGGAGCAATGGGACATGAGCAGAGGGTACTAAAGGTGCTTGCTGCAGCGTTTCTCCCCTGCTCCCGGAGTCTGTGACATTGACTCTGTGCCACCTCACCTCCCACCCCCCAAAGGGCAGGTAGGGTCAGGTGGTGAGTTGTCCAGGACACAGACAACAGGACACGCTGCAGGTACCTTTTCTCCGGGCGTGTCTGCGCTTGCAGGGCTGTCTGGCCACGGCAGCCCCGTCCTCCCGCCGTCTCTGTGGTCTGTACCCGGGCTCTGAGCTTCTGAGTCTCTCTGGGATGACTTGATTTTGTTTCTGCACTTTCGTAAATGCCGGTTCTCTCCTCTTCCTGTTTAGACTCCAGAAAGGAATACACACATTCTCTCACAGACCAAGGTTATGGGGCAGAGACCTCACTCCACGTTCCCCAAGGGAGCCCATGTGTCCGCAGGCCTGGCAGGCTCTAGTCAATATCAGGGCTCTTGCTTGCTTCCAGTCGAGAAACACTCAACAAACATTCCTCCCCGTCCCTGGACCAGGATGCCTCTGTCCACCAAGAAGTGGGCACTGAGCTCATGAGGTAAAGATGCCATGCATCTAAGGGAGAGTTGAGGTGGCATCCAGGAGACAATGCTGAACGGAGCGGAGCCTCAGAAGGAGAGGAGGGTTGACAGAAGGGGAGGAAGGCCCAGCGCCCATGAGGAGAAGCATGGCAGCCAGAGGCCCAAGGAGCCCCATCAGTTTTGAAAGTGCTAAGTGCTTCAAACCAGCTACAGTCACACACATAGTTTAGAGAGATCCTTGTGGGAAGAACCAGCCTCAGTTCCAACAGGGCTTCCCGGGCGGGTCTTGTGTGGGTCAGCTTGGGGTGGAGGCAGTTCAAATACTGTAGCTCCCTCTCTTGATGCGCTAGATACCCTACACGTTCCTTCATGTGTATGTGTCCTGGTGACAATCTACAGAACCTTCAAATGGCGTTTGCCTTGTGTCTATTTAATTCCTGCCATGGATTTTGCTGGCAGCATTTTTAAGGAGTCCACCTTTTCCTCTAGGGATCTCTCTCTGGGTTTGTTTGCATTCTCTATTTTCTACTGAGTTGTTGGTCTCTGCAGACATGAGTATAAATTGTTGTTGTTTTAAAACATAGACAATCATTGTAACCTTATTAGTGGTGACCAAAACCAAACCAAAATGTTCACTGATTGGTGAAATGAATAGAGTTTGGCTTCTAGGAGGGGGTGTCACTCAGCAGCCCAAGGCTGACCCAACGCTGTCCTCAATCGTGCCAATCCAGACAGTCATGGTGGTGTAGACTTTCAAGCCTAGCACTCAGGAGGCAGAGGCAGGGAGATCTCTGTGAATTAAAGCCTAGCCTGGTCTACAGAGTGAGTTCCAGGAGAACCAGGGCTATGCAGAAACCCTGTCTTTGGAAAACAAACAAACAAAACAAACCAATGTCATTCTGCAGAACATGTGTGCAGTCCCAGAGCCAACCACATACAGTGTGACCTTCAGGGCTGGCTGTCAGGAGGATCCTGACCAGCACCAGAGGGAGCAAGGGTTGTGTGCACCATCACCACTAAGGAGATGGTTTCAGGGTGGGGCATATCAACCCCATTAAACTGTGTCCCTTAACTGTAAGATGTTGCTTATCAAGTGCCAAGTGTATATCAATGGAGATAGATTTAATAAATCTCCTGATTTAACTTTTTGTTGTCTAGAGTCTGTTGTTGGTTGTATAGTTTCTCTAAAAGTTTTGGCCTTTTCTTTTTCTTAATAAGATATCTGGCTGTATTAATATTATCTAAATCAACTAGTTTTCTGTGTTCTTAAAACAGACACGATTCTCCAAACAAGCAGCCTCGTTCACGGCATCTCAGTCTCTCCCCTGAATCAGATGGCTTGGGTGCCAAAGGCTTGCCTGTGGTTTAGCTTATCATGAATCTGGAAACTTCTCTCAAGGGTTAAAGAGTCCAGGATATCTGCAGAGAAGCCTGCACTTCAGTGACCCTGTCCAGTCACCACCAGGATTCTGCACTCAACGGGAAAGACCACAGATACCTCCTGGGGCATATGGCTACCAAGGACGGAGGACCGCTCTTTTGCAGAGGCAAGGTCAAAGGACTCGAGAGTGTTCACAGGGTGATTTCATGGAACATGGAGGCATGCCCTTCATCCCCTCGGGAAGCAGAATTCTAAGCTGGGGAATCACAGGTGTCAGAGAGCAGCGGCAGCAGAGAGGGGACCAGGTATCAGGTCTGAGCCCTTCGCTCTCCCGGAGACAGCACTGCAAGGCTGTTGAGTGTGCTGCCACTTGGACACACCCTGCACCCTCCACAGCGATGGCGACTGTGGCTAGGCTGCACAGCTTCACTACACCTCAGTGTCCCCTCTGTGAAATGGGAAGAAGCACAGCCTCCACCTTGCCTGGTCCTTGTAAGAATGGTGATGGAGAAGGCGCTGTGGATAGTGCCTGGCCCTCAGCAGGCCTGTGGGCGCACTTGCTGTCATTCTGGGTTCATTCTGTGCTCTACCATACCTCAGAGCCTCAAGGAGGGCTGGAGTCAGGGGCCATGTGGGCCCTTTGAATTCGGCTCTTATGATCAGATCAGAGAGAATACCTTGCCCCTGGGTTGCTATGTCCCTGTCCCCTGCCCTGGGTCACCATGCCCCCTGTCCCTGTCCCTTGAACGCAGGCCCAGCCAAAGCAAATGTCAAGAGCCCTTCTGTTACCTTCTCTGCGTGAAGTTATTTTGGCCATCGGTCTGTCCCCTGGTTTTCATGGCGGAGGCCACCCTCTGCAGAAGCAGGTAGTTGTTTCTGTCAATGACGGAGAGTCTCTCTTCTTCCATCTGTGGACACAGTGACCCCTCCATCACACAGGTTCCTCCAGACACACTTTTCAATGCCACACCCTGTAGGTCCCCAGCAGGAGTCAGCAGGTATGACACAATACTGGGCACCGAGACAAGAGCATGGGAGACCACTGTTCTTTGGGGTGAAACACACTGGGATGGGCTGTAATAGCATCAAGGAGATATACTGTCTCATATATTTGGGTTGCCTTTTAAAGTGACATGCAGTGGTCATGCTAGCAAGGAAACTCTCTCAAGAGACATTTTATGCTGCTCAGTAGAAGGGTGTATTTAATTCCAGAAAGAAGAAAAGATTATACTTATAGTCAACCCCGTGAGTGTGTGTGTGTGTGTGTTTTCATATGCCTCTATGCTTCAACCTGTGGAGGTCAGAGGTCAACACTGGCTGTCCATTTTCATGGTCTATTTTGTTTAAGAAAGTTTCTCTTTCTTTCTTTCTTTCTTTCTTTCTTTCTTTCTTTCTTTCTTTCTTTCTTTCTTTCTTTCTTTCCTTCTTTCCTTCCTTCCTTCCTTCCTTCCTTCCTTCCTTCCTTCCTTCCTTCCTTCCTTCCTTCCTTCCTTCCTTCCTTCTTTCTTTCTTTCTTTCTTTCTTTCTTTCTTTGGTTTTTCAAGACAGGGTTTCTCTGTGTAGCCCTGGCTGTCCAGAACACACTCTATAGATCAGGCTGGCCTCAAACTCAGGAATCCTCCTGCCTCTGCCTCCCAAGTTCTTGGATTAAAGGCTTGCACCACCACTGCCCAGCAAGAAAGAGTTTCTTGTTCACTGCTTTATACATCATACTGTGTGGCCCACAAGCCTCTGGGACTTCTCCTGTCTCTCCCTCCCCCCATCTTGCCTAAAGGGGCGGGACCACTAAGCCCTGCTTTCAGCTTTAAACTGACTGACTTGCTGGACTGCTGAGCTGCTCTTCATTCAGCAGGTTATGACGTCACCAGTTTCAGCTGACCTCACTGGCATCCCTGCAGGCATGACTGTTTACCATGGCCTGCACCTCAAGAAATACAAACCCAGAAGCAGTCGATGATGCTAACTCTCTGGAGCTGCATGGTACAAATTGTCCGAGAGCTTCTTTGTGTTTATGACATGATGGGACATATATCATAGAAGGTTCTGGTCCAAGCACTAGCCAGCTCCCTGCCATTAGAGCAGGGCAAGTTCAGTTGGCCCCTTGGTGATACCTTGTCTTTGACCAGGCCAAGGAACTTGTCCACTCACACTCCAGGCTCCCAGGTGACATCACCTTGTAGGCCAGGGGTGTGGCTAGAGGAGAGCTAAGCACCTACCTTCAACTTCTTGAACTTCAAGTGGAGATGGTTGTAAGCCTGTGGTGGGTGGGTATCCACTAGTGGTTGGGCATTCTGGACCTGCAGCACAGAGTGGGCAGTGAGATCCCAGGGGCAGTATGAGCAGGTTCTGTGACATCCCCATTAGGACCTTGTGCCAAAGATTCTGAATAGCCCCTGGCTGGAAGTTCTCACTGAGACTCATGATTTGATCAGCATTTCAGCAACCTTTGGTAGGGACTCGGAAGGGACCCAGTAGCCCTCAGAAGTGAGCCCATGTTCTGCTATGGGGTGGAGAACCAATGAGTTCAGGACGAGGTTTGCTTAAGTGGTAACAACCAGCCATTTCTGCCCAACACTGTGGCAAGCACTCACCCGCAGGCTATGCCCCATGTGTCCGTCCTGCAGGGCTGTCTGAGGCCCAGCAGTGGGTTCAGGAAATACCTTAGGCCAGGACTGACTAGAGAGCAGCCCCTGCAGAGCTGGGGAAAGCACATGGTTTAAATGGTGACCGATTGCCTTCGAGAGAGCTGAGCATATTTTGGTTTGCAGTAAAAGGAATCCCTTATGCTTTAGATCCCTAATGACAGAGCGCCGACCCTAGGCTCTGCCAGCTGACAACGGTGACGGAGGTGGGAACCCTGCCAGCCAAGGAACATACCCAGAGCATCTTTAAGACTCAGACTGAGGCTGGGGTAGGACTCAGGGTTAGAGCGCTTGGTCTGGCTCTATAATAACAAATAGAAAAAACCACCCAACCAAATAAAGTGACAACGTGCATCATGTAACCTGGGAGACAAACCTGTGGCTGCAATGTAGTGAAGGCTAAGGATGATTAAACAGAGTGGATTTATAGAGGGCGGGGCCTCTTTTTTCCCTCCCTCCCTCCCTCTGTCTTTTCCTCCCTCCCTTCCTATCCCTTTCTCCCTCTATCTCTCCCTCCCTCTTCCCCTCTCTCTCCCTCATCCTCTCCCTCCTTCCTCCCTCCCTATCCCTCTCTCCCTGCTCTCCCTCCTTCCTCCCCTCCCTTCACCCTCCCTCCTCCTTCTCTCCCTTACCCCCCTCTCTCTCATATACACTCAGGAACCTAAAGTACCTCAAGGCCTAAGTTGAAGAGCCACACTATCCTTTGTGGGTAAGGAAGGCAAGACTGGAGGCAGGAGATGCCAGGGAATTGTGGTCCTTCAGGGCCACAGGCATGGAATCAAAGGACTGACCAGGCCTAGCTCAAGGCTTTTGGAGATGGGGGTAAAGAAGGTAGAGATGAGGGGCGATTGGAGAGACAGGCACACACACCATGTTTTGACCGGTGGTGACCAAGGTTGGAGCATACTCTTCAGATTCTGTGTGGGCCGTGTTTATCTCGAAGGCTGAGTAGAGCTGACTTGTGTGTTTGTTTAAGACCCAGATGAAGATGCAATCTTTACTGTTACACAGCATACCACATGAGCTTGCTTTGTGTTGTTTAACCTGTGTTGACTGAGGTATCTGGACGCACTATGTGGTGCTTCCTTTCATTAAAGACATGGAACCCAGATTCCCGAATGCGAAACACAGCACTGAAGTTGGAGAGCTGGTGTGGGAGACAGAGCAGCATCTGTGTGGTCTGACAGGAAGGCATAGCAGGTCTTCAATGCAAACGTTTCTAGGTCTGAGCTCTGGGAAACTGGTGTATCTGTGACCATGGTCAGTGTCATCACTGCTAGTGGCATACAGGTGTCCTCGGTGTGTCTCCTTCTCCATAATGAGATAGGCATTATGTCTGCTTCATTCGTGGCTACGGGGTCTGCATCAACTTACAAAGAAACGATAGAAGAACCCAAACTGAGGAGTCTGTGAAATGAGTATAGTGTGTCCTTAAAGAGTTTGTGACCTGGCAGACATGAAATTAGGAAATTAAACTACTCCAAGAAGTATGAAGGCTAAAGGCCGTAGTTTTGTACTGGGGGAACAGCTACATTCTTGGGACAATTTAGAAAATGGACCATGAAGTGCCAACATCACGTACTTGAAAAGTCTACTGTTGTTATGAAAGAGAATGGGTTTTGCTTTTGGGAACTACACTACTAAGGGGTAAAATGTGTACTGTCCTCTCTTGCTGCTTGTGTGTGTGTGTGTGTGTGTGTGTGTGAAGGAGAGGAAAGGAGTAAAAAACTAGAGAGTATATTAGTTACCCAACACGTTTCTAGAACAAACACATGAGAAGAGCTAACTTAAGGAAGAAGGGTCGCTTTTGACTCTCAGTGGACGTCACAGTGCTCAGATGGTGAAGACGGTGACAACAGCTTGCAGCAGCTGGGCACGCTGCAGCCACACGCCAAGCCCAGAACTCCTGCCCATGGACTGGGAATGGCGTTGCCCACATGTAGGGTCTGCCTTCCCACCTCAACTGACCAAATCTAGAAGCTCTCACAGATGTGCACAAACATTTATTCCCATAGTGATTCTACAGCCCATCACGTTGGTACCCAAGATTAACCATCACACAGACACAGGGATGTGGACACGAACAGAGGTACATGATGCTTTGTATTATTTCTAAGATGGTATGATGGTTCCTATGTGCTCAGCCCAAGGAGCTGCAGTATTGGAAGGTGTTGCAAGATATTTCCTATCCAATCACATTGAGGCAGTGAGAGGCCAGTGACTGGAGGGGAGAGAGGAGGAGGAGCTGGGGGGGGGGGAGAGAAAGGATGCATGAGCATGTGGGGGTGAGTGGGGTGGGGGTGGGTGGGGTAGGGGTGAGGGGGTGGGAAGAAGTGCTTGGCAGGGGAGAAGAGCCAAGGAGCGATGGAGTCAGACATCTATTTATCCAAAAGTTAGACTATTGGGATAGAACTTTTACTATAATCGATTGGCTTTGTTATTACAGTATTGGCATCTTCAACTTGTGTTTTAAATATATTCAAATCTAATTGGCAAATTCATTAAGTGTGGAGAGTCTGTTCTACCAGGTAATTTGGGGCACCACTACTGGAGAACCACAGGAACTGGTGGCCCGGTGGGTAGTGGGGCAAGTGAAACGTGGGTCCGCTGATGGCAGAGGGAGAAGGCAGCTGAGATGCTGAGAAAGCTAGCTGGAAGAGATTGCCTCAGGGGCGACAGTGAGAGCCACGCTGGATGAGACCCTGTGGAGACCTGGTGAGTGTCAGGGGAGGCAAGAGAGTGGATGAGACCTGCTCTAAAGAGTCAATGGAGGTCTGGCCCTCCCACCGGAGAGTTAGCCACTGCAGAGTGTAGCATCCCAGTGGCTGCTCGCATACCATTAAGGTCCCAGGGACTGGGAAGTGACAGGGTGTGGTCTTTTTAATTAATTCCAGTTACAGAAGGTGTGGCCTTGTTGGAGTAGGTGTGTTGCTGTGGGTGTGGGCTTTAAGACCCTCACCCTAGCTGCCCGGAAGCCAGTCTTCTCCTAGCAGCCTTCAGATGAAGATGTCGACCTCTCAGCTCCTCCTGCACCATGGCTGCCTGGATGCTGCCATGCTCCTGCCTTGATGATAATGGACTGAACCTCTGAATCTGTAAGCCAGCCCAAATTAAATGTTGACCTTCTAAGAGTTGCCTTGGTCATGGTGTCTGCGCACAGCAGTGAGACCCTAAGTCAGATGGTTCTCTAACCCTGGTGCTATTTTAGAACAAAGGTCATCTGTCCTTCTGGTCCGTCCCACTCTTCTCCCGCAGGTCGCGTGCACCCGTAGCTCTGGGATCTATTTCTACCCACCATGAGTGACCTTTAATCAACTCGTTATTTTATTTGGTGTTTCAGAACATATGGAGAGCTAGGCGTGCTGGTGTACATCATTGCTGTAGCATTCAGGGGGCCGGGCAGGTCCTAGGCCAGCCTGGTCTCCACAGGAAATTCGGGGTCACCTGGACTATACAATGAGTGTGACAATCATTCTTTTGTTCCCCTCTCGGAGTTATTTTAAACTTTTGTATAAAATTTCAAATGCAGGCCAGGCCTGATGGTGCATACCAGTCTAGGAGGGTTGCAAGTTTGAGGCCTTCCTAGGCAAGTTAGTGACATGTCTCAAAACACAAACAGAGCTGAAGTTATAGCTCAGTGGTGGAGACTTGCCTAGTGTGTACAAGTCCTGGGTTCAATCTTCAGTACAGAAAAAAAAACAACCCAACCATAGAAAGTGTTATAATTAATGCTGCATAGAGCAGGCACCCCCGCAGTGCAGCGCAGCCTTAGCTAGTGTCTCTGTGCTCACTAGTGCACACTTTGTCATCTGAACTCATCCAGGGAGCCAGCAGGACGGTATTCCATGCTTAGGTGTTTCAGCACACATATGCATGCACACACACACAGTCACATGTGCACACACACACAGACACACACAGGTACACGTGTGCACACACACATACAGACACACACACAGGCATGCACACACATGCAGAGTCACATGCATACAGTTTTTCAACACTGCAAACACACCTCAAACAGCAACAGTTCTTACACTATTCGATCACCATCTGTCTTAGTCAGGGTTTCTATTTCTGCACAAACATCATAACCAAGAAGCAAGTTGGGGAGGAAAGGGTTTATTCAGCTTACATTTCCACATTGCTGTTCATCACCAAAGGAAGTCAGGACTGGAACTCAGGCAGGTCAGGAAGCAGGAGCTGATGCAGAGGCCATGGAGGGATGTTACTTACTGGCTTGCTTCTCCTGGCTTGCTCAGCCTGCTCTCTTATAGAACCCAGGACTACCAGCCCAGGGATGGCACCACCCACAAGGGGCCCTCCCCACTTGATCACTAATTGAGAAAATGCCCCACAGCTGGATCTCATGGGGGCATTTCCTCACCTGAAGCTCCTTTCTCTGTGATAACTCCAGCCTGTGTCAAGTTGACACAAAACCAGCCAGGACACCTTCCATACTCCCTTTCTCTTCCCTCTTCCTTCCCATCATCTCTGACTTAGATAAGTAAGACGGCCACTCAATGATCAGCAGATATCCTCCTTATGTTTCTTGTAAGGTTGGTTTCCCTGGGAAAACGAGTCATTTGATCTACAGCTTCTCCATATGAGTTTTTACAATAGTGTTGTTTGATATCTCCTATGAATTATCATTCACATTTTCAAATTCAGTTTTCCCCTTTGGTAAGAATGAAACATAGATGACGGTATGACAGTTTATCAGAAGGGGCAGAAATCTGCCTGCCTCCCTCCCTCTCCCTCCCTTCTCTCCCTCTCTCTTGTGTGTGTGTGTGTGTATGTGAGCACATGTGTGTGTGCATGTGTGTATGTGAGCACATGTGTGCATGTGAGCACAAGTGTGTGCATGTATGTATGTATGTGCATGTGTGTATGTGAGTATAAGTATGTGTGTATGTGTATATGTGAGCACAAGTGTATGCATGTGTGTATGTGAGCACAAGTATGTGTATATATGTATGTGAACACAAGTGTGTGCATGTGTGTATGTAAGCACAAGTGTGTGTATGTATGTATGTGAACACAAGTGTGTGCATGTGTGTATGTAAGCACAAGTATGTGTATGTATGCATGTGAACACAAGTGTGTGCATGTGTGTATGTAAGCACAAGTATGTGTATGTATGTATGTGAACACAAGTGTGTGCATGTGTGTGTGTGAGCACAAGTGTGTGTGCGCATGTGTATATGTGAGCACAAGTATGAGTATGAGCACAAGTGTGTGTGTATGTGAGCACAAGTGTGTGTGCATGCACATGTGTGTGTCTTTATACATATACACATGGAGGCCAGAGTCTATATCAGGTGTTTTCCTTTATTGCATTTGATCTTCAATCGAGAGTCTTTCTCTGAGACTGGTGCTCACCGACTGTTTAGATAGACTGGCTGTCCAGGGAGTTCCAGGGGTTGATCTGTCCTCTGTGCCCGTCCCCAGTGTGGGTTATCAGGATGCACTGCCATGCCCAGCTTTCTACATAGGTTCCAGGGATGCAGACTCCGTCCTCATGCTCTGCACAGTGCTTCATCCACTGAGCCACCCATCTCCCCAGCACTGCATTTCTTGTGATGTCAGAAACGGCGAAGAATCCCAGGGTGGCGGCGCTTGACTGGGGTCCAAACAGAGATACTCTAAGTTTCCGAGTCACTTTGCTCTTACTTCTGAAATACTCCTCCAGAGGCAAACTTTATCTTCACAGGATGAATTACTAGGTTCTCTTCATTTTTCCACTTTTTGAAACAGAGACTTTCTGTGTAGGTCAGGGTGGTCTTGAACTCATGATTCTCTTATGTGCTGGGATCATGGGGGTGCACCACCATGCATAGTTTATTTACAAATTTGTGTATGTGTGTTATATGCGTGTGTACATATTTACATATGTACATGCATGTAGGAGTGAACACACATAACTATGTACACGTGGGAGTCAGAGGTCAATGTAAAATGTCTTTATTGCTTTTTATATATGTAAATATCTGTCTATCTATCTATCTATCTATCTATCATCTCTAGTTTTTTGAGAAGTGTTGGCACTGACTCTAGAGCTCACTGATTGTCTAGACTGTCTGGCCAGCTTCAGTCTCTGAGGTCTCCTCAGTGCTAGGATTACAGGTGGGAGCCATCAGGCCTAGATTCTTTTTTTTTTTTTTTTTTAAATGACAAAAACGAAAATATACCTAACAGGCCTAGATTCTTAGTGGTTGCCAAGGTTCTAAACTAGGGTCCTCATGCTAGTGTAGCAAGCCCTTTACTAACTGAGCCATCTTCTCAGCCCCTTACTTACTGAGTTCTAAAACAATAATGCTTAAATTATTCCAGTCTGTCCGGAGGTTCAGTGGGGCATGGGCCAGTCCCTTGGCCCCGAGCCCTCTGTCTCTAATGACCTTGACTGTGTCCTTCCCTTCCAGAATGGTGAGGTAGCAGGGCTATCTTTTGAATCTTTAGATCAGCACAAAGCTAGCATGTCTGTAGCTGATTATAGTGGGAAAGGGCCTGCAGAGACAATAGCCCGTGTGGATAGTTAATGTTGGGGATGGTATTTCCTGCCTGCTGTGGTGGACACTGCACACACCTGCTGTGGTGGACACTGCACACACCTGCTGTGGTGGACACTGTACACACCTGCTATGGTGGACACTACACACACCTGCTGTGGTGGACACTACACACACCTGCTGTGGTGGACACTGCACACCTCCTGTGGTGGACACTGTGCACACGCCTGCTGTGGTGGACACTGCACACACCTGCTGTGGTGGACACGGTACACGCCTGCTATGGTGGACACTACACACACCTGCTGTGGTGGATACTGCACACACCTGCTGTGGTGGACACTGTGCACACGCCTGCTGTGGTGGACACTGCACACACCTGCTGTGGTGGACACTGTGCACACGCCTGCTGTGGTGGACACTGCACACACCTGCTGTGGTGGACACTGCACACACCTGCTATGGTGGACACTGCACACACCTGCTGTGGTGGACACTGTGCACACCTGCTGTGGTGGACACTGTGCACATGCCTGCTGTGGTGGACACTGCACACACCTGCTATGGTGGACACTGCACACACCTGCTGTGGTGGACACTGCACACCTGCTGTGGTGGACACTGTGCACACGCCTGCTGTGGTGGACACTGTGCACACGCCTGCTGTGGTGGACACTGTGCACACACCTGCTGTGGTGGACACTGTGCACATGCCTGCTGTGGTAGACACTGTGCACAAGCCTGCTGTGGTGGACACTGCACACCTGCTGTGGTGGACACTGCACACCTGCTGTGGTGGACACTGCACACCTGCTGTGGTGGACACTGTGCACATGCCTGCTGTGGTGGACACTGTGCACACGCCTGCTGTGGTGGACACTGCACACCTGCTGTGGTGGACACTGCACACCTGCTCTGGTGGACACTGCACAAGCCTGCTATGGTGGACACTGCACACCTGCTGTGGTGGACACTGCACACCTGCTGTGGTGGACACTGTGCACACGCCTGCTGTGGTGGATACTGCACGCCTGCTGTGGTGGACACTGTGCACACGCCTACTGTGGTGGACACTGCACGCCTGCTGTGGTGGACACTGCACACCTGCTGTGGTGGACACTGCACACCTGCTGTGGTGGACACTGTGCACATGCCTGCTGTGGTGGACATTGTGCACACGCCTGCTGTGGTGGACACTGCACACCTGCTGTGGTGGACACTGCACACCTGCTGTGGTGGACACTGTGCACACGCCTGCTGTGTGGACACTGCACGCCTGCTGTGGTGGACACTGCACACCTGCTGTGGTGGACACTGCAGTAGGTTAGAACCACATTCCTCCTAGAGTGCCACCCTGACCTCAGTCTACAGTGTCTCATAGGATGATGTGTTCAGCAAATGTCAGCAGGACCACCCCTCCCCCTAAGCACACACCTCCGCTAACGCCATCCCTATACATTACTGCTTTGTGTTTGGGGGCTGGTCTCTGTGAAGGCACACGTAACTGGCTTATAGGCCACTGGAACATGTCTTCCCAGTGGGGTTAGGAGTGAGCTGCGTCAGCGCTCAGGTTCATTTCACTCTCAGTAGTTGGGAACGCCTTTTGAATTTAATTTGCTTTGTAGAATGTAAGATATTTACACAGTTCCAATGCCAAATATGCCCCAAATAGCTTTTTAAAAGAGACATGGGTGGGCTCCAGAGATGGCTCAGCATTAAGAGCACTGACTGTTCTTCCAGAGGTCCTGAGTTCAATTCCCAGCAACCACATGGTGGCTCACAGCCATCTGAAATGGGATCTGATGTCCTATTCTGGTGTGTCTGAAGACAGCGACAGTGTACTCACATACATAAAATAAAAAATTAAATAACTTTTTAAAAAAAGAAAGAGACCTGAGTTTTTTCAACTCCATTCAGCTCTCATTAGCAATTCTTCAGTGTTACATTTATTTTCATATTAAAAACATCAAGTCATATAGAATATGCCTACACTAACTTCACAGCCCATGTGCATCTAAACATTGGCACACATTTTCGCCTGTTTCATTTACAGTATCAACAGAGTTTACGCATCTTTCCCGAAACTGTCTTTCATGAAACAATATGTATTAGTCATTTTTTTTGTTAATAGAATTAAATACTCGAGGATGAGTACTTTATAGAAAAAGGGTTTATTCTGCTTGGCAGTCCCGGACCATCTGATGCTGCTGGCCTTCTCACCAGCCAAGCCCCTGCAGATGCAGAGATAGGGGGAGAGATAAATGGATGTATGCATATGCATGTATGTATGTATGTATGTATGTATGTATGTATTTGCATGTGTATTTGTGCACACATTACCATTTACATGTTTCTGGTCTCTCATCCATTCGTTATCTGTCTGTCTATCATCTATCTATTTATCTACCCACCTACCTACCCACCTATCTATCTATCTATCTATCTACCTACCTACCTATCTATCAATATTCTGTTTATTATCATCTATCTACATGTGGAGATGGAAACAATATTCATTTCTGCCAGGCAAGAGCTCACTGTAAAGACGACCCTCCTACCACCCCTCTGCTTTTATTAAACGCCCAGGATGGAGTCCTGGGGCTCTATCCTGATGGCATTGTCTAATCCAAATCACCCCCATGGGCTTCACCCCAAACATCATAGTGGATCAGGTCTCTACCCTGACAATGTATGTGCCCGTGATGGGGCTTAAATTTCAGCACAAGCCACAACAGACTACATTCCAGAAACAACTGCACAGTAGTGCGTGGAGAAGTCCCTTCCCCCTTCTACAATTGTATAAGGGTCATTATGTGTAAAGTACCCTATTTACCCAGCTGCCCATTGAAGAATATTTGAACTGATTCCAATTTTGCTATTACAAAGAAAAAGCTGCAATTAACATCTTTTGCAATTCGCCTTTGTGTATTTGCCAGTGTATCTGGAATTGGGATTGCTAGGGTAAAGGCTAAACATGTGCCCAGCGTTCTGAGGTATTGCTCAGTTCCCATGGGCTTCTGCCTTTCACACACAGCACAGCACAATGCTGGTCTTTTCCTTACCAGGCTCAGACTTGAGAAACAGTATTAGAGGGCACACTTGGTTTGCATTTCTTTATTATTAGTGAAGTTGGCCATCTTTTTTATAGGTTAAAAGTTATTTGAAATCCTTCCAAGAACTGGTTTTCTGCATTACTTGTCCATTTTTGCCCTCCTAGGCCTTTATTTAAAAAAAGATTTATTTATTTTATGTATGTGAGTACACTGTAGCTGTCTTCAGACACACACCAGAAGAGGGCATTGGATCCCATTACAGATGGTTGTGAGCCACCATGTGGGTGCTGGGAATTGAACTCGGGACCTCTGAAAGAGCAGTTGGTGATCTTACATGCTGAGCCATCTCACTGAGCCAAATCTCCAGCCCTGCTCTCCCAGTCTTAAAGCCCGCTTACATGTGACTGTGAGCTTTTGTGATGTAATGCACAATTATTTTCTCCACTTACGCTTGCTTTCCCTCCACTTATTATTTACGCCATGCTATTATCTTTTTATTATTATATAGAGTTTATCAATCTTCCTTCAGCTTCAAAAGGATTTGAATTATGGTTAGCATGTTTTTCTCCTACAGTTCAATAGAGTAATTTTTGTATTTTCCACTACTTACAGAATGCACCCAGGTTTATCTTTTATGTATAAACAGCATCCTGCCACTCAGTGCCACTTGTTTGAGATGCTGCTGCTGCGGGGACCTGAATACTCACAGCCTCCAAAGTCATATGTTGAAATCGTAATCCCTAGCATCAGAGATGGAGTCGCTGGAGTGATGAGACTCTGGGGCAGATCCCCTCTAAATGGGATAAATGGAAGAGAGATCCTAGCAAGAGGGACCAGGGAAGGACACCATCTGTAAAAATGGCCCGGGCCAGGCACTCCAGTCATGGTGGGAAACTTATTCCTCAGCGTAGAGGGAGAGGTAACCCTGTGGGCAGGTGTAGCCTTGGAGATGAATTTGCAGTTGCGGTACAAAACATATGTGTCAAAGATGGCCTCTTTCTTCAATCCTCATTAAAGGGCACAAGGCTTGGCTTCAGTCTTCTGCTTCTACCACCAGGGGGCACTGCAGTAAGATCTATCTATCCCTTTATCTATCTATCTATCTATCTATCTATCTATCTATCTATCTATCTATCTATCTATCTATCTTTTATAATATGTTATATAATATATTAATACACAACATATATAATAAAATGTAACACATTTATAATGTAATATTTCTATTTATAATTTGATTTATACTTACTGTATTTTTATTTTATTGTATTTATAATATTCATATGATATGTGTATATAATTTATCTAATATTATATTATTTATATAATATTAATATAATATTATGTTATATAATTATATATTATATATAACATATATTATATTATGTGTATTATATATATATTTATTTATTTATTTTTTAATTTTTTTACTCGATATAATTTATTTACATTTTAAATGATTTCCCCTTTTCTAGCCCCCCACTCCCCGAAAGTCCCGTAAGCCCCCTTCTCTTTCCCTGTCCTCCCACCGACCCCTTCCCACTTCCCCGTTCTGGTCTTGCCGAATACTGCTTTACTGAGTCTTTCCAGAACCAGGGGCCACTCCTCCTATCTTCTTGTACCTCATTTGATGTGTGGATTATGTTTTGGGTATTCCAGTTTTCTAGGTTAATATCCACTTATTAGTGAGTGCATACCATGATTCACCTTTTGAGTCTGGGTTACCTCACTTAGTATGATGTTCTCTAGCTCCATCCATTTGCCTAAGAATTTCATGAATTCATTGTTTCTAATGGCTGAATAGTACTCCATTGTGTAGATATACCACATTTTTTGCATCCACTCATCTGTATGTGTATATAATATGTGTATATAATTTATCTAATATTATATTATTTATATAATATTAATATAATATTATATGTCATATAATTATATATTATATATAACATATATTATATTATGTATATTATATATTTATATATAATTTTTATTTATATTTATATAAATTTATAACTTACTTGTATATTTATATATATTTAAATATATAATATTTCATATAAACATATTTACATATAATATAATATATATTATGCTGGGAGCAGACAATCAAGGTACAGCAACATATATATAAATTATATATGATAAATAATACAGAATATGTAATAATACAACATATAATATATTAATTGTAATATACAATATATAACAATATAATAAATAATATAATAAATAGAATACATAATATAATTATAACATAAGTATAATTATAAAATATAATTTATAATGAATTATATACTATATTATATTATATATTATATATATTCTGTATTATAAAATTACATAATATATAATATATTCTGCGTTATCTGTAATTTATATATTTCTGCATCTCGATTGCCTGCTCACAGCCTCTGGAACAGTGAGGAGACTGCTTCTGTCTGCACAGAGTCTGCAATGACACCACTTTGACTGTCTTCTGATTTTCATATGCATTTGAGGCTGAATCTACTGCACCTTTGGTCTGTCTCCTGTCTGTGCTTAGCACAGCTTCATGCTTAGGTCCAGAGGCCTTGTGGTGGATTTAGCATCTGTATCATAGGTTAGCCTCCTGGAATCATGCTTTCTTTCCAGTATTTTCTGAGTTTTATGCATGGCCTATCAGGTATGCTTGATGATAAATGTGTCTAGTCCCAGGGGAAGAAGAAACACTGCCTTTCCCTAAGGATACAAAGTAACTCAAGAGAAATTGCTAACTTTGTATATCCAGTGTTTATCTTCTACCACATTGCACCGTTCAGATTTGTCAGAGTCTTCTGCTGTCACCTCTGGGATGTTCTGTTGCTCTCTACACAGGTGTGGGAAGACATGTACTCAGTTCCCCTTCTTTCTTGACATATAGAACTGGAATCCTGGAACGCTTTAAAGCCATGGGTACTTTCCTGTTGGTAGCCGGTGCCAGCTGGTGATGAGGTTCATGCCTGACCTCAAATGGAGACCGGTCACCAGTGGGCTGATCATGAAACTGTAGAGTTAGAAGCTTTGGTCCCAGTCCTCAACCCCTGTGAGGAGAGCAGGGATGAAGGTTAAACTAGTCCCCAGTGCTTAGTGACCTGATCGTGCCTGCCTGTGTAAGGGACGCCATTAAGAACCCAAGGGACAGTCTGGGTTCTAACAGACGGCCCTGCGGAGGTTCCTGGGGGCGGGAATTCTAATAGACGTGTAATGTTGTCTAATTATTGCTCTAATCTATCTTTTCCATATGAAATGACGTGGGCATTTTCTCACAGCCTTATAGTGTCTGGGGATAGCTGTCAAATATTAAGCCCAATGTTTAAGTTAGACTGTTTTCTTAGTGTTGAGTTTAAGGGTCATTTGTACATTTTGGAAAACATCATCTTTATATTCATGATTTACAAACCTTTCTCTGGGTTGTCTCTTCTAACACTGTTTTCCACAGTGTGGAAACTTTTTTTTTTTTTTAAATTATGATGAAGCCCAGTTTGTCTGTTATTTCTTTCATGAACTATGCCTTTCTTCAGTTTGTATATACAAATATATCCCTATTCCAAAGATCATTAAATTGCCATCTGTCATCTAGCAGTTTGATGGTTACATTTTACATTTAGACATATGGTAAAGTTTTTACTTAATATTTGCGAGACTTGCAAGTTCTGAGTCTAGATTGCTACTCCTACTACCACCACTACTACTTTGCACACAGATGTTTAGTGGACTCAATACTATTTATTGAAAAGATTATTTTTGTCCAATGTATTACTTTTGACTTTTTGTGAAATATTATGTGATCATAATTATTTGTGTGCTTATTTCTAGTTCCTTTTTTAAAAAAAGATTTCTTTATTTTATGTATATGAGTACACTGTAGCTGTCTTTAGATACACCAGAAGAGGGCATCAGATCTCATTACAGATGGTTGTGAGCTACCATGTGGTTGCTGGTAATTGAACTCAGGACCTCTGGAAGAGCAGTCAGTGCTCTTAACCACTGGATAATCTCTCCAGCCCTCTGGCTCCTTATTTTGTCTCACTGATCTAGTTGACTCTTCTTTGAGCAATACCACACCATTCTGATGACTATAGCTTTAGAGTATGCCTTTAAGACAGGTATCTCTAGTCCTCCAACTTGATTCTGACTTAATTTCCTTTCTTCCTCCCTCCCTTCCTTCTTTCCTTCCCCCTTTCCTTCCTTATTTTCCATCTCTTCACTTTCTCCTGTTGTATAATGGATTACATTAATTGTTACTTGAATAATAACCCATTCATACTAGGGATGAATCCCAGTTGGTTGTGGTATATAATTTTTAAAACCATGTTGGATTCTATTTTGTAGTGCTTTGTTTGAGATTTTTACATCTATATCCATTTGGTATTGGTCTGTGGTTTTATTTTTCTTACTAATTTCCTGATTTGCTCATTTCTCTATGTCAGCTAACTTGTTATTTAACTCCCCACACCCTTGTGTTTTTGAGGCAAGGCCTCATTATGTGACCACAGCTTGCCTGGAACTTGCTATGTAGAACAGACTGGCCTTGAACTCAAGGAGATCCTCCTGCCTCTGCCACCCTAGTGCTAAGATTAAAGCTTGTTCCTCTTTTGTACAAACCTATGCCCCAGGGATGAAGTAGTTGTTATCACATCTCACACATTTTGAGAAACTGTGTTTCATTTTTACTTAGTTCAAAACATTTAAAAGTTTTCTTTGGAGGGCTGGCAGGATGGCCTAGTGGGTAAAGACACTGTCACCAAGCCTGATGACCTGTGCTCGATCCCTGGGATCCATGATGGAGAAAGAGGACCAACTCCTGCATGCACCTGCATATGTGCATGAGCTCACACAAACACACACATATGTATAAAATAACTGGAATGCATTTGTCTATATACTTCTCTTAAGATATTTTCCTTAGCCCATGGGTTACTTTAAAGTATAGTGTTTGATTTCTCATGTTTGGAAATCTCTCCAGTTACCTTCCTATTATTCATTTCTAGCTCAATCCCACAGTGATTTGAGAACAAATATCATGTGATTTCTAACCTGTCAGGTTTACTGTGGTGTGTTTCTTGGGCTGGGATGTGGTCTATATTAGTAAACATTCTAGATGGCCTGGAGGAAAATGTTTATTATGTTGCTATTAGGTGGAGTCATCTGTAGATTTCAATCCAACACACTGGTAGTGTTAACCAAGTTCAAACATTTCCTTACTGATTTTCTGCCTGGTGATCTACTTCTGAAGGAAGGTATTAAAATCTCCAGCTGTGGTGGTAGAGTCATGTATTTCTCCCCCTCCCCCCTTTAAAACCAGGACATGTTGAATGGCAGTTGTGTCTATACATCTGTATAGATCTCTCTCACCCTCCACACATCTGTATAATGCAGTCACCAGCACTCATTGAATGCAGCTGTTTCCACACATCTGTATAACACATGTGATCCCTCTTGCCCTCCACCACCCTTCTGTTGCCCTCACCCCACAATTCAGAACTTTCTCTTGCAGTTCTCTCTTAGCTTGACACGCTATTGCCAGCTGCTTGCATATTAAGGATTATTATCTTTTTGAAGGTTAACCCCCCACTGCAGACATGCAAGACATTTCAAACCCCTAGTGAAATTCTTTGTTTTAGAATCTGCTCTGCCTAAGATTAAAAAGTTGTTCTTGTTTCCTCTTAATCAAGGTTAGCATGCTGTATATTTTCCATGCATTTATTTGTAATCTATACAACTCTATACTGAAGTGGATTTCTTCGGCCAACATGATATGGTTAAATATAATTTTGATCTGCCTTGATAATTTTAAACATTTATTTACCTGTTGTGTCTTTCGGGGAATGTATATTCTATAACATGTGTGTATGTGATAACGTGCAGAAGTTGGTTCTTTCCTCTCACCATGTGGGCTCCAGGAAATCAAGCTCAGGTCCCGGGCTTGGCGGTGAGAACCTTTTCCTGCTGACACTCTCACAGGTCTCCATCTCTGTGGAGATGCTGGTGCATTTAGACCAGCAGTTCTCATCCTGGGGTCACGACCCCTTTGTCAAACCTCTATCTTCAAAGATATTTATATCACAATTCATTACAGCAGCAAAATTATAGTTATGAAGTAGCAATGAAAATAATGTTATGGTGGGGAGTCACCACAACATGGGGAGCTGTATTAGAGTCACAGTATTAGGAAGGTTAAGAACAGCTGATCTAGGCTATAGACATACAAAGTGTTTGTTAATACAGTTGGATTCATATTATTACATTTGTTGTGTCTATCCAGCCTAGTTCTTTGCTCCTTGTTTTGGTTTTATACTAGTTTTCTGCCTTTTCTTACTTTATTTGAGATTAGACATATTTATTTTATTTTATGCATACAGATGCTTTGCCTGCATGTATGAATGTATACTGTATGTGTATCTAGTGCCTGAGGAGGCCAGAAAAGGGCATCAGATCTTCTAGAACTGGAGTTACAGGAGGTTGTGAATCTCCATGTGGGTCCTGGGAGCTGACTCTAAGTCTTCTTTCTGCGAGAGCAGCCAGTGGTCTTAGACACTGACCCATCTCTCCAGCCACATCAGTTAAACATTTTAAAGAGGTTTTTAACTGTTTCCCATGCAGTTTGCCACATACACTTAAAACTATTCCATGGTCCATTTTCAATTAACATTACCATGAATCGTGAGTAGCGTCTTACTATGTAACAACTAAATCCTGCTACTTCCCTCCTGATCCTGTATCATCAAAGTATACGCAGACACACATAATCCAGGCCACGGTATTTAAATCTTTCCTTATTACATGTATTTGAGTGTGTGTGTGTGTGTGTGCTGTGTGCACGCACACAGTCGATAGCCTGTCGGAGGACATGTGGGAGAGCTGGTTCTCTCCTTCCATCATTTGGTGCCAAGAATCAAATTCAGGCCATGAGCCTTGGCAGAGGTTCTTTACCAATCCCTGAGATGTTTCTTTCCTTTTGTTTTTCTGAGGTCCAACTATGATACGCCTATGTGTAGTTTGAGACTCTTAGCCTTTAGGGCATCTCCAGCTCCTTGCCCCTCACTCTTCCTTCTAATTACCTCTTCCCTTCCTTCCCCGCATCTCCTTTTGGTATTTTCATCACTGGTGTACTAGTCCTCTGTACTTGTTTGGGCATCCAGGCTTGTTTTTCTTTTTCTTTTTCGTTGGTCCTTTGTTCTCTTTGATTTCAGTTTTGAAGGCTGCTATGGTTTGACTGTTCTTCGGTGATTCATGCTGGGGGTTAATCCTTCCCATGGTGGAATTAAGAAGTGGAGCCTTTGGTGACATGATTAAATTGTGACAGCTCTTTCCTCATGAATGAAATCAAAGCCCTTATGGAATAATCACTAGAAATCTGCCTGTCCTCCCTACTCTCACCCCACTGAGGCTGTCATCGTAGAAGCCACTCTTACCAAACACTAAGGCTCCTGAGGCTCGATCTTCAACGTGTGGTCTCTTGAATGGAAAGAAACAGAAGTCTGCTGTGTGTAAGTTGTCTAGTCTGGGGTGTCTTGTTATAGCACAAAGAACAGATAGGCTCTATCAGTGCAGCCTCCGGTTTGCAGATTATCCACCAGCAGGGTAAGCCCATCAGCGGAAGGGTGCCAGGCAGACCAGGAGCGAGTAGGAAGCATTTCTAAAGAAGCAGTGAACAGAAGGCTGGCTGTGCCGTGATGGTGCTGGCTGAGGAGGGGCTCTGCTGTGCTGCTGGTGGCTCTGGGGTAGTACTGGTGGCTGGAGGCTGGAGAAAAGTGATCTCTTTTCTCTATTTTCTCAAACTGTGTTCTCAGAGATCCTCAGTCTAGCACTAACTACTTGAAAAGCTGAGATATCTACTCTTCACATTGCAACAGGGCTTGGTTTTGTACAGACTGGTCGTGCTTGGGATGGAAGAGACAGATCTCTGTCCTTTGCTGCTCCTCACTGCCTGTGTCCCACCTGCTCAGGTCTGTGTTCACCCACCAGGGCCCTTGGTATCCAGACCACAGTCACACCTCGGCCCTGAGCTGCTTGGCTCTCTGTCAACTTAACCAAAACCTAGACATATCTAGGAAGAGGAACCTCAGCTGAGAAAATGCCTCCACCTGTAGGCAGGTCTGTAGAATGTTTCTTGATTAATGACTGCTGTGGGAAGGCCCAGTCTGCTGTGGGTGCTTCCGCCCTTGGGCAGTGGTCTTGAGTTGTATAAGAAAGCAGCCTGAGCGAGCCATGGAGAGCCAGCCAGTCAGCAGTACTCCTCCATGATCTCTGCTTAAGTTCCTGCCGACTTCCTTTGACGATGGACTGTGATGTGAAAGTGTAAGCCAAATAAACCCTTTCTTCCCCCCAGTTGCCTCGGCCATGGTGTTTTATCACATCAATAGAAACCCTGACTATGACAGTCCGCTTCCCTTGTCTATGGGTACATCACACTAGCTCCTGGCCTCCACTGTCTGATGTTCAGACCTCTCCACACTCCCAGCTGGCACGGCTTCTATGCTCCGCCCTCAGTCAGTGTGTGCTTCCTCCCAACACCCCCTTTAACTGTTGGAGCAGCTGTGCCCAAGACTGGTTCCTTGACCTTGTGTGACTTTCCTTCCCATCTTTGTGTGACTCTTTCCTTCTCAGTTAGGCTCATGGTGTGTTCTCTCACATGTTAGTGCCATCGCCTTTGTGCCAGCCTGTGGATCCCCAATGTTCTTGCTCTGCTCCTGGCCATAGCCATATCAGGGTCTCTAAAAGAGGTGGCTCAGTGGTTAAGAGCACTGGCTACATTTCCAGAGGCCCTGAGTTCAAATCCCAGGAACCACATGGAGGCTCACAATCATCTGTAATGGAACCTGATGCCCTCTTCTTGCATGCATGAAGACAGGGCACTCATATCCATAAAATAAATAAATCTTTTTAATAACAAATCATAAGCTTCTGGGACATTTCAAAGATTTATGTACTTGTGCCATAAACCAATACTTCCAGACACCTCAGGGTCCCAGCCTACTGTCCACCTCTGTGAGTCTCATTTCAGCCTTCTTTCTCAGTGACCATTTGAAACATCTTTGTGTTACAGTGTCTCAGGGGCAGAGTCTGGAAACTCACGTAAGCACAGGTTGACTGCTTATATCTCGTGGGGTTTGGGCCAGTCCCCACGATAAGCAAGAACAAGGCACCTACAGGGCTAGACTTGAAGATCACTGGGAGGAACCACAGTTGCTGCCTCTGGCCTCCTAATGAGTAGTGAGAGCTCTTTAGGGAGTTACTTAGGTGGCTAACACCACAACCAGCAGTCACGTTCAGAGCAGGTGAAACAGGTGCCCTGTGATGATGGACAAGAGACTGGAAGGCCATAGTGTGCTTCTTACAGTGGGATCAGAGGAGGTTCTCTCGAGAGGTGGTAGAGAGCTTCAGAGGAGGGCTACATGGGAGCTTCAAGGGGACAGTGAGGTGGGGACACAGGCAGCCAAGGGAGGGGTGCGGCTGGAGCAGCAAGTGAGCCAGGGAAGAGTTGACTTCCTAGGGCGCCACCTCAGACTTCAGAAGGAAACAGGGTTGATTATTGATTTGGTACCTGGGTAATCACTGAAAATAGCCACTCTATTCCTGATGTTTCTAGATCTAAGAACATCCTCCATCCAGTATTCCCAACACAGCTAAGGAGATGTGGCTAGCCTAATAAGAAGGCCAGACAGCAGGGCTGAACTCCGCCATGACATTCTTAAGCAATAGCCAAATCTTTATCCAGGAAGTAGAAGTGGCAATTGTCTCTCCCCTTTCCAGGCCAAGGCAGGTTTTAGCTCCTTCTGATGCATGTAATGTGGACCAGGAATGGACATCAGGTCCTTTTGTCCTAAAATGGTTTCAAGTATTTTGGGGGAAGTTGAGTACTTTAGGAACACACTCTGTGTTTGGGGATGGTCTTGATTCCAAGTTCGTGGAAACCTTGTTCACTGGTGACATAATGATAAACCCTCTTAAGAACTCTCAGGGCTGGAGAGACCCTTAGCAGAGTCATGGCTGCTCTTCCAGAGAATCTGGGTTTGAGCCCCAGCACCGACAACTGTCTGTGACTACAATTCCAAGGGATCTAACGCCTTCTGGCCTTCACAGGCACTAGGTATGCAGGCGGTACACAGACATACATGAAAGCAAAGCGTTCATACACGTGAAATAAAATATCTCTTTAGTTAAAAAGACACTCTGCCATTCTGACCTTCTGAATCCACGCTGGACTTCCCTGGTCTCCGTCTGTCACCCCAACCCCCAGCACGAGGCTCCAGGTGTCTTCCTACCTTTTTCCTGTGGTCCTGGTAGGTTTTCTCCCAGGCTCTCTGCAGGTCCCTATTAGCCCACGGGGTGGTCAGCTGGGGTACTCTGTGCATCTCAGATCGCAAACTCCAGCTTCCCTTCAGAGAGGACAAGGCGTAGCAGGACAGCCCCAGCAGAGCTGTTTGTGGGGTCATGTGACTGTTGCCATAGCACCCAAGCCTGAGGAGAGTCCAGTTCAGCCTGTGGAGGCTTTTGAACAAAGATGAGAGAGAGCTAAGAGACAAATAGACCCTCCTTCCACCCCAGTGGCTGCCTTGGGTCTTGATGAGCTCACCGCTGCTGCTGTGAGTAGTGCAAGTCAGATCCCAGCTCCAGAAGAAACCATGAGAAAGGAGGCCACAGACCACACCTCCTCTGCCGGAACAGACTAGAATGGGCCAGTGCCCTCTCACGTTCATCTGCCACCTGTCACCCTCTCCCTCTCTTTCCTTTCTTAATCTTTGCATTTCTTCAGGAAAAGAAACACTTTTGGTCCTGTCTATGAATCATTTATAACAATGTTATAAATGTAATAAGAATCTTATAACAATATAACAATGACTCCAGCTCAGGTAGCAAATTTTCTTTTCTTTTTCTTCTTTGGTTGACTTGAGGCTCCGTTATACAAAGTCTTGGTCATTTCTAAGCTATTTGTTTTTAAGTTTCATTTTCATGACACAAGTTATTTTTTTTTAAATCTGTCTTGGACAAACTTTCCTTAGCAACCTAAAAGACCGTCAAAAAGAATAGAAACATTGTTTTTATTTCAGAATTCTGGTCTTTGTAACATTTGGTGTCCAGAACTTAAGAGTACAGAATTGATAGATGCCACTCCCTGCTCAACTCTGGTTAAATGAAGGTTGGGACCCGCACAGAGCGCATGATTTAGGGGCTGTCGACACATCAGCTGTGCTTGAGTCAGACTCAGAAGATATTAATGAAGCCAAGGCCATGGTGGCCTCCTGAGATGCTGTGGACAGCTAGCTACACACCCACAGGTCCTCGTCATGAAAAGTTCAGTCTAAGAAAAGACAGGGAAACTTCTATGGCCTTCTTTGGCAGGAGGATCTCTCAGGATCGGTGATCTCCTAGCATCATGGTCCCTGGCTGCTATTTAAATGTGGACGTAACTGTAAAACAAATAATGCTGGGCCTCTAGAAAGCCTGGGCCCCCTGAACATCAGGGTCCTGCTCCCTAAAGCTCTTGCACCTCAACACACAATTCTTCCTCCTCCTAAAAGAAAGAAAGAAAGTCCTGGACCTGCTCTATCCCCTTCTGAGCTCATTCTTAAGGTATTCTGACCTGCAGGAGAGGGAGATGGCACATGAGATTTGGATGATTTTCTTGCTGCTGGGGGAACCTGGCATGCAGCATGACAGGAAACAGGCACTGGATCTGCTGGGAAGGATGGACAAATGCAGAGCAGGCAGAAAGCCACCCTGTCTCGAGACGCCTCCAAACCAGCCTAGAGGCCACTGTGGAAAGGTTCACTGGCTACAGGTAGGAAGGAAGTGGTTGAGGTGGTTCTTGTTGGAGCCACATTCTCACTACCTAGACATGGCTGGTCTAGAACTCCACCTGCCTCTGCCTTCCAAGCACTGGGAATAAAGGTGTGTTTTACTACACCTGGCAACTGTTTTAAAGTGTGTTTTACCACATTTGTATGACTAGTTTTTTAAGAATGACTTGGACATGCAAGTGTCACCACACCCTTTCACAGGACACTTTTTCACAGAGCAGACTTCCTTCAACACTGGCCTGCCATCCTGGTTCCCAGTTTCTGGTCATGGCTATAGATTACCTCTGTGTACCGTGCCAGCTCTCCTGGCACTTGCAATCCCAGAACCAGAACATGGCTGGAGTAGAACATGGGCAGAGAAGGCAGCACACTGTGTCTAGGCCACGAAAGGTCAGGGAAGGTGCCTGGCAGGGAGGAAGGGGGTCGCTGATCTTCTTCATCCCTCATCATCCAGACCAGACAGAGGACTTGAACCACATTTGCTGTAGCTGAAAGGCAGTGCACACTTCACTACTTGGACTGTTTTGCCAAGAGCTCACAGGCCACGGCTTGGGGAGGCTGATCTGTACGCTGCATCCACACTGCTTGGAAAGTCCCCTGGGCTCCAGTTTCTTTTATTACCTGGCTATAGAATACGGAAGGCTTTTCAGAACTGAACAACAGCAACATTTCTGGTGTTTTAAAGGCCCCCACCCTTCCCTCATCTGCAGGGGAGGGTGTCTCCTGGATGGGTGCGTAGGCTGAATGTACATCTTCCAGTGCAGCCAGTTTCTGGAGAGGCAGGGACACAGCCTCAGCCTTTACTCTGAAAGCCTGAGGGCAGTGAGCTGCTGGGTAGAGAGCCCATACCAGCATCCAGGGAGGGCGAGGCCTGGTGCTGTCTCAACAGCCTGACAGGGGAGGCTCCGCAGGGGGCCGCAGCCTAAACACGGTGTATGTGTTTCTAAGGCAAGGGCTGAGTCACAGAATCCTTCCAGAAAGCTCTTCAGCACCCCAGGGAGGACACAAGGCCCAGCCTCCGAACACCATGGTCTCTGGCTGCCATTTAAACGTGGATGTAATTGTAAAATAAATAAACCTTTTCTCCGCTGTAAACACAAGGAAGTAGTTCATAAGTATTTTTGGCATCAGATCCTTGCCTTCCAGAGGAAGGAGAAAACACAGCAGAAGGTGGAATAAACCTTCTGTTCCAACTGTGAAGGAAATTGAAACTCAGGAAAACTGAGCATTTTTGATGAACCAGAGGGTAATTCAGCTTCTAGAAGGATGGTGTCTAAGAAGAGAAGTTGCTGCCGTGATTCTAGGTCAGAGAAATCCCAGTGACGAGAGAATTTTCACAGAGACACGGGGTGGGGGGGTGGAGCGGTATCTCTCATGAGGCAGTAGTCACAGGATGGCTTTGTGTCTCAGGAGGGAATTGTCACTAGATGGCTCTGTCTCTGGTGGGAACCGTCATTGTAATCACTTTGTGTCCTAGAGGGAACTGTCACTACACTACAACGTTTTCCTCTCTGGCCCTTTGCCAATCATTTCTTATGAGTTTGTTTATTGATGAATTGGCACAACTCTAACCAGGGCAACTAGATAAATGTCTAATGCTGAGTTTCTTTTTATTTTCCTTTCCATGCGTATGAATGTTTGCATGCATGTGTGCCTCGCTGCAGTGCCCGTGGAGGCCAGAAGAAGGCACAGGGTCCCCTGGAACAGGAGTTACAGATTCTTATTTTTATTTCTGAGACAGGATCTCACTATATAGCTCTGGCTAGCCTGGAACTTGATATGCAGATCCTGCTGGCCTTGAGTTCCACCTACCTCTGCCTCCCCAGAGCTGGGATTAAAGGGAAGCTTCATCATGCCTGGTCAGAAATGCTCTTAATGGTGAAACCGTCTTTTCAGCGGAGATACTGGGTTTCTTAGCTTCAACATTGTCAGCATCTTTGGGCCAAGTGATGCTTGGGTACAGAGTGCCCTGCAACATGTAGGATGCTCGGTGTAGCCTCTCCAGTCTAACAGTCTGTGCAAGTACTAGCAAGCTGTCTGGGAGAGGCAGGTAGGTCTCCAGTCTACTGGTGACTAGCATGGATGGAATTCCAAAGCAGGTCACTCACTCATGTGGCGAGCGAGACCCTCTGCTCAGAATGGCTCCAGGAAGGCGTGAGAGAACAGGTAGGTACAGGCAGGGGAGGAGAGGTAGTCTATATTATATACTCCTCAGAATGAAGGGCTATGAGGCTGTGCCAAGCAGAAGACGTGACAGCACCTAGAAAATGATGTGACTGCCACCCACCACTGTCCAATCCTCAGCAGACTCAGCTCCTAACACCAGACAGCAAGTGGGTTTCCGTATAGGGAATCGGTGTGCCTGCAGTGGAGGCCAGCAGACCGAGTGCTTACAGCACCAGCACCTGGGAGTGTCAGGAACCACGTTGAGGCTCAGGATGTGTATAAATTTTGCTTTGTATGTCTGAGCCGAGAAGAGGGCTGGGGACCAGGTGCCCGACTCAGTTTTGACTGGCAGGCAAGACTGTATCTTGGTTGAGTGTGCAGCGAAGACATCTAGTTCCAGATCCTACCCTCTCCTCTGACCGGATACCCTTGAGGAGATCACTCACCTTTGGGCCATTGTGTCCTTTATGGAAAGACTGACACATCTTAGGGGTGTTAGGAGGACTGAATAAGACCAAAGCTAGAAGCTCGTTTAAAAGAAAGTGCCCCCCAAATCTCAGGGGGATTAAAGGATGCAGGGCCTTGTTACCATTTGTAGCTATCTTCTTGATTTAGATTCTTGATAAACAAATTGCCACGCCATGGTGAAACTAGGCCTATCAAAAGAAGCACATTCAATTTAGGGGCAGCTTAGACTTGGAAACAATACAGATGGGCAGTATTTATAATTCTACCTATTGCTGTCCCAGAAAAACACAGGCGCCCTTCCACACAGGTGGCCCCGACAGTCGTGGTGTGGAGTCTCCTTGTCTCCCTCCTCGGGCTAAGCCATCGATCTTCTTAACTGTTCCTTGTGCAGTGAATAAAGTGTCATTAAAGTGTCATTTTTTGAAGAACATTCTTTTTTTTTTTTTGGATTTGGTTTTTTCAAGACAGGGTTTCTCTGTATTGCCCCTGGCTGTCCTGGAACTCACTCTGTAGACCAGGCTGGCCTCGAACTCAGAAATCCGCCTGCCTCTGCCTCCCAGAGTGCTGGGATTACAGGCGTGCGCCACCACCACCCGGCTTTGAAGAACATTCTTAAGTGGAATAGAGGCGGGGGACACACACACCAGGGTTTGTTTGGGGGTCTGATGGGTGTTGGCCTCCAAAGAAGAGCTTTGTGTCCTAGACCGAGACGACGGGTGTGGTTTCCAATTTGCCTTCGCCTCCCCCTGCAGAGCCAGAGCTTTAGTTACTGGATGTGGCTACTCTGGTGAACAGCACAGAACAAGGGATGTTGCTGAGAAGCAGCAGCAGAACACATCACAGCCTCGTCTAGTGTCCCATAAGGAATGTGTCCCAGGGCGGAGGGCCAGTTATCCGGCCGCTGGGCTTTGTGGGAGCCAGGTCCCTCTATCTCCTCCTTTGTGGCAAGTTTGTCTTCTCTGTTTCCTTCCAGCCCTGTTCAGCGTATCTGCCCAATTCTCAGAGCCCCCAGTCCCCAAGACTTGCTGTGCCCTTTCTTAGGACCCCACCCTGTCTACAGCCTGCGCTGAAGGCAAGTGAATCAATCAATGATCTAGAATAAACTAGACCTGTCTCTGGAACCATGATTGGCATCTGGATGTAGTAACTCAGATCCACATGTGCTTGGCCCTGAGGTACACATGAACCTAGGATGGTGGGCACTGTCCCCAACTCTGCAGGGGGGTTGGGAATGGCCTTCAGAGAGCACAGGGAGCTGGGGTAAGATGCTGACTCTGGAGACTGAAAGAGCTCCTGTGGCTTTCCTAACACCGGCTTCAGATATGTAAGAAAGTCCATCTCCTTGAATTTATCACAGACTGCAGGATCCTTCATTCTATTCAGTCTTGAACAGCCTTGAGTGGATGGAGATAGATTGGAGCACCCTATTCACGGAAGGCAGCAACGCCCACTGTTTCCATCTGGGGTCAAACACAGCTGATGTGTGTTTTCCGCCTCCCCTCCCCTAAAACAGTACCACACTCCTTAATGGAAAAATTCAGATTTCTAGCAATGAGTTTTCAAATACCCCCCCAGAGAAACTGGGGGTGGTTTGCAAGATATTTAAGTTAACTTCCTGGCTGAAGAATTCCAAAGGGCCCAGAACTTCCTAGAGTGAGTCTCTGGGCTGCTTGATAGTGACGTGGCTCGGATAGAGGTGGAAGTCACTGCAACCTCAGATAAGAACCCAGTTCTGTTTGGCTTGCAGCCACAGTTGGTTGGTCTACACAGTTACCCTGAATTTCAAAACAGGGCTGTTGTCTCTTGTGGGACTTTTTTCATCCACGGTTCGCCTCTTTGTGAATGATGTGCTCTTGAAGCTGCTTTCTCTGGATGAACTGACCTGGTGTTCAGGAGAAAACTCCGTGACTCTCCTGCTTTGGGTCAGAGGTGTTCTTAAGGCCACTTTAGTTGTTAAGGCAAAAGTATCGCTAGAGTGGTACTCAGGCACAACATCCGACGATGCCCAGCAAATAGAGCCCAGTTCTGATTCTTGACCCAGGGGTGTTCTCTCTACTCAGGCTCTGGGTGTGTGATGAATGCTTAGGGGTGTGTCAAAGGTGAGCCTTTAGCTTATTTTGGTGTCAAGATACGTCAGTTAAAAGGGGGGTTGGCCAGGTCTTTAGCCTAAACCAAGTTGTTGCTTTTCTTTGAGGTGGGAGGTGGAGGGACAGGTTTCATTCCTGGGCCACTCTGACCCCTGGGCCTGGGAGGGTTGTTGTGGGGCCACAGATCTTTCTTCTTCTTTGAAGGCTATTGGGAGCTACAGTGTCATCCTGACAACGGAAACTCACTGGGCCCTTTCTAGCCATGCTCCAGACCTCTTGTCTCCATGCAGACCACATTGGATAAGACTGACAAATGTACTAGGTGTGGTAGTCCTTTTAGTTCCAGCACTTAGGAGGCAGAGGCAGGTAGATGTCAGAGTTCAAGGCTGGCCTGAGCTATGTAGTGAGTTGCAGGCTAGCCGTGGCTACATAGCAAGTCGCAGGCTAGTCATGGCTACATAGTGAGACCGTGTCTCAAGGGAAGGAAAAGATAAAGATTGCCAAACACTTTCTAGTCATTGTCAACCCAAAGACTCCCCTCCCCCACCCGGCTGGCCTTTGCTCTGTCGGGCTCAGCCCTTTTCCTACCTGCCCCTGGCACACAGCCCATCTATGGGATAGACCGTGACTTAGCAAGAAGCTAAGAAGCCAAAGTCCAGAGCCTCACAGCCCTGAGTACTTTCTATATCACTGGTGTTTCTGACTCTGGCTAGGAGCCCCCACAGAGTGGAAGTCCTCGCTGTTCTTTATCAGGGTAGCTTTTCTTGATCATATTTAATATGTATTTAATTGCACTTAGGTTTATTGAAGAAAACATTTCAGAGCTAAAAACAAACAAATAAAAACAAAACAAAAAAGCCAAAACCCCCAAAATCCCTGAAAACCCACAGCTTCAAATTATCCACAGCTGTATCCCAAACACTGGTGCTAATAGCAGGCTTGGCTATGTGATGTTTTGCTCATGGACTTGGGTAATAATTTGGTTTGCGAGTTCTGCCTTTGAAAGCTACCAGTGAATTCGAGAGTGGGTTTTCAACCAAGAAAATTCTGGAAATCTTCAGGAACAGATTATACAGAAAGCCGCTGCTCTCCTCTTGGTGTGCTGGGTGCAGTGTTTATTATTAGCAAAGCCTGTCGGGGTTTTGCATATACGTGAAGCGTTCTGCTTGGGGTTGAAGTGGCTGCATGGGCGTGTGAAACACAGCGAGTGGAAGCCGGCAGCAAGAAGTCCAGAGCCGGGCCTGGTGGCTCACACCTTTGGTCCCAGCACATGGGAGGCAGAGACAGGTGGATTTCTTGAGTTCAAGGCCAGCCTGGTCTATAGAGTGAGTTCCAGAATAGCCAGGGCTACACAGAGAAACCCTGTCTCGGGGAAAGAAAGAGAGAAAGAAAGAAAGAAAGAAAGAAAGAAAGAAAGAAAGAAAGAAAGAAAGAAAGAAAGAAAGAAAGAAAGAAAGAAAGAAAGAAAGAAGGAAGGAAGGAAGGAAAGAAAGAAAGAGAGAAAGAAAGAAAGAAAGAAAGAGAGAAAGAAAGAAAGAAAGAAAGAAAGAAAGAAAGAAAGAAAGAAAGAAAGAAAGAAAGAAAGAAAGAAAAGACTGAAGTCTACAGTCTTCAGGGCAGAATGAGAGAAGAATGAATGTATCTGCTTCCTCGTCCGAGAGTCCACCTTTTTCAGAGCATGTCTGTGTGACATAGCTGAGTGGCAAGCTTTTCTCCAGAAAGCAAATTCAGGCAAGACAAGGCGGCTCGAAAGGCCCAAGCCTCTCTGTCCAAGCCGGGAATCCCGGAAGATGGACGGGAGCCAAGCCTGATGACATCCAGAAAAACAAGCGGTGGCCGCAGCCAAAGAGGAAGCGCTGGTGCGCCTGGCAGAGCTCCGTGCGAAGCTTGTGACCAAACATGGTCATCTCTCCCACATTCGGAGAACTCCAGTCTTCCCGTCATCCGTCCAGTCTTATTCCTATACTTTCAGGCATTGGGAATACTATTCCAGGCCTCCTGAAGTTGAGGAATGTCCCGGGCTGTGCAGCACCAGTTCCAAAGGACAGGACAGTTCTCTGAGACCTGTGTGTCCCGCTCCTTGGCATGGAGAATAGACACACAGAAAGCACAGCTGGGACAGGCACTGCGACCTGGGCTGGGCGAGGCCAGCGTGGCCCTTGGCCTCCAAAGGAAGGAGAGGGTTGTGGTTAGGGTGGTGGTCAGAGCCAGGGGCTGCAGAGAGTAGCCACAGAGGCAGTGCTGCTTTGCCAAAAGAACTCACAGGGACAAACTGAGCTAGGCCTAGACAAGAGCAAGCCCACAATCCCAGTGGCCAGAAAGCAGCTTCTGATGGCCAAAGCTTCCTCAGCAGGAAGGCTTCAGGAAGCAGACAGGAAAGAACTACTTCTCAAGGGTCCTGAGCAGGCAGGGAGGCCACAGCATCCCGCGTGGATCTGGACCCAGAGGAGAATCTGTATTCCAATTTGTATCCATGCTCGTCGGGTATAGGGGAGCGGGATTTCCTGCCTAGAGCTGAACATATCGCCATCACCCTCAACAAATCACATCTGCGAGCACAGACATTTACTTCCACACTCAGGAGACTGAGGAAAGAAAGTCTCCTCAAAGTGACCCTTAACTCACGGGGTGGCCAGCTACCCAGAGCAGTGAAGAGAAACATCAGCACCAGGCAAAGACCTACCTACCACGAAAAAATCACCAGAGCTGAAACCCAACATTAAAGGTCAAGATTGCCCTCACAAAAATCGGTTTTTATTTGCATATCTACCATGCAAGGACAGGGTCCTAGGTAAATGGCAAGTTATTCCCTGCCTGTGAGGTGAGCCAACGCAAGCTGAATTAAAGTATATACAGGCAGGCTTGTTGGGAAGCCACTGTCGGGTAAGTTTACTGGTCCCAAAAAATGAGGTCAGGGAAGTCACTGTTGGTCAGAGGACAGAGAGAGAGAGAGAGGGAGAGAGAGAGAGGGAGAGAGAGAACTTGCACATGCAGGGAGAGAGAATTCAGAGAAAGGGAGAGAGAGGAGAGAGGGACTGAAATGTCTGGATTGGAGAGGGAGGAGCTTCTGGGGGAGGCGGAGTCCAGCCCCCTGACTGGAAAGTTCTGGATAGAGGGTTGGGCTTTGCCAGCCATACCATGTAAGGTAGGGACTGCAGGATGCTGGGAAAACCTAGAGGCCACGTCCACTTTAATACATTAAATAGATGCCTCAGCCGCTTGGCCTGGATCTGAGACCCAACAGTGAGAACAGGCCGCAAGGAGAAGCACGCTTGACGTGAGATTGCTAAACTTAAGTTCTTATAAGAAAAAAAAATGGCGTCTAGTGAATCACGGGTCTCACGTCAAGAAACATCTGGAGAAGCCTGGAGAAGAGTGGGGAGGTTAAGAGTGGGGGCCTAAGGCAGGGAGGGTAAATGGGAGAGTGAGTGAGTCTGTCAAACAACTTTCCCAGGGGCAGAGATGTGACTCATCCGACCGACCGAAGTCCTCAGAGGAAGCAGGAGAGTCTGTGAGCCCCAGGAACCCCAGGGCAGAGAGGACACCTGTAGAAACCAGGATATGGCCATGGGCCCTATGATCTGGTCCAGGGCCTGGTGAATTGGCTGAGTAGAGCTGACAGTTAACCTCCTTTCTTGTGGGAAAGGAGAAAGAGGGCACCATGACACCAGGTGGTGGTCGCTCCTACTTACAGCAAGTGGGAAAGTCACAAGCCAGGGGGCCAAAAGGGCCCCAGAGGGCATCAGTGTCTCAGGGAAGAGCAGCCTGTGGGCTGGCACCGGGAGTCTCCTTGGATCTCTCCACCATGATAAAGAAACCCAGCTGGCCTGGGTCACGGTACAGTGGCAGAGCCCTTGCCTAGCATGCACAAGGCCTGGCTTAATCCCAAGAACCACAGAGAGAAAAATGAGAAAAGAGAAAGGAAAGGAAAAAAGAAAGCAGAAAAGAGTTAAAAAACAAACCCCAAAGGTGTCACCAGAAGAGACGCACCTGAAAGAAGATGAATTGTCAAGAATGGAGGAGGAGAGGCACACAGCACTGCAAACAGTCCAGACTTGTCTGTTCAGGACTTTGTCACCATAACCACTCAGCCCTCCTCACGGGGACTCCTGCAAGCCAGGTGTGCCACGCCATGTCTCTCAGAACCTCCACAAACAGCTAATCCAAGCAAGGCTTTCCTCACTCAGAGATGAGTCACGGCCAGAAAGGAACCAGCGCGCGATCTATAAGAATAGAATAAATGAAAGAAGGAAGCTTCCACGCGAGCTTCTTGGGGAGAGAAGTGCACAACAACCCTCCCAGCTACGACATCTGTGAACCACCACAACCATCATGGCACAATAGCCCTAAGGGACCAGTAGTGGTGCAAACACCAATACTTTCTAATGAGATTTAAGACCCACTCAGCAAAGGGAAACCATGCCTGGCACAGGGAACCTGGCCAGCACCTCGGGGCTGTTGAAATCATGGCTCCTGGAGGAGAACCACTGCTCTACTGAATGATCAACATCTCCAACCACACTCAACGGCTGGCCTCACACCCACAGATACACGCAGTCCTCACCCCGCATCTAGGAAATGTCTCTTTAGACATACAGAGAATGGTACAGAAAACCACAACCAATAACAATGCAGAGTTGTGGAGCCCCGCCCCAACAGATGCACCTATGATGCAACTTCTGCGCAAAGCTCAGGGTTCATTTTCCAAAGCAGGAGCAGAAAGATTGTGTGAGCCAGAGGATGGCAAAGTTTGCTCTGAGGTGCCTCCTAGTAACATCAAAAACTAAACCCATAAAGTCTCACCCACATAATGGCTTAAACATAGATTGAACAAAGTCAACAATACACATGCTAACTAACATTTACGGGGAAAGCCCGGGAGGCCTCAACACCACAGAACCAACTACAGGCCGCTAAGGATGCTGAGAGCAGGAGATATAGCCTTCCCCAGGAAAGAGCACACCAACTGGGTATCCAATACCAAGACGCCAGCCCTGAAATTGCATGTACAAGTAACACTATGTAGACAAAATATATATGTAATATATATATCTCACATACATATATTACACACATGTGTATGTAACAACAATGTAAAAAGTGGTCATTAAAGCCGGGCGTGGTGGTGCACGCCTGGAATCCCAGCACTTAGGAGGCAAAGGCAGGCGGATTTCTGAGTTTGAGGCCAGCCTGGTCTACAGAGTGAGTTCAGGACAGCCAGGGCTACACAGAGAAACCCTGTCTCAAAAAACAAACAAACAAACAAACAAAAAGTGGTCACTAATTTAAAAGAGGACAAGGAGGGATATGTGGGAGAGTCTGGTTGGAGGAAAGGGAAAAGGAAAATTAGGGGATTATAGTAGAACCTCAAGAAATAAGTTAAAAAGTTAAAATGAAAGAAGAAACAAAGACAAATATGAGGTGCAGAGAGAGAGAGAAGCCCAGGGAAGGAAAGGCAACTACACGCCCCTGAGGCGCAGACACGGCCTCCACCGACAAGGGCGCGCAGACACACCGTGAACTCCTTTGAAGGAGAGCAAGCGTAACCAGAAAATACGGCTCAAGAAATGACGGCAAAGCTTGGCCTTCCTGCGGCGCGTGCGGAGTGAGCTCAGCTCCCTACCAGTGTGAGACAGCACAGTTGGTCGTCCCTGTGTGATTAGCAGAATACTCGGAATACAGAACTCTTGCGTTACCCACAGTGAGCCCTGCTTTCTCACTGCCTTTCATGGTTCCCTGCTCATGCAGCCATCGGTTTATTTCCGTGACCTGTAACTCTGCCATTGTGAGATGGGGTATAAATAGAATTATGGAGTGTGGAGTTTTCGTGTCTGGCTTCATCCACTTGCTGTGAAGCTTTTGAATGTCTCCTGTGTTGATGCAGACACATTTAGTCTTGAAGCAAGAGAAACACCTGCAGGTGACCTGGTTGTGGCAAACCCTGACAAACTGACATTAGCAAGGGATCATGGGAAAACTTCAACCAGTAGCGCATTTGTTTCTCAAGTAGATAAGACAGGATCAAACAGCCACAGGAGTGCCTGGTGGAGCTGCGATGAAGGCGGTGCAGGTGAGCGGGTGAGCCTGGGAGAGGCTGGCTGGCCTAGCCTGGTTTTTGTTGCTGTGATAAAACACTGACCCAAACTAAATAGGATAGGAAAGGATTAATTTCAATTCAATGGCTTCTTCATTTCTGGGTCTTCAGTTCTATTCCATTGACCGACCTGTCCGTCTCTGTATCAATACCATGCGGTTTTTATTGTTATTGCTTGTAGTACAGCTTGAGGTCAGGGGTGGTGATTCCCCCAGCAGTTCTTTTATTGTTGAGAATTGTTTTGGCTATCCTGTTTGTTTGTTTGTTTGTTTGTTTGTTTTTCCATATGAAGTTGAGGATTGCTCTTTCCATGTCCGTGAAGAGTTATGTTGGAATTTTGAAGGGGATTGCATTGAATCTGTAGATTGCTTTTGGAAAGATGGCCATTTTTATGATGAGATCTTTCCATCTTCTGAGGTCTTCTTTGATTTCGTTCTTCAGGGGCTTATGGGTTACAGTCCATCATCTATGGGGTTGAACATTTCGGGCTTCGGGTGTGTGTGGTTCTAGGTGACCTCACAGGCTGCAGGTGTGGCTCCAGGTGACTCTGCAGGCTCCAGCTATGTGTCCAGATGACCTTGCAAACCCAGAACTGCTCCTGTTTTTGAGTCTCCAACTCAGTAACCCCCTCAATGTCTGGCTCCTCATCAGTCCATCCTAGAACCATCCACAAGCACCTCTTGGGACTTGACAACTGAGCACACTCGCGCATGACGACGTCCCTGCTGAGCAGCCTTTGGCGGCCTAGTTATTTGTGTTATTGGGCGGTGGTTGACAATGGGAGATAGGTAAGGGCCAAGGAACTGCTCCTCAGGCCCAGGTCCATCTGAGAGGGCTGATAGCACTGCAGTACCCTGTGCCCAGCCTCTGTCCAACCCTGCCTTTTCCCTGTACACTGAACACTCCTCAACATCCCACTCCTCTGCCAGGCCGAGACAGGAATCCTATTCAGTGGACTGAGGCCCGGAAGGCCCTGCTCCGTATGAGCCGCAGGGCCGTGTCCTTCCCAGCTGGTAACACAGGTGTTCTGCTGTTAAAGTGCTAGAATGCACGTGGGGGTGGACACGGCCACCAAGGTGTGATCCGGACAGGACAGGAGGCCAGATGGCCTGTTGGCAGCAATCAGCTCCAGCTCACTGGAGTGCGGCAGTGTGTAATTAAAAAGAACAGCAGGCTCCGGCCAGCAGCACTGGGACTAAGTGGTTGGCTTTTGGGAGGGGAGGGGAGGGGAGGAGAGCGGGCAGCAATGCTGGTTGATATCCTCAAGACAGGCATTGTTAAAGATGCTCGCACTGTGGAGAAATAGTGCAAGACTGGCCACAAGAAATGCTTCCTTCCTTCCAGCAGGGATGCATGCGAAGTAACAACAGAATGTATGTATGTAAGTATGTGAATGTATGTTTGTGTATGTAGGTATGTTTGTGTGTGTATGTATGTGTATGTATGTATGCATGTATGTGTGACCAGCCACATACCCTTTCTGTGTGTTGTCTCACTCTTGTTTGTTTTATTTATTTGTTTGTTTTTCGAGACAGGGTTTCTCTGTGTAGCCTTGGCTGTCCTGGAACTCACTCTGTAGACCAGGCTGGCCTTGAACTCAGAAATCCTCCTGCCTCTGCCTCCCAAGTGCTGGGGTTACAGGCGTGCGCCACCACCGCCTGGCTCTCACTCTTGTTCTTGAAACAGGGCCCTGTTCTGTAGTCCGGGCATGCTTGAAATTCAACATGCAGCCTGGATGGCCTCAAGCACGGAGCGCCCCCCCCTTCAGCCTCCCAAGCGCTGGCGAGCCACCGAGGCAAGTTCTAAGTTCTTTCTTCTCTTGCGGAACGGTGGCGTGGAGAGCTCTGAAGAGAGAATGAGCTACAAACACTTGTGGACAGCCTGCCAGGAGTCTCGAGCTGTGTCTCCAGAGCCTCGAGCGAGAGGCCCAGTGGATGCTGCTGAGCTAGCGAGCGCACGCTGGCACTCGGCACCGTGCCGGCCAGGACTAACATTCCTAGATTTCATCCCGTTCTTCAGAAGTTGGTTCTCCTTGGTCGAAACGCCACAGCGTTTGAAATTAAAGGGCAAGCAAAGGAAAGATGTCTGACGTTCAGGGCGAACAAAGTGTACCAGTGGAGAGGCAGGATGCCCCTTCTGACCCTGAAGAACTGCTTCAGCCACGCCCAGAGATGGGCGGAGTGTAAGATGCCTGGTGAGCCTGCTTGGAGGTGGTTTTGCTGTTAGTTCTCAGCCTGCCATCACTAATGTCGACTGGATGCAGACTCTCTTATTTGAGAAAAAAAAATCAAAACAAAACACTGGGGAATCATTAGTCCGAATGAAATAAGTGTTTTCCATGGGGGCTGGAGAGATGGCTCAGCAGTTAAGAGCACGGACTGCTCTTCCAGAGGTCCTGAGTTCAACTCCCAGCAACCACATGGTGGCTCACAACCATCTGTAATGGGATTTGATGCCCTCTTCTAGACTAGTGTGTCTGAAGACAGTGACAGTGTACTCATATAAATAAATCTTTAAAACAAAAGTGTTTTCTATAACGAGTATCATACAACTTGGAAATACCTATATTTATTTACTCAGTAAGCTTGGAGAGAGACACACAAGGTAACCAAATTAATACAGAACAGGGCAGGCAGATCGTGTTCTGCTAAATTAAAACATTCCGATGCTGGATGTCAGGCATGGGGAAAGGGGACACTAAATAGCTATCATAAAGAGAACCAACAAGAGCCCCCAAATAATTCTAGCTCTAGATTTGCACCCTTCCAACTCTCCATGGCAGCAAATTTCTAACCGACCAACCGATGGAAAGCATCTTCGATGCAGGTAAGGTTGCTCGCAGTATACAGCTTGCTTCGGGACAACTCAGCGCTGTAGACAGCTGGGGCAGGAAAGACAGGGCAGTGCCCTGCGACCAGGCTGCAAGCGCGTCAGAGCTGTAGGCACGAGGAGTGGTCTTTTTCCAAGAGAAGGGACCACTGTTGGTCAGCCCTTATTCAGCCCAGGCAGATTCGTGGAGAACTGCATAATAGAATTAGATGACACACACTTCCATTCCATAACACGTGAGGAGGGGAGTAGCTAAGCACCGTCCGTCAGGGGGTCCTAGGATCCTGGCGCCTCTCGGTGCTTTTGATGGGTGGTCTGGGGCTTAGCCTCCCAAACTGTGGATCACAACCTGTACTGTGCTGAATGTGGAGGTGTGGTAAAAGGTTTCTAAACATATAGTAACAAGAAAAATTAATTCAGAGTCAGATAGGCAACAGATGTGGGTGTTTACTGCCAGCACTGCTACTGCTGCTCATGATGCACCTGCAGCCCTGGTTCTGTCGCTCATAATGCACCTGCAGCCCTGCTACTGCCGCTCACGATGCACCTGCAGCCCTGGTTCTGCCACTCACGATGTCCCTGCAGCCCTGGTTCTGCCGCTCACGATGCACTTGCGGCCCTGGTTCTGCTGCTCACGATGCACCTGCAGCCTTGGTTCTGCCGCTCACGATGCACCTGCAGCCTTGGTTCTGCCGCTCACGATGCACCTGCAGCCTTGGTTCTGCCGCTCACGATGCACCTGCGGCCCTGGTTCTGCTGCTCACGATGCACCTGCGGCCCTGGTTCTGCCGCTCACGATGCACCTGCAGCCTTGGTTCTGCTGTTCATGATGCACCTGCGGCCCTGGTTCTGCCGCTCACGATGTACCTGCGGCCCTGGTTCTGCCGCTCACGATGCACCTGCAGCCTTGGTTCTGCCACTCATGATGTACCTGCAGCCCTGGTTCTGCTGCTCACGATGCACCTGCAGCCTTGGTTCTGCTGCTCACGATGTACCTGCAGCCCTGGTTCTGAATGCAGAGCACTGTGCGCCGAGCTTCCCATGACGCCATGCAACACCTGTACGTGATGCTCGAAACACCAGATCACAATCTAGAGTGTTGCTGTGTCCTCGCTGTGTGTACAAAGCTTCTTGCTCTTCTAGGGAAACAATGGTCTCGCTGTGGAGAACCGATTCCATGTTTCCCTCTGCTGTGCTTCAGCACGTGTCGGGTTAATGCAAAATTGGATCATGTTCTAGTAGAATTTGGTTTTAAAAATGGCTGTTTGCTTAGGCTGGAGAGATGACTCAGTGGTTAGGAGCACTTCCAGAGGATCCGGGTTCGATTCTTAGCATCCATAGGGCAGCTAACAACTGTAACTTCAATTTCAGGAGACCAGACATTCAATTCTTCTGGCTTTCTTGAGCACTGCACATATATGGTGTGCACATGGATGAGCATGCACACACACATACATTCACACACATACACACACATACATAGACACACATATACACACATACACACACATATACACGAAATAATTAAGAAAAAAATTGCTGTTTGAGCCTACTCTGGTGACTCATGCCTTTAAATCTAGTCCTATGAAGGCAGAGGCAGGGGCATCTCTCTGACTTTGATGCCAACCTGGTACATATTGAGTTCCAAGTCAACCCGGGTTATATAGTGAAACTGTCTCAAACAACACAAGATTTGTGGGGCTAGAGAAATAGATCAGAGTTGAGAGTGTGTGGTGCTCTTGCAGAAGACCCTAATTCAGTCCGTCCAGTGCCCACAGAAGACCCTAATTCAGTCCGTCCAGTGCCCACAGAAGACCCTAATTCAGTCCGTCCTGCACCTGCAGAGCGGCTCACATCGTGTGGGCACTAACATTGAATGTGCACATCCCCCACCCCACACGCCCACACTCATAGAATTAAAAACAAAAGTAAATCTTTAAAATTTTCCATTCAAGTTGATGACCAGAGATCCATCAAAAAAAATTACGCAATTAATGTTGGTCTGGGATTAGAACAAACTAACAGTTTCTGAAATGGTTTTAAACCTATTTTTTGCCATTTTGTACTATACATTTATGCAAAGTAATCACCTCAACACTGCTGATTCTAAGATCAAAATATTTATCAACTCTGAAAGACACAGAAGGTGCTTCTGCACCCTGCGGGATCAAAAATTTCATTAAGGTTTAACTCTATGTAAAAATAAAGAAGTACACACATCTCATTAGCATGCAAATTTGCCCCTTTCCTTTAATGAATGGTAATACGTGTACGGAAAAAGCTATTTTAAGATAAAATTCTTCATGATTTATTGTCCCTATGTTTGCTTTGTGCATATGTTTTACACAACTACAACATCTGGGGTCATGTAAAATCTTCTCAAGTGACAAGGGACAGCAAATGTTAAGACTGGAGAAGCCTCGGTCTGGAGGGACACACACTCGCTGCTCAGTCATCAGAGCCTGGCAGGAAATGAACGCAGCTCCTCGGGGAGAGTCAGACACGTTTTGCAAGAACCTTGAGGACTCTAGCCAGCAGGCGCGCTGCCCGTGAGGAGGTGGCTGGGGTAAACTTCTAAGAAGGACCTCTTCCCGCTTCTTTCCCTCCCAGACACTCTCAGCACACTCTCCTCCCAGAAATTTCTTTGGAGTGTTTGAAAGGGACAAACAAAAGGAGCTTGAGGCTTAAGTATGAAGCCACCACAGCAGATCAGGCCCCAAAGCAAGGCTTGCTCTGCCCTCTTCTCTCCGCCAGGGAGGAAGGTATCTGAGAGGAACAGCACCCAAGCCTTTTATCCTGGCCTTCCGAGGGAGTCTGAGGGAGCCCTCAGGGGTCCACAGGAGAGTCCGTGGGAGCCCACGGGAGCCCACAGGAGCCCACGGGAGCTCGCAGGAGCCCACAGGAGCTCACGGGAGCCCTCGAGAGTCCCCAGGAGCCCACACGTCCCACCTGCATACATTCTGTCTTAGGACAGGGTGCAAAAGGCCTGCCTCCTCGAAATCCTAGGCTGCATTCTAAGACTCCCATCTCCTAAGAGGTCCTAAGAGGCAAAGGCTGTGCCCTGGGGGCATCGCTGTGCCCCTCTAGAGGGTTCTCCCAGTCCTCCTGTATCAGAATCTAAGTGGATGAGGACAGGCTCAAGAGGCTAGGGTGGAGCAGGGTGCACAGGAGTGAGCATGTGGCTGTGGGCATTCTGCCATAGTTGACATCAGTAGCCTCAAGAACACAAGGTGTGGAATTCTCAGGCCCCTCAAAGAGAACATAATTCAATTTTAAAAAAGATTTATTTATTTTATGTACACGAGTACCCTATCTGCATGTACACCTGCATACCAGGAGAGGGCGTCTATCTTGCATGTACACCTGCATACCAGGAGAGGGCGTCAGTTCTAGATCACACTATAGATGGTTGTGAGCCACGGAGTGGTTGCTAGGATTGAACTCAGGCCCATCTGGAAGAGCAGCAGTGCTTTTAACTGCTAAGCCATTGCTCCAGCCCCATCAACTTAAAAATAATGGTCCACTTAACCATCTGTTCACAGAATTCCCAACAACGTAATTATTGTCTCTCCTGAGCATGAACCTTCAACAATCAAGTCCTGAAACCACTGTTTTAAAATTAAACGAACCATGAGCTAGAGAGACGGCTCGGCAGTTGAGAGCACTTGGCTGCAGTTTGTCCAGTGTACCTGGGTTCGATTCTCAGTACCTATGTGGCGGCTGTAACTGTCTGTAACTCCAGTTCTAGGGATGCGGTGCCCTCTTCTGGCCTCTTTGAGCACTGCAAGTAAATAGTGTGCATTCATGTAGGCAAAACGCTCATAACATTAAAAAAATAAAGTATACTTTAAAAACTAAATAAAGCAGATTTCTCTAATGAAGCCAGAATAAGCTGCAAAACATTAGACTGTGTATCTGTGTATACTGGAACTTACATGCTCACAGATACACAGTTCAAGCACTGGGTTGGGGCTTCCCTAAGTCATCTGTCTTGTGGTCCTTGAGTATTTTAAATCATTCTGGAATGGCAACAACCGGCTCCTCTCATCCCACAGCTGGATCATGAGACTGGCGTACTCACCTCTGTGGGGCAAAGTCTCACTGAGAACACCGTGACTTAGTGCTAAAGCCTATGGCTTCATGACACCCTGCGATCAGAACGCCCTGCGAGATATAGATAGAGATGGAGAGGGGGAGGGGAGGAGGAGGGAGACGGAGACAGAGATAGAGATAGACAGAGAGACAGACACAGAGACACACAGACAGAGACACAAGGAGAGACAGAGACAGACACAGAGACACACAGAGAGACAGAGAGACAGACACAGAGACACACAGAGAGACATACACAGAGACAGAGACAGCACAGCAGTGGGAGGCCCAGGTAGTTTCTGCCAGCGGAGCCCTGGCCCTGGATCCCCTAGCTATGTCTTCATCGCTGGATCCCACCCGTGGTGAGTCCCTTGTAGTCAAACCACCAGAGCAGCACGACGCCCACAGACCTTGAGTTTCTCCGACCTCAGCTTTCCTCCTGAGACATCAAGGGCTGGTTCTATAGAGGGCTGTACCCTGCTAGGTGGGTAAACACGGGTCACACCCTTCCTGTGCAGAGGAGGTTTGGGTTATTACTGAGAGGGCTTGGTTTCTGGAACTGCCGTAAGAAGGGGAGACAGACAGTGAGGTGGCAGCTCCCTTCATGTCATCCGTGGCTTTTAGAATTTCAGTCTGTGAAAAAATGTGGATTCCCATTCAGTTATAGAACCCACGTCCTGTGGACTGTCTCCAGGTTTCTCTCAGTGGTAACATCTTGCAAAACCACAGTATTGGAATTGCCTCTAGTATTGCCATGGCCAATGACCCACTGAGGTCGCCTTGCCACATATGCATGTGTTATGGGCGTGTGTGTGTGTGTGTGTGTGTGTGTGTTTGTGTAGTATATGAACATGTATTTGTGTAAGTACTAAGTATGTGTGTGAGCATATGCTAGCATATGTGTGCTGAGTATATGCTCGTAAGCATGTGTGTATTGAGTATGTGAGCATGTAAGTTCCAGTATACATATACTGAATATACGACCATGCGGTACTAGCCTTCACAAGTGTATATGTGCTGACTGTGTGAAGATGTGTGTAAGCATGTGTAGGCATATGTGTGGTGATGAGTGAGCATAAGCTTTTCAGTGCTGCGTATTCGCATGTGAACATGTATGTGGACTAATGCAGTTCTATCATGTATGTGGATTCCTGTCAAAATGCAGGGCATCTCCAGATACCAAGGGTCTCATCTATTTTTCGTCAGCCACAGCTTCCTCTTTCACTAGCCAGAGGCAGAGACCAACTGGGCCTGCCTCTCGATGGCTCTGTCACTGGAGAATGTTGTGTAAGCAGAGCACACACAGTGGCTGCCCTGGAGACTCTACGCCTAGACAAATTTCCTGCACGTTCTTGGAGTTGCCTGAAACCTGGCGCCTTGGCGTGGCCAGCGGTATCCCTTGTGTGCCTCCCAAGGTCTGCTTGGCACATGCCTACTGGTGAAGAGGTCAGAGGTCATTTCCGGTTTTGCATTTAGCCCTGTTTTGTGTGTCTAACATCTTTTTTTTTTTTTTTTAAAGAATTTCTCTCTGAAAATGGAGGGACAGATCAGGAGGTCCTAGTGGTGTGAGGGAACAAGGTCCCAGCTGTCTTCTAGCATAAAAAGGCAGAGTAGGGCATGCTGGGGTCACTCAGGGCCTTTGCTGTCCATGGGAGGAGGCTTTGTCTGACAGGATAGCCCTGCTCTGGGGACAGGAAACCCTGTGGCCTGCTGTGAGGTCTATAAAGCCTCCAGTGCTTAGCATACGGCAGCATCAGGGGCTGGAGGCCACGCCTTGATCTCAGGGAAAATATCCAGTCCAGGTGCTCACACATGGCTAGAGCCTGCCTCCAAGCCTGAGCTCTGTCTAACAGAGATTTGGGGATCATGCAGAGAGAAGCAGAATGCTCATCTCAAAATGGAAGACAAGGAAATTGGAGAGGTTCGAACAGAGCGCATCCAGACAGTGACTTTCTGTCAGTTTTCCAAGCCAAGGGCGCTAACTCTGAGGGGGAAGCAGACTTTATCAGTGCCCTTGCTTTGTCTGCTGCCCCAGAGGGCTCATAGCTGCCTCCTCACACAGCTGGGGGCCTCACGGTCTTCACTGCTTGGTCCCAGAAAGTGAAGTTTGTGAGGTATGTGCTCCTTAGCCAGTCCAGCCTCAACTGGCTAAGTAGCATGGCAACCCAGCAGGAGGGAGGGGAAGGGATGGGCCAGGCCTGACCCTAGGATGGCTAGTGTCCTCAGTGTCCCCCAAGGCTACTTTCCATAAGAATGGGGGCTTAGATTCTTTCAGGGGGTGGCCACTGTAGCTACCTACTTACAGGAGGTCTCTGTGTGCCTCTTTCTGCAGGTCTCTATCCCTGTGAAGAAGGACAGCTCGCTAGCAGCCAGGGAACCATGCACGAGGGAGCACTGGGGCTCGGCCTGACTGGGTGTGTCTGCTGTCTCACAGGCTGGCAGGTTCTAGACACAGCCAAGTGCTTAGGAGAGATTTGTTCAATAAACGAGTTTCTAAACGGAGCCAAGTGTATATAAACATGTATAGAACCTTCAAAGAACCAGAACAAACAAACCCTTGTGCTGAAGCGGTGGACATACATGTATATTTTTGCCCATTTAGTTTTTGTTTTTTGCTGCACAGCTGGGTCCTTTACCAGCCACCGATAACATTTCTTCCCCTTGATTTCGAGAGCGTTCAGCAATAGTTTTTCGACGTTCCTTGCGTTTATTTGTTGTATCTCTGGCACCTGGGACAGGAAACACCTGTCTGTCCATGCAGGACTTCCTACAGCTCTAGAGTTCTCGTGCTGCGTTGAGCCCGTGTGGGATTCTCACAGGAAGTTCCTGTCCTGACCTCTATCAAGCATTTTAAACCCCTTTGGGGAATTTCATGGAGATTTTTAAGTGGGATAAAAATACAGACTTTCCGGGCCATTGATAAGGAGGTAAGACATAAAGTCTAGCTAACGATGACTCCTTTCAGCAAATTCAAAAGCTATTTGGCTAATTATGGTAAAAATACCAAGCTAATTTCATTTAGATGAAAACCATATGGTCACCCTGAGAGAATGTTTTTATGGTCACCAGAGAGACGTGGCACACAGGAATATCCTTAAAAACCAGTTCTATTCTTCCCAGCTCAAGGTAAAGATGTGGGCTTGTGTTAAAAAAAAAAAAATGGTCAAGGTTTGTTTCAGGTAGGCGGGGCCTGCTGTCCCCAGAATGCCTGCACTGCAATGCTCTGCACAGCCGACGCTCATTCTCACATGCAGAGGCATGCACAGCTGCAGCTTCTCTCGGAGCAGGTAAGGCCATTCAATCGTCAGGGTTGGCCACAGGGATCCAGGGTACTCGGTTTTCACCCTGTGTTTCAATGTGAGGTTTGAGGCCCCAGCAAGAGAAAACGGGGGAACGCACAGAGACTCTGGATGTCCAAAGCAGGGGAGGGGCCTCATCACAACTATTTATACTTCCAGGTAGAGTCCCTGGCCTGGCTATGATAGGGAGATTGGGGAGCAACACCTTAACAAACCCACACAGCCTCCTTCTGATGAGCAGCAGAGAGCATGGGGCGCCAAGAAGGGCTGTGGTGTAGACATATTCCAGTCACTTCCAGCTGTGCTTCCCAACAACCACAACTGGGAGGCTGTTTACCCTCTACAGTTTCGGCAGCATCTTCTCTGTGGCCCAGGAGGCCACCAGAAGCAGCGTTCCCATGTTCTTTCAAGCTATTCATGAAACGCTACAAGAGAGTGAGGCTTGACCTAGAGCGCATAACCGTGTTCCAACACTTAGGCGCCACTTAAGTTGAGAGCATATCCCCTAGCCTGCTGAATAGCCCTTTAAATACATTTCTGCCCTTCCTGCAAAGTTTACCTCTGTGCTCTCATTAGACACACAGCCTGTGTAGGATACTTCACCTCTCTCTGCAGTTCTCTTCTGAACTTAGCTCTCAGGAGGCACAGAGCTGACCCCTCTGCTCAGTACCCTAGCTTTCCCCATGAGCTGACATTGCAATTTCTTCCTTTGAGCCTTCTTTTTGTAGCCATTGAAAATCCCTCTCTCGGGCTGGAGAGATGGTTCAGCAGTTAAGAGCACTGACTGGTCTTAGGAAGGTCCTGAGTTCAGATCCCAGCACCCACGTGATGGCTCACAACCATCCGTAATGGGATCTGATGCCCTCTTTTGGTGTGTCTGAAGACAGTTACAGTGTACTTACATCTAATAATAAATACATATTTATAGAAGAAAAGAAAATCCCTCTCTCATCCATTGGTTGTTTATCTCATGTTGCCTCAAATACTTTGAAAGTGGATTGATAAGACATGAACAACAAGTGATCTAAGTATCTCCTAACAGCTTCACACATCTCAAGAATTCTTTTTAGAGCCTTTAATCCCAGCACTGGGGAGGCAGAGGCAGGCGGATTTCTGAGTTCGAGGCCAGCCTGGTCTACAGAGTGAGTTCCAGGACCAGCCAGGGCTATATATACAGAGAGACCCTCTCTTGGAAAAACAAACAAACAAAAGAATTCTTTTTAAGCTTTTTCTTGATTCTTCATGATCGTCACGTCATGCACCCCAATTTGATTCATCTCTCTGTCCCTTTATCTGCCCTCTGCCCGCAACCTCCCCTCCTCCACAAAGAGAATGAAATGGGATAGGATTTAATAAAACCTTGTCGTGGAAGCTGTAGTGTGTCACAGTGTGTCCCACAGCTCAGCCTTTCGTCCACACATCTTGCAGATGCTCTCTGTATTGAGTCATTGGTCTGGTTCAAGGCTTCTGCCTTCTGCTGCACCATCTATACTGTCCCCACCGGTCTGCAGGCCACTCAGATCAGCATGTGCCCCCTCCTCGGCAGCACAGTCCTCAGCCACATCATCTCAGGTGACGGCCCAGACCAGGGACATCCGCTTTGCCTTTGGTGGTGACTTGGGCTACAGGCTTTGACACAGACTGTTGCAGGAAATATTAAAAAAGATCCCACCAACTCTCCTGCCCTGCCAGGCAACACCACCTCGTCCTGGTGGAGTCTCGCTTGGACCTGAGTTCTTCTCTCCCAGGTAGCTCCCACAGCATCCCAGCAGTGTTTTCTCTCCTCCATAAACCCCTGTAATTGGCAGACCCACATTCCAGTAACCGAGGAAATCAAAACTCTTAAAGCGTAACTAGGCAATCAGATTTATGTATAAATAATATCACAATTTTCAAGATGCCAATACAATAATTTAAGAGCCAATTGATAATGACAAAAGCTTTACCCCAATATTTCTAACCTTATAAAAACATATGACAGATTTCTGTGTCTGGTTAACCATGACAGTTAGTGAGCATGGCAGCATTGGGAGCTACATACTCCCCGTCTCTCCTTGGTGACCATTCTGGGGATCTCGAGAGAGTTCATTAAGGACAAGGAACACAAGATGCCAAGTTTGTAGAGAGATCCAGGAGACACGAGTGCTCTGTTACTGGGATGCCTAAGTGGCAGAATTCTCAGGTTCTGGTCACAACAGACCAAGATCCAGTCCAACGTGGTAAAAGTCCTGCTGTCATCAGGTGACGGCTCTGTTTGTGTCTCAGATTTGCTCAGGGCTGTCTGCAGCCTAGGATGGATGGCAGCTGGGCCTGGCTGGCACCCCTGGTGGGTACCAGACCTCGGCTTGCGATGGCTGATGACCTACATGGCTCTACCAGGGCTAAGCTGGACTGAGAAGCTGTTTGCAGAACATCATGTAGCTTTCCTATGACTGCTCCCTTCAGAACCTGGAGGGCCAGTCAGTCTATGCTCCTCCAGCCAAGCTACAGTGTGGACTTTTTAGCCTTCTAGAGATGGGCTGCAAAAGTGACTCCAGTTTCACAACGAACCTGCTGGCCTCAGGCTCTTCTTCACAGAGGACAGTGGGAAGTGAGTGTTTGCCCGTCTTTGTTTATGAGGGATTTCCTGAGGACTTTGGATGCCTGGAGGCTTCAGCAAGTAGCCTTCACAACTCTGTTGACTTGCTTCTGGACGATTCTAAGTATGCCTCAGCGAAGCCTGCTTCTCTCCCCACTTACCTGGCAACCTCTTGCTAACCACAGTGTCAACTCATGAATTAGGCTGAGGTCGTGCAGAAAAGGGCTAAGACTGTGTAGGGACAAGTTGCTATTCCAGGAGGCTGCAGATTAACTACAATTCCCTCCACAGCAGGGGAGAGGGAACACTCGGAGGGCAGCTCCTGGCACCTGAGCTGTGGCTTGAGTCTGTGGTGATCTGTTCCCCTTCAAAATCTATCTGGTTCTTCAGGAATATGTCTACTGAACCACATTGACCTCTTGTGTCTCTAGGGGCAACACAGGTCTCTGTCATGGGATGTGTTATTACCATTCACTGTCCATTTTGATACCTTGATTGGCCTTCCCAACAGGGATAGCTCTTAGCCTACAGGCTGAGGGCTTGTATGGGTGTTTGGACTTTTACTAAACTGGTCTACCCAAACGTCGTATTCAGCATGCTAGTGCCTTCATGAAACCGAGTAGGCAGTTGGCTCACTGTGAGCCAGGCCTGTGCAGGGCTACGTTGGCTCTTTAGCTTTACAGGTCTTCATTGCACCAAAACATAATGACCTTGGGACGACAAGCCCTGGCCATCCTGGAGAGATTTAAGTGAAACCCTCTGCTAAGCAGCTGCAGCCCGGGGATGGCCTTGAGCATTCTAGCATGCACCTGTGTAGAGCAGGCACCTACCAGGTACCATCCTCAGAATTCAGCTTTGTCTTAGTTGGCCAGCTGTAGTGTGGAAGCTGCCCACGCTGTTTGATTCCCTTTGGTTTTATTACACCAGAAGCAGTCTTCTCCAGGGAGTGTCTGCCTCTCTCCTGGCTGTCCTGTCCTGGTGGCCATGAGGCCGACGGTTAGTTACCAGCTTTCCTCTGCCAGCTCCTGGTCCCATGTCTGTCCCTGTCACAGGGCCTAGCTCTCTGCAGCAGCCCAGTCTTAGCCTGTCTAGTCCTTCTACAGACTGCTGTCCCTGAGCATCTCATAAGTATATCCTTACCCTTGTGGCTTGTTACAGAGTATTGCCAGCCCAGCCTCACAGAGATGCTTTCCCCAGCTGGCCACTACTCTGAGGATGTGGCACTCTTGTCTGCTGTCTGCTGTGACAACTTGACAGCCCTACTCCACTGAAAGTGGTATCGTGAATTTTAACAGCTTCAAAAGGCTGTCCCAGGACCGTGTGTGTGTGTGTGTGTGTGTGTGTGTGGGGGGGGTATTTGCTAGAGTGCTGGGTCCTCCTGTCGGATGTTAATGAAATTTCAACAAGTTATTTTGCTTCGTGTCTTTCAGATCTTCGTGCCTGTCTTGCCTCTGGAAGCTCATACTCGGCAGCTTGGGAGGTCTGTTGGTCACTTGTCTCCCTCATTTAGGCCTGGCTCCAGGTAGTGGTGCTGATCTAGTAAAGGGAAGGGGCCAGTAGGTAAACCGCAAACCAATATATAGTGTTTTATAGAGATCTCAAGGTATTTTTAGGCATAGAGGTCATTTGCTTTGAGAGAAATAAGACCACTAGACAGATTCAGAGGAATCTGGAATTCAGTTTTTTCTTGGCTTCCCCTCCTCCTTGTTTTGTGTGTTTCAGTGTGTGTGTGTGAATTTGACACAAGCTAGTTACCTGAGAAGAGGAAACTCAAATTGAGAAAGTTCTCAAAGGTTCTATTATATTTCCTGTAGAAAAGTCTGTAGGGCATTTCATGATTGTAGCACACTGATGGTTGCTATGGGAAGACGCAGCTTTCTGTGGGAAGTGCCAGTCTTGGTCAGGTGGTCTGGGGTTGGGTAAGAAAGAAGGTTGCACAAGCCATAGACAAGGCGGTAAGCAGCACTCCAGTGGCCTCTGCTTCAGTTCTTGTGTCCAGGTTCCTGCCTTGACTTAATGACAGACTCTGATAAGAATAAACCAATTCTTCCCCAAGTCTTTTGGGGGGTATCACAGGGTTTTTCTGTGCAGTTCTGACTCTCTCAGAACTTACTCTGTAGATCTGGCTGGTCTTGAACCCAGAGATCTGCCAACCTCTGCCTCCTGCACTGCACCACCACCTCCTGGCTTTTTATTCATTTGTTTTTTTGGTTTCCAAGATGTTTTTGGTCACGGTGCTTTATCACAGCACAACCACCCAGCTAAAGCAGTCTTTTGGCGATTTTGTATCATCTGTCCCCACTTGATACCTGCCTAGCCCTGTGCCTCCTACCCAAGTTCTCTACCGCTGAGCTGAATTCCTGGGCCTCAGGACTCCCGAATTCCTGAATTCCTGAACATCAAGGTTTTAGATGTGTTAACCTAGAGGGGCTCCCTCTCTTCCCACTCAGAGTCTGACTGTGACACAGCAGCTTCTGGAGGGTTCCAGTTCAGCTTCTCTGGAATTCCAGTACCTTTCTGGTGTCCTGCCTATACACTGTATTTCCGTCCTTTGGTTGCTGGTGAGAAAGCTACCATATGGCACCAAGGGGCTTTTGTGTCACACCTTTCCTTCAGTCGGCGCATCAACAATCTAGCCTCCCGACTCCATAGCTGATGCCATCTTTGTTTTCAGACCTCCCAAAGGCAGTGTTTTCTTTCCACAGATCTCCTACCCAGCTTTCACTGCTGAAGTAAGGCTTCAAGCCCACTGCTAAGGCTATCTCTACCACCACTCCCCACCCAGACACTTCTGGGACTACTATAAGGGACTTGAGGGACTAGAGCTCTTGGCCCTCTAGGAAAGTTAGGAGTTATGCCAGCTGCAGGAAAACTTAATGGAAGGATCGGGATAGGACCTCACAGTATCGCTGCAGAGACCCCACAATTCCAAAGTTGCATACCAATCAAATTGCCAGTAAGCACTAGGTTTTAAGATTCTGGAACGCTAATTTCAAGGGCAGCGTCGAGACTGCCCAAGCACACCACAGGGTAAGCAGGGTCTGACTGCTGGGCACAGGGTCCACTTGACCTCACTTTGACCGCGCAGCACCTTCTGATTTCTCCTGAGCGATCGGCAGGTGTCACTTTCCTCAGTCGCTGAAACTGGGGCCAGAGGAATTCTTTTTCTTTCATACCTTTTGCTTGAATATAGCTTTTTAAATTTTAAAGTGCAAGTCGGTCTCACTGGACCTGGCAGTTAAAACACAGATCAATACTCACGACCTCTCTTTGTCCCAGGTCCAGAGGGACCAGACCAGCCGGGGGCTGTGAAGAGTGACTGCATCAGGGGCACTCCAAGGCAAGTCCCTTCCGATCCCGCCTTAGAGTCCGACCCCGCCCCTTTCAGATCCGACCAATGGGATGCAGTGTTTGACAGTAGGCGGAGTCGTACGACCACACCCCATGCAGAGACTTAGCCAATGAAGATCGGGGCTCTGCCGGACGAAGGCGCCCACAGCCCCGCCCCCGAGCTCTGCCAATGGAAGGGCGCGAGGCGGTGCACCGGGGCAGAGCGCGGACCGCAGCGCGCGGGGCTCCGGGGGCGTCCGCCGCTCGGCTCGGTCTGCGGGCTTCTTCCCGTGTCTTGTCCCCCTTCTGCGGCCGCGCTGCCGGGCCCTCGCGCGTTGGCGAGGTCGACAAGCAGCATGGCGGTGGAGGAAGAGGGACTGCGGGTCTTCCAGAGCGTGAGGATCAAGATTGGTGAGGATCGTGGTGGCGTGGGCAACTCCCCAGACCCCTGCTCTTGGTATCCGGCCCGGCTAGACCGGCTCCCCGCCTAGACTGCCTGGTTCTCCGTGGCATTGCGGGGGAGGCAGGACTTGCATTAGGGGGCGTCTGTTTGTGTGAGTGAGCGCGCGTGGTTGCCTGCGTGTGTCCGTGTGCGCAGCACCGCTCCGGATCTCGGGCGCCTGAGTTTACATGCACGAGCACGCGCGGATCCGTCTGGGTGCTCCCACTTCAGGGATCGGGTCTACTGATGTCAGTCTCCTGGTGTCCCCTTCACAGTCGTGCGCAGGAACTTCTTTCCCAAGGAGGGGGCGCCCCTTCACCCTTTGAGTTGTGCTGTGCCGCAGGCTTCGAGGCCGTGCGCGCGCGACTCTGTGCGTGTGTGTGTGTGTGTGTGTGTGTGTGTGTGTGTGTCTGCGCGCTGCAGGCGTGGTGATGGAGACACCAGCACTTCCCCCTCCTTTCATTGAGAACTGGCCATGGGAGCTGTGGCCAACGGGCCTGGCATTCAGGCTGCACTAGGTTGGTCGGGACTTTGGCTGCAATGCTGGGGCCAGGGAGTGAAGTGGAACTAGAGTGATCTGGAGAGGACTTCCTTATTTTTTTTTTTTTAACCTGGAGATTTCGTCTTTCCCAGTTGTAGGTTTTCTTTTCTTTTTCTATCTTGTGAGTGATGTGTGAGTCTACTTCCTTACAGTGGTTTTCTGAAGTGACCGTTACACATCAAGCCATTAACACACTGGGCAGGGGCCAATTTTCTTGGAAGGAATTCTGGGTCCTAGTGCACTGTTCCTGTAGGCTTTTCTCTCTGAACTGCGCCCCACTTTACTGGGCTGTTCCCATGTGAAAAGGCCCCTAGTGGGTGGCAACAGTCACAGCCCAGCGTCAGTTGTTGATGACATTCGATGCTGTCTGAATGAAGAGTGCCAGCTACTCGCAATCAGCGTGTTGCTTCCTGTCCGCTTTATTTTGCTTTTGAATCATCGCCGAGACAGTTTGAAGCGCTGCGGATAGCATGTGGTGTTTGGGCAGAGGGCATGGGAGGGATTTTTCTTGCTTTTATGCCTGCAATTGCTGTCAGTTACCATCTGAGGAAAGGGGCTGCTTTCTGTCCTCTGTGGGCAAAGACTACTTCTGTGAGGGGGGCGGCTTCAGTTTCCTTCAGCCAGATCCTCTGACCAAGTGAGTCCGCCAGGCTCTAGGAGTGCTGTGCCCTTTTGCTTAAGGAGCTGGGGAGGTTGTTGTGGAATACTGTTGGGGAAAATCAGGTCAGTTGATAACAAGGGTCCAAGACTTTCTTTCCCTTCAGTACAGCGTGCTTGCTTCAGTCCGAGCATAGGCTACTATGCACACAGGGAAGGGTTTTAGTTCCAAATACAGAGGATTTCTTTTCCACAATGATAAAGTAAGACAGGGGGAAACACTCCAATCTGTCTGCCGGAATAGGGTCTTCACTAGAGGAGCATCAGAGGGGACAAGTCATAAGGTCCTTCCTCCGTTGCTAGACTTTGAATAAGGGTATGATTGGAACCTTCATTGCCTCTGACTGCATGGGGCCTGGGCAGCACCCAAATGTTTAGGACGGAGGCAGTGAGTAAGGTTGGGTAGAGGTGTCCAAGCTCCCACTGCCTCCCTAAATGGCCCCTGTCTTATCTTTCCTCGTCATTTTTCTCAAAGGACCTTGCCTGCACAGCTGCTCAGGAGGGGTGGTCGTGTGCTGTCTGGATGGAGTATGCAGGGAACACAGCTCTGCAGACAGATCCTGCCTTCTGTGGCTGAGCACAGATGTGTGCTGGGTTAGCCTTTTGGAGCACAAGAAAATACTGGTAGCAACTGGCTTGGGTTTGGTGTTTCTTGCCTGCCCTGCTTGTCTGATATTGCTGGAGTCCCAAGGGAAATCCCATCAGAAGAAAAGGACTCCTAGCCAGGTGGGCTAGGTAACTGGGCTCCCGGTGTGCCATATTTAGAGTCTAGCAACAGAGGAGGGACCTTTTCGGTTTTCCTTTGCATTTCTGGTTTGTGGTCGTATCACTCTATGATTTACATCTACCCAAGTGTCACTGGTTGTCACACTGTAGTTGACTTGAGGGCAGAAGTATTGACTCTTTGTGCACCTGATACTCTGTCTCAGTTTTTGTCTCTGTCTCTCTCTCTCTCTCTCTCTCTCTCTCTCTCTCTCTCTCACACACACACACACACACACACACACCACACACACCCCAGAGTCACTCCTCTGAGCCAGGCATGATGGCTTCCAGCAAGCCTTCTGGTGACTTCTAGAGTGACCTAGATGAACCTCTTTCTTGTCACATCCATTTCCCCATCTGAATAAAGAAAGAGTCCAAGGGGAGGGGGAGTGCATCCGGTGGGAACACACAAGGCTGTCATCTGTCCTAGTCATCACCCTCCCCCACCCAGAGAACTTCCCAAGAAGGAAAGAGAGACGATTGCCCCTAAGAGCATACAGACAAACGCCATTACCACTGCTGTGGCTAGGAAGGTAGGGAAGGGGCCGATGCTATGAGGTCCGCCCTCCGCTTCTTGGTTTTAAAACATGAGATGGCACTGGGTTTCACCAGAAGTGAATCTCTCTGTTTTCCTTCCTCTTTCTCATCCCATCTACATTTTGCTCATACAGAAGACAAAGCCACATAAAAGTAAAGCATCTTAATAATAATACTAATACAGCGCCTCCGGTCTTGTCTTGAGGAATCTGTTGCTCCTCTGTGTGAAATTTGCTTGGTTATTTAGATTTGTTCTTCCGTGCACTTAGAATCGTAAGTATCTTTGGTAACAATCACTGCTCTGTTACGAGCATCTTCAGCCATCACATGGGACTGACCCATGCTTCCTTGAGGCTGCTGTATTGAGGAAGTGTGTAGCCCAACTCTCTAGAGCCAGCGCTGGTCTGTGATTGGGCGAGTAGCTGTGGCCAGAGCTCATCTGCCCAGCAATGCTATTTTGGGCCTGGTGTTCCCTAGGGTTGCAATACAGCTTGACTTCCCAGTCGTGTTTTCCTTTCTCACAATATTTATTATTTGTTTTTAAAAAAGTGCTCCCTTGATAAAAATGTTGAGTGCACAGAGCTAATTATCATCTGTCAAGTAATAGATAAAAATTAAAAATTCCGGCTTTGTATTCCCAGGCTAGAAATGTTCTCTAGAATTGGCTTTGTCACTTTTCTTTCCGTTGAGGTCTCTATTGAGCTCCCAAAGCCCCCCAGGAAACCAGGCTCTGCTTTCTGCTTTTCCCCTGGACTCTTGGGTGACTCCAGTCTTTCTGCCTGAATAGCACAGCAGCCGCTCTGTGTCCTCACTGAGGCTCCATGGTCTGGCCCTAAAGTTAGAATGTGGTTGTGGAGAAGTACAGGGGCAAGCAGGGCTTATAAATGGGAGGTCCTCCCATTGAACAGGCTTGGGTTGCTGTGGACCACGGCTGGTTTCCTACCCTCAGTGCTCCGTCCGTGCTCTTTCTTGCTGCCCTCTCTCAGAGCTCTCCCTCCATGCTGTCTGCCTCAGTGCTCTCCCTCAGTATTCTCCCTCAGTGCTCTCCCTTAGAGCTCTCCCTCAGTGCTCTCCCTCAGTGCTCTCTCTCAGTGCTCTTCCTCAGTGCTCTCCCTCAGTGCTATCTGTCAGTGCTCTCCCTCAGTGCTCTCCCTCAGTGCTCTTCCTCAGTGCTGTCTGCCAGTGCTCTCCCTCAGAGCTCTCCCTCAGAGCTCTCCCTCAGTGCTCTCCCTCAGTATTCTCCCTCAGTGCTGTCTGTCAGTGCTCTCCCTCAGTGCTCTCCCTCAGTGCTGTCTGTCACTGCTCTCCCTCAGTGCTCTCCCTCAGAGCTCTCCCTCAGTGCTGTCTGTCAGTGTTCTCTCTGGGTGCTCTCCCTCAGAATCCTCCCTTGCCTTTCTGCTGACAACAAAATCTAACCAGAAGCAGGAGGAGCCAGTGAAATGAGGATGTGCAGAAGTGAAAGATGGCAGCAACAGGGGTAGGCCTGGCTGGTCAGCCGTGAGGGGCAGCAGGTGCCAAAGCCGCAGACTAAGGGCTGGAGGCTCAGGGCTCCAGTTAGCCCTCTGAGCAAGGTTACCATCTCCACAGTGTGTTGACACCAGGGCTGCTGTGGGTCACAGCAGGCCATGGACCTGCAGGGGGCACTTGTGCTTTATGGGGCTAAAACAGTTGTCATGGCTGGCCAAGGTTGGGTCCCGGGAGAAGAGGTGTTTTGTGAGTCATGACCATAGCCTTGTGTACAGTAGTTTCTGGGTCTGGCTTTAAGAAGATGCCACGTGGCCGGAATGTGGTCCTTGGCATGAGTGACTGTAGATTCTCGCGCTCTCTCGTGCTAAAATTAACTTGGGTATTCCATTAACCGAGCTCGGCTCAGCTGCCTGTGGTATTTTTAACTGCTTGGGACTAATGTGCAGATCTAGGCTGGACCTGTGGAGGCTAGGGGAGCTCAGGTTGGACCGCTTCACCCTGCTGGTGGGCAGAGAAATGCAGAATCCGAGTGACGGGTTTGTGTGCATTTGTTTCATTAAATTTAAAGATTTTTTTTTTTTTTTTTTACTATTTGATGTGTGTGTGTGTGTGTGTGTGTGTGTGTACATGTACATGCATACCATACCTGCAGAGGCCTGAAGAGGGTATTGGATTCCCTAGGGATGGTATTGCCAGCAGTTGTGAACTGCTTAGCAGTGTGGGAAACTGAACTCAGGTCCTCTGTAATAGCTGCAAGTGTACTAGACCTCTGAGTCTGAGCCTATCTTGTTAATTCTAAATTCTCAAAACCTCATGATATGGATGTCTATGAAGGGAATACACACACACACACACACACACACACACACACACACGCACAGCCAGCCTGTATCACCTCTGAACATTTTCCATCAGTTCACAAGGCTACTTACTTACACTACAATCTTAGATGTGATTGGTGCCTAGGGGAGAGCTGAGGAGGAGCTTTGGAGGGAGGAGCAGCTGCTGTTGAGGGCGGGGGCTGAAAGAGGCACCGGTCCTTGCTGTGGATACCAGGGCTGAGCTGACGTCAGTGAAGGCTGACCAGCTCTGAAGCTCACTGACCGATAGGTGCAGGACTTGATCTTAGAGGGACCATCTGAGGTGACACATGGTAGCCCCGAAGTGATGATCTGTGGCCGTCGCTACCTGAAAGGCAGAAAATCTTTTGATTTGATTCCCTGAAGCTGATGACATAGCTTATGCATTCAGATACATAGAGGAGTTCGCTGCAGCTGGCTAAGGGCAAGCGATGGTGAAGTGTGATTATAAAAATATTTAGCAAGATGGAGATATTCCACTACCCCGGGTGGCCACCAGAGAAATGGAAGCTGATAGTTTTGTTTGTGGCATGCAAAAAAAAAAAAAAAAAAAAAAAAGAAAGAAAGAAAGAAATGGACGTTTGCAAATGGCCTTTGAAGGTCCAGGTGGCTGGATGCCCTTGGAGGCGGGCTGGCTGGTTTTTAGGACAGGAGCCCCAGACAGCCAGTGAAGAGAGGAAGTGATGGTTCCGTTCTTGGAACCAGAAACTCAAGATAGGGTAGTGGCTGCTTCTCGATAACACTGCAGTTTTAGCTGAAGTGACATTTATCTGAGTGGAGTGTTGATGCTCCTCCGAACCCAGCTTAGCCGCAGCAGATACACCAGGCAGACACAGGCAGTGTTTGCTGTATACATTGAAGCTGTTGGGCCTGTCCATTTGTAGCAAATTAGAGTTCAGCTCCCAGGCAATGCATAAATAAGAGGAGGCTAGACTCTTGATTAGCAGGTGGAGTAGCAGTATGAAGAGAGGTGACTTTGCCCTTGCGCTTGAAGAGAGGTTACCATGCAGCCATGGGCCCTGCGTGCCCCTCTGCCTCTGACATTGTGTGGTATTGGCTGGCAGTGCATACAACATTGGGCACAGATGACTTGCCTGGAGTTTGCAGCGTGGCAAGTAGATGGAGCCTCTGTGTGGGGAGGAAGCACGTGTAGGTAGGTTATGTCAAAACCCAGACCGAAGACTCATGGGCGCTGACTGGCTTCTGGAAGGTGCAGGGTGAGTGAGTGGTGTACAGTTAGGCGTGTTGGGCCGGGGGGACCTCAGGGGCCACAGCTGGCCTTCTCTAGGTGCCTGTCAGGGTAGCAGTCTATGCTGGTGCAGAAGAGGAGCCGCCTGCGCGTCTGGAATGATCCAGCTCTGACACGATGGGGATTAACGTGGGAAAGTGCTCTTCGCCATCCCCATAGCCAGCAGTTAAATGAACAGATACAAAGGTAGCTAGATACAAAAGGGTGGGATTTCATGGTACATCCACGGAGGGACAAGGGAAGTTGTCTCTGGGCCAGTTGTGCACCACGTCACGTTTCCTGGGGTTCCGCCTTGTGCTAAGGCTACAAGGGCCCAGCCCATGGCAGTAAAGGTCTCGACTGTTAGTATTCTCTTTGGGCTCTTGTTAAGAGAATACTTCACTTTCATATCTGAAAGTGGTTCATATTAAGTCCCTTCTTCTGTTCCCAGTCAGCTCTTGGGGTTCGCTTTGATGCTGGGCCCACCATCGTGGTGCTCCAGTGGCAGCCACTGTCCTTAGAGCTTGGAGGAGCTGAAGACACACTGATATGCACGGAGGGTGGTTATGGTCCTGAGAGGTGTTTCTCACGTTTTATCCAAGGTCAGAGGCCTGTAGCCGCCCCCTAAGTTGTTCTATGGCAAACATCTTCTTTATAGGGTCTGGCAGTCTTCATGGTTGGTAAGGAGTGACCCTTGTGGACTTGTCCTCCAAACCGGAGTGGGAAGCCTCCCAGTGAAATGCCCTTCCTTCTCAATACCTTTTAGAAGCAGCCGTCATGGGACTAGTGCACGGAGTGCAGTGCTCACCGTGACCAGTCCTGGGGTTAGCGGGCAGTATGGGGCAGGGAGGGCTGAGGAGTGGCTGTCTGAGGTGACCATTTGCAAACTCTACCCCAGCTGAATAACAACATCTCTCCCAGGGGAAAGCTTCAGCCCAGCATCACAAACCATGACCACCAAGAAGAGAGAAGATGTCTCTCTTCTCAGCCTTGGCTTCCCAGGTGCTGGATCTTACCCTCTTTTTTTTTTTTTTTTTTTAAATTTATTTATTATTATATGTAAGTACACTAGCTGTTTCCAAACACTCCAGAAGAGGGCGTCAGATCTCGTTACGGGTGGTTGTAAGTCACCATGTGGTTGCTGGGATTTGAACTCAGGACCTTTGGAAGAGCAGTCAGTGCTCTTAACCACTGAGCCATCTTTCCAGCCCGGATCTTACCCTCTTACCCACTCTCTCCAGCTGCCCTGTGCCAGGAAACGCATCTGGAGAAGGGAGACGCTTTGGCAAGCAGGAAGCAGGTGGAGTGCCCAGTTCAATTCAGGGAGAGGAGGTATCTCAGTCCCAAGACCCTGAGTCTCTGGGCATCTGCTTTATTTTGGCTCTGGCTAACTTGGGGTTTTCCAAGGCTGGGGTCAGACTGGGGCACGGGGCTCTTAGCATTAGTCCAGGAACATGAGGCGCTTCCGGAAAAATTCCTCTGTGTATAGGCCCCAAAGGCCCTGGTCAGCCTGGACTTTTGTCTCGAGGACGGGGTGGATGCTGTGCCGGGGCTGGTTTTCCCACGGCCTTTGGGGTAAGGGTCGAGCTGGGGAATTCCAGACCCTCAGAGCTGCAGATGGCATACTTGGCCTCCTTGGGGAGCCTTGTTCAACTGGCCTGAAGCCCTCAATGTAGGCAGGCTGCTGCAGGATGGAATTCTGGGAAAGCACAGCCACCACATAGCCTGGAGAGGACACTGCCTCTTGTCCCTATGGCTGCTCTCCAAAACTGTGCTGCTGGGCTCAGAGTCTGTGCCAGATCTTCATCCGTGCAGCAGCCTCTGCCGGCTCGCTGAAGAGAGAATGCGGCCCTGCCACACATCCTTTGAGCCTGGACCGGGCTGGGCGCAGGAGGAAGGAAGCAGGCTGCTGGCCTCCAGCCTGAAGGGACACTGAAGATAATCCATTCCTGAGCGTCGAGGCTGTCTCTTGAGTAGTGATAATCGGATCAGGAAAGTTGTTGACCTAGGAACACACAATGGGGCACTTCCTCTACCCTGTCGAGTAGAGTCCTAATGGCTGGAACTGTGCCTGTGTTTGTGTTATCGCTGGAGGTCTCCTGACACTGGACACCACTGAGGTGGGAGGTAGGGAGGGAGAACTGAACTATCTGTACTCATGAGGCCAGCCTCCAGGTTAGGGCAAGGACCATTATGAGGTGTCATCTTATGCTGTGGTTAGGATCTCATTTACATACGCACACGTGTGTGTGTGTGTGTGTGTGTGTGTGTGTGTGTGTGATGTGTGTGTGTGTGTGTGTGTGTGTACCCTGTGGCTACCTGCAGGGCAGACTGGCATGCCCCAGTATGCACAGTGTGATAATTGTATTGAGGGCTGGGGCACTTAGCCTGGTTTATCTTGGTTTATACTTTTTTTCTGGGATTCCTAACAACAGGAATGGGTCAGTCCTGGCACTGTGACATTTGCAGAGTTTAAAGCAGTCCTGATTTTTGCACAGTCCTTTATTTTTCCTGTCACCTGCATTGGTGGGCTTTTCCACCTGTGGTCTGAGAGCCCTCAGCCAGCCAGCGCCCGATCCTATGACTTTGGTGGTTGGATGCACCTGCTGGTCCATCCACTGCCCACACCATGAGATCTTTTTCCCACAACTGTTTTGGGTTTTTACATAGTTTATACTTGTGTGGCACACTCATGTTTCTAGGCCCACAGCTTAGCATTTTTCTTGTGGGATTCTTTCTGTTGGTTTCTGGCCTGTTCTCTTAGGTGGCCTCTGGCAGGCAGGAGCCAAGACCCGGTTTTCTAAGCGGCCATGAGTGAGACCCAAGTGACTGAAGGGCAAACTACCTGAGCCCTTAGCTCTGTGAAGAAAGCCATAAGTAGAACTTCAGTAGGTAGGCCATGACCAGGGCTCCCAGGCAGGTATGAGCCATAGCCTGTTGGTGAGAAACAGGAAACGGGTGTCTGCAGATCGCTGGGTTTTGACAGTAATTTTGGGTGGCTCCTGGGAAGTTTCTACTGTAGGTTGTATTGGACAGAGAAAGTGTAGACTCCTGGGTCAGGTGGACTCTGACCAGAAGATGAATGAAGGCCCAGCCCAGACGCCTGGCCTGTTTGAGCTGTGGGGACACACAGGCCCCTGGCTATTTCTGGGCTGTAGTTCTTCTGCAGCAGTTCCCTTGAGGAGTCCCGCAGGCAACATCTGAGGCCTGAGTGTGGCTGCCCCGCTCCCCAGCTGGTCCCATCCGTCTGGACTCGGTGACATTCCTTTTGCTCTTCATCACTTCCTGCTTCGGGCAGCTCTGCTCGGCCAGTGTTTGGAGAGGGCTTCTTAGTATTGCAGCCCAAGAATGTGTTTATGCGTGTCCTGACTGGAAATGAAGGGTCACGTGGAAAGGAGAAAAAAAAATCACTGTTTTTCCATAGTGTCTTGATTCAAATTTTTTTGTTCATGAAGTATATTTCATGATTTCTGCAGGGAGAGTTTGTCTTCCTTTCTGGGCCCCATAATTTTCTCCAGAGTGCTAGAGGAGCAGGTCAGGAGGGCCTGGCAGGCAGAGGACACCCACAGGGTCTCGTGCCCTGAGTCAAACACACCTTGCTTATTTCTTGTGACTCTCAATGGTGTAGCTCACCCCCACCACCAGCCCCAACTCCCACTCAATGGAGGCCACCCACCTCAGGGCCACACTATAGCATCTCTGTAGCCATACCCCTAGCCTAGCGGTACTGGGGATGTAAGGACAGTCTGCTGTGGCTCTGCTGTAGCAGAGTGGAAGCAGGGCATCTGGATAAGGGTGCAGAGGCTGACAGGCTGCGAGGGTCTGGAAGCTGGTGGGCTGGGCAGGGTCTCCAGGCAGATCAGCTGCTCTGGTTCGGAATAGGATGGGCAGGGTTGCAGTTGTAGCTTTCTGTGTTTGGATTCTGGTACGTGTCAGAATGGCTGGCTACCTCGGGAATGCAATGCAGAGCAGGCGTTGCCAGGGAACGTTCTGACATCACCAGGAGGCTGCAGGCGAGCATCACGGTTTGCACTTCTCCTTCCTGTTAAGATGCCTCCTCGGTTTGCATGGCCCTTGTCATCAGGGCAAATGGAGAGTGTAGGACAGCCCTTCTTCCAGAGTGGACATCAAAGAGAGGGCTCAGAGGGAGCCCGAGAGGGCATGGGGGTGCGGCGGAAACGTCTAGTTTCTTTGGAAAGGCAGTTACGTCAAATGAAGTTTTGCTGGGGCACGCAGGTGAAACAATGCCCTGGTAAAGCAGACACAGGAAAGACTATTGTCCTGAAGCAGACACAGGTGGAAGGACGCTTGATGAAGGAGTAGAAATATGACTCATAGACATAGGGAGAAGAGCGCTGAGCTTTGGTTTGCTCTACCTTGACATCCTTCATTAAAGACACGTGTGTATTGGTTCGCCTTACATAGCACTGTTGAGCTCGACTGGAGGCAATGCTGCCATTGAGGGAAACTCGTGAGGAACTGCTCGTGAGGGTCCCGTGGCAGCTTGCTGCCTCTGAGGCCTCACCTTAGGCTGGTCGGTAAGTCTGGTGGTTTCTTCAGGATTGAACTACATCTGCCTGGTGTCTGCTTGCTGAAAGGACTGGACCATAGCTGCTGATTCGTGCTTGGTGTCTGCCTGCCTAGAGGACTGGTCTTCAGCTGCTGAGTCATATTTGGTGTTTGCTACAGGACTGAACTGCTGCTGCCCAAGAAGATCGAGCTCTCCCCCAAAGAACTATTGTTCAACAGGTCCACTTCCCCCACATCCTAATAACTTTTCTCTTCCACTACCTCAGCTGGGTGGTGGCCTAGAGGAGAGGTTGAATCTTTCCTTATTAAAAATAGGTTGCAAAAAATGTATGCCTGCCTACCCTAGGGTTTCCCTAGGGCCTTGGCCTCTCTGGGCATGAGCTGATGTAGCCATAGGGCCCTGTCATTCCTACCTGCTGGCTCTAAGGTGTCCTCGCATGGCTGAGAAAGCTATGGTTTCCGTCAGGTCAGACTGCAAACCCGGAGGAGAGGGCTATTTGGTGTCTTGGGCGTGCTTGTCCTTTAGCTCCTGTCACCCTCCCAAACTGAGAGCAGGTCAGCCTAATGCACAACAAAACTGGTGGTGCCCTCTGTGTCTCTGCTGATTACCATCCACCAGGTCTGGAAGGAAGTGTACACAGAGGGGCAGTCTTTCTCTGATGCAGTGGTTTTATCTGGAAAATTTATCCACCAAGGGTCACTTGGCGATGGCTGGGACTCTTGGTTGGTTACATGGGCATCCATGGGGCCCTGGGGTGCTGAGGTGAAGCCCTTCTTTTGATTATATTTTTGAACAGCATGATGGGACGAGACTGGTATGGGGACATTGTTGAATGTCTGGTGAACATCAAAAATGTGTCTGACTCTAGTCCTCCTCAGGAAATAGAATATCACATTACTGTCAGTCGTATTTTGGGAGCAAAGAGCTCTTTGCACATCATGCTGCAGAAAAGACTCCAAAGCTGTGTTCTATGTGACGGATGCTTTGCGGTCTTGGGTGTGGACCCAAGGGATAGAGGTGTATGAAGTATACCAGCTGGGTGACCTTCACGTGTTACTCGAGCCTTCTGTGCCTTGGCTTAACAACATACAATGAGAATTCTAAGTGCTCCTTCCCAGTAGCCTTGCGGATCGGATAGTTTGCGAAGTGCCACTTCCGTGTGGGCACGGGATAAGTTGAGCCCGATGTTGTCATAGTTCTCTTCTGGTTTCTTATCTCACCCAGGAGCCATGTGGGGGTTGGTGAGAGAGGCAGTGTCTGCTCAGGGTCATAGGACTGCGGGTGAGCCAAGGTCTGGGCTGTGTGTAACCAGCTGAAAATCTTCATAAGGGTACAGAGTTTTCTTGGTGAGTGGGCACCATGGGGTGGGGGTGGGGTGGGGTGGGGTTAGGGATTTGTGAGGCCTCCAGAAATCAGAGCCTGTCCTGCCTGCCTTGCAAAGCCTGAGCCATACATTAGTTGACCATGTTCAGATGCCTTCCATGGTGTGCTCTGACCTACCATGAGATGCTAACCTAACATGGCCTGTGTCTATGTGCAGTGTTCATAGAGTGTCTGTGGCAGTACAGAGGCAGGCTGTGGAGTCGTACATCAGGGCTGCTTCTCCAGAAGCTGCGATTGGGCTCCTGGACACTGGGGAGAGGCAGTTGGCACAGGATATCGATGCTGAAGGAAGCACATGAGTGTGTGTAGCAGGTAGTCCAAAGCCACTCAGCGTACGTAGCCTTTAGATCCATTTCCTGGGCTCTCCTGTTGCCGTCCATGTCAGTAGACGCAATGGGCCATGGTAAGAGTGTCCCTGAAGGCCTGTGGGTCTGAGGCTCCATCTCTCGGTTGGTGCTCTGGGAGGACAGAGCTTTAGGTAGTGGGGCACAGAGGATGCTGGGGTCCTGAGCCCCTTCTTCATGTCCATTCTTGGCTAGGGGGCCAACAGCTCTGCGTCTTGACACAATCCATCCATGAGGTGCTAACACATGCCTACTGTGCAGGAATCCCCAGAACCGAGCAAAGTCAACCTCTCTGTAGGGTGATAGACAGGGAACACAGTTTATTTTGCAGAATTGAAGAGTGTTTTCAAACTGAGCCTAGCTTAGAGTAGACCCTGCATGCTGTCTAGCTTAGACCCTGCATGCTGTCTAGCTTAGACCCTGTATGCTGTCTAGCTTACACCCTGCATGCGGTCTAGCTTAGACCCTGCATGCGGTCTAGCTTAGACCCTGCATGCTGTCTAGCTTAGACCCTGCATGCTGTCTAGCTTAGACCCTGCATGCTGTCTAGCTTAGACCCAGCATGCGGTCTAGCTTAGACCCTGCATGCTGTCTAGCTTAGACCCTGCATGCGGTCTAGCTTAGACCCTGCATGCGGTCTAGCTTACACCCTGCATGCGGTCTAGCTTACACCCTGCATGCGGTCTAGCTTACACCCTGCATGCGGTCTAGCCCATGTAGAAGGCAAGGTTGGCTTTCTGCACTGGGTCCCAGTGCTGTGCTCTGAGGCTCTTCCTTGCTTTCTGTTAAGATATATGTATTCACTCGCCAGTCTTGCACCCAGCAAAACTCAACTTCCATGGCTCAACCAGGATACCCCGGAACACCCCTCCACAGGGATACAAAGGCTACAGATACCTCACTGCCCGCAGACAGGAACACAGTGCCTCGCCCACCTACGGTGAAGGCTTCAGGGGATCTGAGGGGATTCTGAGTTTGCCAGACCTTGGCTCTGTGCACCAGGTAACAGTCTGCCCGTGACTTGTCTTTCCTGCCCAGGCCTGTAGCTGCCCACAAGGACTGGGTGACCTGCTTATAACATGTCAACTCCAGAAATACCAGGAATCTCCCTGACTTGTGTCCCTAATTTTCCCAGGGCAAGCCGGGTCATTTCATCATTGATGCTTTCAGAACTAAGGCTACCGAGAAGCCGACACAGGAGGAGCGTGGGAGGCAGTGTGTCCCATGTGGCTTAAAGGCCACAGGAATAAACTATTATAATTTTTCAGGGTAAAATAAAGCCTGGGTTCATCGCGGTCTTAGCAAACGGCCAGTTTTTAATGGGTAGCGTTCACACCGAGCTGTCAGGAGCTGGGAAATGCTGACTCTCCTGGTCCCTCTCCCTTACCCTCAAATGCGTGAGACCCATATGTCCCGTAGTCTTTCCAAGATAGTTTTGGACTCGAGTCTAATAAAGGAAACCTCAGGATATCCAGAAGAGAAAGCCCATGGCCAGAGGAAGTTCATTTTAAGCACTACAGATAAGTTAGTGGTTTGACTTTCTAATAGTCCCACAGGAGTCAGCTCGCTGAAGACTAGGGCTGTCTCATCTGCTGAGGGGCTGGGTTCAGTGACTTGGAGCCTGGAAACGCAGGTTAAGGATTTATGGTGTTTAATGAGTTCATGGGTATCTGACATCAACTATTTTTCTAAGCTGGGTCTGGGTCTCGTTTTTGGCTTCTCTTACTCTCAGGAGCAACTTGGTCACCGGGAAGGAACTCAGCAGTGCTCTGCCTTGCTACTCACCTCCTTTTCTTTAGGAGCCACGGCTTACGGGAATACTGTTCCCACCGTGCTCCCTCCCAGTGAGTCCGTTCTCCCCCCACCCCCGTGCTCCCTACCAATGAGTCCGTTCTCCCCCCCCCCCCGTGCTCCCTCCCAGTGAGTCTGTTCTCCCCCCACCCCAGTGCTCCCTTCCAGTGAGTCCGTTCTCCCCCCCTCCTCTCCTCCCGTGCTCCCTCCCAGTGAGTCCGTTCTCCCCCCCCCCCCGTGCTCCCTCCCAGTGAGTCCATTCTCCTCCGCCTCCCCTCCCCACCCCACCCCCGTGCTCCCTCCCAGTGAGTCTGCCTGTGGCTGGCGCCTGCGCAGGAGCCCTCCAGCCCCCCCGAGTCTCCATGTGTTGGGTACCAATGCTCCTTGACAGTGGAGTGAATAAGCCTTGTAAGAGAATACACAGGAGAAAGGAGCCTGCGATCATGGAGGTGCGTGGCTTTAGGATGAGTGGTGCCAAGAATCACTCACTCACGGGGCTGGTTAGATGGCTCGGTGGATAAGAGCACTGGCTGCTCTTCCAGAAGTACTGAGTTCAATTCCCAGCACCTACCTGGGGGCTCACAACTACCTATAAAGGGGTCTGATGCTCTCTTCTGGTGTGCAGATGGACATGCAGACAGAATACTCAGACAATAAAAAAGAACCTAAAAAGAGCCACTTGGATTCTGATAGTGGGGCCCAATATCCTTGATGGGCTCCCCCACTGTTGTAATGGGTCAGCTGTTACCACAGCCTGGCCACTCTGTGGTATTAGGACTTCGTGGCACCCCTAAGCCCCCTCCAGTCCCCTGTCTTACCATGGGCACCCCCCCCCCCCCGTCTCTCATTTCTCTTTGGAGTAAGAAGGAAGATCTACTTACCTTTTTCCTGTAATACCTACAAAAGAGACCTGCTATTCCGAGTTGCACTGGAATGACCCCAAATGGCTCAGTGACCCTCTAGGAACACATTTGTAGCTTGTCTCTGATGCTGATTTGCTACAATTAAGGTGTTTGGAGGAGCTATGCAGTTAGAAGTTATTTGGGATAAAAGACAGTATGCATTGGTGTGGTACTCTGAGAGGCTGGATGCCCTGTGGGTGGGAGGTGGCATTTCCTCTGTGAAGGCATCAGCCAGTGTCACTCAGTTTGTGGTCCAGCCATAGATGGCATCAGCAGGTGCTAGTCTTGGTGGTTCCTGTCAGCATGGTGGATTCATACGCTTGGCTTGTCCACCATGTACAGGTCCTGACTAGTAAGTACGGTGTCAGTATGCATGGCGGATACATACTCCTGGCTTGTGGCTTGATCACCATGAGCAGGGCCTTGTCTGGGTTAGAATTTCATTCATATAGCTGATCCCCCACTCAACAGTAAGCACCAAGATGGATGCGCATGTGTTGAATTCAAGTGGTAATGCTTCTGTATAGACCCTCGTGTGGCTGGGCAGCCATTGCAGGCCCCCACCTGTGTGGGCTGGGAAATGGGACCCTTGGAGCCCGTGGCTCCTCAGCCTGTTGCTGCAGCTCCATGTCAGCAGACAGTGTGTCACCAGGGAAGTGTGACGGTTCGTCTGTGGAACCTTATTTATGGACACTGACATTTGGGTGGGTTGCATCTAGTTTTCAGATGCTAGGAACTGTCTTTTTGATAAGGTTATTTTTGAAATCTAAAAGCTGTGTCTGGCACAGTCAAAAAAGCGCCTGCTGTGCAAGAATAAGGGCTGGAGTTTAGCGCCCAGGGAAAGTCTGGGAACAAGAGAGCGGAGACCTTGGAACACCCAGCCCTATGGGATGTCTCCATGAAATAAATGCCTCTGCTCACGGCTCAGGGAACCCTGTGGAAGAGAAGGTGGGAAGATTGATAGGAGCTGATGAGGATGGAGGACAGCAAGGAAACAAGGCCTCTGTATACACTGGGACACACATACACACACACACACACACACACAGGGAGAGAGAGAGGGAGGGAGGACAGAGGAGGGAGAGAGATGGTGGCAACACGCACAGGGCCTGCACAGGCCTACGCCCGATGGGGTCCTAGAGCTGAGAGGAGAGGTAGACACAAGCCCCACCCACAGTCCAGAAGCGATCTCCAATTGAAAACTGCTCCCAAAGGAAGGATTAGTTTCCTCCAAGGGACTCCTATTGAGTACACAGTATATAAACCACACGTAGGGCAGGCCCCACGCCCAGCTGATGACCAACACAGAGCAAACTCAGTGGCATTTTCGGAGGTATTTTTTTCGTTTTGTTTTTATTTTTGTTTTGTTTGTCTCACAATGCTTTGTCTGAACATTGTTTTTTTTTTTTTTTCTTTTTACCTTAGAGACCTTTTGCTCATCTACTGTGGTTCCCAATTCAGTTTGCCTGGGTTTCCTGTGAGCATGTGTGTGTGTGTGAGCATGTGTGTGTGTGTGTGTGTGTGTGAGCATGTGTGTGTGTGTGTGTGTGTGTGAGCATGTGTGTGTGTGTGTGTGAGCATGTGTGTGTGTGTGTGAGCATGTGTGTGTGTGTGTGTGTGAGCATGTGTGTGTGTCTCTGTCCATGTATGTGCCGAGTGCTTTTTCTTTGACTTTTCCCCCCTGTTTGTTTTGTTTCCTGTTAATTTATCTTATTATGATTTTAGGTGCCCCTTTGTATTTCACTGGGCGACGGGGAAGAAAGGGCAATGGGTTCGGATGGATGAGGGACTGGGGAGGATATGGGAGGAGTTGGGAGGGGAAACCGTGATCAGCATATATTGTATGAAAAAATCGATTTTTAATAAAAAAATAAATTAACATTTTTTTAAAAGGGCACAGTAGGAGACATGGGGAATCCCGGTGCTGGCTGAAGGAGGATCTCTGGGGCTCATTGGTTCCCCGGTCTGGGAAATGACAAGCTCCAGGTTCAGTGAGAGACGCTGTCTCATAAAATGATGTGGTGAGGGACTGAGGAAGATGCCTGGTGTTGACTTTAGTCTTTTACATGCATGTGCAGAGATGATTAGGCACACCCGTTCTCGTTCTCTCTCTCTCTCTCTCTCTCTCTCTCACACACACACACACACACACACACACACGTTTACCCTCCACACACAGACACAGACAAATGTAAAAGCCATTTTTATCTTGCATTGGCAAACACAATACTTGGTCTGGGGCTTCTGCCTGTCCTGCTGACCGACCCCAGCACTAGAGTCTAGATGCAGGGCGGCCTGCAGCCTGGGAGCAGGCCTGGTCTCCATGCTGCTCAGTACCCGATTCTCCAGGCTCTGAGCCAAGGATTTCTGTTTCTATGTTGGATTCAGACCATTTATTTTTCTTGACTCACTAATATTTCTGGTTCTAGAAGGAATGTTTTTCTTCAATCCACATAATCCATGGCTAAGGGAGTCTGCTCAGTGTCTCATGATCATGAGAGTCTGGCTTACGGCCTTGTACCCTGTCCTGACATAGGCCTTGGCTGTGTCAGAGCCTAATTTTTTTGTTGTTGTTAAAGATTTATTTATTTTTTATGTATATGAATGCACTGTAGCTATACAGATGGTTTTAAGCCGTCATGTGGTTGCTGGGAATTGAACTCAGGACCTCTGCTCACTCCAGCCTTGCTTGCTCCAGCACAAAGATTTATTCATTGTTTTATGTAAGTACACAGTAGCTGTCTTCAGACACACCAGAAGAGGGTGTCAGATCCCATTACGGATGGTTGTGAACCACCGTGTGGTTGCTGGGATTTGAACTCAGGACCTTTGGAAGAGCAGTCAGTGCTTTAAACCACTGAGCCATCTCTCTAGCCTGAGCCTAAACTTTTGGAAGGAAGGTTCCATGCCCTGACCTATAAGCTCTGGGACCCGGTTGCCCTTTGCTGTGCCAAGAAAGCAAAAGTTGGGTAATCAAAGGATTAGGGAGAAACAGGACCTGCTTCCATGGGCCAAACAATTCTTTGAAGTGTTTTGGCTGGAATTCTTGCTGCAGAAATCTGTAGGCCAGAAGCACAGAAGATTCTTGGGCTAGTAGGAGGTGAGGTTGTTTATTTTAGTCTGTTTAGGAGGTGGGCAGCCCTGGTATACGCACTTTGCTACTATGGCGTGAGCTCCCTGCCACGTCGCCGGTGTGTGATGCTACCCGCCCACTTCTCTGCTTTCACCTTTAGGGGTTAGTCATATGGCACTAATTTTTTTTTTCTCCTGAGACCAGTGCGCTTCGCAGAGCTCAGCTTGTGAGACTCGGGTGATTGTGAGATAGAGTTATTGCAAAGCATGCTCAGGCCTTACCAGAGAGGACTGTTCCTCCTTGGTACCCGAGTGAGCTGGCGCCCATGCAGGGCCGGGGCTAGACACATGCTCACAGCTCGGCCTCGCCTTACACTGTGCACGCTGCTTTGTTGATGCTCGCAGGGCAGAGGCCTAAGGCAGGCAGAGTCGCGCAGGGGCGTCCCTGTGAGGTTGCCGGGATAGGATTTCTTGTCTAGTGAGGAACCTCAGGGGGAGGACTCAAGGCCCCTTGCTTAACATCAGAGCTACTGGAGAGCCCCAAACAGCCCCAAAGCAGAGTCAACTCCCCAAATCCCTGAGCTGGGCTGGGCTTGGTCCTGCTTCTGTTGAGAACTTTCGGAGAGTTAATGTGGGGCCAGGTGGGGGCAGGGAAGTGGAGGGCAGCAAAGCGCCTTTCCTCTCTTTCCTCAGGCTTCTACCCTGAGCTCTCCCTAAATCCCGTCCTGCTTGGATCATCCCAGACAGCTGTCGCTCCGGCCTTTGCTGGACTTTTACATATGTGTATGGGGCGGTGGTGGGTGGGGTTTGTATGATCCCTGTAGAAAGTTTAGGGGAATACAGAAAAGCGAAGTTAAAAGAATATAGAGCTGTAGCTCCACACCAGGGTGCCTCACGCATAGTAAGCCCCACACCCCACTAAGCCCCACACTCCACTAAGCCCCACACCCCACTTTCTTTTGGAGGACTGGGCTTTGTCTGTGGGTCCCTGAGACCTGGGGCGTGTTCACTGGGCGGCCTGAGCTCCAGTTACGGGGGCTGCCTTGTGTGTTTTCAAGTTGAACATATACGATGTTCCCAGCTCGCGTTGAGGGGAGACCCTCTTATCTAAGTACCCCCCAAAGCCACGCGTGACCTGGTCACATGCTGACCCTGTGTATGGCCAGGAAGGTGCTTGCAGAGATCTGAAGGCCCTGTTACTGTTTAGACAAGGACTCCAAGGGCTTCTTTTTTTCTTCTTTCTTCCTTTCTTCCTTCCTTTCTTTTTTTCTTTTTTTGTGGTGGGCAGAGGATGAGTAAGACATTGTCACCTTCAGTTCATTTCTTACTTTGTCACACTGGCTGTGGGCTGTAAGAACTGTTTGGGTCATCAGCCTAGTAATCTGTATCCCCATATCCTCCTAGCCATTAGAAAGGTGGACTTGGAGTTTCTAAGCCAGCCTCGTGTCTGCTGGTTTTACTGTGTTAGTCTCTGCCTTACATGGTAAGCGTGTGGAACAGTGACTGAAATCGAGCTTTCAGACCTCTGGTGATGTCTCCGATCCTGGGCCAGGTGGGTAAAGGAAGGAAAGGTTCTTGCTACTGTTGGAGTGTTCCTTCTGCTTGTGACACCTCCCCCTCCCCCCAACAAAGCTGCTTTGACTGCTCTAGCTGCGGGTGTTGAGAGAGATCACATGTAGGTGTGGACTGAATGCCAAGCCACACTGCACCATCACCAAGCCAGAGTCTCGGGGAGTCTGGTTGTCAGAGTGAAACCCTTTGACCCGGAATCTAGAGTTTTACTAATGTTGCTCCCCTTGGGAAACTCTTGGGATTCTGACCTAACCTAAGGTCACAACAGTTGGAGGTGGATGTAGGGGAGGTCTTTGTGATCCAGAACATCTGTATCCCGGTACCCCAATAGCCTGAGTCCATTGTTTTTGCACTGGGTTGGGGTATATCTGCCTAGGCTGTTGGCTTTGCTGCCCTAGAACATTGCTCTGTGACACTGGGTAGTCACTGTGTAGAGACCAGTGGTCCAGAGCTTTGCAGGAGGGCCATTCCGGGCACAAGGATGTGGGGTGCCTCTGTGTTGTCCACAGAGCCGATGAGTAAAAGGAGATAGATAGTCTACCCTCTTGAAGTGCCCCTTGACTCTAGTCCTCAGATGTAGTGCTGTCGGAGGATGCATAGCCCATTCCTATCTCGCAAGCCTACATTGTTGGAAGTCTGCTAGCTGCAGTTGGAAAGCGGACGGGAGCAAGGTTGTTCATTTCCTGCGCAGCGTGTCCTTGGAGACCCGAGCAAGCAGTGTTGATCTACTTTATCATTGGGGAAATTGAGGTTTGGAGTGGCTCCTATCTGTTCTGAACTTGGTCTTCTATCCCGGGCCTTCAATGACACAGGACCACAGGTTTCTGAAGACCCAGGGCCACGCGGTTCTCTTGGAAAGGACAACTGTAATGTGAGCCTTTCTGTAATGGCCACTGATCCAGTCAATGGTGCTGAAACCTGTTGGCAGCGACTGGCCTATCTATACTGGCTCTTGCTGCTTCTGTCACAGGCTTGGTATCTTCCGAATTGACTGGGTGCCATAGAAGGTGAAGGGAGAGAGGAGAAAGGTTCTTTACATTGGGGCCTGAGTTCGCTGAAAAGGTGTGTAGCAAAGTGCTCACGGAACCGTCCAGAGTCTACACTAGGTGTGAGGAGGAGGAGTGCAGAGAGGACACTCGTGACACTCTCCTGCAGGTTGAAGGGCGGAAAGGTCCGATTCCAAAGCTCATGCAACAGGCAAGATGCAGGCAAACCCTTCTCTACTGGGACATCTTTGACAGAGCACTGTCTGACTCCAGGGCGGGGTGAGCGCTGGTATAATCTTGGCTCTGTCTCCTTACACATATTGATGTCTCTGACTTCTGCCTTCCTTTTTGCCTGGGCTTGGTGGAGTTTGGGGTCTTTAGTCAGGTTTGGAGCCCGAGGAGGTCATTTAGTAGATGGGCTGGTGGACGTCATTGCTGGGGATTTCCTGTCAGTGCAGTTGACTTTAACTCATAGAAGACTGAGGTCACTTGCTGGTTGGACAGTAAATGACAGTCTCCACTGGTTGAAGGCTCGGTTCTGGGAACTAAAAATAGACCGGGTGTCGGGGAAAGAACTATTTAGAGAAGGATTAAGATGAAGATGAAACTCCCAGGAGCAAGATTCAGAGTGAAATGGTTCTGTTGGTGCAGAGTTGGAGAAAATGGCCACCATGGGATACAGGGTTTCTTAAAGACACTTCTTTAATCACGTGGTGTGCAGTTAGGTAGAAGTGATTACTTTAAATTACAGTAAAATGAGGAACACTCCAAATTTTGATTATTAGCTCTGGTTAAATGTTCAAAAAGTTATTGAGAAGATTTTTTTTTTTTTTAGAAAAGATTTTGTTTTAATTTCATGTGTGTGTGTGCACCACATGAATACATTGCTCTTGGAGGCCGGGAGAAAGTATCAGAAATCCAGGAACTGGAGTTATAGACTGTTGTCCCCATGGATACTGAGAGGACTGCATGTAAGAATTTAAATGTCTGTATGACAAGATGCTGAGAGCTGCAGATTGGAGGAGACCCTGACCCACAAGCAGCAGACGTCGCTACAAAGTAGCACCAAGGCCCGAGGGAACGCCATGGCTGTGGGCGTGTCCACCCACACTTCTGGAAAGAAGCAGGGAGCTGTCGTTTACATCTAGGAGCCATGGGCTGTCTCAGATGCCCTTTGAAGGCTCAAGCTAGTGAGCGTGTGGACTCCGGCCCAGGGTTCCATTGTGTCTGTGTGTGAGCTCCCGTGTGCCTGCGCGGATAGGGGTGTTGTAGGGAGCTCAGCAGTGATGGTCCCCCAGGATTGGCAGGTATGTAGACATAGCACTTTCCAGCACAGTGTGAGGTAGGACCCGCTGGAGAGATGAGAGGAGTGTTGAGGGCAAAGGCCAGGTGGACAGATGACATACGTCTTCAGACAAGTCATGCGAATGCCCTATGTCAGCCCTGTGCCTTAAAGTGGATTATTGTCAACCCTTAGCTAGGACCATGGGGGTAGCCTTGTCAATATAGGAGAGGCTAGTCCAGTACAGTGTGATAAAGCTTCAGTAAAAGTAGGCTGGGCATGATGCTGCATGCCTTTGATCCCAGCCCTGGGGAGGTAGAGGCAGGCCAGCCTCTATGAATTCAAGGCTAGCCTGGTCTACATAAGTGAATTGTGGGCCAGCCGACAATACATAGTGAGACCCTGTCTGAAGACAGATAATTAAACAACGGACTTTAGGAAAAGCTCAGAGCATCCTTCCCGTCTCTAAACACATTTGTTCCTTGTATGGTTGTGTGCTCCGAGAGAAAGTGTTCAGAGATCCACGTGTCCACACTGTATGGTTTGCTTGATCATCTAGGTGTGGAGATCGGTGAAGGGAGAACAGATAGATACCCTACGGAGGCCTAGGTGATACCTATACTTACAGATGTATCTTTAAATATAATAATATCTTTTATATAATTACATGTACATGTAATTAAAAGTTTTAGAATACAGGAGAATCTTTTGTGTAAGATTTAATTTTGGACACACACAACGTGCATTGCACTGGACCCGCCCAGTGGTAGTGTGAGCCTCTCAGGAGGGTGAACTGCAATTCTTTCTTGAATTTTCACTGTGGATGTTACAACATCCCTTTCTTCCAGGAGACCGTGGCCTGTGGCCTCTGCCCAGCGTCAGTGGGCTTCCTTGCCTGGCCCAGTCATCAGCATGGCACAGAGGGACTCAGGCGGCGTACCCGAAATGATTACAGAGCGAGTGGGACCTGCCTGAGTTCTCTGTCCCTTTGTGGGCAGCCACAAATCCGAGCTTAAACCAGCCCGCCCCTTCTGAAGCCTTGGTGGTGATTTTAGGGTAGGAGGACACATAAAATTAGAACTCTGGTTTTCTCTCCCAGATCGTATTTCTTTCACATGCGTGCTCTTCTGGGACGGTCTTCTGCCCGTGTATCCTAATGTCTGAAACCCCATCGAAGCCGTGGCTCTTACTGAAGTGGCAATCCTGGAGCCCGCATGGGTCTGGGCCAGCTCCTCTGCACACATGCTGTGCTTGTTTAGTTTGGGAGTCTGTGGGACTCCTAGTGTGGGAGTCAGGGGGTATCTCTGACTCTTTTGCCTGCCCCTTGGACCCTTCTCCTCACACTGGGTCTCCTCTCCAGCCTTGATGAGGGTTGCCTGGTCTTACTGTGTCTTCCTATGCTGTGTTCGGTTGATATCCCCGGGAGGGCTGCCCTTTTCTGAAGGGAAAGGGAGGAGGAGTGGATCTGGGGGAGAGGGGAGGTGGGGGACTAGGAGGAGTAGAAGGAAGGGAGGCTGTGGTTGGAATATATTGGATGAAAAAAAACAGTGGCTTTTTATAGAACAGAATGGCTGTGTCTCTTCCCTTTGGCTTCAGAGGGAAGAGACAGAAAATACCCTCTCTGCTCTAGTTTTCTGCCACAAGTTCTCATCTTGTCCCAGAACCCCAGAGAGATGGCTCTCTGTACCACCCAGAACCAGTGCAGTGCAGGCTGCTTTGAGCTTTCCTGAGAAGAGGGGGCCCTGGGGGGCTCGAGCATGGTTTCAGCAAGAACTCAGAGAACCTATTCTGACGAGGTTCTGCCTGGACCTGTCAGTCTTGGGCACCACTGGGCTTGCTTGGTGGACCCTGTGACTTGGTGATAGGAGGTGGGTTGAAGGCTGAATCTAGTAGTACACGAACAGCTGCGAGTGAGGAGCCCTTTGCACAGAGCTCTCTGGAGCCTGGCTTTTCACGCCACTGGATGCTTGCAGGTCCAGCTCCATCACAGGGTCAATGACCGCTGGGCAGTGCTAGCCCCCACCTGTTTTCAGAGTCTAGATCATATCGGGACACAAGGTGAGAAAACGCTTCCTCACTCAGCAGTCTCAGAGCTGGCCCTGGGGCGAGTCTGCCAAGCTGAAGTGTGCAGCAAAGCAAGCTCTGGCTCCAGCTCACTCCTTGTTTTCTCCTCACACTGGCTGGGGTGACAAGCTCAGTTTCTTCTCAGCCTTTAAAGACTACATATTTAAGAGGCCGTGTAAAAGCAAATTAATATTCTGACATTATTCTTTAGCAATAGTACATCAAAGTTGTGAATGATCATGTTCAGTATGGAAAATAGCTTATTACAGGATACAGAAAAGCATGAAGTGGTCCTCTGTGGAGGCCCCCTCCAAGGGCCAGAAGGGGCAGGGCCAGGGAAGAGTCTGACTCTGAACTGATCTCCAGTCCTCTAGAGATGGGTGGTCTGGGGTTAGGGGCGAAGCCTAGTGGGTAGAGTGCATTATTAGTGTGTTTGAAGCCGTGGGTTCTACCCCAAGCATTACACAAACTGTGTGTGGTGGTTCCTGACTGCGGTTTGAGCGCTGGGAGACCGAGTCAGGAATACCAGGAGTTCAAGGTCATCACCAGCTGTAGAGCCAGTTCCAAGGCAGCCTGGGATACATGAGACCCTGTCTGGGAGGACAGAAATCAGTATGGGAAGGGTGAGAGAGAAGGGGAGATACTGGATGGGAAGGTTGGGGGGACAGCACAGTCTGTAGAATACTTGTCATGCAAGCATGAGGACCCAAGTTCAGTTCCCAGAACCCATGTGTGAGGCTGAGCATTGTGGTGTGTGCTACTGACTGCAGCTCTGGAGAGGTAGACCAGGAGGTCCCCGGGGATCTCTAGCCAGCCACCCTAGTCTAGTCAGTAGATCCCAGGTACCAGTGATGGGGCCCAAGGAGCAACAACTCAGGTTGGCCTTGTGCCTCCATAAGCTTGTGTGCATGCACGCTCAAACGAGCACACACACACTCGCACTTGCACATACAAACACACGGGTGTACACACACACAGGCACACACACATGAGGGGGTGTTGGGGTGTCTAACATGGAGATTAACCCAGATTTAAGATGTGTGCACATCCTCCGATTCTTCTCAACACCCACCTTATTCTAACAAACTAAAAAGAAACCAAGCTCAGGTGTGTGCCTGATAGCCCGTGCCCTCCTAACGCACAGGATGTGTCAATGTGGCAGTATTTGAGACAGTGTTTCAGTCAAGTGGAGTTTGTTTGCGTGGGAACGTGGGGGAGCGGCTGAGTCTTATATGGAGGCTGCAGCTGTGCTGTGGTGGGTCCGTGGCTCTGTACTGTGGCTCTACTTCCCCAGGCTAGCCCTGGGATGTTGAGGCTGGCCATTTACAGCAGTGGTGTCCTGTGTGGGGCTCAGCTAGTGGGTCACGGAGAGCTAATCTGTAACCTATGTCAGGATTTTATTGCTCAGGTAACTGAAGCAGGAAGGAAAAAAAATCTAAGATCACTCAGGACTTTGAACCTTAAGGTCCCTCAGAATTTTGACCCTTAAGCAGTTACTGATTGGCGTTCCAGCGTTTGATCAGAAATGCTTGGTCTCAGGAAGTGATGTCAGTGCTTAGAGTTACAGGTGTTCTGTGCTGGAGTTGTGAGAACTGAGATAGAGGTGACAACCGCATTACTGAGGGAACTCGGAGGGAGACCAAGGCTGCGCTGGTTCTGGGGAATGCCCAGGGAAGCCTGCTGGAGGAGAGGACTTGAACCCAGGGATGGGTAGTTGGTAACAGCTAGAGGGAAGGGTGTGCCAGGAGTGTGTGAGCTGCAGATCTGAGCATGCGCGGGGAAGTCCAGGGACGAGCCGGATTAGCTGATCTGAGCATGCGCTGGAAAGTCTAGGAAGGAGCCGGATCAGCTGGGCACAGGTGGTCATGCGGTGGTTGGCGTCTCCCTGTGGGCTGGGATTAAGCTTGACTAGAGGCAGTGGAGCGCCCTTACGTGCCTTTGAGGAGGGCAAGGAGACACCAGGAGAGTGACCGGCCCTCCTCTAAGTCAGTGAGGACTTGGATGTGGGTTTATTAGGAAGAAACAATGCTTCCTGTGAGGGTCCTTCTGGGTATGAAAGGCTACATGGTAACAAAGGAGAGTCCTGTCAGAGAGATGGACTGCAGGCTGGGAGCTGGGTATCCTGCAGCAAGCCATGTCAAGTGTCTGGCAAGAAGCGGGTGACGCTGAGCGGGGACAACAGTGCATAGATGTCACAGGAGGCAGGAGAATGACCCTCATCTGGCATCCATGAGCAAAACAGAATGGCCGGGCAGTGCTCGGGCCTGAGACTCTCGGGAGGAGGGGCGTGGAGGAGGTCTGGGCGCTCAGGAGACGGGCCAGGGGTACTTGGCCAGAACTTTTGCTCATGGTGTTTTCTCCCGAATCTACTGTGTGTCCCGTGCTGTGATGACTATAGCACCAGTGGAGTGAAGCCTGGCACAGGCCATGACACAACAGGGCCTAGAAACACAGTAAGTGCAGAAGCTGGGTACAAACAGCGTACATTTGTCCATTTGTGGGAAGCGTCCGTGGCATTGGTAACCCCACAGAAACAGGAGAAGCGTGGCTCTCATGGCGCCGTAGGAGTGGTGGCTGCCTTTTCCGGTGGTGAGGCTCTGCTGCTCTGTGACACACTCAAGGCCTCCAAGGTGCAAACTTTAAAAGGGAGAATCATATCAGAGTGAATTACAACTTAGTAAAACATAGTTGTAAAAAAAAAAAAAAACTTAAATTAGCTACTGTCTTCCAGTGACCATTTCTATGCTGAAACTCTGTGGCCAGAAGGAAGCATCTTGGGAAGGAAAGGGTTTATTTCACTCACGGTTCTGTATCATAGTTCAAAAGCAGGTAGGGTAGGAACTGAAGCAGGGCAAGGCTCTGGAGGCAGGAGCTGATGCAGGAGCTGATGCAGACGCCATGGAGGGGTGCTGCTTACCGACTTGCTCCCTAGGGCTTGCTCAGACTTTTTTCTATAGTGCCCAGGACCACCAGCCCAGGGGTGTCACCAGCCACAGTAGACCCGGCCCTTCCCTATCCATCAGTAATTAAGAGAATGGCTTACATACCGGCCTTCAGCCTGCTCTCATGGAGACGTTTTCTCAACGGAAGGCTCCCTCCTCTCACATGACTCCAGCCCGTGTCAAGCTAACATGTAACTAGCCAGTGCAGCGACTTTCTGAGGGCCATGGTGGCAGGGTGGGGGTGTGTGTGTGGCATGGGGTGGGGGGCAAGTCATCTCCTGAGGACTCAGGAAATACAAAGTAATATTTACTTGGCTTCGTGACTGCCTCACAGAAGCAGACGAGGGCTTCTTGCCAGTTTAGCTTATTCTCGCTGGAGATGAAGAGAGGCCTGTGCATCGCAGTCCATTTCCGGTAAGAAGAGGCGGAGGGTGGGGGCTCTAGAATCCTGAATGCGCGTGCTGAGCTGGGTGGGGGATGGGGGCACTAGATGGGGGGCCATCACTAGAGGCAGCTACCATCTCAGCTGGAGTTCCACACCCCCCACTGTGAGTGTATGTGAGAGTCCTTGAGCTGAGCTTACCACATGTTTGTCAGATCCCACTGGGTTAGAATAATAAAGCTAAAAATAAACTCCCGAAGACCCGGTTCTTTCTGCACTTTCTGGCTGCTTACGAAGCTCAGGGATGGAGTGTGAAACCGTGTGTGGGCCGTGGCCACTGTCCGCATGGAGGTGACTTCATGTCACACGGGGTCAGGGAGCTAGCTTACTTAGCAAAGGATTTTCCTGGGGAAGTATTGGGACCCAAGTTTGAACCCCAGAATCCACATCAAAAATCCGGACATGGTGATGCATGCTTTTATCTCCAGTGCCGAGGAGATGGAGACAGGCAGATTCCCGGGACTCTGCTCAGCAGCCTAGCTGTGTTGGTGAGCCCTGGGGGGGGGGGGAGGGAGAGAGGGGGAGGGAGGGACAAGGGGAGTGAGGGGAGGGAGGAGGGAGGGAGGAAAGAAGGGAGAGAGGGAGAGGGAGAGCGAGAGCGAGAGCGAGAGAGAGAGAGAGAGAGAGAGAGAGAGAGAGAGAGAAAGAAGAAGAAGAAGAAGAAGAAGAAGAAGAAGAAGAAGAAGAAGAAGAAGAAGAAGAAGAAGAAGAAGAAGAAGAAGGGAGGGAGGGAGGGGAGAGAGAGACAGAGAGAGACAGAGAGACAGAGAGACCCTGTCTCAAAAGATAAGCCAGCCGGCTCCGGAGGAACAACCCTCGGGGTGGATCTCTGGTCCCCACGTGTATGTATGCACACATCCACCCACCTGCACATGTACACATAAAATAAAAATATAAAAGAAGTTTTGCAAATGGCACACAACATAGAGTTCAGAGAACTACGGCAGTAGCCCATGCATCTTAAAGTGTACGATTTCCATTAATCATCTGCTTCAATGTGCCACTGTGGATATCTAGTTAATCTTTTAAAAATTCACTCCCAGAACACCCTGTCAGTTTCAGTCACGTCATGCATGCCTGTCCAGATGATTGGCTGTGGTTTGTCAACTCCCGCCTCCATAGGCACTGGGATGTCCCCACCTGCTGGGTATTGTGGCTAAGCCTAGGCACAATTTTGTTTCAGCATTTATAACCCTCTTTCCTCTTTTCTTTCCCTCCCACTTCCTTCTTCTCTCCCCTCTCCTCTCTCTCCCCATATCCCTTTCATCTCTCTCCTTCCCTCTCCCCCTCCTCTTCTCTCCCTCTCTCCTCTCCTCCCTCTCTCCTCCCTACCCCCTCCCTGTCTTCTATTGGTGGTCCAGGGTTGGCACTGGTGTAACTGAAGTCCTTCTCGCTTGTTGTCTCCTGCAACTTGGTTTCCTTTTGTCCTGGCAACAATGCTGCCATGTTCCAGTTTCTCCCCATTCTCTGCTTTGTTTGTTTGCTGTTTTTCTCCTTTAAACTGTAGCTGCCCTCTGTGCCTGTGCGAAGTGTGATAGCTTGTGGTTTTGGGTTGAGATTTTGTAATGACTAATGACACTGACATTTTCTGTTTCTTTGAGGAAGTATTTGTTTAGGTTGTTGGGCTTTTGTTTCTCTCTCTCTCTTTCTCTCTCTCTCTCTCTCTCTCTCTCTCTCAGTTTGGTTTCCTTTGTTGAGTTGCAAAAGTGTTTACAATTGAACTCTAGGGCTAGGAGTGGGCTCTGTGCTAGAACACCACTAAGTTTGTGCGGGCGCCCTGGCTTCTATCCACAGTACCAAATACACATATATACTGGGTTCCTGTCAGGCTTGTGACTTGACAGTCCCTGCTCTCCTGCTGTAGGTAGCCTTCCTAGGTGGCCTTTGTACTGTCTGAGGTCATTGTGCCCAGACACCAGTGTCACTGGCTGTTCTTCACTTACCACTGCTTTCTGTGGGTTGGAAGGCAGGGGGAGACGTGGCTGAATATGCCCAGAGTGGAGGCAGCTATGCTGACATGCCCTGTGTGTGTGTGTGTGTGTGTGTGTGTGTCTGTGTGTGTGTGTGTGTGGTGGGGGGGAGCAGCTGTGGTTGAACATGCTCTTGTGGGGTGGGCTGTTCTGAGTTTCAGCGATTATAGGGTTTCTTGAGATTGTGACGACTAGGACCTTCTTTGTCACCAGAGCTGTTGGTCTGACTGTTCCTGCCTCAGTCTGTTGATATCAGGGAAGGGAGGGGAGGGGAGGGAAGAATTTATTGGCCCTCAATGAGAGCTTGGCCTCCTCCTCTTCTATAGATGAAGCACGTCGCTGGGACAGTGTAACCGGGTAGCTGCCCTTGTGTCTTCACCATGGTTACACATGCATGTTGTCTCTGTCTGTACAGGAGTTTGGAATTGCATTGTGTCCTCTCTATACTCAGAGGTCTCCCAGGAAGTGTCCAGGACAGCCTGAAGTCCCCCAGGCTGGCTGAGAAGCCCGCTGCCTTGTGTTCCATGGAAACCCTGGCTTTGGCTGGAGCTGACCTCAGGGCTCCGTAAGCCTGGGTAGTGTGTGACTGACATCTAGTTCCATAAGAGAGCCTTCTAGTTGTGGCGCTGGGACGTTTTGTAACTTGCCAGTAAATATTTAAGCAGGTTTCCCTTCTTAGGATCAAATAGAAGCCATCCATTTAAAATTGATTCTAGATTAATTTTTGTGTGTGTCAGCTGAATCGAGGATAGGTTCTGATGATTAGAAGACGGGAAAAGGTTTGCTAAATCTTCTCAACACATCCAGTCCAGGACTCCTTCAGCTAATGGTGTGAAAAGGAGAAAGAAGAGCAAAGAGTTTCCTGAAATTAGAGGGTGAATGACCTCCAAGTGAGACGGGCTTGTCACAGGCGGAAGCCCTTGTCCCCAGGTCAGGGCTAGTGGCCCTGGTGCTCTTTCAAATGAGATGGATGTGGTTTTTACTCTCCCTGGAGAGCAGTCAGGTGGGTGGGGAGACGCTGGTCCAGGGCTGGTGTCTGGGACCATTTGTATGTCTTGGCATTTGACAGCGAGGAGGGCAGACCAGACAGGGATCAGCCCCAGGCCAGTGGGAGCTGTATGCATGTCGTCTTGCACAGGCTCTGGGTATTGGGACCTTTAGCTCTCAGCACTCGGGAGGTGATCTCTTGAGTTTGAGACTAGCCTGGTCTACATAGTAAGTTCCAGGACATCCAGGGCTACACAGAGATTGCTGTCTCAGGGAAGTGGAGGGAGGATGACAAATTTTTATCAAAGGGAATGCTTATAATATAAACTGTTATATACTATATATGTGTACATATATGTATATATACATCATATATATGTGTATATGTATTATATAGTATATACTATACATATGCACATATATGTGTGTATACATTATATTAGATACTATATGGTATATACATTTTATATATTAAATCCTATATGTGTATATGTATATACATTATATACAGTATACAATGGAATATATAATATATAGTATATTGTATATACTATATATTTTATATATAATACATACATACACACACTATATAATATACTATTAACAGTGCTTTGGCAATGTCCTTTCCTGACTTGGGGAGGTAAGGTCTTCTAATTTGTCTTAGCCTCAGTGCCTTGATCTGATTCCCCAAATGCAGTGTTTCCTAGATCTGGCTCCTTGACTCAAAACCAGCTCTGCATATGGCAGAGGAGCTCTTGCTGCAAGCCTCTGTGGCACCTTGTCTGAGATCTGTGGTTCCTCCAGAGATGGCTGTCAGGTCAGGGAGGGCTCTTGGGAGGTGGCAGGGACCTTATAGTCCCAGGAAGGTTGTCTAGGTTGACATATACCTGGACACGTTAGTAAATTGGAAGTGATGGGTCCAGAAGATACTGGAGAAATGGGAACTTTGATAAGGTTGATTTGGGCTCCCCTGAACTGTGCCTTCGGGGATCCCACTAGACAGCTTGTATGCAGCCCCCATCTGTACCTGTCCCTTGTCCTAAGGAAGAAAGAGAGAGAGAGCTGGGGAGAAAATATAAGTAGTTTAGGTTACTGACCAGAAAAGGACATTAACTTTTGAATTAATAGCATAGAATTAGAGACCTTGGGGGGAGGAGGAAGCTCTTTGTAATAAACAGACATACACCAAAATGGAAACCTTAGGCAGAGCATGGGAAACTGGTATTTTTATTGGTCTAGCAATGTGGTCATTTAAGTGAATTTTGCATCAGATATTTTAATTCTGGGAATTTATCACGCAGAAATTGAATCTATAGGAGTCTATTTATTATTGCTCTTGGTAACAGCAAAAGACAGAAAATAACCTAAGTGCCCTTTCCTGGGGGGGGTAAGCTAAAGACCCCTCAGCAGACTCTGCTGCAAGTACTTGTCTCTGGTGTTTCTAAAGAGCTCTGTAATGGAACATCCGTCCACAGGAGCATGAAAGGAAGCCAGTTTGAAACTGGAATTCAAACAGCATGAAGCCAGCAAACAGGAGCCCCAAACCAGGTCCCGTGGGCGGTGGAGGTCCCAGTCTCCCACCCTCGGTGTGGTAGATGCTGGGGGAACAACTCAGAAAGGGGTGGGCAATGGCTGGCCAGGCCAGAATGCAGTCAGTGACTCAGGCCACATCCCAAAGGGACATGGGATTTAAAACACTTTTTTCAATACTTTTTGTGTACAGTGTTTTTGCCTGCATGTATATCTGTGCATTACATGCACTCCTGCTGTCCTTAGAGGCCAGAAGAGGCTGTCAGATCCTTTGGAGCACACACAGTTGTAAGCAGCCTTGTAGGTGCCAAGAATTGAACCTGGGTCGTTTGGAAGAGCAGCCAGTGCTATTAGCCACTGAGCCCAGATGCTTGTGAGATTCCAGGGACCCCCGACCCAGAACAGAGCATCATGCCTGGTTCTCAGCGGACAGATGCATGAGACTGATGTTGTAGATGCTATTTTATGGGGTCAAAATATGTAATAGTTGGCTTGTAATGAAAGTAGGCTTATTTGTAGACACAGAGAAAAACCTCAGTTTGAACCAAGTGCCCACTCTGAAGATGGCAGCTGGCTGGCTTCATTCCCTTCTCTCAGCAGGGAGCCAGCAGACAGCTTGGAGGAGATTTTTGCTCACAAATGGCAGGGAGGCTGGGCTGTTGGAGAGGCAGGAGTTGGTGCCATGGCTCTTCTCCAGTGAGGGTGCAGGAGTGTGGCTGCACTTGGTTAATCTTGGACCTCACTGTGTGCTTCCTTCCTCGCATTCTGGTGCCGTGAAAGCACGATGCTGGCTCCAGCCACTGCGGTCCATCCACGCGGTAGAATATCATCCAGCAAGAGAGGCAGAGAAGCCACGTACAGTCACGAGCCATTACAATGTAAATGAACCCCGAGAAGAAATGTCACCACATGGTGTAGGGTTCCTGGCTGCAGGGACAGAAGGGGAAGGGACAGCAGCAGGACTGGCCTCTTCCAGGGGACGAGAATGTTCTCATATTGGCCTTGGTGACGCTTGCGTAACTCTGCTACTCTCCTGGGAACTAGTCAGTTGTGTGCTGTGCGGTGTTGAAATGTTGTCTCAGTAGAGCTGTTTAAAAAAGAAAAAAAGAAACCAAACACCCAAGTCACAAGAGATATACAAAATGTGTCCCCCACACCTCACCTCGGAGAGCAGTTGGCTGCTGCAGCCTGCCGCGCTGGCACTGGCGAGCCTTACAGTTGGCTGGCATCCCCTCCCCCACCCTGCTTTCTCTTGGGCAGGCAGGTGTTCCTATCTTGGCTCCCTGCACAAGGAGACAGTTTTCGCTCTCACTTGGCACTTGCCCCTGGCCTGCGTTATTCTGACACCTCCTGTCACCTCCCTGCCCTCCAGTCATTTCTGGAGGGACCACAGGCTTCCTCAGGAAAGCAGGTTTTATTCAGATGGGCCTTCCCAGCGCACATCTACCAGGGTCTTTTGGGAGCGTTTGGCCTTCTCCTCCCCACACCGGTCCTTTTTTTAGCCTCTCCATCCTCTAGCCCACTCTGTTTCCTTTTTTTTCTTTCCCTTCACAGCTACCCTGAGCTTCCCACCCCACTGGCTTAGTGACAACTCTCTAGAAATGGCTGTGCAGTGACTAAGACCAAAGCTTAATTGCAACAGGGGCCTTGGAGATAGGAGACAGGAGACAGGAAGGGGCTGGATCCCAGATCTGACTGCCCCTGGCTGCAAGAGTGGCAGCTTCCCAGCTGTGAGTGACAAGACAGTCCCTTTCCTCCTTCCTGCTTTGATTTTTGTTTTTTTGTTTTTTTTTTTTTTAAACACTGTTTCTCTGTATAGCCCTGGCTGTCATGTAACTCACTCTGTAGACCAGGCTAGCCTAGAACTCAGAAATCCGCCTGCCTCTGCCTCCCAAGTATCGGGATTAAAGGTGTGCACCACCACCACCACTGCCCGGCTCCTGCTTTGGTTTTTAGCCATTGATTTAAGGAGCAGCATTCCAGCACAGAGGCAGAGATGAGTTGGGAACTCATAGACAGTCACTTGGCCTCCCGCTTCCAAGCTTGGGAGTATCTGGCTCTAGTGACTCCCTTCCTTCAAGGGTTAATCTCTGAGAGGAAAGGAACAGTTTAGGGTGACTCAAGAGAATCTCCTTAGAAGTGACTCGGGTCAGAGTCTGTGAGAGGAGCCTCTGTGAGCTAGGCTGGGTCTGAGGGTGGAGGGGTGGCTATAGCTCTGGAGCTCTGTGGCAGCACCCTGTAGGTGGAGAAGGGCACCTGTATGGGCTCTGAAAGCAAAGCAACACACAGTAGTTTCTTATGCAAAGGCGGGATAATTACTTCTCCTCAAACTGGCACTCCTCGGCAGAAGTTGCTTTGTACAGATCTTTGCGACCCTGTCCTAGGTATGTCCCACCTAATCTTAAATACTATTTCAAATGTACCCAGATCTACTTTGGGAGCTTTGTTTGACTAATGCAAGGACTAGCTGTGAATATGCCCCCTGGGCTAGCAGTCAGCAACCCAGGAGCTCAGAGGGCTTGCTCAGTGCCCATCTATACTATAGACACCCAGCACCCAGGAAGCCAATCTGCAGTCTTAACCAGAGAACATCATCAAAGATCACTGTGGCTGCACCTTTTGGTCGGGGTTGGAAGCCAGTGACACAAGAGACTCTACTACTTACTGGGTGCTGTGGCTGGCGTGGGCTGGGGGTGGTAGTGGTGTTGGCTGGTTGGGGGTGGGGATGGCTTGTGGGGGATGGATTGTAGGGGGTGGGGTGGATAGTGGAGATGATGGGTAGGGAGGTGGTTTGTAGGGGGGTGGGGTGGCTGGTGAGGGTGGGGGATGGCTGGTGGGGGTGCCAGCAGAGGCATAATGAGACCAGAATCCAATGGAAGCCTGTAGGTATCTATGTTCCTTCATTTTTATTCAGCAAATGCAGGAGTCAGGAGAGAGCAGAGTCGTTCTGACAACTGTAATGGGTCCAGGGTCAGGACAGGCTCCCTGATCCTTCACGTTTGAGCTTGTAGAGCTGCAGGAGCAGGTCCCATCTGTGCCTGCTGCAGTGTAGATGGGCCCTGAAGGCCAGATGGGATGTGATGCACGGCTCTCGTGGGTTGCCGTGTGCAGACAGCTGGAGAGAGCCCTTCCCCAGCATCTCTACCTGGGCTATAGTTTGGGACAACTGTGAATATCAGTGATACCCCCACGTATTTGGGGGCTTGCAGGTTGGCAGCTGACGGTGTGTTACTGGAGAGGACAGTATTCTAATCCTCTGGGAAATTGGTGGCAGAACATGATATTGACCTCTCAGGGGTGGTCTATCCTTCACTAAAGGGCAGCTCTGAAACAGGCTCCCGTTCATTCAGCACTGTGACTGGTTAACGGTGGAGCTGCCCCGTGGTCCTCCAACATAAATCTGTGAGAAGAGAGGTAGAGCAGCATGCCTGCATTCTGTGGGTGCCCGTGTCCGGCTTCCACGGTGGCCCAGGTAGCCCTCACCCCACTGGTCTTTGTGGTACAGCTCCTGCCTCAGTTCCCAGGCAGGTCCTAGCACACATTAAGACATGCACACAGGTAACTGGTCTAACCTGCCACGGCACCTCCTGCCACCCCAGGATCTAAAGAAAGGTTTTGATCTGCTGACGCACACGGTTCTGTTTCAGATCTGCAGTACAGTCTTGAATGTGGTGCATGAAGAGTCATGGGATCAATGCCCCGTTGTCACTCCCTGGGTGTCACTTGCCGCCGCTGTTGTGTGCTCTTGGTGTGTATCTTGGGCCCGTGGCAGCTTGAGCGTGGGTGCATTAGGCTCTTTGGTGGCAGGTTGGATTTTTTGTTTTTTGTTTTTGTTTGTTTTTTGTTTTTTTTTTAATGGTCTGGGCTTAGAAAATTATGGGGAAAATGTGGGTGTAAACTAGATTTGATATCTGAAGCTGTCACATCGTCACAAGCAATACATGTATTATAATATATATATATGTATATACATACATATGTGTGTATATATATATATTCTATTTATGTGTGAAGTTTATTTATATAAAATTTTTCAGGATTTAATACTTCAGCCAACCAGGTCACGTAGGACAGTGACAGGTTAGGGAAGTGTCAGCGTTGTTCCTCGGGTGAGGCTGGTAGAGGCCCGATGGAGACAACATGAAGAATTTAAGGCTAACACACTGCATAACACTTGTGTTGAGGAAGCCATTTTGCGTGCTTAACAGTCAAGCCCCAGCTCCGTGGCAGCCATAGGTCGGCTCTGGGAACAAGGCAGTGGAGCCGCTGTGAGGACCCGTGGGCTCTGTTAATTTTTCTGCTTTCCAATGAATGGTGTTCTGCACGTTAGTATTTTTGGTATACCGTGTGCTGCCTTTAGTGCTGGAGTAATCTATGCCAAGCCTGTGTGCATTTTCCCTGGAGACCCTGTAGCTAGCATCAACCTAGCTCGGCATGGTTCCGTCCACGCTGGCTTTGGCTGGAGTTAAGCATCTCGCAGGTTGGGATTGCTTCCTCTCCTTGCTTCTGGCTGCCTCCTCAGGCTTGACTCCATAGAGACAGTTCTTTCCATGTCTTGTAGGCAGAGGTTCTGTCCCCTTATCCTCTTTTTCCATCCACAGCCTCTGAACAGGTGGGTACATGTCTCAAGGGACCCGTCTCCTTTGCAGATGTGTGCAGGCAGCACTGGTGTCCAGCTGCTCCTCGGTTTGGAGTATTAAAAGTTGCAGCAGCCTTCGAGTTAATAATGCAAAATCCCCTTATCTTGGACTGAGAGTCACTGGCTTCCTCCTGCAGCTGTGAGCTGCTTTATGAAGAGTAGGCTGAAACCAATGTCTCTAGCCTGGGCGCATCCTAGAGCCATCCATGAGCATTCTCGCCTGGGGCCTGAAATCTTTAGCCCATACCTTCTCTAGGATTTGATGGGTGTTCGTCTCCCGAAAAACCTCCAGAGGTTGTACTGTGAGGGAAGTTTAAACACCCCCATTGTCTGCGCAAAGCAGAAACACCTGGGGTGGAGTCTTAGGTGCTGACCTGGAGGTGTCGTCATAGGTTTTCTGTGCATGTGGCAGCTAACCCAGCGCAGGCAGCCTTCGGGTACATAGAGCCTGTGGACCAGTGGTGTACCTCAGTATGGAAATCTATATACAATGCAGTTGCTTCCTTGCCTGTTTGTGAATTTGAATGGATTCATGTGGAGCCCTGAGTTTTCTCCTCTTTCTGCCTTGCCCATGGCCAGCAAGCAGCATGGAGGAACGTGGAATGTCTGTGGGCGTGTCAGGCTGCCGGTGGTTTGTCTATGGAGTGTTCTCTTCTTTTCTGAATGACCATCACCATTAGTTTAGTTTATTAACTCCAGTTTGTAAGATTGCCGCTTTCATTTACTTTGTATCTCAATAAGTTAGAAGCAGCCACACTAGTTCCCTGACAAACTTCCATGGGGCTTCCGTTGCTACATCTCAAGGGTTTGAGTGTCTCTGTATTAGTCTCCCACTTGCTGCTCAAAGACCAGCTCTGGGGTCTTTTCACTGGGATTCAGGCTTCAAGGGAGAGACCAATAAGTAGAAGAGATGGATGGACAGAGCCTCCAGGGCACAAGCCTGAAGGGAAAGACGTTTGCTGAAGTTGGGGGAGGGGCCTGTTCACAGCCCCCCCCCCCCATTGACCTGGAAGCTCCTCCCACTGATGTTCTCAGAGCCCAGCTGAGAGACAAGGCTCCAAGGACATGTTTATCAGGATTGGCCTAAGCATGGGTGGAGGGTTGGAACACCCAGAGTTAATCTCCCTAGATTAGTCCCCATTTCTTCAGCTGGGAAATCTTGTCTGGGAACTTGTAGTTTAGCCATGCTGTAGCTGTTCTTAATGAGGTACAAAATAGGGCGTCATTTCTGCATCTTTTGAAAGTCTTCATAGGAAACTCATTATGATTGTGTCTGATTCATTATTTAATATCACCTACATAAGATGTCTGGTAAGTCCCTCCCAGAGAGTTGGTGCATTTCATTTTTAAATAAGAAAATTAAGTTATACCATATTTCCCAGAAGCTCAGTGGAATGCTCTTCCCACAAACTGGGGATGGGTAGATGTAATTTCCGTTCTCTTTGCGAGTCTCAGCCTCCTTATTTCCACACAACAGTCTTATTCTATGCTTGCTTTTCTCACTGTCAAGAACTTCCTGTCCTTTGTGGAAACTGGAAAGATTGGAGATTTGGCCAAGGGCCTCTTCCCAAGGGCCCACTCTGTTGGAAGCCTGTGGTTCCTGAGCTGTCTAACTCAGCATGATCACGGACTGTGTAATGTGATTTAGAAGTCCAGGCTCATTAAAATAACAAGGCAGTAAAAACAGGTTCTAAGAATAGAATATTTTAATTGCGAAAGATTTCTTTTCAGAAAAACACTTCAATGTTGTTATAATACACGATCTTGACAGATGTAAACTCCGAGGCCCAGTTTTTGATTTAAAGATTTGGATGGCAGAGAAGCCTGGCCTCCAGGTGGCTCTCCCCACCCTCCTCAGAGGAGAGTGGGGGAGGGGAGGGGACAGCATTCAGCCCAGTCCTTCCCAGTTCCTCAAACTCAGACTCAGGTTAGGCCCACCTGTAGTCTATCTTATTGGTTTTTAGGCTAGACTTCCGGGCGGTGTGTTCTCAGAGTCTGGGAAATCCCTTGGCAGGGAGCAAGGCTTGGAGATGTGGTTACTGGAGCCCCAGCGGTGAGCATGGTTACATGGGTGCCTCTAAGAAGCATGGTTACTTAGGTAGCTCTTAGAATGGAACCTGTGCCTTGCCACTGTCACCCACCTATTAGGACAGCTGCACCCCAGCCATCTCTGGCTTATCCCTAGAGATCGTAGCAGTCCCTAACTGAGTGTCAAATACCATCTTCAGGTAATTACTGCAGGTTCACAGATTGACCTTAACACAGTAACAGAGGTTGGACTTCAGTAATCTTCTCTTATTAACAGACAGTGTACACACACACACACACACATACATACACATGCACACACATACACACACACACATGCACACACATGCATGTATGCACGCACACATGAACAAGAACACAGACACTTCCAGAAGAGCGGCCAGGGCTCAACCACCGAGGCATCTCTCTGGCCCCGAATGCATTCAGTGTAGCTCACCACCATCTACAGCTCCAGTCGTGGAGGATCCAGAACCCACTTCAGGCCTCCAAGGGGAATGCACACATGTGGTACATAGGTATACATGCAGGTAACACACACACACACACACACACACACACCAAGGGGAATGCACACATGTGGTACATAGGCATACATGCAGGCAACACACACACACACCAAGGGGAATACATACATGTGGTACATAGGCATACATGCAGGCAAAACACACACACACACCAAGGGGAATGCACACATGTGGTACATAGGCATACATGCAGGTAACACACACACACACACACACACACACACAGAATAATTTTTTAAAAAGACTCCCAACTAATAAATCCCTAGGCCTGGAAAGATTCTCAGCTGAATCACAGCACCGTTAAAGAGGAGCTGACGTCAACACTCCTCAGACTATCCTTAAGACAGACAGGGTACTCACTCTGCTGGACTCATTTTTATGAAGCTGGTCTTACACTGATAACCATACTGGACAATAACAACATGATAGGCCCCTCTCCTTGGGGAATGCCAACGCAAAGGCAATAAAATACTTCTGGACTTGACTGTATATCAAGGTGTCGTTCACCATGACCAAGTGGGCTTCACTTCAAGAATGCAAGGGTGCTTCAAAATATACAAATCAATACATATACTATATCACGTTAACTGTCGCAAAGAAAAAAATTGTAGGACTATATCAATAGATGCAGAAAAGACTCTTGATAAAGTTCAACATCCCTCCTTGATCAAAAACCTTCAACAAGGAGTTGAAAGATAACACCTCGGCATAATAAAGGCTCTGTGTTGAGCTCATATACACATTTTACTAAATGGGGAACTCAAAGCAGTTATACTGAAATGGGCGACAAGGCAGGGGCATCCACTGTCTCCACTCTTATCAATATCGTCTCCGGTGTCTCAGCGAGCGTCGTAAGATGAGAGAAGGGAACAAGGGATTCCAATGTGAGACAAAATTTATCTCTAGTTGCACAGAATGTGATTCTGTTCAGAAGAACAGAAAGGACTCCGCTAAGCTCTCAGGGCTGGTGAACGCTCTCAGTAAGGTAAAGGCCACAAAATTAACATGCAGAAGTCAGTAGCTTTTTATGTAACAATAATAAATATGCTAAGAAAGGAATTTAAAAAGCGGTCCTATTCGCAATAGCAGTGAGGACACCTAAGGGATGAACTTGACAACAGGCTAAAAGACCTTTACAACAAAACCTTAAAGACACCAAAGAACAAAGCTGAAGAGGACACAAGGTTCAGAGGCCTCCTGTGCTCATGGATTGGCAGGATTAACGTTGTGAAGAGTGGCTGTATTGCCCAAAAGAATCAATAGACTCAATTCAATCCCCATTGAGACACCAGTGGGGGCTGGGAAGCTGACTCAGCTGTTCAGAGATTTGCTGTGTGATGATGGGGGACCAGAGGTCAGATCCGGGACCTATGTATCAAGCTGGCTGTCCCTTACATGCCTATACCTGAGGCTCTGAGGGAATACGATACCTTCTTCTGGCCACTACATTCTTGCACACAGATGCATTCAGCCACACACGTGCATTTTGATTATATTCACTCCAGTTTTAGCTCTTCTCCTTAGTGGTCCCCTTCTCCTCTTCCCATTAGTCTTATGTCATCTTTAAATGTTAAAACTCTCTTAAAATTCCCAATGACAATATTAATCAGAACTAGAAAAAAAAAACAGTACTCAAGTTCGCAGACATAAACCTACACAGCTCCAGCTGTGTGCATTTTGGCAAAGGTGCCAAAAACAAAAAACAGCAGCTCTTCACCAACAGTTCCAGGAAAACCGGACATCTCTGGGTATAGGAGAGCTAAGGCAGATCTCTCATCCTGTTTAAAAAAATCAACCCCAAACGGGCCAAAGGTGGTAATATTAGAACCCAGAACCTGCGGCTGTTCTAAGAAACCACTTTAAGACACTCTCAGTGAACGCTCTCAGTAAGGTAAAGGCCACAAAATTAACATGCAGAAGTCAGTAGCTTTTTATGTAACAATAATAAATATGCTAAGAAAGGAATTTAAAAAGCGGTCCTATTCGCAATAGCAGTGAGGACACCTAAGGGATGTCCTCCCTTAGGTGGCTGTTCTAAGAAACCACTTTAAGACACAGGCACAGCCAGAGGCTTTGTGAGAAGGATCACAGCAGCTTAGTAAGAATGCCAAAAATTGATGAACAGGGCTGTGTGAGATTAAAGAGCCTCTGCACAGCAAAGCAAACAATTATTAAGAGGAGAGTCAGCCGTCAGAATAGGGAGAAATCTTTATAGGATATAGATATGATAAAAGATTATTATCTAGGATGTATAAAGAATTTAAACATACACATATATATATACACACATGCACATACATATACACATGCATAAACACACATATATACACACATGCACATACATATACACATACATAAACACATACACACACATATACACACATGCACATGCATACACACATGCACACACATACCAGAAAACCAAACAGTCCAGTTAATGTGTGGGCTAATGAAATGAGCACACAGCTCTCAAATTGTCCAGCACTACTGACTAATAAACATGAGGAGGCAGCCCTCAGCCCTCAGGGAAACAAACTACCACCACACTGATATTTCACTTTGCCACAGTCAGACTGCCTGCCACTCAGATGAAAACCAGATTCTGGCCAGGATGTGGAGGAGAAGGAGCCCTTATGCACTGCAATGGGAGTGCAGGTCTGTCCAGGCTCCATGGAGGTTCAGAACCATCCTGTGACCCAGCTGTCCCACTCCAAGGACCGAGAGGACACATCACAGGGATGCCTGCTCACACCCACGCTTACTACAGCACTGTCCTTAATTGTCGGGTCACGGGGTCAGCCTAAATGCCCATCAGCAGGGAATGGATAAAGAAATTGTATATATGTACAGTGGAGTTTTATTCAGCCATAAAGAAGAGTGAACTTCTGTTAGGTGCTGGAAGGTGGATGTGACCGGAGACCCTCATGTTAAGACAGACAGACAGATGGATGCTGTCAGTGTTCTGCTGTTGTGAAGAGGCACCATGACCACAGCAACTCCTACAGAGGAAAGCATTTCATCGGGGCTGGCTTACAGGGTCAGAGGTTCAGTCTGTCATCATGGTGGCATGTAGGCAGGCATGGTGCTGGAGGAGGAGCTGAGAGGGCTGCATCTGGACCCACGGACAGCAGGAGGAGAGAGACACTGGGCCTGATTTGAGCTTTTCAAACCTCAAAGCCCTCCCCCCAGTGACACACTTCTTTCGACAAAGTCACACCTCCTGATCCTCTCAAATAATGCTATAATTGAGCATTCACATCTGTGAGCCTGTGGGGGTTATTCTTTTGTTGTTGTTGTTTGTTTGTTTTGGGGTTTTTTTTGTTTGTTTTTGGTTTTTCGAGACAGAGTTTCTTTGCATATCCCTGGCTGTCCTGTAGACCAGGCTGGCCTCGAACTCAGAAATCTGCCTGCCTCTGCCTCCCAAGTACTAGGATTAAAGGTGTGTGCCACCACTGCCTTGCTTTATGGGGGTCATTCTTATCCAAACCACAACCATCATGTTTCCTCCTATTTGTAGATCCTACGGTATATTTACATACATACATTACGGTATATGTAATACATACATAGACACACATGCACACACACACAAGTGTATATGTATATGTATGTGTATATGTATATGATGTATATGTATATGATGTATATGTATACGTATATGATGTATATGTATATGATGTATATGTATATGCTTGAAAGCTGAAGGTAGATTGAAAGGTGACATAAGACTAATGGGAAGAGGAGAAGAGGGCCACTAAGGAGAGGGCTAAAATTGGGGAGTGAATATCATCAAAATATATAATACATAATACATAATTGTTTTTAGGCAAACCAATGCTGTGCAGAAATATATGGCAACTTTTGAAAAAGGAAAAGCAGCACATGCAGTCTGGGAGGAGATGGAGAAGGTACCGTAGGCTCAGAAAGGCACTTGGACATCAGCATCCTATGTGCCATTGATATCTGGTGGCCAGGTGGCCTGTTGTCACTATGCCGTATGTGCTTACTCGGGGTAACTCACTGTTCTTGGTACTTTGTGATGCAGACTGAGCTTCTAAATCTAGGGACCCCAGGGGAAGTGCACAGGCAGTTGTGTAACTGTTCTTGTCTACCTGGGGAGAGTGGCTTGCTAAAGGGTGGCTCAGGACACTCATCTGTTGTCTGGTGCTGCTGTTGTCATAGCAACCAGAACGTTTCTACCCCTTCTAAGTGGGATTCATGGAGATGGTAGTGAGTGAACCCTACTGACTCCCTTCTAGGGACACACAGTTGCAGTCTCTCTTCTTTTGACATTCTATGGATAATGAGCAGGCCACCAGTTCTGTATCTTCCACCCAAATCCATCTCCCACTGGACTTTCAAAAAACATTGTCTTTCAAGAAACAAGGTAACTGGTGACAAACTATCTACACCTCACTGTGTACTCATTGTAAAAACACATGCTCACACAAACAAAAAGAAACCTAGACATAAAAACAGGGAAGAAAAAACAGTTAAAATCCGAAGGAAAGGGAAGCTTTAATTCGCATCATAAAGGTGTTTGCCAGGAAGCTGGTAGTGGTAGAAATCACTGGATTTCTCAGCTCAAAATTTGTGAACTCTGGAGGAGCCCTTGGTCTCCAACCAGAGCTTGGGATGGAGAGTCCATGTCGAGGAGCTGCACTGCTCCTCTAAGGCCAGCTATGCTTGGAGCGTAGCTCCGTGTAGAAGCTGTGAACCTTTCCTTGCCTGTGAATTCATTGTGGACCCCAAGGCGATGTATGTGGTCTAAGACTGCTGTGATGTCTGTGACGTGATGTCTGTGACGTGAGGCGGTCATGTCTTGGGAAGCCATCAGAGCTTGGTCTCCTGACGCGTGAAGGCTGGGCTCAGCTCTACTACCCTCAGATAGGTTGGTCATGTCTTGAGTCTGCCCATGAACAAGTGGGCATTTGGGGAGAGCTGTGTTTCTAGGCTGAGAGTGGCTGCAAGAAACATTGCTTATGGTTTTCCTCTGAACCACTATTGGCCATAGGTGATTCCTCAGTGGGCCTTTAACTCCAGGGTCTGATGGGCTGGTGGTGCAGAACTAAAATCCCAGCTACTCAGCAGGCTAAGGTGGCTGACCACAAACTCAAGGCCAGCCTACACAACTTAGCAAAACAACTTAGCCCTAAAAAGAGGGCTAGGAATGGAGGTTAGTGGTAGAGCATTCACCTACTAGAGTGAAGCTCCCCAACACCCCCACATGAAAAAATCTCCAAGATCTTGGAAATGGTCAGATTTAGAGCATAGCGCCTTGTCTTCTCAGGATAGAGGTAACTGAGCCTCCAAACAGACTCTATCCACCCGCTGTTGAAACACCCTCGTGCATGTTAAGACCTGTGGGCAGCTCCAAGAGATAACATGTGTTAACACAGGTCATTGGAAAGAAAATGCAATATAAAAAAATATTGCTCATTAGAAGAAACTCTTACTAACCTCCTTCATTCCATGGCTCAGGAGAACAACCTTAGTGAAAAATTTAAAAGTGAGCTAGATGCTCTGTGGACTTTTTAGTTGACCAGTTTGTAGGTTGGTATATTTCTGATTGAATTCTTTGTCTCAGAAAAGCTGAGCACATATGCCTGATCGTTTTTGAGGAGGAGAAGACTGTTTGGTGCTGTAGACCCAGCCTTGAGTGTAGAACTCAGCCATGGCTTGGTTGATCGTGTTGCTTGTCAATACTGACATAAAGTGGTCATGTTTTGCTGGCTGTTTTTAGCACGACTCCAGGGAAGACATGAACAAATATTTACTCACCTAGTAGTCAGCTAATGACAGACTAAAGTACTGATATCACCAAAATCCAGCTTGAGTTTACTGGGCTTACTTAAAGTAATATGGATGAGGGGTTATGTACAAAAGCAGAAACAACTCAAAGCAACTGAATCAACAAAAGCCCGCCCAATCATGGGTGGCAACTCACAAAAGCTGGAAACCTGAAGATCTCTGCAGGATTTACAGTTCAATAACTGGGAAAGCTTCTTTTAAGCAGACCTGGCTATATAATCTTGGGGAGAGAGGGACTTTGTAATTCTGGTAAGTTTCAGGGACTTCCTGAGACTTGTGAGTTGTTTACTTCCTGAGTTTTAATGAGCCTCCCTTTAGAACTTTCTATGTGTTAAGGAACATCTTTCCAGGATAGAAGCTTTTAACTTTTAAGAAATTGCTATGCAACAGCAGAACATTGGAAACGGAGTCTTCAACCTCCCTTCTTCTCTTATGCTGATATGATGGAGTGTTGTCCTGCCTCTCTTTATACCAGTGGACTGCTGTTCATGGGCATCTGGTACAAGATCCCTTTAGGACCAAAATGGGCCAGACGGTATAGAGGCCTTTTAGAAGGCAAGGGAGTTTCAGCGGTATTTCTTCACCTGACTGAGCTTTGATGGGTGCCAGTGTCTAGGATGGAAACTGTTACTTGTGTCCTTCACCCATAGGCTGGGCCATGTGCTGAGCTGTTCTGTGCTTCTATTCCCAGAGCTAATGGCTAGGTTTGGAAACCCTCTGAGATGTATCTATGGGCAGGTAGCTGTAGTATGGCAGGAAAGCCCTGTAGTGCGTGCTGGCCCTGGCTGCCTCAGAAGCTCCCGCAATCTCTAAACACATTCAGAACTTTTGTAGGGCTTCTGAGAGGAAGAAGGGCCCATGCTACAGAAACAGGGGCCAGAGCAGGCTTCTCCTTCCAGACTTTTTTCCCAACTGGCAAATCATAGTTGGACTTTATATTTTAATTTTGTGGTTCCTGCTATTTTGGCCATAATAATAAAATGAAACATAAAAAGCCACTTAACACATGAATGGACAAAATGTCTGTGCAAACATGGGTTGGTATTCAGCCCCCAAAGGAAGAAAATCATACATTGTTCTGCAGTTTTGGAGGTTATAGGTGGATCCATGGCTTTGGGCCTCTAGGGGGATGACCATGACACTGGTGACACTTACCTCATGGCCAGGAAGCAAAAGAGAGAGGACAGACCAGAGTCCCACAACCCTTCAAGGGCACATTCTCAAGACCTATCCAAAGCCTCCCATTCCCAAAGGCTACATCATTAACCCGTGGTGCCACCCTGGAGACCAACCCTATATCCTATGAGTCTTTGGGGACATTCTGCATCTACACCATAGCATCCCACAGTTTAGAAGCAGGCTAAGTGAAGTAAGGTAGTCACAGAAGATAGGCATGGTTTCACAGGGGCAGCCCCCAGAGCCATCGGTGACACAGAACCGTCGGCGACAGCCATCACCGACACAGAGCAGTTGGTGACACAGAGCTGTCAGTGACATAGAGCTGCCTGCGACACAGAGCTGTCAGTGACACAGAGGCAGGAAGTAGAATGCTGGGAGCTGGGAGGTGCAGGAGACATGAGGGAGGTGTGGCAGGCTCTGCTGAAAGGGGTAAATATTCAAAGAGACCATGGTGGACGGAGGTGCTGCACACAGTGGTGTGATCACGCTTACCCTATTTACTATACTCAGAGATGGCTACGGCACTGCACTCTGTGTGTCTTACCCCTTGATTAAAGTTTTTATAAACGGAAGGGACCAATGTGGGCAAACACACACACCAGTCTTGCATCCTAAGGCAGGTGCCTGGATACTCTGAGGGGAAAAGCATGGCGCCTGGATACTCTAAGGGGAAAAGCAGACTCCGGGTGGTACACCTTCTCGTTTGTTCTAGGGGTGGATTCGTGTGTGGCAAACATAATTCTAGACAATTCTAGACTTTTCAGAAAGCCAGACCACAGAAGAGCGAGCAAGTGTACAAGGTGAAGTGACGGCCGACGACTGTGCTGTTGTGTGGGGCTTGACGATGTGTGTGACTACGAGGGTGTTGAGCAGTCTGTGCTAAGGTGGTGTCTGTCTCATTGACTCATTAGGTGAAGCCAAGAATCTTCCTTCCTACCCGGGGCCAAACAAGATGAGAGACTGCTACTGCACCGTGAACCTGGACCAGGAGGAAGTCTTCCGGACCAAAATTGTAGAGAAGTCACTCTGGTAATGCCCACTGCTCCTTTTTATTCGGTTCTTACTTATTTGGTTTTTATTTATTTATTTATTGGATTCTGAGTTCCAGGCTGTACATGTGAGGTTTTCATATGAAGAAATACCTGTGGGATTCTGGTGTAGGCTATAGTAGGCACCTCTCTCCTGATCGCCAGGGCCCTGAACTATGGGAAACTCTTGGAGCCACACCTTTCTCCCTGGACTTGAAAGGGACTTCTCAAGCGAGCCTGCAGGTGAGGCCGGAGAACTGACTAAGAAGTTGAGAGTTCCCGGTTCCTGCAGAGGGTCTGGGCTTCGCCTCCAGTACCCACAGGTGGCTTCCCCACCATCCTAACCTTCTGTTCCAGGGAATGGCCCCCTTTTCTGGGCTCTGGAAACTGGGCATGCCCATTACATCTATGTAGGCAAAACATTCATATCTGCAGAGTTCTCTCTCTTTTTTTAAAGTTTGCATTAAGAGTTCAAGTGAGAATTTTAAGAGAGGAAATATGTTAAAGCTTCCTCTTCCTGCACCACATTTCTTTAAAAAAAAAAATTAAGTAACACATGCTCTGTACACAGAGCTATAAACTGAGGAGAAAGATCCAGAAGGCATTTATTGGCACATTTTGAGCAAGGGAGGGTGAGCTGAAGAAAATGAGACAGGACCTGTAACTCGTGAGCTTGAGGTCCAGGATACGAGCTTTCGCCGTTGGGATGAATTTTTAGCGTGGATATCTGTCTCAGCATCCTGGGGCTCAGACCTTGCTTTGCCAATAACCTCCCAGTCTAAGGAGAGTCTGTGCTGTGTCTAGGAGCATGTGGGGACAGGAAGTGACATTAGCAGTGATCTGAGAGTGAGCGAGGAAATAGCTAGGAGGCCGTGTACTTACTGTAAGGGAGCCAAGGATATCATCAAGGCAGGCGCACCAGCCTCCCTCACGGTTCTTCAAGATCAAAGGAGACAAGCTGGAGCCAGGAGCTCCACCTTTTGGGTTTACAATTATGGGTTGTGTGGTCTCGAAACACTATTCTGATTTTAAGAGCATTTTTAGCAGCTGAATTATATCCTTGCCTAGTGGCAGCAAACAGCGCGTCCTGATGACTTAATGAGTTGAATTTTTGGAAAACCATTAATGTTACCCGCCCCAAGGGAGGTGGATGCTGTATCCATTCTGTCTGCCTTGAAACCACCCCGCCGAGGTCCCATGGTTACGGCTGTTTGTGTCCTTTTATGTTTTTTATGCACACTTTAGATTTTTTTAAAAAGAAAAAAAAAACAAACCCTGAAAAATACTGTCAGGAGTAAAGTCTGTTGAATGTCTTGTGGGGGTCGGTGAAGAAGATGCTGGGATGGTAATTTTTACTCTAGAAAAATGGTGTTGTGTTACCCTCCCATCACCCATGGATACCTGAGCATGTTCCTGTTTGAGCACTGTGCCCATCAATATGCCCTGGGGACCATGGCAGTGTTGTAAAGTCATCAGAAAGGATGTCTGCCTGGGACCCCTCTGACGGGCAGGTGATGGCTGCTCTCCAGGCACTGGCAGGTTTAGAAGCAGGAATCGTTGTTCCTAATTAGGAGCCTAGACATGGTGCTCCGGATATGGGTAGCACCAAACAGAGGCGATGGGTAGTGAAAGCAGCCCTTAGGAGGTCAGGCCCCTATTTACAGTGAGCCCCAGATCTGTTGCTCCCCTGAACTGATGACTATGAAGTACATCTCAAGTGTGCCCCACCTCACAGCCGGCGATCCCTTGCAGGTACTCTCCCTACAGACAGCTTTAGTACGCTCTCGTCTGGGCTGTTTTTGTTTAATTACATGATAAATGCATGCTGGGGGAGGGGGACACATGAGTGGAAGTCAGAGGACAACTGGTGGGAACTGGTTATGTGGGTCCCAGTTTTGAACTCAAATGGTGAGGTTTGGGGAAAGCCCTTCCCTGACCCCCAGCCATCTTTCCGGTCCTGACTTCTGTTTTCTTGGTTGATTCCCTACCTTAGATGTCAGTAGCAGTTGGGTAGGGGTTAGAAAGAGTGTGCTACTTTTTCTAGCCACCTAAGAAGATCTTTTCAGAGACTTCTACTTGGGTCAAGCCAGAACTTTTGACTTTGAATTCTCAGACAAATCAGTGTGAGGCAGGATTAGAACTTACTAGAAAGAGATTTTAACTTATGTGTCAGCTCTGATGTTAACAGAGACATACTTTGGGAAAGGGTAACATATACCTATGTGTAGTGTAGGCGTCTCAAGAGTCATGTCAAAGTGGCTTTGCAATGTGTGCTTTTGGTGGCTTCTACAGTTCCATTTCAAAAGGTCGAGTCCTGAAGATGCTACTTCAGGGACGTATACAATGTAAGTACGTGTTGAACAGTAATAAATTCAGACAGGTTTTGGTGACAACAATTTACTAGATATTTCCATTTAGCCCTGATGGAGGTGAACACAGATTCTTTTATTCTAATCTCAATTACTAATATTAACTCTCAGATTACTCATTACATATTATACCACATATATGAATATGTATATGTATTCATGCATACATGTATGTATGCACGTATGTATCTGCACTGCAGCAGAGTTCATAGGGTTTCAGAAGTCTTGAGAACAGGGAAACTGATAAAAAGTAAAAATAAGTCTATCAGTATAATAACAAACCAGGGTGACACTCAGTGAGGTACAGGAGAATCAGGCTGCAAGATCAGGACTGAGTCACAGGAATGAGGTGACAAGAAGGGAGTGCCTAGCCCAGATGAGTGGAGGTGGGGACAGACGGACGGTGCAGGTCCAGACAGGTGGATGGACAGACAGCAATTCTAGTAGGCCATGTCAACAGTGGTGATCAAGCCAAGATAGAGATCCTGGGAAGACCAGAAAGACTCTCAGTGTTTGGTACACACCAGGGGTCAGACGATTGCTCCTGGGGTCACCACCATGCTTGGTGTCCTCTCCCTCGTGGGAGGGGCTTGCATCCTTCTGTGGTCTGATCTACTCCTTGCATCCTGTTTTCCTGATAGGATTTTTCATGTGCCTGTGTTGCCTCTACAGTACCAATTTACTGGTAAATTTAATGGGTGGTGCCCTTGCTTCTCAAAGTTTGTCACTATGTAAATGTTCTTATTTGAGATATCTCTATATGAAAGAAATATTGTCTCTCTGCTTGCAACATTCACAGAAAAAGTTTTAATGATCCTGGAACTTTTAATTCTCATCTGGTGAGAGACTCCCGTCAGACTCTGGGGTGAGGGGCTCTTTTTCCTTCCCATCCTGCTTCAGGCTGCTGATGGAATATGCTTGCTGAGGAGTGGCTGTCTTTTTGTTGTTTTTTGTTCTAATTGGTAGATGAGGGCACAGGCAGAACTGACAGGAGCTTCAGGTATGGGTGTATGTGGCTACTTGTAGCCAAGCAGCCCTCCTCACATTAACAGGCCTTCAGACTGGCACCCTCAGGACCGCACTGGGCCACGTGTATGTGACTTGAGGAAGAAGCGAAGCACAGCAGGTACTGTTCAACCTGATGCTGAGTCCCCGTCTGTGGCCTGAAAGCCACAATCATGTGATCTAGGTCAGCACTGGGTCAGCATCCACCATGTGGATGGCAATGATGTGCCCATCAACGCACAAGTAGTCATCTCTGTCAGTCCAAGTCTGAAAGAACTTTCCTGTATAAAGTTCCAAGGAGTGTGAGCTAGGAGGGGCAGGTTTACAAAGAAAGCGTGAGTGCGTGCGTGCATGTGTGTGTGTGCATGTGAAAGTGTGCATGTATGTGTGTTCATGTGTGTGTCTGTGTATGCATGAGTGTATGTAAGCATATGTGTGTGCGTGTGTGTGTGTGTGTGCGCGCGTGTGCGTGTGTGTGTGTGTGTGAAGGGATGGCTGGAGCGATTAGCTGCCAGGTGGGAGCGACAGACAGGGAGGGACACACTGCTGGAGGGCAGAAGGCTAGGAAGAACCCTTTTTAAAGAAGCATCTGTAGGAATGAATAGTGTGACTACTTAAACAGACAGTTTGGTGAATGACTTAAGTTGCTCATAGACATAGCTGAAGAGGAAGCTGAAGTTTGAAACAGAAGGAAATGGGAAATGCTAGCAGTGCGACAGAGGCCCAGCTCACTGGAGCACACAGTAGCCAGACATGATAGGCCTCAGCCCTGCTCTGGTTCTGGCTGGCCTTGGAGGAGGGGCCAGGACCCAGCAGCAGCTGTTGAGGTGAGAGATGGGAGGGGCAGATCCAGTGGCTACTGAGATGATGTGGAGTGGTGGGGCGGAGCAAGTGGGGCCCACTGGTCCAGACTGAGAGCCTGTAGCTAGCTTCCACGATTCCCATAGCATGACTGCTGCCCCACAGACAGCGTCCTGGCATCCATCTAAAGGAACAGATCCGCCATGGCTCTCCAGTGCCCTCCAGCATCAGCATCAACCTGTAGATTAGATAGAGATTTGGCAGCGTTGTCGCAGGAACCAAAGACTCACATAACTGCAAGTCTGAACTGGAAAGTAGGGAAGAGTGTTCTGACTGTACACACACAGCCTGGCAGAGCTGGTGAGGGCTGCAGGAGCTGGGCACGGTCCCCAGAGACAGGTGCTCACAAAGTCCATTCCCCGTGAGTTCTGGTGTGTGCCTCAACTCAAGGCAGAGCCACACAGAATTGCAAAAAGATGGAGAGAGAGAGAAAGACAGAGAGAGAGACAGAGACAGAGACAGAGACAGAGAGACACAGAGAGACAGACAGGGAGACAAAGAGACACAGAGACACAGAGCAAGGCAGAGAGACACACAGAGAGGCAGACAGAGACAGACACACAGAGAGAGATAGAGATAGAGACAGAGATAGAGAGCTGAGTTTCTTTGCCCCTCTGCCACTCATATGAACGCTTTCTCAGGGTCCATGTTGTATGTCTTTCCCATGGATGGATGGGACCTGATGGGCCCATCAGTTCATGTTCACACTACTGAGCCAGTGTTGCTGAGAGAGTTTCCTCCTCTCTATTCCTTTTCTCTACTGTCAACCCTTGGACGGGCACACTGGGGGCTTGCTCTCCCCAGTGAAAGTGATAATGTCGACAGTTATGTCTCACCTGGAAGAGACACTCCTAATCCTGACAACAAAAGGTCTCAGTTACTGTTTTGTTTCTGTGAAGAGACACCACGGCCAAGGCAACTCTTAGAAAGCATTTATCATGGTGGGAAGCAGAAAGATATGGCTGAAGTACTACCTGAGAGCTTCACATCCTGATCCACAGCCGGGGGGGGGGGGGGGGCTGGGAAGAAACAGACAGACAGACAGACTGACTGACTTTTGGAACCTCAAAGCCCAGGGACACACTTCCTTCCTCTAATGAGGCCACACCTCCTAATCCTTCTCAAACAGATACTCTTGTAGTCGGTGGTTCTAGTACAAGCGACTGACATTTCAAGAGAGCAGGAGGCAGGGTTGCACCTGACTTAGAAAGGCCTTTGCCTGGGGCTGGAGAGATGGCTCAGCGGTTAAGAGCACTGATTGCTCTTCTGAAGGCCCTGAGTTCAAATCCCAGCAACCACATGGTGGCTCACAACCATCCGTAATGAGATCTGATGCCCTCTTCTGGGGTGTCTGAAGACAGCTACAGAGTGTACTTACATATAATAAATAAATAAATTAAAAAAAAAAAGAAAAGAAAAGAATAAAGAAAGGCCTTTGCCTGCCACGCCTTCTCCCCCTGTGATTTCTCCATTCTGGGTTCTGGAGAAGGGTTGTGCACATAAAGACATCTGAGTTGACCTCCAAGGAAGTGTCTGTTTTCTTAATCTTGGAATGGTTTGGGTCTGTGGTATCCTGAAGGGAGTTACTCTCATTAAGAGCCAATTACCTGTGGGAGCCATAAAAGGGCTGTGCCCCTCCGCAGTTTTCCCATTTGGTCGTGCCGTCTCTCCAGGGGTCTGCCCCACTTGGAAGTTCCCGAGTCTTTTGCACAAAGCCTAAGAATTCTCTGCATTTATAATGACCCCAAGGAACTTCTCCAGTCCAGGGTGGGCCTTTAACACCTCAGAAAGCCACTGTGCATTCCCATGTGGATGGGCCACCAAGTCCCCCACTCCTGATCCCTTGTTTAGCCCTCTTTCAGCAACAACACCCTCAGCTAGTTTGTCCCCAAGCTCTGTAGGCACTTGTCCCTAACCAGGAGCACACCTGTGTCAAAATGTGGGGTTCCTCCTGCACAGTGGACATCCGCTGGCTGGAAACATCCGTTTGTTTCTGTGTCACAAATCCTAAACGGCTTCTACAGTCCTCTTTCTAAATATCCAGGCCTGGTTGGGACTTATCAACGTGTGTCACTGATGGGGACCCAGGAAACTGTGGGGAGCTGTGCCCAACACCAACTCTCTTTCTCTGTACTGGGCACCCCTGTTCTTTTGGAGAACTGTGGAGAGCTTCTCCAAGAATTACAGTTCCCTCCTATGCCCTTCGCTGCTCCCTTTGTTGGTGGGTTTTTCTAGGAATCTTGCTGTGGCAGCATCAAGTTCCTATGGACTTGTGGCTCATGCAGGCACAAGGGGCATCTAAGAGAAAAGAGACATGGGAACAAGAGGCTTACTTTATCCCAATACCTGCCTGATGCCCAAGACTCCAGGTGGCACAGGTGGCACATGCTTCCTGGTCCTAGAAGTCACATTTCCCATCCCCCGGCCTCACGCCATGAGTCGTGAGCCACCCCATCTGTTCTTCTCACCAGGTCTGTGTTTAGTTTGAAAATGTGCGGATCCGTGTGCCAGAGTTCCAAGATAAACCAATCCCAGCCTGCGTCTTGACTACACATAGGTACCCCACAGCCAGTCTGCTGCAGGCTTCCTGCCAAAACCCTGGGGTGTTAGGCTGTGACATAGGGGGCGCCAGGCAGGAAGTTAGCCTGGTATAAAAGCACCATGACCTGACCTCAGGGTCACTCTGTTCCCAGTCTGCAGACGTGTGAATGGTCTGAGAACCCCCAGTGAAGTTTTTTCATTTCTTACTGGATGGCATCGCGGTTGGTGTTCTGTCTCTGGTGCTCCCCTTTCTCTCTGCACTGTTCTGGTAGCAGTTCCCCAGGGTCAATCTCAGCATCAGTGGTCGAATCTGGACTGCTCTGTCATCCTGGCACCTTTGATGCAAGTTCCTAGGAGCTTTAAGAATCCCAGTCCAGGGGACTGAAGAGGCAGATTTGGGGTAAGTGGAGAGGCTTCCCTCAGGCTTGAGGTCCTCTGGTACCTGAGGTATTTCTGGAACTGGCCGCTGCCCTCACAGGACCCTTCTGTGCCCTGCAGCGGGGGACATTTGATATACTGTTGGCTTTAATGAAAGTTTAATCTAGCTTTTAATTAGTGATTAGCCCCGTGCCTATTTCATAGCTGGACGTTCAACCATTGAGAAACAAGCTGGAGTCTTCATAGAGAGCTGTTTCCAGCCCTTGGGGCTACCAGCTGTTTTAGAGCCCCAGAGTCACATGGATTCTGCCCGAGGTCCTCTTGGAGACTGGCCTTGTCCCAGTCTTCTCAGACTGGGGCACAAAGACCTGGCATGATGAGACCCACCCAGATTCCTGGGTCCTGCCCCTCCTCTCAAGTCCCCGTCCCAAGCTCCACATCCGAGGTTGGGAAATAGGTCCAGGAACTTGCTCCAGGCAGGACCCTGGGGACCCAGCGCTATCATTTCACATGACCAATGTCGCTTGTCACGAGGTACACACACACACACACACTCACACACACACACACACACACACACACACACAGCAAGCAGCAAACAGCTGGGCTGGGGTGGGGCCGCATAGATGTCGGGAAATGACTCAAGGAGGACTTGGTGGTTTCTCTGCAGGTCTCAGGCGAGGCTTATGTGTGCCCTGTGCCCAGTCCTATGGGCAGTGGGAGGGGGAGGGGAGGCTGGAGGGACTGTGAGAGAAAAGATTCAGAGGGCACACAGAGGAGGGGGCGGTAGGGAAAGCGGGGAAGGAGAAATTAGGGAGAGGAGGAGTTTTCAGAGGGTTCCTGCCAGAGGCCTCACTTGAAGATAATGGCCCCTTGTCAGCTTTTCTTTTTCTTGATGAAAGTTCCTTGATTCTGTGAAACTCCTTTGAGCCTCTGGCTTCATCCTTTTTGATGAGGTAAAAGACAGTGTGTCTATCATTCTGGTGGCCTCGGGGGCAGAAGTTGCTGGCTAGATTAATTTCTTCTTGTCAAACAGAAAGAAGAGAAGAGGGGCCCAGCCTTTCCCTGTGGGTCTTTTCTTTATTGGGAAAGAGGTTTCTGGAGCCCTTGGGCTGGAATGGGGGCTTCCTGGCTTGCAGTCCATGCCTCTCCTGCCACTGGCTGTGACCTGGACAAAGGCAGCCTGTGTGGACACAACTGTGGCTCAGCGGTGCCTGGGAGGAGAAGCACTCTCACTGTGGGCCCCTTTGAGGGCCACAGAAAGGAGGCTTTGTCCACAGGGAGGCCCTGGGAGGGGGTGGTAGGCCCTGGGAGGGGGTGGTAGGAGACTGTCCTTCCCCCGGTTTAGCCTGCTTCCTTTTTCTTTTGAAAATATGTTTTAAACTCTGATGCCCAGGAAGGGACACAAGCTGACTCCCATTGGCGAGAGAAGCCACTGCACGGGGTGTTGAGGGCCTGGGCCTACATGCCTGGTTCTTCCTGCTTCTAGCCTGGTCCTTAACCCAGGAGAAGAGTTGGCATACAACTCACCACAGCCTGGGTGTCTCTGCCTCACCCAGAGGTCCTTGCCGGGAGCACTCCCCAGGTCTCTCTCATGGGCATTGTGTGATTACAGTTGGGACACTCATGCCTCAGGACAGAAGAGGTCTTGAGTCCTGCTGCTGACAGGGGTGGGAGTGGAATGTCTCAGGTCAGCCACTAGGAAGAAAGTTGTCCACAGGTGTGGGGTGTGTTGCACAGGGTCAGAGCCACACTCCTGTGAGAGCAGACTCTTAACTGGGTCAGGGTGAGCTGGCTCCGTGGTGTGTGAGGTGTGAGGTGTGAGGTGTGAGGCTCTCGGCCTTCTGCACCTACAGCCCCACTTCAGCACGGTTCTGAGGGGACAGACAGGAGCCATGCAGATCCACTGAGTGTTCACTGTGACACTGCTTCTAGCTTGGAAAGCTGATGGTAAGGGAATCTGGTGGCTGTTGGTGACCAGGGGACACTTGGCCCCTGGTGGTATGTTTGCCTCTCCTGAAGGTGCCTGTAGGCATGGTGCTAAGGGAAAGCAGGACTGTGTCAGAATGTGTACGGAGTCCCCACTTTCCCTTTAGCACCCATCTGTAACCATTTCCATTTTTTGTCTGTATGTGTTCTAGGAGGGCTTGCCCCAGAATGTTCATTCTAGCTTCCAGCTTTCTGACATCTGGCTATATTTTTGTCCTAAAAATAGCTTTATTGAGATATATAATTGACAGTTCATATCATTCAGCGTTTTAAAATCACAACTCTGTGGCTTTGGAGGCTCGTCCAGCCCTCACCATGGTCACTTTTAGAACATTGCACTTTTCTAAAAGATGATCTTGTAACCGTCACCTTACACCTCAACACTGTCTGGCACCCCAGGCCTCTCAGCAGTGGACGTCTATGTGGGGACTCCTCTTCCGGTGTTCACCTGCCTCTGCCTCCCGAGTGCTAGGATTAAAGGCATGCACGATCATAATGGACCAGGCCTTAAAAATAAATATTTTTAACAATGTAGCCTCAGTAGATTTTCATTCTTTTTAAATTTTATTTTTAATTTGATTTTATTTCTCATTTTTAAAAAATGATAGTTTTTAATGTTTGTTAAAATGGAAGGAAATTATTTGTTCCCATGAGTGGCTCCTGTTTTCAAAAGCCCCCCCCCCCCAATCCAGAGTATATAAAGGAGTGAAATATGGGAAATTCTATAAATTTGCACATAAATCATATTGTGAATCAATTTGTCGCCCAAAAAAATGCTTTCATGGATATGGGTGACTTTGAAGAGAGGTTTGCTGGCCTGTAGGCCCGAGGGTGGCATATGATCCAGTTTGACTCCGGTCCCTATCACTCAGCCTGGAGTCCCTGCTACCCACACTGTGACCTGCCTCTCTCTCAGCCAGAGCGGGTATGACTGGGCCACCTTTCCTGTGCCTGGTGACTGTGGCATGCTACATGCAGAGACCTCTCTGTTTCAGTGACATCCCACACTCGCTGAGGAGAGCGCTGGTGCCTGTCTCACAACTTCAGCAAAGACCAGAGCATCTAGGGCCACCCTCTGTGACAGGAGTCTTACTGCAGGATTTAAAGCTGCTGCTAGTTCTGCCTTCTCAGTCTCTGGATAGAGGCAGGGTTGTGGCGCCATGTCCACATCAAAGTCCATCCCAACCATCGCCCAAGCAAGCCTCCCTCCATTTCTTGCTCCGCAGATCAGCCTGAGAGTTTTCTCAGGTGCCTGAGGGACGTAGGTGCTTCTGAGTGTCCATTGCTTCTGCATTCTCTGGGGAGTCTGGTGGCCACAGATCGCATGTGGCTATTGAGCAACCAGGAACTGGATTCTAAACATAACAACTGAAGCCACTTGAGATTTGAGCGGTGGCAGCATGCCGGTTGTTCTTACGGACTATCTGACCTACCTGAGGTGGACTGTAGAGTGGATAGTGTCTCCAGGCAGCAGAGGTGTCATGGTGGGACACACCGGCATGGTGCATATGTGGGAATCCATGTGTGTGGTCTGTGCCTCTAGCCAGGGCTTGATCATGGCCTTATCTAATCTTCCTTCTTTCCTTCCTTCCTCCTGACCCTCCTTCCTTCCTCCTGACCCTCCTTCCTTCTTCCTGACCTACCTACCTATCTCCCTTCCTTCCTTCCTTCCTTCCTTCCTTCTTTCCTTCCTTCCTTCCTTCCTTCCTTCCTTCCTTCCTTCCTTCCTTCCTTCCTTCCTTCCTTCCTTCCTTCCTTCCTTCCTTCGTTTTGACAATTCCTCACTGTATAGCCCAGGTTGGTCAGGTACTGATAATCCTTCAGACTCGCAAGTAGCAGGGATTACAGGCAAAAGTCACGATGCCCAGCATTCTTTATCTATTACTGATCATAGCCAAAAGGACCCACTTCTAAACACCATAGTTAGATTACATTCCTCTTAATACTTCATAATAGGAACGAGTCTCCAGTACATGGAGTTCCAGGAACACTCGATCCAGATGTCTTGGAAATCTCGTTGATTGTTGCACAAGAGAGTGGCTGGAAGTCCAGTTTGTGACTAGATTGCCAGGCTGGGGTGCAGAGGAGGTGGGCAGTTGGCTGCACTTATATTTCTCGTTCATATTTATATTTATTTTCCCATTTATACTCCCTCATTTATATTTCCAATTTGGCATGTAGATAGTGACACTGGTTTGTACCGGTCCTAATGGTGAGATGTGACTCAGGGCCTGGGTCTTCTTAGTAATGCTTACAGCAGCACCATGGCTAGATATCCGTGTGGGCACTTTGTTTCTAAGAGCTGACCCACCGACCCTGGTGTCTCATCTACCTCATTGCCCTGCCCCAGTGGCCAGGCATGAGCAGGAACTCTGCCATGCACACCCCAGGGAATGGGCAACCCACTGAGACTTGCCCAGCTGACCCCCACATCCTGCTGTCACTTGGACTTGACCTCGTGTGTCTGCAGCATTTGCTTATGCCTTGAGGGTGCTTGTTAGCCACAGATGGGGGTCCCCAATGCTATGCAAGTCTCCATGCTGAGGGAAAGCCAGTCCTACTGGGTTCTCACTGGGCTGAGACCACAGGGCAGGGTGATAGGCAGTGGGAAGGCTTACGGGTTTTCACAAAGAAGTCAAGAGTCTGAAACCCTGAGTGAACTGTGAATAGGGGAGGCAGTAAAGGTGCTGACCACCAAGCCTGACAGCCTAAGTCTGATTCCTGGAACCAACATGGTACAGGTGAAGGCTGCCTCCAGGGTGTCCATTAATCTCCACATGATCGCCATTGCACATGTACACATGCTCATACACATGTACATATATATGCACATACACATGCACATGTACATTCACATACACATGCACATATACATACACATGCACATATACATGCACATGTACATGCACATATATATACACATGCACATGTACATTCACATACACACGCACATATACATGCACATACACATGCACATACACATGCACACACACTTGCACATACACATGCACATATACATACACATGTACATGCATATATACACATGAACATGTACATGCACACACACATTCACATGTACATGCATATATACACATGCACATGTACATTCACATACACAAGCACATGTACATTCACATTCACATGCATATATACACATGTACATGCACACACATGTACATGCATATATATATACATGCACATGTACACATGCTCACACACATGTACATATACATTCCCATACACATGCACATGTACATGCACATATACACATGCACATGTACATACAATACACATACACATGCACATATACATGCACATACACATGCACGTATACATATACATGTACACAAACATGTACATACAGTGCATATATACATTTACATACACATGAACATATATGTGTATATGCACATATACATGTACATACACATGCACATACAAAAGAAATAAATGTTAAAGCAAAACCTGGCCCAAACTGTCAAAGAAAGCTGAGCATATTGTATTCAGGATGTGGGATCTGTCTCTCTCTCTCTGAAACCCTTGCCTCCTGTGAAAACAAACAGCAGCTCTGCCAGGCCAGCCTCCCTTGGCCTCTTCCCTTTAGCAGTGCTCAAACCTCAAAGCTCCAAGGGGCAGCTGCTCAGCAAAGAGCCCCTCCCTCAAGGCTCTGCAGCACTATACCTCCTCGTTCTCTGTGGGCACCATTCCCCTCAGATATGGAGTTCCATTTGTGCGCCCTCTCCTCTCCTTTCCTCTCCTCTCCTCTCCTCTCCCCTCCCCTCCTCTCCTCTCCTCTTCTCTCTCTCTCTCTCTCTCTCCCCCCCCCCCCCCCGCCTTCTCTCCCTCTTTCCCTGTTGAGCCAGGTTCCTAAGCCTGTACACAGTAGGTCCCTTGGTTAGTAAAATCCTTCCCTCAGCTCTCAGTGTCCCACCCTAATTCCCAGAGTCTCTAGGGGACTCCCAGGAAGTAAATTCAACTTTAAACGTTATATGGACTAGGAGAACACCAAGCATGTAGCATACATCTATAATCTAACACTCAGAAAACTAAGGCAGGAGGATCACTGTGAATTCAAGTCTAGCCTGGCTTACCCAGTGAGCTCCAGGCCAACCTGGGCTATATTGTGAAACCCTGTCCCATACAAACACACAAATAAAAATCTCACCCAAACTAAAAACACATTGCATGAAATAAGAGAAGAAAAATATTTGTGGTGATTGACCTTGTTAGAAAAAAATTACAAAAAGATGTGAGACACCGTGCTCACTGTCTGCTGTTCTGGGCCTACTGGACACCTTTAGGTCATTGCGGGCATACATAGTTTTAACAGCCAGTGTGAGCAGCACAGTGTGAGCAGCCCGGTGTGTGCACCCCAGTGTGAACAGCCCAGTGTGAGCAGCCCAGTGTGAGCAGCCCAGTGTGAGCAGCCCAGTGTGAACAGCCCAGTGTAAACAGCCAGTGTGAGCAGCCCAGTGTGAGCAGCCCAGTGTGAATAGCCAGTGTGAGCAGCCCAGTGTGAGCAGCCAGTGTGAATAGCCAGTGTGAGCAGCCCAGTGTGAACAGCCAGTGTGAGCAGCCCAGTGTGAGCAGCCCAGTGTAAACAGCCAGTGTGAGCAGCCCAGTGTGAACAGCCAGTGTGAGCACCACAGTGTGAGCAGCACAGTGTGAACACACCAGTGTGAGTAGCACAGTGTGAGCACACCAGTGTGAGCAGCACAGTGTGAACAGCCCAGTTTGAGCAGTGAGAACCCAGTTCTTTTCTCTTTCTCCCTTTTGCTTTCCTGGCATGAAGTAAACTTTGGCTGTCACATGCCCCTGCCATGACGTGTCTCACACTGGCCCCAGGACAACGTCCCAAACAATCATGGACTGGAATCTGCAGAAGTCTCAGCCAAAATATTCCCTTTCTCTTTGTAAAGTGGCCATCTCAGAGATCCACTCTTGTCATGGAGAGCTGAGTAACACATCTTCTGAACCTCTCAGTAGGTGGGTTACAGTGGGACCCTAGATGTGGCAAGATTTGCTGTGACCAACCAAGGATTGCACTGAAGGTCGATCTCCGGAGCCTGGCTCTCAGAGGTCCCCACAGGCTTCCTAGGAGGGACAGAAATGTCTGATGATCTGGGGGTTGGATATTCAAGCGTCTTAACCCAAATAGTGACTTCAGCATCTATCCCTGGGTGTTGGCGTGGGTCTATGCATATGCAGAGGGACTATTTCATACTTAGAACAGACAGACAGATGTTTTACCATTGAACAAGCCAGTTAGTAGCGCTTGTGGCTGTTGAGGCTTTTAGTGGGTGGCAAAGCGTCTGTCTGGGCTTGTTCTTTGCGCCATTCTTTGAGTCTTTGGATGGATGATAGTTTTTCTGTAATTGGACCAAAGCCTGTGGAACATGGGCTGTTTCCACAGTGACACATCTCGGAATGTTCACAGACAGAAATAAAGAGCTGTCTTGTGTTTTAAGATCCCATCATTTTCCAGGATCTGTGGCTTCGTGTAGAGGTGCACAGGCTTCGCTCCACTACAAAAGCAGTGCATTGTGGGGAGGCATGCAAGTCCGTGGCTCATACATGTAGTTCATGGGCTCATAGATGCATGCAGGTGGACACACAGCTGTACCCAGAGTATCACTACATAACCACATGTGAGAAGGCACACGTGGGGGTCTGGAGAGATGGCTCAGCGGTTAAAAGCACTGACTACTGAGATCCTGAGTTCAAATCCCAGCAACCACATGGTGGCTCACAACCATCCATAATGAGATCTCACACCCTCTTCTGGAGTGTCTGAAGACAGCAACAGTGTACTCACATATAATAAATAGATAAATCTTTTAAAAAGGCATAAGTGCATAATACATACATAAGTATTCACATGTACTCATAGACATCTGCACACATCTGTACCACACACACTCACACCTGCCTGTGCATACACACTATACCCACAGTACACACGTAGGATTGCAGGACTGCTCACACTCATACATGAATGCGTGCGTATACACACACACACACACACTTGGCCTCCTGACCTGCAGGTTCCTTCTCCAGTGGTTTCAAGAGTTTCGTCTCAAGAGCACAGAGGCTAAGGAGATTCACACAGGATCTTGCTTTCTTGTTATATTTGTGTCTGGCACACATATAGGAGAACCAAAGGCTCACGTGAATGCAGGGACTAAGTACAATTTCCTTACAAAGCATTGTTAACCTAAGAAACTCTGGAGGGAAGTCCTTGGCCATCCTGCTCCTATGAACCATAAAATGATATCTCTTATTGGCTTTAATTCTTCTCACTACCTGAAGTGCTCAAAGCAATTTCAGTCTCTTAGATTTTCACCTTGGGGGTTTTGTTTTCATGGTGAAGAGGTAGTTTCTTATGTAACTTTCTGGCAGTTTATACTATAGTGCTGCATACAAATGGAGTCGGGAAGGCAAGCGTGCTGAGCTCCTCTGAGCCCAGGCTAGAACATTAAGTAATGCTGCGTTTCCTGATTTAATCTGCATTTCCCCACCACCATCAATGCGTAGCTCCTTTTTTCGTTGCTGTTGACAGAATACAGATAGAATAAGTTGCCATTCCTCACCATCCCGCAGATCAAGAAACAGGGATCCCAGTCTGCAACTAGGAATAGGCATCACTCCAAGGCCTGCTGTCAGGAGCCCGCTTTTGCTGTCTAGGCAAAGGTCTCAAGGTAGCACTGCTAACTGGGAATCAAGTGTTCAAACATAAGCCTGTGGGGAGACATCACACATTCAGATCGTGACAGCTAACGGTACTTGGCATTTTTTGTATGTTTCTTAGCCATTTGGCTTAAGCAAGATGCAGTGTTCCTACTCTAGATAAAAAACAAGTCCATCGTCCAATAACCAAGTTACAGATAGTTTCTTCTGTAGGTTGTCATTTCTACTCTCTTAATTATGTATTTCAAAGCATAAAGTTTTCAAAGACTTATTTTTAATTACTTATTGTGTGTATATGTATGTGCACGTGTATGCATGTACATTCAGGTGCCCAGAGAGACCAGAAAGGGGTGTTGGATCCTCTGGAGCTGGAGTGATAGGCAGTTGTGAACTGCCCATTGTAAATACTGAGAGCTGACCTTCTGGCAAAGCAGCAAGAGATTCTATACAGAGAGCCATCTGTCCAGTCTCAGCACAGGCATCTTAAATTAATGTTTTACATTTTGATGGTCTGAGTTAACCAAGTTCTTAAGAGCAGTCTTGCTTATGATATCATAGCTAGGAAATCTTTACCTAAACTCCAGGTCACGAATTTGTCCCCATGGACTTCTGAGAAGTTTGTAGTCCTAGCCGTTAGGTTGGTGTGCCATGTGTTTTGAGTTCATTTTGTATGCAGTGATGAGCAGGCGGTAGGTACGTGGGTGCCAATGGTCCTCCCTGCGTGTGCTCCCCTGCCGCCTCTCTGACAGTGGCACGCTGCCTTGTTTCCCTCTTCAACAGTCACAGTGAACCAAGCAGTCCCTCCCCGTGTTGGAGCTCAGCCACGACCATGCACGGATTTTAGAATCACATTTAATTTCAAGTTAGTCTCTCATGTGTGTGCTGAAGTCATCGCTGGGTTTCCTAAGCAGGTCTCCATGTCTGGTGTCCTCCTCCTGGTGTCATGAGCAAGTTTTTCCTAGCCCAGAACAATGGGAAGTTTGTTTAGTGACAAAGCCCTCTGGCTTTCTGCCCCTTTAATTAGAACATCGTCGGTTTATTTTTAAGTTTCCATTTGCAGGGCTGCTGCAGCTGTGGGGTGACTCATGAGGGGGCTGATGAGCCTTGGGAACAGTGGGAGTCAGCCATGGGGCTGGGTCCTCCATACGGGAACCAAGGACAGGCAGGTCTCTGGGGAAAGGAGCGTATCTGAACGTCACTGTGGGTTTTCCTTTAGCATCAATGAATACTACCCCGTCCTCTCAGCTGCAGTCACGCCACCGTAACAGTCTTGGGGTTGACGTTACATGTGGATCCATGCACCAGAGATGTGGATCCATGCACCAGAGATTGTTACCGACCAGTGGCTCCCACCCCCAGCCCCAGCACTGAGCGCTCTGATCTGTTCAAGTCGGTCCCCTGGGCGTGTCAGCCTTTGAGAGGACTCAGCCACACACATTCTAACCATGTGCATTTTTGTTTGTTTGTTTGTTTGTTTGTCTAGCCCCTTTTACGGAGAGGACTTTTACTGTGAAATCCCTCGGAGTTTTCGCCACCTGTCCTTTTACATTTTTGATAGAGATGTTTTCCGAAGGGATTCCATCATAGGTAGGTACTTAAAAATGGTAGGTACTTAAATGGGTGTTTTCTTCCTTTTACAAACAGGGTCTCATCCTGGGAGAAATGGCAAATCTCTCCTAAGCGCTCTCCTTGCTGTCCTTATGACTAGGAGATTAGCGCTTAATTTGAAGCCTTCCTGGACAGGACCGTATGACTCTGAGTCGCTCCTGATGGGACCAGGTCGGAGGCTGGCCAGTGTGGCCTGGCCTGGTGTTTGCAGCCTCTCGAATCATCCTGCCTTTTGACCCAATAATGCAGGGCGATGTGCGGATAATGCCCTGGTGTGTGGATGACCATAAGACTGGAATCTCATATCCAGAACACATTGTCAGGGCCTTCTGGGCATCACCTTAAGGCTGCCTTGCACTGTGCCCCGAAATGTCCCTAGACCAATTTCAGGAGCTCCTGCCCAGGTACCACGGGGCAGTGTGGGCTGTGAGCCTTCCTTCCTCACCATCTCTAGGCCACTGTCATCCCTAACTGCAGCCTAGTGGTAGGTCGGGGTATGGAAAGGCCGGGGGGAGGGTTTGGGGCCAGTCAGACATGCTTGAGCCTCACTTTCCCAGTGGCTTCAAGAAGGTCACAACCCTGATACTCTGTCATAGTATCACAGTAGTCATGTGAGGAGTCTAGGTGATAGAACAGGCCAAAGGGTGGTTACTATTTTGGTACTCCCTTGAATCTGAGATTATCCAAAGTTGGGGAACGGGGATGGTGTGGCTCTAGAGTTCACCCACACAGGTGGGCAGAGGAGTCCACCGCTCATTGTTCACAGTAGGAAGCGGCTGACTCCCTCTGTGTTGTCTGAGGTCCCTACTAGTCGGTGAACAAGTCACAGGGATGCAGAAGATAATACTGTGAAGCCGAGAGGACAGGAAGCCTGGACAGATGGGGGGCCCGGGCCTCTGCGCCAGCGTCTCGATGGGGGCGTGGCAGTAGAACCTGAGGAGGACCGGAACCTTGCTCCTTCACTGCATCTGACCTCACCCTGACTTCACGCTCCTTCTTCACCTCGCCACCTATCTCATGCCAACTGCCACCGCCACTTCACCCTAAATCTTGCACGAGATCCACCTTTCTCCACCACGCCGCACCCCTTCCATCCACCTAGCCTCGCCCTCAGGCCCCACCTGACCCATTCCTATGCGCCCACCTTGCCTTGTTCCTCGCCATAGACTTCACTTCATTCCGACCCTATTTTACCTCAGCCCCTGCGCCCATCTTCCCCGAGGCCCCACATATGACTCCACACACTTCTCTTACTCAACCTCAGACTCTATAATCTTCAAACCTTGTCTTCGTCACTGTTGTATTGCTGTGAGGAGACGCCTGATCAAGGCAAGCATTTAGTCGGGGGCCTGCTGGAAGTTTCGGAGGGTTAGTCCCTTTTCGTCAAGGCGGGAGGCATGGCAGCGGGCAGGCATGGCACTGGAGCAGTAGCTGGGAGCTTACATTTTTGTCCAGAAGTTACAGGCAGAGAGGGGGTAGGGAGGGAACTAAGACTGGGCCTGGTGTGGGCTTTTTGAATCTCAAAGCCCACCCCAGTGACCCACCTTCTCCAACAAGGCCACACCCCCAATCCTTCCCAAACAGTTCTCCTAAATGGGGATCAAGCACTCAAACATATGCGCCTACAGGAATCATTCTCGTTCAAGCCATCCCACACAACTGTTACTTGATTTTCACTCCACTTAACCTTGCCCCTCACATGCCCCCCATGCCCCACCTCACTTTTTCCTTATTATTTCCCTTCACACTGGGCACACCCCGTCTGCATTCCCGTGGTGGGCCTCACCTTACCTCACTTTTCATGCAGGCTTCCCCTCATCCCTTACGCCCCACATTAGTTCCTTGCCCATCTCACCTCACTACTTGACTCTGACCTCACACACTGCTTACACTTAGCCTCACGGATACTCCTTACACAGTTGTTTTTCATATCTGCCATGTGTCACCTCCCCAACCTTGCCTCTTCTCTCACTTTTCTTCACACTTCATCTCACTCGACCTTGACATTCACTCTTCATACCAGCCATCACCGCCCTGTACCTCAGCCCTCACAGACCTTGCCTCAGTCACCACCCTGCACCTCGGCCCTCACAGACCTTGCCTCAGTCAGCACCTGCGCCTCAGCCCTCACAGACCTTGCCTCAGTCAGCACCTGCGTCTCAGCCCTCACAGACCTTGCCTCCATCACCGCCCTGTACCTCAGCCCTCACAGACCTTGCCTCCGTCAGCACCTGTGCCTCAGCACCTGCGCCTCAGCCTTCACTCTTGCTGCTTCCCTCACCTTACTCATCACATCTCACCTCACACCCTCCTCACGCCCCCTTTCTCCCACAGCTTCATCCCTCCCTCACACTTGTCTCTCACACCCACCACACCTTTCCTCACACTTACCTCATGCCTCACATGGATCTCACTCTGCCTCTCACATCTAGCTTCACACGTTTCTCTCCTGTGTTTCACTCTTTCCTCATACCCGATCCCTTGCTCCCTCACACCCACACAAGGCCTCGCCGTCTGCTCACAGGCAGCACACGCTCACTCCCCACGCGGACCTTGGCTCATTTCTCACGCCCACCCCCACACGCTTTCTCCTCTCTCTGCCGTTTCTCTGGAGACTCGTCTCTAGACCCTTCTCTGCCTCATTTTCCCTAGAGTGACTCTGCATCTGATATGGGGTTCCTCGTCTCTGAGTGTGTCTGTACTCCGTTGTCTGTAAGATGTCTGTGACAGGGATCTGTATACTTTATTCATTCCTTGGCTGCTTGCTTGGCATATGGTCAGCGCTCTGAGGGAATGCATAAACATTTGAATAAATCTGTGCATATGGAGAGACTTACGTATAGGTTTAATTTAAGTGCACAAAGAAGGTGTCGAATAGAGGAGACAATCGCACCTGCTTCTCCGGCACAGCACGTCCTGGTCGTGTGTACATCTGTGTCGTTCATTAGTCTCTTTACTCATTTTGCAAACATTTAATGAGCCCTCATTAGCAAGCAGGCTGGTGAGTTTGGTTCTCGGGGTCCTAGAGGCACCGGCCCTCCAAGACTGCGTCCTTCCACGCCTTTCCTCACCCACAGTTTACGTTGTGCGGTTGCAATTGTGGGTGTGCAGTTTTTGTTTCCCGTCTTGGTCCTCAGATTTTTCTTTGAGTGGATTGTCTCAGTGTTCATCGGGTGTCCGCAGCCTCCTGTATCTTCCTTCAAGGGTAGGGAAGCATGGTGGTCTGCAAATTCTTCCAGACAGTCAGACTGTCACTGTGACCACCAGATGGTTCCAATTGATCTCCACGGTAGAACTCAGTCCCCTGCATCCCAGCCTGTCCCTGTCAACGTGACTTGCCCACATTGGCATGACATAGTTTGGGCATCTGATCTTTTTATTTATGCCCAGCTAACAGTATTCACAGATGTGACATGGGGTAAAGAAAGCAAGTGGACTTGGTTGCATGCAACTGGATCTGAACAGCCTGTTCCCATACTCATGTCCCCAATCTCCTCAGGACTCTGTCAGGGACCACGTCACAAAAAGTCTTGAGTCCTGAGCCGTCTCTGTCTGAAGGGGCTGCGATGCTCAAAGCTTTGTGTATCTGCCTTCTGGGGGCCTCGGGGTGTGAGGCACCACTAGTTGGCTGCTATTAGGGTGCCCAGGGTCACCTAAGCGACTGTGGGGATGAGGGGCTGAGTCAGCCTTGCGACCAGATTTTGACTTTGAAAACCAGCTGGAGAATTTTGTTTTTCACTAATAGCGATGCACTATCACAATAGAAAATAGACATGAACTGTTGGGGAGACATCGGAGGTCCCCAGTTTGTAAACTGTCTTGTCCTTGTCCTTGCAAAACTGTGGGTAACCAGGCTCCACCTCCCTTTCCCAGGCACCCTTCAAGACTCTTCCTCTTCCTCCCACACAGATCTGTGTGTCTGTGTGGGGAGTGTTTCCCGGTCTCTGCTGTAGGCTTTCCGTGTTCTTTCCTCTCCCACATAGGCCAGTTCAACCATGACCCCCAGGGCCCTGAGCTCCCTGAGCGAGCGCTGTCTGTGCAGCACACTTCTAGGCCTGTGGATTTAGTTGGTACCTCATTTTCTTTTCTTTTTCCTGGACAAGGTCTCATGTAACAACCTTGGACTTGCCGTGGTGAGCTTGAACTTCTGGCCTTTCTCCCTTCGCCTCCTATGTGCAGACATCGATAGCACGTATTGTTGTGCGTGGTTTGTGATACCAGAGTGGACTCTAGGGCCCTGTGCATGACAGGCTCACTCTTCCAACTGAGTTACATCCCCACTCTGTTATACCTTTTGTAGGGAGGGAGGGAGCTGAACCTTCAGTCTTCCTGCAGGAGGGGCCGCTCTTCTCTGCTTGTTTCGTATGCCTGAGCCAGCTGAGGCTTCCATTAGCAGTGGGGAGGAGAACCCCAAATCTGCTACCACAAGCAGCCTCTCCCCCATGATTGCAGTGTCACCTAGAAAGAGACTAAACCATGATTCTCCCTCAGCTCCAACAAGCCATGTGCATCCCCAACATGCCAAGGGAAAATCAGGTCATGGCTTCCAAGAATGAGTGAAATCCAGGTGTTTCACAAGGGAGAAACCGGGGCAGGTGGTTTTCCTCAAGGTGGGCAGGCACTGTGTGAAAACTCCCTCAGGCAACTCACGGCGGAACCATCTGCCTTTCTAAGTATGTCAGTACCTAGCTATGGCATTTAGCCACCCTCAGGCCTGTAGTCTCCTCAGAGTGTTGGGCCTGGCAGTTTGCCTGTAGGTTGTGACCTGCTCTGGGACTCCCCTGGACCAGCCGCTGCTCAGGCACAGCCTGAGGAGGTCTGCTCTGAAAGCGACTCTTGATTACCGTGCTGTTGACTGGGCTTCGTCTGTTTCCTGGGGACACTGTACCTCCATTGTGCTGTGGCTGCATTTGGCCATTTTAAACTGATTGATCCCTTCCTTTCTCATAGCTTCTACCTGGCACAGAGCTCTAGGCCCTGAGTCCAGTGGGCAGTGGGGAGCTTGCCTTTCTATGTGTAGAATGCTGACACCCTAGAAGCTAGTTCTTTCTGACAGACCTTGGTCGGTCACTGTCAGGCTCTAGTCCCTTCATGAGAGGGGTGCTCTCTGGAAGATTTGGGGCTCTCTCAGAGTGCTAAGGGGCTTCCCAGGATCTGATGCTACTCTTGGGTTTGGGGTATGTTCGTAACATGGGAGGCCTTCTTAGGTCTGGTGTTTGAAGGTTTTGGTTTCCCTCTGAGGTCATGGGGTGGGGTTCCTCTCAGGATGTAGCGCTGCTGGCTTGGGTCCTTGGGTACTCTCTGAGGTATTTAAAATAGTCAGGACTTCAGACACACTGTGAAACATCTGTCAGCCCTTGCTATCCCCAGTGGCTGACCTGACGGTCTCTTGCTTTCAGGCCATGAGAAATGGGGACCTCTAGGTGACAGGTTTCTCTTATCATAGAGGACAGGGCCTGAGGGCCCTGGTTGTGTTTGTTCTAGAAGCCCAAACTGAGGTCCATTTCAGTAGATGCTTCTAAAGAAAAGGGGAGCAGACACTGGTTGAGGAGGGAAGACCCCAACTGCCTCACAGGAGCATGGGTCAGGCCTAGCAGACAGTGCATGAATGGATGAATGAATGTAGCATCTCCCTCAGACTGTGAGAAAGATTACAGATGGACTTCTAGGGGCACCACACAGATAACTGTCTGTCTCGTATGACGACGTAAGTATGTCTCACAAAGTAGCCCCATTGGAAAAGCCCACAGTGAGAGAAAACATCCCCACATGCACGAGTTCCTCCATCTTGGAAAGGAGGAGAAGCTTCGGTTGAGCTGCTCTTTCCGAAGCTTAGGTCGCAAGCTAGTGTGTATCACAAACTGAATTCACTGTCCTTCCTAAACTGCCACCCTTCCGGCAGTGCCTGGGCCAGCAGCGTGGGCACCAGGCAGGGTGGGCACCAGGTGCTCCGGTTCATTTGAAGCTTTGTAACAAAATGCTTCAAGTGGGGACACCTGTGTAAAGAAGCTGAGCTCTGTGGCTGGGAGGGAGGGGCCAAGGAGCCCCTGACTGCGGTGCAACACGGAAGAGAAGGTGATCTCATGCAGATGTGCAAGGCCATGGGGAGAACCAGGCCATTTCACAGCTGGGAGGAGGGGGAGAGGGGGAGGAGGAGGAAGATAGACAAAGAAGAAGGAAGAGGAGGAAGAAGAAAAAGAAGAAGAGTACGAAGAAGAGAAGAGGAGGAGGAGGAGGAGGAGAGGCTGTTAAAGCCCCCCTCCCACGTGGAAACTGGACCCCAGGAGGGAGATGCTACTTTGCTGTTTTTTCCTTGTCTTGAGTCTTGTAAAAGTTAAGTGAAGGACTTCAAAATATAAATGCTAGTAGCGATATCTAAAGAATGGGAGTCGGGATGAGTACCATGCACGTGCCAGCTCCCCCTGTGCAGCATCAGCCCCCCAAAGCACAGAGCAGCAAGGACCTAGCTCTTAGAGCTCCGAGCTTCAGAGGTTAGTCCGCTGTCAGGGAGCTGAGCCCAGAGCCGCAGGATTTCGTTATCCTTCTCCACGGACATAAGCTTGATCTTATGAAAGTTGCGTTTCATGTGGGATAATTCACGAGAGACTTAAAAAAAATCACCTCCCACTGTGGGACAAAGGTCTGTTTTGCAAGAGCCACACAGTTGCTGCCTCCAGTGGTCAGAGGCCTCAGGACCCTATAGTGGAAAAAAATCAAAGGAATACTCAACAGGTGAGGGAGGGGAGGGGAGGAGGGCCCCTGTGGCAACCACTGTCCTGCAGGCACGGGTGCATGGCCACATGCTACCCACATATATGCCACATGATATATTAGTGTAAGATGCACATTTGCGTCACGTTCTATGGACTTGTTTAGAAGACACACATTCCTACCAAATTATCATAAACCTATGTAGTGTGTTTTGCGGAAAGGATGGAGCAGAGGTGGTAGACAGCCAGATCTGCTGTGTGGGAGCCTGGAAGGCCACTGATGGTGGAAAATAGCCCGGCCCCTTTCTTTTATAGCCCGCCTGCTGCAGCAACTTAGATACAGGCGAGGTGGAAGAGTGCTCCTCTGGAAAAACTGGCTCTTGTGCCATTTAGCTTGCAGGAAGTGCTGTTATGCCTCAACCGAAGCCAGTGTGAAGTGTGTGCTGAAGTGTGGGGTATCCCAGCCTTAACCGTGCTAAGGAGCAGGTCCCCGGCCTCCTTGACCTCTTGTGGGATCACACAGCTTCCCCTCCGTGGCCCTTACACTCGCCCTGCCCTGTGTTCCAGGCAAGGTGGCCATCCAGAAGGAAGACTTGCAGAGGTACCACAACAGGGACACGTGGTTCCAGCTGCAGCACGTGGATGCCGACTCAGAGGTGCAGGTAAGACGCACACACGTGGGTCTGTCGGTCGGGTTGGGGCAAGATAAGCTCTAGGCCATGGGCCTGAGATGGAGGCGGGCCGGAGCTCCGCAGGCATGCTCCTCAGCTGTGTTTGTTGCTCTGGTTACTGGTTTGCTTTTGTCAGGGATGGAAGCAACTTTAAAACTGCAGAAGGTGTGGAAGGAGGTGGCCAAGAAGGCAAAGAGTGACCACTCGTAAGCTTGGGTGGCGCTCTGTGCTGCGCTGCTATTCCTGGTGAGAGGGGCTGAGTCCAGGTTCCCATCACCTCAGCGGCCTCCCCATGGCGTGCCTGCATGGGGTGTCCTCTGGGACTGAGCACCCAGCCGATCATGGGTGCTTAGTTAAATAGTCCTGGTATGGCTGTCCCTTGGTGAGCAGTGCAAAACCCCCTAGACCGGCAGCCTGTCTGTCTTAGTTAGGGTCTTACTGCTGTGAGCAGATACCATGACCAAGGCAAGTCTTATAAAGGACAATGTTTAATTGGGGCTGGCTTACAGGTTCAGAGGTTCACTCCGTCATCATCAAGGCGAGAGCATGGCAGCATCCAGGCAGGCATGGTGCAGGAGGAGCTGAGAGTTCTGCATCTTCATCTGAAGGCTGCTAGCAGAAGACTGACTTCCAGGCAGCTAGGATGAGGGTCTTAAGCCCACGCCCACAGGGACACATCCACTCCAACAGGGCCACACCTTCTAATAGTGCCACTCCCTGGGCCGAGCATATACAAACCCTGACACTAACGTCAGCATGGCCACTCTTGAACTTGCCTGTGATGTGATGAAATGGGTCACATACCGGGGTCATAAACCTGTTCATGACTCCCTGTCATGAGCCCTGGCTTTAGGTAAAGGACAGCTGCTATGATTTTCCACTTTGCAGGTGCCCTGCTGTGGCCCTGTCATGGCTGGGAGCTGGGTCACGGTCACGGGATTCAGCTCCCCTGTTCAGGAGTAACACGGGTAGTCAGCCTCTGCAAGCCTCATCTGTAGAAAGTGGGGGTTTTGTAGGCAAAGGAGACTTCCATGCAGCCCAGCAGTGCTAGGTGCATTGTGGGATATGGGGATCTATGCTGGTTTTATTCCGAGTGGACGGGAATCTTGGGAAAGTCCATGAGACAGACATATCGTTGAGAGCCGCGCTGTAAGAAAGAATGCAGCAGAAAAAACTTACTTACAGTTAGCGGGGATGCTCTGGGCTGTGTATCCTTGTATCCCAGGACTACAGGACCACAGGCTAGGCTAGGCTGCCTGTCCCACATCCTCAAGGTTTCTCTTCCACCGTCTGGCTTTTCTATGCACAGGGCAAGGGTGCCAAGGTCAAAGGTCATCTGTAGAATTTATCGACCCAGCCTCCCAAAGGCCCACCTGTACTGTAGGAGCTAAATTATGCAGCAGTCACTTACAGAAGCAGTGGTTCTCTGGCAGGAAAGGAGAGCCTTTCTGAAGGCAACGGCCTTCCTTCCCTCCCTGGCTCAGGAGGCGTCTGCATTGCCTGGAAGGTTCAGGCTTGTTCCTCAGGAGAGTCCCAAGGCCAAGGTCGGCTCAGCACCTGCAGAGCTGCCAGACAAATCCCTTCCAGGCAGAGTTTTCCTGGAGTTAGAGTTCACTGACAAGTTCTTGCTGTTCATTGGGCATTTAATTTTTAAAAGGCTGCAGGTTCACAGGAAGCTGCAAACAAGTCCCCAGGGAATACCGCTGGGCGTTTGGAAGTTAGCTTTTTCCTGTCTAAAGATGGGATACCATTTGTGAGGACCTTGGCATGGCTGGAACAGGTTACATGACTGTGCACTTATTCTGCCTGATCTTGCCAGTATACACACACACACACACACACACACACACACCCACACGTGCATGCACACACATGCACACACATGCCCACCCACATACACACATGCATATGCACATACATGCATATGCATGTGCATACACACCCACACACATGCACATACACATATACACACATGCATGCTTACATGCACATATACACACACGCATGAATGCACACCGGTGCACACATATGCACACACATATATGCACACACACACAAACAGGCACACACTCTGTTCGGTTTTATTAGCGTGGTAAAACACACATCTCATAAACCTTGCCACTCTAATCATCAGTAAGTACAGCTCAGTGTTACCAGGTGCGGTCCCACTTGTGCCTTCCCACTGCCCTTCTCCAGATCTCTTTTCAACCCATTAAACCCCGGTTCCCAGGCCCAGAATCTACCACTTTGCTGGCCTGGGAGTGAGGGTGGGTGGGTGGGTGGGGAGGCAGCGACTTTGCTTAGAACTCAGGTGAGTAAAAGCCCACCTCTTGTGACTGTCTCGTTACACTGTGTTACGCCGAAGGTCCATGAGCGTTGTACAGTGCCAGGATCCCTGCCTTCCCGAGGCTGGGGGCCTGGACCCCAATTTACATACCTGTTAACCCATGGACAACATGTGAGTTATTGATACTGCTGGGTTAGTGGATCTTTGCAACTTTAACCCATGTACACATTTGATCACAGCTACTGCAATCAAGATTCAGGACCATTTTATCACCACAAAGCTCTCAATATAGGTGCATGTGTCAGTCGCTTGTCTGGAGGGGGATTTCCTAATCAGTGCCAGAAGGTGACTAAAGTATCACTGGAGCGGCGATTTCTCCCTCGAAGCCTGGCGGCTTATGTCAGTGAGAACAGATCTTGACCCAGCCCTCTAGTCTCCTGAGACCTTCGATCAGGAAAGGCAAATTGAAAGGGCCGGGGAGATGGATCAACAATTAGAGAAAGCCCAGCATCCACTTGGCAGCTCTCAACCATCTGTAAACTCCAGATCCAGGAGATCTTCTAGCTACTGCAGGCACTGCACACACACAGCACACAGCTGAACATGCAAGGCAAAATACCCACACACATAAAAAGAAATAAATCTCAAAAAATAATTTAAAAAAATAAGTCTAAGCTGCTGTTTCTGGGCTGAGAGATGAGTAGGTCTCTGTAGGGCTCGGGCTCGCTCTGGTGCTCTCTGGTGTGTGTGATGCTAGAGCTTCATTCACAGAGGCTGAGATAGGGAGGCGGTCCTCCCCTCAGTCTGACCTTTAAATGGTAACCACCATCTTTTCTCCGCAGCTGTGGCTTGTTTTGAAATGTCACATTTATAGTTTCTAGAAGGGCAGAAAGCGGCATTTGGGTTCTTGGATCCGCCTGTTTTGCCATTCATGGGAAGGAGGCACACATTACAACAAAGGGAACTGGGCCCACGAGAGACCATGTGTCACAGACATGGGGGGAAAGGCAGCTAAATGTCTTGCTTCCTTCTGGAGCCGATGCTTTTCAGAAGCCTTTGATAAGCCACTTTTTTATATAGAACCAGCCACTTCTGCTGCTTCCTTTCCCAGAGACTTGTGAGCTACAGGGATGGCCCTGCCAAGAAGCAGGGGCTGCAGCTGGAGGGGCACCCTACAGCCTCCAGCATCCTCCAGTTCTGAATGGTATGGGGAAGGATGTCACTGGTCCTCAACTCGCCGGCCCCTCCCCTACTGTGACTTCCCAGATCCGTGATGTGTTCAGGACACGTGGTTTGTCACCCTAGATCTGTCATTCATACAAGCAAATAGCATCTTGGGGGATAGGGGTTGAGGCTGAAGATCAGAGAAGGGGTGGACATGTGGCCTCTCCCAGAGTGTTGGGGAGTGTCTCTGTGGTGTCAGATAATACAAAAGGTTGCCAGGAGTTGCCAAGGTCAAGTGCCACTTTTGTCTCTGGGATTTTGAGAGCCTGGGGGCTAGGAGAAGAATTGCCTTCCTTCCTTCCTTCCTTCCTTCCTTCCTTCCTTGGCCTAGTCCTGGCTTTGTTGTTGTTGTTGCTTGCCACACCCTGTCTTGGCTACACAAATCTCACCTAGAGCCATCTTCCACATTTCTCCCTGCTTTGGCCTAGTGACCCCTCAAGGCTGTTAGGGATGGTTTAGAGGGGAGAGAGAATCCATTAATGAGTCTTTCTCACGAAGGACTGGCCAAGAGTCCTCTTCATTTCATGAGCAGCAATAAACTCGAAATTTCGTTACGAGTTAAGTTTACAGGGACATTAAGCAGAGATCTATGCTGTTTGCATCTTCCTGGAACTTTGACAGTCCCTTCTTGTGACAGGCGTTGTCAGTCATAGTTTCCCAAAGTGCACACCCTTAGTGTTAAGTGGGCCACAACCAGCTCGCTGCATGGGCGGAGCTCCATTGCACTCTCAGGTTGGGCACACCCTGTTGTGGTCTTGGGAACCCACGCGTCTTTCTCTTTTTGTTGGGGTAACCTGACTATAGGTCTATCGCTTTAACAATCTCCTCAGCGGATCTGATTGGGGTTTTGATTTCCTCTCACTTCCTGCTTTCGGATTTTGGTGTGTGTGTGTGTGTGTGTGTGTTTACTTCTAATTGGATGTTTGGTTATTTCTGCTTTCAGAGGATTAACTCCGTCTTGATTTACTGATTCTGAGTCTGGCTCCTTCCCAGAGCGTGCAGCTAGTGTTCTGAATGGCCCTCTGATGGAGTGCTTCTGTGATTCCCACAAATTCTGATAAGCTGTACTTTCATTTTCATTTATTTAAAAATACTTTTAAATTCGCCTTGAGACTTCTTTTACCAGAGTTGTATTTAGAAGTCATTTTAATCTTGAAGTGTTTCTTTTGGTTACTAACTTCTAGTTTGTTCCCATGAGTTCTGAGGGTGGACTCTGTGGCTTTCCCCGTTGTATCTGATGAATGACACAACAGGTACTTCCCTTGTCCCTGCTGTCTGATAAGGTCTGGGAACTCCGACTGGCTCCTCTCAGGACCTCACACAGTGGAACCTGGCCACCTGTCACTGCCTCCGTTCATGAGCATTCTTGACATTCATCTTAAGGCTGGAGGGGAGACTTGTGGCACTTCCTTTCTGGACCATCAAATAGTGTTTCTCTCTAGGATCAGAGTGAATTCGGAGCCACCTGTCTGCCTTTGAGTAGGTCTTGAAGAAAAGGAAGACACCTGTTCCTGTGGTATAGAAGCTAACTGAACCCAGATATGGGACCTGGGAACAGACAGTATGGCTCTCAGGACTGAGACACAGGTGTAAGCCTGAACCGTGGCTGTGTGCCACCTGACCACAGGGCCAGAGGCACCTCCTAGCCTCCACCCTGACACCTCACCCTATAGGCAACGCCCATCATCTGCTGCAGGGCTAGAACCAGAGTGGCTTCAGCCACAGGCTTGCCCAGAGCGCTTCACGGTGCAGAGGGGTCACGGAGTGGTCGGCTGTTTCACCTCCTTCTGGCCTCTCCCAGACCTCTAGAAACGGAAGCCACTGTTCATTGAGGTGGGAGCCGCCCTGGTGAGGAGTGTTTGTGCTGAGTCTTGGGGCACTGCTAGTGTGTGGGAAAAACAGGAAACAGGAAGGCAGCTGCCATCAGCTGTGGGAGGCGGGGTCCTCTACCTCACCCCAGTGCTTCTGCCTTTCAGAGGCTAAAGATGAACTGACTTCTATCCATCTAAACAGTTTACAGCTTGGTCCTAAAAATGGCCTGTTGGTGGTTAGACTGACTTCAGGGGCCTGGGATGGCTTCTTCCCCAGCCAGCAGCCTCTCGAGCTCCGGGCAGTGTTAGCTTTAGGCTAACAGTAACAGTGTTGGAAATGCAGCCACAAAAATCACTTGATATTGTGCTTCTTAGTGCTGGGAGGTTTACCTCACGACTAGACAGCTGAGGGCGGGGGCACAGGGTGGGGAGAATTGGTACCCACCCTCGTGGTCCTTCTATCTTAATTATGGTTCCTAATATATATATATTCTATATTCTTTGTTTACATTCCAAATGATTTCCTCTTTCCCAGTTCCCCCCTCCCCATATGCCCATATGTCCCATAAGCCTTCTTCTCTCCACCCATTCTCCAATCACCTCCCTCCTTTTTCTCTGTCCTGGTACTCCCCTACAATGCTAGATCAAGCCTTGCCAGGATCAGGACCTGGTTCCTAATATTTTGATAAAACATTGTGGCAAAAAGCAACTTTGGGAGGAATAGGTTTCTTCTACCTTACCACATGTGGTTCATCACCCAGAACAGGAATCTGGAGGCAGGAGCTGGTGCCAAGGCCATGGAGGGATGCTACTTAATTATTTGCACTTCATGGCTTATTTAGCCTGTTTTCTTTTATTCTTTTTTTTTTTTTTTTTTTTTTTTTGGTTTTGGTTTTGGTTTTGGTTTTTCGAGACAAGGTTTTTTCTGTATTGCCCTGGCTGTCCTGGAACTCACTCTGTAGAACTCAGAAACCCACCTGCCTCTGCCTCCCAAGTGCTAGGATTAAAGGTGTGCACCATCTCTGCCCAGCGCCTGTTTTCTGTTTTCAAGGACTATTTGCCCAGTGATGACACGACCCACAATGGGCTGGGCCCTCCTCCATCAATCACTGATTAAGAAAATGTGCCGCAAGCTTGCCTGCAGCCCAGTCCTATGGAGACATTTTCTCAACCGTAGTTCTTTCTTCCCAATATGTACACCTTTGTGTACCAACACTGACCAAGACAACCCGGACATTTTATGTCAGCATTTTGGGGTGGCAAAGGCAGGAGACCCAGCACCCACTGTCACCTCAGAAGCCTGAAGGAGTGTCCCTAGACATTCAGAGACCTCAGTTCAAGTCAAATCAGGATTTGTGGCTTCAATGCAAAAGAGAATTTCAGGACTGGCTAGTATGAAGCAGCAAATAATGAAAATATTTGAATGTAGACTTAAGCACATAGGTTAAGGGAAAGGGTCTCGGGAGAAAGAGCGTGAGAGCGTGAGTGTGATCCTCACACTCATGAGAGCGTGGGTGGATATGATCATATGTGTGAGAGTATGTGATCCTCACACTCGTGAGAGCATGGGTATAATTTCACACACACTCTCAGAAAGCAAGCCACCCAAGTCTAAGTACTCCCTATAAGTCGAGTCACAGTTCATGGCTGTCTTTGAAGGGACGCTACACCTGAGATCACTGAGTAGTTCCTGGGCTCCCGACAGAATTGCACTTGATAAGGTGAAAGTCGCTAGCTCGTGGTGACACAGAAAGGTAAGATGCATTTATTGTGAACTGAGGTATCAATTTTGGGCTCTCCTAGGCAAGGCCTTGTTTGAAGGCTCCGAAGCCCAAAGGTTTCCAGCACAGGAGGCCTTGGAGACTGCCTGGTGTAGTCTCCCCTTCTCTAAGTACATGCGTCTTGGATTAACGTTTGTGCACACCGAATGTTGTGTGTCCTCCGTGGGGGAGGTCCCACATCCCGTGTGGATGCTGCTGAGGTGTAGGTCCTCTTCCCCTGACGCCTTTCCTCCTCATTCTCACGGTGTGACTGTAACTATGTAGAGATAAACAGCAGGAGGTTGGGGCTGCCAGCTACCAGTTGCCCTTCTAGAAGCATTCATAAAAATTAACATTCCTCTGGGAGAAGGAGACTTGGATGTTCTGGCTTCTCTGTGGAGATTGCAGCAGCAATCCTTCTTGGAGAGTCTTTCCTACTGTGTCTCACTACAACACACCCTGCACATATGCACTCATAGCACTTCTAGGGGCTGTATGAGCCTATTACCTCTGATCCAGTGTAAGACAGCTGGGTTGCACTCTCTTCCTGTCTGATTCTAGGTTTGGCTCCTCCTAGCACAAGTGCCAGCCACTGGAAGGGCCACAGATTTCCCACAAGCCTTGTCTGCCCATGACACTGTCCTTGTGCCTTACAGGGTAAGGTCCACCTGGAGCTGAGACTGAGTGAGGTCATTACGGACACCGGTGTCGTCTGCCACAAACTCGCTGCACGGTAAGTCACCTTGTCTCCGTGGAGCTGATGTCCACCCTGGGCCTGATATGCAGCTCTTGCAGACAGCCTGACTTATTCAATCATACTTCATACAAATACTTTATATCATACTTCAGCTAAGAAGTGGACACTGCTTTCCAGAGCTAGAAATAGGAATGAGCGGGCATGCAGGGGACTGGAGCAACAGCAGTGAGGACCTGTGGGTGCATATGGCTATATGAGGTCAGCCCTAGCTAAAGGTAGTCCCCCAGCTTTTCAGCAGAGCCTTCTGCAGCCCCTCTATAAGGATGGAGGGCCCTAGAGATATCTGTGGCACCACAGGAGTGTGGAGAGGCACATTCCACTTTGCATTCCTATTTCAGTCGGCCCCACCCTGGCCCTGGCCCTGTGCACCAAGTTGAGACCTGCCCTTCATTCATATTATGCCCCTAAATGTACGAGGCAGATGCATTGCTTCCTCCCTTTCTATCATGTGCAGAGTAGCGCCATACCTCATTCCTGTTCTGATGGCTTTCAGGTCTCGGAGGCCCCAACTCCTTATACAAAGGACCCAAGCTGTGTCTTGGAGAGTCTTCCGTGTGGCTAGTCAAGTAGAAGTGAGCTCTGGTGATAAAGATTGTCACCATCTGCCAGACAGTGGTGGCGCACACCTTTGATCCCAGCACTTGGGAGGCAGAGGCAGATGGATTTCTGAGTTTAAGGCCAGCCTGGTCTACAGAGTGAGCTCCAGGACAGCCAGGGCTACACAGAGAAACCCTGTCTTGAAAAAAACCAAAAAAAAAAAAAAAGAAAAAAGAAAAAAGAAAAACCAAAAAAAGCCAAAAAAAAAAAAAAAAAGAATATCACCATCTGTTTTCTGTTACTATAACAAAATACCGAAGGCCAGGTAACTTACAAAGAACAGAGACATGTTTGGCCCCAATTAGGTTAAGGCCTTGCTCTATATTCTAATACTGTAGAACACCCCACAGTGAAACTGACAGTCAGCTACTGACAGAGCTATCATCTCACCACCGTGAGTGTGGTGGCTGTGTTTCAGGAGCTGTGAGGAAACCTCAGCCAAGAGAAAAAGTCTGCAATAAGGATATAGGAGACTGATCCCGAGAGGGGAATCTGGGGTCAGAGACTAATCCTGTAGTGGCCACTGGACACACCTAGCTGCCGCCTTCAGGAAGGCGAAGGTTAGCAACCCCACCCCTCAGGGCAGCAGTGGGACCAGGCTTTCCATGTAGGCTTGGTCAGGAATTAGTGTAGATGCCACCTTCCGAGACATCTCTGGATTCTGTGTTTCCCTGGTGAGCTCACTTGTATATGGCGCCCAAACATCTCCGCGCCAACTCAGTGCTGGCACATCGTGAGGGTTCAGTTGAAGAGCGAAGCCCATAACTATCAAACACACAACGCCACAGTTCTTGTACTTTAAACTCTAGATTTAGGAACTTACCGTGTTTCAACTTCTTCATTTATACAGTTCAGGAATGGAGACATGGTGGACATTTTATGTTCCTTCTCATTCACACAGACTTGCCCTTGTGACAGAACCTTCCCCAAATGAATAAAGATTTCAAGGGACCAGTCCCTGGGCGAGAAGGATGAGGGACTTCCGGGTCAGAGAGAGGAAGAAGGGAGGCAGGGGAAAGATACTTTGTCGCTGGTGTGGTTCCATCGGTAGCGTGCATTACCATTTAATTTTTCACTCAACATGCACTGTGTTTGTGAACCTTGATTCCTGAAAAGTTGGACTTAGACAAGTGCACAGTGTGGCGCTATCCCTGATTCTGAATCAAATAAACCTGGCTTCTGAATCTCCAGGATGCCAGAGTTAGGCTAGAGAAGTGGCATGGTGGTTAAGCGCATGTGATGCTCTTGCAGAGGCCCAGAGTTTGGTTCCCAGCACCCATTCTTGGCTAGTTCACAAACTCCGGAGCCAGGGAACTGAAGCGTTCTGCTAGCCCCCTAAATTTCACAGAGCCTAACATCTGCCCCAAAAGGTCTGTGTCAATAGAGACTGGAACTAAAAATCAAGAAAGAGGTTGAATCAGCCGAAAGCTTTAGAGTAGTGGAAATATGGGACTCACAGGCCAGTGTAGGAAAATACTGGTTCTCGGTGTTGAAATGCATAGACAATCATGATCCATCACTGTAGATCTCCTGCCTGTAGGCAGTAGTGGGATTCCAGGCTGAGAGCTTGCACTCTCGGGAGTTAAGAAGGGCCCCATGAAGGAGTTGTAAGTGCAGGCCACTGGGCAGTAGAGGGCAGTGCTGGCTGTGGGTGACACGCTGGTACTTAGCTGGCACCTAGGTGCTTTGGAGGGACTGTGACCATGGTGGTTCAGAGGGCTCAATACACCATAGTTTGGGGAAGGCTACCTGCTCTGGCCTCGGGCCTTCCACAGCACTTTGTAATTGCTGATTCACATTCTTGCCGGAACTTGCCAGGCCATAGTAGACCTGGCCTAGTAAGCACTGGCTTGGTCTCCCTGCCCAGCACATCCTTTCCCTGACCACTGTCTTCTGTGTCTCAGCATCTTCGAGTGCCAGGGCCTCCCCATTGTGAACGGGCAGTGTGACCCTTACGCCACGGTGACGCTGGCTGGACCCTTCAGGCAAGTCCATCCTTCTGATACCCTACCCTGCCAGAATTACAGTTCTGGGTTGGGGGGGGTGGGGGGGGTAAAACTCCAGAGCCAAGAGGTAAGCACCCTTTTCATGGGGTGGGTAGGCACACTTTGAAGTGCAATGTGTTTTATAGATTTATAGGTTTATTGCGGTGAAGTGTCTTTGTTTGTCGGAAAGCCTTGAGCTTCATACTGGGTATTTTGAGCTCAGAAAAGGTCTCTGTTTTACATACCATCTGGAAGCGGAGAGAGACAATACTTGTGAGATAAATAAAGGTGGGAAACAACTGTACGTTTGACAGCTTGGTTTCAAACCCATCTGAAGCTGACAGCCATTTTTTTCCCTCCCAACTCTTCCTTTCTTCACTTCAGGTCTGAAGCAAAGAAAACGAAGGTGAAAAAGAAAACCAACAACCCCCAGTTCGATGAGGTGTTTTATTTTGAGGTCTGTGCTTCGGTGAACCTTGAGCCTCAGCTCCGAGATTGGGAGCAAGTCTGAATCCAAGTCACCTGTGTCTCGGGAGCTGTCCTGGCCCAGCCCAGGGAGCCTCAGATCTGGATGGCGTTCGGTTCTCTTAGAGATTTCCTCAGTCTCAGGAGACCAAAGCCAAGTGTCTCTTCCTGAACCATCTGGTTCCAGTCGGAAGGGACAGATGGACATGTTACAGTCACCAGGACATGGGGTTGGGTTGTTTGGTTTTGAGGCTTTTGCTTTCCTGCGCGTTGGCCACAGCTTCCCCAAGCAGGGTGAGGTTCGTTTCTCCGGAAACGTGAGGGTTTGAGCAAAAAAGGGGAAATGATTCAGCTTAGAGCACCCTGGGGCCTCTTAGAACCAGAGCAGGCTCAACAAGAGGGGTGAGGCTGGAGGCTGCTCTCAGCCTAGCACTGGGTTCTGGGGACAAGGGAGACAAGCAAAGGCTCAGTTCCCACCTTCAGAGCCTGCTGCACAGGGGGAGGGAGGCAGCTCCTAGCCTCCCACCATGACAGGCTGTGGACGAGCATGGCCGGTCCAACTTCTGTAACTCCCTGACACTCGGAAAGATCACCGCCACAAGTTTAAGGATGGACCTGTCTACATAGCAACTTCCAGACTAAGGGATGTTAAGTAGCTAGACCTTAACTTTTAAAAAGTGAGGGATAACTGAGGGAGGGAGGTGTGCCTCAGTTAAGTAAACAAACATAGAGACCTGAGTTCAGGTTCCCAGAACCTACTAAAAATTCAGGTATGGCCATGCACACCTGTAATTCCAGTTCTCAGGGTGAGGAGGCGGGTGGGACCTTGAGGCTCATTGGCCAAATCAGTGACAAAGACCCAGTCTCAAAAGTAATGGTGAGGATCATTTGAGGAAAGACATCAACTTTTGACACACACACACACACACAGCACAGATACACAAACCCAGTTAATAGATTAAAAAAATAAAAGCCACACAGCTTTGGTGGCACAGAGGCCTTCCTGATGTAGTGTTGAGGAGGGCTTCTCAAGTGTGGACTCCTGAATAGCCTGAGCGGGGGCTCCAACCCAACCCAGAGAGAAACTGGCACTCTCAGCGCTGAGGGGCCTCTGTAAATCTATATAAACGAGGGTGCTGTGGACTCAAGTTAGGAGTCAGAACAATGGACAATCTTCAGAGCCAACCCCATGAGCCTCTGTACTGGAGGCTAGGTAGAGACAGGGAACAAGAGGCCTGAAGGCAGGTCTGCGGTCTGAGGGGTGCAGGGAGGAGCCGTGGGCAGCAGCACCCCCACCACCCCACTCTGTGGCTAGGAAATCCTTGCCGTACAGGCAGGCAGAGAGGTCACTCCAACTGCAGGCTCTCCAGGCATGCATGAACTTGTGGTCAGAAAATGTGAGTGTATTAGGTATTGAAAATCAAAGCCAGCAATGTCTGTCCTCGTCTGCGGCTCCCGAAGTGCCTCCACCAGGCTGTTACAATATGGTAGAAGTGAGGGCGGACACTTCTAACACCATAGCCGCTCTTCCTCATTCCTGCTGTGTACCTACTCTGTGAGGGCCTGCATTGCGGAGCTGAGTGTGGCCAATTTACTTGCTAGAGACGTGAACTCGGGCCCACAGGATTAACTCGGTGTCCTGGAGCATTGAGGACCATGCTGTGGGCACTATAAAACTGCCAAAGACAGGCGGGGTCCCTGCCCCACCCCCACCCCATTTCAGACTCAGGGTGTCACTGCTGCCACCGCTACTGTCAGTCTTTCTGTCCTGTGACTCAGCAGCTACACCCAACTTACAAGACTTACCAGGGCTCGTAATCACTGTTTGATTTAAGCTGGAGACAGACAGAGCATGGGAAGAAAGTTAACTGCCTGACTATGTAGCTCCTCATGGAGTACGCGTTAGGAGGAAGTAGCTTCCCCATGGATTTCTTCCTAGACTTCCCCTAGGGTCCCCTTGCAGGAGAGAGGGTGGTGAGAAGCTTGGAGCCTGCCTGAAGAGGTGGTACTTGAGGAATATGCAAGGCTGAGACGGGACATGCTTCTCTGAGAGTCACTGTGGGCTGTGCTGACATCTTGAGGGAGGAGACACAGAGGCGGTAGGGACAAATTGGTACCAGGACACGTTGGTATAGAAGACTACGGCATCCGATGGGTGTTTCTGGGAGGAGCAGTTGAGATGGTTAGGAGTGGTGTTCATGGGGGAGCCAGGTGGCGTTGGTGTTTGTTTGCCATCCAGTAAACTAAAGTTGCTGGTTAAGGAATGTGAGTGTGCAGTTTGAGATTGGGGCTTTGAGCAGAAAGCTTCCCTCCCATCCTTGGTGAAGGAGCTGTGTGAGGCAGCGTCGTCCACTGCGTGGTCAAAGCAGAGTCAGCTCCTTGGCTGTTACTCGTAGCCCGAATTCCAGATGCGGCACCTGATTATAATTGTCGTTACTGATTTTAGATAAGGTCTCGTGTATCTCAAGCTGGCTTTGCACTCACTGTGTAGCTGAGGAGACTCTGAACTTCTGATCCCCCTGCCTCCACCTCTGGGATGCTGTGGTTACGGGCCTCAAGTCATCAGGCAGTGTTAATGTGGTGCCAGGAATTGAGCTTGTGTGGGACAAACATGATATCAGGCCTCCTCTGCCTGTTGTTCCAAGGAGCTTACATTCTGAACTGTCAGCTGTAGAGGGTGGTAGATCGTCCATTCGTCCCAGAGTGTAAACTCCCTAGAATGTCTTGCTGAGGTTGGGAGACAGGTTAAACCACACAGTGAAGGACCTACTATTGTAGGACCTACTGTGTGTGTGTGTGTGTGTGTGTGTATGGAGTGGGGAGGTGCTGTGCATGGTCCATACTTTCTTAAGAGTAAAAAGAAAACTTTAAGAGCCTAGGTTACTGCCCTGTAGACCTAGCATCCTGCCGCGTGACATTAGGACAAGAAGGCCCGGGGCCTGCAAGGTCATGAACTCGATAGGCAGTTTAGTGATGGAAGAAACTCTTTCCATGCTCTTGTTCTTGCCCCTTCTTGAGAAATCAGCCCCTGCCATGGCTTGGTGTGGCCTCGGGGCAAGTTCCTAGTCTAGAAACTCTCAGCTGCGATTCTCACGATTCTCACAGGCGGCAAGGAGTACGGTCTTTCCCTGAGGGATGCCTGGCTGTGTACTCCCAGCTGCCTGGCCAAGGCGTCTGATGTTACTCATCTCCATCTGACTTCAGGTGACCAGACCCTGCAGCTACAGCAAAAAGTCTCACTTCGACTTCGAGGAGGAGGACGTGGACAAACTTGAAATCCGGTGAGTGCCTTACAGAGGGCGATAGATAGCATCTGAGCGGCAAAGGTCCGTCACTTCAACAGATTCTGAACGATGGAGGTAGTCCTGGCGCATCACGGCAACAGCCATTTGGGGATGTCTCATTCCAGTGCTGATTTTATACCCCCTGTACTTGGTACCCACAAAGGTCTAGGATTAGTTTTAGAAACAGCGAGGGGATAATCAGGCTGTGCTTCCTCCCTGCACTGCCCTATGGGAAAGCCTGCTGCTGCCCCGCAGAATCATTCCTCCGGGCTGTTTTCTGAGCAGATCTCATATGAGTCCCTGAGGCTTTGGTTACCCCTGCAGAGCCATCTCCTCTGATGTTACTGATTCCTTTGGGGTCCTGTGTGGGTCTTCCTGCTCTGTTGCTATAGAAACCAAGTCTTCTGTCAAGGTTGGTATGCACCATGTCCTCCCCCTGTGGATTCCTAAATCCCTCTAAGTTGTTTGGGGGAACATGCTAGGCATCATGTGATCAAGCTTGCCAGCAGGAGCCTTCATCACAGGGGTGGGTTCCAACATGCATGTTTTCAGTGAAGCCCGTGGTCGTGCAGGTGGGCTCTGTACGACGGGCGAAGATGACTGAGGGGCAGCTCCATCTCGTAAAACATCCTCTTCCATAGCAATGCCCTAAAAGCCAAGGCTTGGAGAAGCAAAGGAGACGTAGGAGACAGTCAGCTCTGTGGCCGCAAACCCTACTGAGCAGTTAGTGCTAGTGGGTACCGTGCACCCAAACCACTGTGACTCCGGTTCTCAACCCCTAATCTGAGGGAACGAGGAGCATTCTCTTGGGGAAAGGGAAAGGGCATCCCTGAGTGGCCCATTCCCCCAGGAAGCAACGGACACTGCCATGGCTGCAGACTGCATAGCTCATGGCTCCTTGGGACCCAGCTGTAGGCCCTCCCAGGGATACCCCTTGATCATGGTTCACACCCGACAGACAGTCCAGTGCTTGTTGGAGACAAAGGCAGGGCTCTTAAGTTTTCAAAACTGGGTTATCAGGTATCTAATATCCTCCTAGATACAGCATCTGCCCTGGCTTGCTATTTTGTCTTGTGGGCAACTGCTCAGCCTTAGGACACCTTTATTACTCTACGCTGGGCCTGCAGAAACATGTGGGGCAGAGCTGATGTCTTAGCAGATCTCTAATGCTTGCTCAGGGTCCTTGGGTTACTACGAGGTGAAAGGACCCAGGTCATAGCCAAGAATGGAGCAGCTGTTTGGCTCTGCCATGCGTAGTGACCCCAGCAGTTCCCTCCTACAGACTGAGCCTGGGGGCGGGTCCCCCTGGCCCTAAGACACAAGTATCCTGTCTGCCCACTGCTAGCCCATTGCACGAGAATCAAAATCTCCACTCCACAATGCAGGCTGGTTAATCAATCAGATTTATGTATCAGTAATATCACAATTGACAAGATGCCAATACAATAATTTAAAAGCCAATTGATAATGATAAAAGCTTTACCCCAATATTTCTTTTTTTCTTTTTCTTTTCTTTTCTTTTCTTTTCTTTTTTCTTTTCTTCCTTCCTTCCTTCCTTCCTTCCTTCCTTCCTTCCTTCCTTCCTTTCTTTTTTTTTGGATTCTTTTGGGGTTTTTTTGAGACAAGGTTACTCTGTATAGCCCTGGCTATCCTGGAGCTCACTCTGTAGACCAGGCTGGCCTTGAACTCAGAAATATGCCTGCCTCTTCCTCCCAGAGTGCTGGGATTACAGGCGTGCGCCACCACCGCCCGGCTACCCCAATATTTCTAACCTTATAAAAACTTAGCTATTTTGGCTAATAGATGTCACACAGGTCCACGTCCAAAGTGATCTCGGTTCCTTCTCTTCCCTCCTGTGACCACTGTCCTCCCAACTCCTAGCTCCACCTCCCCTTTCCTGTTCAGTCACAGGCCTTCCACTGCTCTAATATGATTGGCCATGGAAACTCCTGCAACACCTGCTCTCAGTGAATGTCTTCACAGATGCACTTTGACCAGGAGGCCTTCGTTCCCTGACCACGTTGGGAAGCAGGCCTCATCCCTGCCCACCAGGAGGCCCTGCCTGCTGAGATTGGGTGGCACCTGCTTATCTTTTTCAGAGTTGACCTCTGGAATGCCAGCAACCTGAAGTTTGGGGACGAGTTTCTGGGGGAGCTGAGGATCCCTCTCAAGGTGCTGCGACACTCCAGCTCCTACGAAGCCTGGTAAGTGTGCGTCTCAAGGTCCAGCGTGGGGAGTGCAGAACAGCTGCCAACAGTAGAGGGCCCTGTGCTGTGCTCGCCTTTGACCCTAACCTGCCACTGCCTGCTCTTCGCTTGGCTTGCTGACCAGCTTCTGCTGCCACAGTAGGTAACACTCAACAGACGGGGAGAGCTGACCACACCCAAGGGAAGGCCACTGGTTCTGGGAACCCAATGACAAAGAAGAGTCCAGTTGAAAGCAAGTTTAGCGCTTTGAGCAGCCTTGGGCCTCTGCTGCTTCGCTGTGGGCGGGCTTCCTCGTTGCCTGGGGTCCCTGGTCAGGGTTAGCTTGCAGGCTGTCGTGGGTCTTCATAGGCTCTTCAGACAAACTTTCTCTGCCTTGGATTCTACCCAGGTGAATCCATGAGACTTGCTTTCTTCTTCTCATGACTTTAGTTCTGGTTCCTCCAGACACCCTGGCTTTTAGCAAGCGTGCATCTTTACGTATCCCATGTTTGTTTCCTTAAAGACACGAAGCACAGGGAGCCCAGTGTCCCATTGTCCAGTGTCCTGTTGTCCGGTGTCCCCTGCCAAGTGTCACTCTGAGGGTGCTAACGTAGACTCCGGTCCCAGGAAATTGACTTCTAGTGCTACTAAGGTCCCCTGCCAGTTCCGTGGCCAGGTTCTGGGACCCGGGGCTCCACCCCGGCCAGTGACAAGCTGCCTGGCCAGGAACACTTGGATAAAGAGGGATGGCCAACGTGAGCAGAGACAGACAGACAAAGATCTCAGAAAATCCTGCAGTGACACAGACCCACAGCACAATCCAGCTCTATCTTGTGAAAAGCACACTTGTGTGAAAATGGTCCCCATTTCTCCTAGTCCTTCCCTCATCCCTCTGGCTTCTGCTGCAGCTCAGCCTGTAAGTCTGTGGTTCTTCTACAGGAAATGCTCAGGTGGCCATGCCCCCGTGATATCCTGGAGCATAGCCCTGGAGCCTTGCCTTTCTGCCTGAAACCCACTGGGACCCATTGGTGACAGCACAGGCCATCTGGGGTCGGGGCCCTGGGCTTCCCTGCAAACGCCCTTGGGAGGACCATGCCCTTACCTGCTGGCCCGTGTCTTCCCTTCCTAGGTACTTCCTTCAGCCCCGAGACAATGGCGGTAAGAGCCTGAAGCCAGATGACTTGGGGTCGCTGAGGTTAAATGTCGTTTATACAGAAGACCACGTCTTCTCCTCTGAGTACTACAGCCCACTGCGTGACTTGTTACTGAAGTCTGCGGATGTGGAGGTGCGTGTCAGTCATAATTACCAGTGAGGGCTCAAACCCTGCTTCACAAACCTGCTCTGTATGCCCGCCTACCCGCCCATCAGGTTCTGTCAATCCAAAGCACACTGAGCCTTGACCACCATTTCCAGTACCCAGGGGTGCCTATACCCATTTGGCTGTGCATGTGACACTTATACCAGTTACAGCTGCAGAAGCCTGGCCTACGCAGTCTGTTCCAACTCTAGTGCCCTGCCGGAGTTGGGGTTTGGTGGGAGCATGCTTGTGCCACACTGACGCTGGCAATCGCACACTAGAGCAGTGGTTCTCAACCTGTGGGTCGCGACCCCCAAAGGATCAAATGACCTTTGCACAGGGGTCACATGTCAGATATCTATATATCAGACACTTACATTATGGTTCATAACAGTATCCAAATTACAGTTATGAAGTCGCAACGAAAATAATTTTATGGTTGGGGGCGAATCACAACATGAGGAACTGTATTAAAGGGTCACAGCATTAAGAAGGTTGTGAACCACAGGAAGGTGGTGCTAACATAGGTTTTCATAAGGTGTGGGTTTCTTGGCAAAGAGCCATGGGATATTTAGTAGACAGAAGGGGAACCACAGAAGGGGCGAGTCCCTCTGCAGGGTGGCCTCCTTGTGCTATACCGTGCCCTTGAGCATAGGGTGACGGTCTGGGGCAAACCTGCTGAGGTTGGGCGCTGCATCCATGTGCTCACTGCTCATACCGTCCCTCTGCCCAGCCTGTCTCAGCCTCAGCAGCTCACATCCTGGGTGAGGTGTGCAGAGATAAGCAAGAGGCAGCCATCCCGCTGGTACGACTCCTGCTGCACTATGGCAGGGTAGTACCCTTCATCAGTGCCATCGCTAGCGCAGAGGTGAAGAGGACCCAGTGAGTGCCCCCTGCTGCTCCACTTCTTCACGTCCCTCCCACCTCAGGCCCCTCCCATCTTGTGCCCCTGCCCCATGCTCCTCCCACCTCAGGCCCCTTCCATCTTATGCCCCTCCCACCCCATGCTCCTCCCACGTCAGGCCTTTCCCAGCCTATACCACTCCCACCTCATGCTCCTCCCACCTTATGCTTCTCCCACCCTTTTCCCCTCCTGCTTCATGTCCCTCCCACCCCATGCTCCACCCACCTCAGGCCCCTCCTACCTCCATGCTACTTTCCTTGTACCCCAGCCTCATACAGAGATCTACTCCCATTCTTTGTACCTTCCATTTGATCCTGCTGCTCCCCACCTATCTATCCTTGATGGGAAGCTGGGCCCCTGGGTACCCAGTGATTAAACATCAAAAGTAGCCATCCCAAATTGCATCTGTGCACAGCATTGGTAAGGATGTTAGGCTCTTCAGGAGCCAGACATGTTTCTGACCATCTTTAACAGATTTCCTAATTGGTCCTCTCAGAAGGTACCATTTCTGGAAAGATCCAGAAAGGGTGGGGAAGGGTGGGCTTGGCCTCAGTCCTTCAAGGACCAGCTCTGTCCACCCTGGTGAGCTCCAAGTTTCTCTGGAGCCAAAAAGTTGGGTGTGCTCCTCCCCTGGAGCAACAAGGCTTATCCCATGGGGCCCTTGATGAAGAGGGAACCAGCGCGAGGGCCATGGTGATCAGCAGCCAGTGACTGCCGGGCTTTGTGTGCAGCCTGAGACCTTGGTGCCCAAAGCCCCAAGTCCTTGCAGATGCACCCTTTAGTAGCAAAGAACTTGCTGAGGTAGAGCATTTCCCACAGAGCCCCAGGCCTGCCAGCATCCATGACCCCACCCAGGGACCAGGCTCTCAGGAGGCTTTGCTCCCTTCGTGCCTTGATAAGGAAGCTCTCACCCCAGTCCTGTTTTCCAGGGACCCCAATACCATCTTCCGAGGAAACTCCCTGACATCCAAGTGCATAGATGAGACGATGAAGCTGGCGGGCATGCACTATCTCCACGTGACCCTGAAGCCCACCATTGAGGAGGTGAGATGGCCCTGGCCCCTTCAGCATGGTGATGGGGTTTCTTTACGAGACAGAGCTACCCAGCCACCCACAGGGACCTCACTAGCTCTCCTAGAGGACATGCTGTATATATCCCAGAATCCTCTTTGCTCTCTGATGGATATATGGATGGATATAGATGATTGGTAGAGATGATTGATATATGATGATAATATATAGGTGAATAGGCAGATATAGATGATAGATAATATAGAAATAGATAAATATGGATGATTAATAGATGCTAGATAATATATAGATGGATAGATAGGTATAGATATGATAGATAATATAGAGGTAGCTATAGGCAATTGATAGATGATTGATAGATAGATGGATAGATATAGATGATAGATAATATAGAGATAGATATAGATCATAGATATAGATAATTGACAGATGATAGGTAGATGGATATAGATGATATATGGATAGATAGATAATATAGAGATAGATATAGATGATAGATAATATAGAGATAGATAATGTTATGTAGATGGATAGATATAGATGGATAGATATATATAGATGATTGATAGATCATATATAGATGGACAGATAGCTATAGATAATAGAGAGATAGATATATAAATAGATGATAGCTAGATATGCTAGAGACAGAGGAACATTTAAGAGAAACTCATTCTTCTCAGGAACTCCTCACATGCTGTAGATCCATCAGTCCCTCAGGGCTGTGATCCCCCTGTGATCTGCACATCTGGGGCCTGGACCGTCCATGCCTGCACTCTAGGATGTCTTTCCTATCCAAACGACTCCCTTCTACCCCTCACACTTTTGTTGGACACCTTTCCAGGAAGGCGGGTTGTAAAAAGCAGGTTCTTTGCCGTGTGTGAAAATGGACACTAGAATAGTGATGTATCTGTGAGCAGACCCCTTGCAACCCTGGGGAGGAAGAATGTTCTTAAACCTCTGAAGCACCTCTTCACGAGTAAACCAAGCAATGCAGTCCTGGGCAATGCCCACTGCCTGGCTAGGACAGAGGGAGGCGTGGGCTTCCTGGCCTCGCCTCTGAGCCTCACTGGCTCCTCTCAGCAGCCCACGTAGGAACAACTGTCTACTCTGTGGGACCTCGTGGGACTCTGTGGGATGACTCGGGGCTCTGTGGGGTCAAGGATGGTCCTTTAAGGCAGCTGCAGCCCAGCCCAAGTCGGGCGACACTTCCCCATGCCCATAGCTGTCCAGCACCCACTGTGGAAGCTGCCTCCAGGAGGGCCAGCTTCCTCGGGAAGCCTCTCAGCTGCATCTGCCCGCCTTGTGCAGCGCCTCTTAACACTCTTCCAGATCTGCCAGAGCCACAAGTCCTGTGAGATTGACCCAGTGAAACTGAAAGATGGTGAAAACCTTGAGAACAACATGGTAAGGCACCTGCTTTGTTCTGGGACATTTCCCAAGGCCAGTCACCTGGTGGGAGTTCTGCTCATGGCTGTGTGGGCACTGTTTGAAGATCTCAGTCAGAGTGAAGATTGTTGGGCCCTAAACCACAGGCCCTGCCCTTGGCCCTGAGTCCAGTATTGAGCTCACAGGATTGTTGTCATCAGATGTCCGTCCTGTCCTCTGCTGCTTCACTCGCTTCCTCTTAGAGGCTCTAACCGCTCCTGAGGGCCCAGATCTGACCCTTGAACTCCACTACTTCTCAACTCGGGACAAGCAAGCCTCTTTATATGAAGCGTGTCCGACTGCTCGAGGGGCTCCCAAGTGTTAATGTCCTCCTAAGATTTCTTACAGACCAGACTTCGCTGGGTTCATACGTTCAGAGAGAAGCACAGGGTCCTTGAATCCTAGTGAGGTTCAGTTTGTATTCAGTGGTGCTGGGCAAGAGGAGGGGGGAGCTGGGTTGCTGTACTCACCCCATGCGGACCTTTTACTGGGAGGGTCTTTGTAAACATCACAGAGGGATGGGCTCCACTATCCCAGGGCATGGCTCCAGAGCCGTCTCGGCCTCAGGGAGACACTGGGTCTAACTGCCCAAGTCTTGCAGGAGAGCCTGAGGCAGTATGTGGACCGCATCTTCACTGTCATCACCAAGTCCGGGGTGAGCTGTCCCACTGTCATGTGTGACATCTTCTTCTCCCTGCGGGAGGCAGCCGCCAAGCGCTTCCAAGGTGAGCGAGCACAGCTGCGCTAGAGGAGGGGCTCGGCCACACTGGCCACCATCTTGGCTCAGAATCCCCCAGTTTCCGGGAAGGAAGGCCGATCCTTTAGTGTAAGCATGTCCTCCCAGAGCTGCCTTTGCTTGTTTTCTCCTCCTTGGGGTCATGAGTTCTGAGTTACTGCCTTGCTAAGAAGACCAATGCCTTTGAGGTCTTTCCCTTACCAAGGACTTCAAGTGTCAGTGGATCTGGGAAGAGGTTTCTTGGGGTCCCTCTTCTTCAGATCTGATCCTCATGCTGACTCCTTCCCACAGTCCCCCTTAAACTGCATGCCTTACTCCCCCCAAGACACCATATCCTCATGGTGGCCTCCTTCCACACCACAATATTCCCCAGAGTTCTTGGACCCTGTAGGCCTGTCCTGTGCAGATCAGACCAGACCTCTCAGGACGCCCGCTACCACCTCCAGCCCCATACCCCGGTGCTATTGACCTTTCCCATCCCAACCTCAGCCCACCCACACCTCTCTAGGCCCCACACCTCCCACTCCAAGCAGATCACCCCACAAGCAGTGAGAGCCCCTGTGACTATTCCACACAGGCCGGAGCCCTGTGAGTCAGGCCAGAGCTCCTTGGTCCCGGGGCCAGTCTCTGGGAGACTGGAATCTTCAGATGTCCTGCAGGCCCCAGAAGGCTAGGGAGGGAGTTTCCAACCACAAAATAAAAAGCTCACCATCTTGCCCTGTATCGGAGCCCATACGCCATGCTTCCGTCCCAGATTGAAACTGTCCCGTCTGCTTCAGATGACTTGGATGTGCGGTACACCGCCGTGAGCAGCTTCATCTTCCTGAGGTTCTTCGCTCCTGCCATCCTGTCCCCAAACCTTTTCCAGCTGACACCCCACCACACGGTAAGTGAGTCGTCCCATAAGCCAGCCAGCTGGTCCTCCCTGCCTCACCAGCTAGACTTCCGTGAGCGGAAGAGAGGGCGGGCTGGGCCGCTTTCTTCGCTCTGATGAAAGATTCGCTAACCTTTTTTTGCATTGTGTATGTGTGGGGGTGTCTTGGTGGAGGGGTGCACAGTCAAACCTGGATCTCTTTCTTCATGCACCAGCTGTCTTGATTTTGAGGCACGGTCCCTCTCTGGGATCTGGAGCTTGCCAATTATGCTGGACGGACTGGCCGTGAGCTCCAGGGCCATGTCCGTCTCCACGTCTTCAGTACAAGTGCACACTAGCGGGTTCCACTTCCTACACGGGTGCTGGGGATCAAACTCATGCTTGTATGACAGCACTTTACCAACTATCTCTGCAACCCCCATTTAGTATTGTTTTATACAATTATTCTTGTCTGACCAGGTCTTACCTGATACTCTCTGTTAGTGTTCCCCCTCCACATCTAAGATATACACACTTTTCTTCATCTTTTTAGGGTGCACATGCAATAGCTAAGCCCATTCTGGGTAGGACATAGACTTCTAATGGGCAATAGATACATGCCTGGCAGGGACAAGGTGTAGGAGAATTGTCATTGCCTCCTGCTAGGGGCTCCCAACACGGCCTGTTAGCGCTTTCTTTGGTTTAAGTTAGACCCTCTGTCTTAGGGTTTCATTGCTATGACGATACAACATGACCAAGGCAACTCCCATAAAGGAAACACTTCATTGACGCTGGCTTACAGTTTCAGAGGTTCAGTCCATTATCGTCACAGTGGGCAGCATGCCAGCATGACAGACATGGTGCTGGAGATGGTGCTGAGAGTTCTCCATCTTGATCTGAAGGCAGCCAGGACAAGACTGTGTTCCTCAAGCATCCAGGAGGAGGGTCTCTTCCGTACTGGGTGGATGGAGCTAGAGCATAGGACCTCAAAGCCCACCCCCACAGTGACACACTTCCTCCCACAAGGCCACGCCTCCTAAGAGTGCCACTCCCTGGGCCAAGCATATTCAAACCACCACACTCTCCAAGCCACAGCAAAGCTGCAGGCACCCCTAGTTTGTGGGACCCCAGCTAGCGCTATAGTGATCTGCAGGGTTGCTCTAATTTTGAGAGTCCTTGTCATATCAGGGAGGGAGTCTTCAGCCATGTGGCCCTCCTCAGATAACAATGCCAGGAACCAGGGGTCTTGATGAAGCACAGTCCCCAGGTGACTGGTCTTCCCGAATCCTTACTGATGCACGTACTTGATGATGTCATGGAAGGTTCTAGACAGTGCCATTCAGCGTATTATCTTATACTGGGATTGACAGTTGCTCTTCAAAAGACCTAATAAAGCCCACATCTCTCTCATCCTGTCTCCTCAGGATCCACAGACGTCTAGAACCCTGACACTTATCTCAAAGACAATCCAGACCCTTGGCAGCTTGTCCAAGTCCAAATCTGTAAGTCTATACTCATTACACTGTCTCTTTAGGACTGCTGGGGACAGAGAATCCTCAGCCATGTGACCGCCCTTACTAATCATGGTGGGAGGCTCACCGGCCATGGTGAGCGCAGCAGCCCATCCTACTCTTTAAGTGACTAGGTAGCTGATCCTCCTCAGCTTTGTCCGAGGACCTTTAGCCATAGAAGGCCAGATATGTGATACTGACCTGGCCACCCCAGGGTGTCAGTGCTGTAGAAGTGAGCCCAGGGAGGTCTGCAGCTGCTATTCATCCATATGCAACCTTTGCATCCTGAACAGCAGCAGATCCCCTCTGCGGTCATTTCCCCTTCATCGTGTGCCTCAGACCAGGGGTTGGTGCTGAACTCCCGTTCTTCCAGACTCACCTTAGCTAAGGGCACCAGGCTTCGTGACTATATCTGTAGCTCGTTTGTAGCCCATAAGCTCAGTTCCCAGATGCCAGTAGGAGTATAAAGATATGCTTTGTGCCGGAGACTTCAGCATAGATTCCCTAGCAGCCTCTGTGGCTAGTGTTTTAGCATCCCAGCTATGTGCTGAAGTCTCTGGGTGGGGCTGCATGCGTTCACCCACGCGATCGGGAATCGCCGCACCTGTCATGTGTTGAAGCTTTCAGATCTGGGCCATGAGCATCAGGGCTAGTGACTGAGAGCAGGTGACCTGTGACATGGGCTGTGAGCATCAGTGCTGGTGACTCTCAGCAGGTGACCTGTGACCTGGGCCATGAGCATCAGGGCTAGTGACTGGCAGCAGGTGACCTGTGACCTGGTTATGAACATTAGTGCTGGTGGCTCTCAGCATGTGACCTGTGACCTGGGCCATAAACATTAGTACTAGTGGCTGTCAGCAGGTGACCTGTGGCCTGGCTGTGAGCATCAGTGCTGGTGGCTCACAGCAGGTGACCTGTGGCCTGGGCTATGAGCGTGAATGCTAGTGGCTGTCAGCAGGTGATCCGTTTCCTTTTAGGCCAGTTTTAAGGAGTCCTACATGGCGACATTCTACGAATTCTTCAATGAGCAGAAGTATGCAGATGCTGTGAAAAATGTAAGTGTCACCCCCTTGAAGGTACAATTCCCCACACCCTCTCCATGGTCATTCCCAGGACCCATCTCACCACTTCACCTGAGGTTGGTATGCCAGCCCTAAAACTCCTCATTGGCTCCCCTCAGAGTCTAAAGTGGAGGCTCCCCCTCTGTTTGCTGTGCCAAAGGCCTTCTGTTAAGTTACTTTCTGTTGCTGTGACAAAAATTAACCACAGCCATCTTAGGGTGGGGGGAAGGGTTTATTTGGCTTACACTGGTACATCACTGTCCATCACTGAGGGAAATCAGGCCGAGAGCTCAGGCAGGAACCCAGAGGCAGGAACCGAAGCAGAAGCCATGGGGAACACTGTTGGCTGGCTCGTTTTCATAGCTTGCTCAGCTTGCTTTCTTAGACCACCCAAGACCACCTGCCCTGGGTTGGCATCGCCTACTGTGGGCTGTCCCCTCCCACATCAGTCATAGTCAGGGAAGTGTCCTACAGACACGCCCGCGAGTGAATCTGATGGAGGTGCGTCTCAGTTGAGCGTCTCCCTTCCCAGATATGTCTAGGTTTGCGTTGAGTTGACCAAAACCAGCCAGGTCTCCCATTGACTGTGTGTTTAATGCCCATGTGTGCTGCCCGAACCCCGAGGCAGTAGGGAAAGACACTTCAGGACCCTGGGTTTGCTTTCGTTCTACCATTCAGAAGCGCTCTACACAACTTCTCTCTTAGAAATCATAAAAGCCCAGGACAGGGAAAGGGAAGAAGCTCAGGGTGACCTTCAACTGATGGAGGGAATCTGAGTAATGGAGAACTCACTCACCAAAGCTGGGGACCAGGGGTGAGAGTGACCTCAGCCAGGCAGAGCTAGTGGAGTTCCAGTGGGGAGGGGGCCAATACCTCCCTCCCATCAGGACCTCAGGATGCACCAACAGGACCTGACTCGGGCCCACGAAGCCCAAGTAGCTTCCCTAGCACGCACGTGGCTCCTGGGGATAGCCCCGACAAGGTCACAGCCAATGGACAAGCCCTGGAGGGGTGGGCTGGGCTAATATGCCGGACACAAGAGCAACCCCCCACCCAACTGTCCTAGGACTCACATCCCCACATCTCTCCACTGGGTTCAGGGGCAGGCTACGCATCCCCGCTAGAGCTCCTCAGAAACAGACACCGTCCACACGCTTCCCCTCCTAATGATCTGATCTCCTCCTGCCTCAGTTCCTGGATTTGATCTCATCCTCGGGGAGAAGGGACCCCAAGAGCATAGAGCAGCCCATCCTGCTTAAAGAAGGGTAAGGAATTAGGTCCTGGCGCTCGAGCCTGCCGTCTGCTTGCCCTCCTTTTCCACCCCTCCCCCTTCCAACCCATAGTTTTGCCTGAGGGGTCCAGGGAATTCATCCTGCCTTTGTTTGTATGAACTCTGACGGACTTGTCAGCTTCCCATGAGCCCTGCTCCACATCCCAGATCCCAGTCCCTAGTGGAGACTGTTTGGCTAAGCCCCTGTCCCCTTGTATCTCTTTGGCTCAAGGTTGAGCCTTCTGTATGTGTGACCATTGGGCTGCCCTACCTGTATCTGCTTTTTTTTTTTTTTTAAATCACCTTCTACCTTAATCAGACATTCAACAATACATTCATGACACCATGTGATATGCATTTCATTCACAACCTCAAAGCACCAGGTTTGTCTCATAATACTTGACCCAGTGTGTTCAGGGCTTACAAACCTTATGTCGTTGGTAACAAACTTGCAGGATAACTAGCCTTTGCAGGAGAAGGGTGCCCTCTTCAGCTCTGCCAGCGCAGTGTCACGCTGAGGTCTTGGACTTTTACCCCAGACGGAAGCACGACCTGTTCCTCTTGAGGGTCCCGTCCTCAGACTGCACGCGGCTCTACACGGTTAGCTGCAGTGTCATCTACGTCCGTGTGTGGCGGTAACTGTGCTGCACCATGGTTAGAGAGATTCACTTCCCCCTCTGCCAGTGCCCTCCCTCCTCAGTCTGTTACCTGGCAACACAGAGCTGACCTCACAGCATGTGTGCTGGGTTAAGTCAGTCCTGCTTGTGTGAGGCCAGAGTGCCTGACTGCAGCCTCAGCTGATCTATAACCACCAGGAATTGACAACTGCCTCTTCTACCTCATGAGGGACCACAGGCGACCTTAGAAAAAGTCACTGGTGCAGGTGGTACTTGGGTTAAAAACTGAGCACGAAGATTTATGTGACTCCATTACCAAGGAATCCGCAGGTTCTTCTCCGTACAGCCACATAGAGCCACACACGCCTGCTCCTCTATACAGTAAAATCCAACATCCCAAATGGTGCCGTGTTCACAAATTTTACACAAACCCCATATGTTTACGGGCCAAAGAAAATTGTGTTTTCTGAGAAAGTACTAGTAGAAGGCAAAACTGCTCAGAAAACCAGGAGCCTGAGCCCTCCATCTTCAGTCCAAGCACCAGGAAGTAAAGTGACAGACGGGGCTTCAGTGCCGCTGCCCACTGTGGGGCTTCAGTGCTGCTGCCCACCGTGAGGATGGAGGATGGTTATGACGGTGCACCTGGAGGCAGCTCGGGTCCTGACCTGAGGACAACTCAGTAAGTGCCGCGTGCCCTCTCTGACAGCTTCATGATTAAGCGGGCCCAAGGGAGGAAACGGTTCGGAATGAAGAACTTCAAGAAGAGGTGGTTTCGCCTGACGAACCATGAGTTCACCTACCAGAAAAGCAAAGGTAAAGAGGTTTTCCATCTCCCCCGCCCGCCCCCAGGGCCCAGTAAGACAGGGAGGCTCTGCCAGTCAACAGTGACCATCACAGGAGCCCGGGTAGCAGATGAGACTTAAGAGAGGCCTCAGGCCTCTGCTCCCCATAGCTAGAGAGTGCAGAGCTGACGTGATCCCACAGAACCTCTGCCCCCTGTTTTATCTCAACTGTCCACAGCATTGCTGCCCCATGTACCCCTTTTTGTGTCTTTCTTGCTCCTCTTCCTATGAAGGACGCAGAGCCCAGTGTGGCAATTCACTATTCAAAAGAACTTTGACCTCAAAGTTCCAAGTTTCAGAACCGAATGGCTCTGCCATGCCCTAGATCTAAAGTGGCTAGTGTACTGGAGATGGTGTGGGCCGTGCGCCTGTGGGCCTGAGGGAGTGAGACATTTTGTCACCAGTGTGGACATAGTTCCACGGTTCCAAGGTCCTGCCTGTGTGTATGTTCTGTGCTCTGAGAGCCCCACGCCCCAGCCCTGCATCCACAGTCATCCTATTTTCCCAGCCTTCAGAAAAGGACAGTCACGAGCTCTCTGCTACAGCCTTGCAGCCCCTGGGCTGTGGGGAGCCTCACACCCAGAGTGGGCTGTGCATCTGAGCCTGGCTCTCACACCTCCTTTGCTGTAGGTGATCAGCCGCTCTGCAACATCCCCATCGAGAACATCCTGGCTGTGGAGAGGCTAGAGGAGGAGTCCTTCCGGATGAAAAACGTGAGCGATCACCCCTTTCGACCTGACAGGTGGTCCCTCTTCATCCTCATCCACCTCTCCTGTTGGAGATGTGCCTTCCCCTGATACCCTGCCTATCCAGGCCCAGTGGACTCTGACACCTGGGCACTCAGACATCCCGCCTCCTTCTCTACCTGGCCCAGTGGTAGAACCTACCAGAAGCTAGGCAAATGGCCTGGCCCGGCTGGACTAATAGCCCCTGATCACATCCTGCATGCTCAGATGTTCCAGGTCATCCAGCCAGAACGTGCCCTGTACATCCAGGCCAACAACTGTGTGGAGGCCAAGGACTGGATCGACATCCTCACCAAAGTAAGCCAGTGCAACCAGAGGCGGCTCACCGTCTTCCACCCGTCCGCCTACCTGAACGGCCACTGGCTGTGCTGCAGGGCCTCCTCAGACTCGGCTGCTGGCTGCACTCCCTGCACGGGGTAGGTCCGTGGCTCCGCAGCCTGTTCATCCAGGCCCAGCTGTTGGTTCTTGCACTGCCTACTGCGAGTCAGCTAAGGTACTGACTAAGGTGCGGCAGATACCTACTCAGACACCACGTGCACAGAGCTGTTCTGCAGGGAGCCCTTGGTGTGAGCTTCCAAAGGCTCTGCATAGGCTGGGGGGAGCTGCAAGCCCTCACGGCTTCTAAGTCTTCTTAGATGTCTTCAGCAGTGGAAGGCTTATGCGGACGGAGGGTCTGAAGACAGGGCAGGCTTCTCTGTCTCTTCTACAAAGCACGCGCATGGCTTGTGCATCCCCGAGAACATGCTTAGCTCACAGCTGCCTCAGCCCGGTTTTTCCGCTTGGATCCCAGCGTACAGCCCGTTCTCATGAACTGGGGCAGGCCATTGCCTCCCTGGCCCTGTGGTCAGCTGGGCCTCCTGCCGTCGGCAAGGTTCTACCAACTCTGCCAATCCTGGCTTAGTGGCATGAAGATGGGCAGCGCCCCTAGTTTGACTCTTATGTAGTTTGTACACATGGAAGCAGCACTGGCAGCCTCATGTGACAAGTCCTGAAATGGAGGACTGCTCAGGGTCACCCACCTCAGGCTGTCATTGAACCCTCCAGAGCCTTGGAGTCCTTATATCCTGCTCCATTAGAGGAGAGCCAGGCCCCAGGAGGGCCTCTCCTCGGGTTCTCAGATCTCTGTGTGTGGCCCCATATTCCCAGAACCTCCAGGGAAGGGATCAAGGGTTCCCTCCATCTTTAGGCTATGATAGGAGCCAGAGCCTCACACGTAACCTTCAAGGGTGAGGGGATTGGAGGACCCGTGTGGGGACTCTTCTGGGTCATTCCTACCCCATGTGCCTCAAGAAGGCCCTTTCTCATATCACTAATGTGTCCGAAGTTTCTCCCTCCCTCTCCCTCCCTGTCCCCTCCCCCTCCTTCCCACTCCCTTCCTCTCTCCTTCCCTCCCTCCCTCCCTCTCTCTCCTTCTCTCTAACATAAAACCAGTGTATAAGAAAACATATTCAGCGTTTTGTCTTTGCTGTCTTTGGACAGTGGGCTCCCAGCCAACATCCAGCTAGACATCGATGGGGACCGTGAAACGGAGCGCATCTACTCCCTCTTCAACCTGTACATGGGCAAGTTGGAAAAGATGCAGGGTGAGTGTGGGCCCTGGGCTCCCACTGCGGGGAACTATAAGTGGGGGTGTCCCTCAGGAGCCTCTGGGGTTCCTTGGCACCCATGGGTGTCTGTTAAGCCACATAGGGACCGGGAGCTTGGTGTGGTTCTAAGAGAACTTGGTAAGAGAATAGTCTGGCCATGGGCCATTCTGACATTGTCAAATAGAACTAAACATGAAAACTGAACTTCCAGAGTCTTTAGCCTTCTTAATGACATCTACACTGCCAAAAGATTTCAGTCTCTTGTGCTCTCCAGAGAGGGGTGTGTGTATGTGTGTGTGTGTATGTGTACACATATATGTTTTATGTATGTGCACACATGTAGATACACACACGATTTTGTGTGCACATGTGAATAAGCCACATCCCTCGCAGCTTGTGACACAGGCATACTGCGTGTTTCAAATATCTGTTACACTGTTACCATTATGGTTTAATTTCTTCATAGAATTGAAGCAAGCAATATAGGCAGAATGAATTAGATGTCATCTGTGCAGGGTTTGAGGTCTGTAGCTCAGAGGCGCAGGTGTGGAACCCATCAAAGTCAAGCGAACCACTTGTCCACCCCAGAGTTGGGAGGCCTGACATCTCTTCTTAGATGTGAGTGTTCTTAGATGTGTGTGTTATGTGATGGCACCCATGCACCACTGAAAATCTACAACAAAGCTACAAGTGGGCCTGCCAAGGTCCTTCTCGCTCTCCTGCTCTGGCTCAGGGGCATTAGGATGCTTGTTGGGATGAGGGTGGCATCTCCATGGACCTCATGCCAATGCCCACATGGGAGCCCAGCTACATCTGCTCTCCCGGCTCTACACAATATCAGCTGACTAGCCTTGGGGAAACACAGACCGTGTACCATGTGTGTACACCCTCAGCACAGACAGCACAGGGCACAGGTGCATGCCCACCTGGGTTCTTGACTCACATCCATGTACATGTCTGTCACATCTTCACGCCCAGCAAGCCTGGCATTCATAGTACCTACTTGAAGATTCATGTAGCCATGACCTGAATCATGAGTCATACTGCTCAATGACTCGGTAAACAAGTAGCCAGCTGTGGGCAGCTCCAACAACAGTAACTGAAGCAGAGGAAGAGCCTTGGAGAGGTTGGGGCCTCTATAGAAGTCTCAGTGAGTACTGAGGGTGATGACACCTTTGAGTAGGCACCTTCCTGCTTCTTCTAGCAATGCTACATAGCCTGGGCCTTTCCTGCACTGTGGAACTCCCATTTCTGTCTCAGGATCCCCATAGTCTCTCAGCCTAGAAAGCCTACCCTCCTCAGTTGGCTGATGTCTGGTCTCCCTATGCATTTTCCCCAGCCTCTGCCTGCTTCACAGCCTGGGCTTTGTTTCAATCACTGCAAGTACAGCTGCCTCACAACTTCTCACTATAGGCTATGGCCGTCTTTGAACAAAGGATAGGTTTTATCTGTACCAGAGCTTGGTGTAGAGAAGATACCAACAGATGTTGGTTGGTTGGTTGGTTGGCTGGCTGGTTGGGTTGGTTGGGTTGGTTGGTTGGTTGCTTTGATTGGTTGGTTGATTTGGTTGGTTGGTTGGTTGGTTGGCTGGTTAGTTGGTTGTTTGGTTGGTTGGTTGGTTGGGTTAGTTTATTTGGTTGGTTTGGTTGGTTGGCTGGATTGGTTTGGTTGGGTTGGTTGGTTGGTTGATTGGTTGTTGATTGGATAGAATCATAGACATACAGATAGGCAGATGTTCAGGTAGATGGATAAAAGAACAGAGTGGATGGACAAAAGAGTTGGGAGGCCTCACATCTCTTCTTAGATGTGAGTGTTCTTAGATGTGTGTGTTATGTGATGGGACCCATGCACCACTGAAAATCTACAACAAAGCCTACAAGTGGGCCTGCCAAGGTCCTTCTCGCTCTCCTGCTCTGGCTCAGGGGCATTAGGATGCTTGTTGGGATGAGGGTGGCATCTCCATGGACCTCATGCCAATGCCCACATGGGAGCCCAGCTACATCTGCTCTCCCGGCTCTACACAGTATCAGCTGACTAGCCTTGGGGAAACACAGACCGTGTACCATGTGTGTACACCCTCAGCACAGACAGCACAGGGCACAGGTGCATGCCCACCTGGGTTCTTGACTCACATCCATGTACATGTCTGTCACATCTTCACGCCCAGCAAGCCTGGCATTCATAGTACCTACTTGAAGATTCATGTAGCCATGACCTGAATCATGAGTCATACTGCTCAATGACTCGGTAAACAAGTAGCCAGCTGTGGGCAGCTCCAACAACAGTAACTGAAGCAGAGGAAGAGCCTTGGAGAGGTTGGGGCCTCTATAGAAGTCTCAGTGAGTACTGAGGGTGATGACACCTTTGAGTAGGCACCTTCCTGCTTCTTCTAGCAATGCTACATAGCCTGGGCCTTTCCTGCACTGTGGAACTCCCATTTCTGTCTCAGGATCCCCATAGTCTCTCAGCCTAGAAAGCCTACCCTCCTCAGTTGGCTGATGTCTGGTCTCCCTATGCATTTTCCCCAGTCTCTGCCTGCTTCACAGCCTGGGCTTTGTTTCAATCACTGCAAGTACAGCTGCCTCACAACTTCTCACTATAGGCTATGGCCGTCTTTGAACAAAGGATAGGTTTTATCTGTACCAGAGCTTGGTGTAGAGAAGATACCAACAGATGTTGGTTGGTTGGTTGGTTGGCTGGCTGGTTGGGTTGGTTGGGTTGGTTGGTTGGTTGCTTTGATTGGTTGGTTGATTTGGTTGGTTGGTTGGTTGGTTGGTTGGCTGGTTAGTTGGTTGGTTTGGTTGGTTGGTTGGTTGGGTTAGTTTATTTGGTTGGTTTGGTTGGTTGGCTGGATTGGTTTGGTTGGTTGGTTGATTGGTTGTTGATTGGATAGAATCATAGACATACAGATAGGCAGATGTTCAGGTAGATGGATAAAAGAACAGAGTGGATGGACAAATTGATAGGTAGATAGATGGACAAATGAGAAAATAGCTGATAGCTGGACTTATAAGTAGCTGGACAGATAAGCAGATAAATGGAAAATGGTGATGTTGGTGGGAAAAGACAGATGGCTGTTTATGAACAGGCAAGCAAGTAGACATGGACGGACAGGAAAGTGGATAGATGGAAACAGATGAGAACTGCCCTCACATTCTCATCCTTCTTCCCTGAGGGATTGTCTATCCACTGCGGCTGAACCCTTGGCTCTCCCTCCATCCAGCACCGCGCCCTGAGAAGGTCAGAGGCTGTGCAGCTTGCAGGCTTCTGCCTCATGTCTTAGTGCTGTCCTGGTGGTTTTGTTAGTGGGCAATTTGTTTTGTTTTGTTTAAACAAAAACCTCCTCCCAGATCCCCCCACCCATCCAATCCCAATCCTTTTTTCTTTCTTTCTTTTTAGAAAACCAACAGGCACATACATACATACATACATACATACATACATACATACATACATACATAAAGAAAAAGCACAAAAAATACGTATGCATGCTCATGTACACATACACCATAAAAACACAAAATCAGAAGCCATATTATATAAGCAAAAGATTGTTAAGTTTTTTGTTTAAAAAAGCCCAAACAAAGCAACATGAGACAAAATAATTTACAAAACATACTACTGAGTTTGATTTCTGTTGGCTGTCTACTTCTGGCCTTGAGGCCTGCCCTTCATGGTTTATATACCCATGAGGCTCCATCGGAGAAAACAAATTCTTCCTTTGCAAACAGTTGTCAGGTAGAGAGTGCTTCTTGGCTATGGATGGGAGCCCATGTGCACTTAACCCCTGTCAGCACTGGGACCTGTGTGGGCCCTGTGCACACGGCCACAGTGTCTGTGTGCTCGTGTGTGTAATGATCTGCTGTGTCTGGAAGACACTGGTTCCATGGTTCCATCCGTCCCCTCTGTCCCCTTCCCCTCCATCTCTTACAGTCTTTCCACATCCTCTCCTGCATAGATTCCCTAGTCCTGAGAGGAAGGCTTAGTGAAGACATCCGCTTAGGACAAGTGTTCCAAGTCTCCCACTCTCTGCACAGTGTGCTGGAGCATTCTCAGGCCTTGGGATATCCCGTTTCTATCAGACAAGCTCCTTCTTCCTCCTGTGGGGCTTCTTCACATCTAATCAGAAAGTCCCTTCCTCAGTGTGCCACAGCTTGATTTGTCTGCCAGAGGTTGTACTGGCAGCTTCCTGTCCCTCTGGTGGCATGGCCTCTCTGGCCAACCCACATGTGCCTGCTGTAGTTCCTTAATATCCCCTCTGAAATGTGGTGACCCAGTGTAACTCAGTGCTGTACTTGGTCCGGGGCTTGGGGAGAGCCTGTATTGGAGGCCAACATTGCACTTGCCGTACTGGGCTACAGAAAGAGTGCCTGTGGAGGACAGCTGGCCCTGCTCACCATGCTGTGCCCCTAGGCAAGCCAAATTGTCCATCTCCTGACCAGGTTGTATCACCCATCAGACCTGGGGAAGTCACCGGGGTGACTTCTCTAGTACCTCGAACCAGCATCTCATACATGACATCAAACGTGAATCTTTCAACCATCACTTCATCTTGGGTCAGCAACAGAGACCAGAGCAGATAATGGCTACATGTGTCTTGTAGTCCTGCATATGGCTGTCAGCCAGGCTCTCTGAGACTTCCCCCCATTGTGTCTCCAAATGTCACATTTACCCAAGTCAGAGCTCTGAACTTAGACCAGCACCTCGGTCTCCTTCTCATATGGTCAGATCGTAACGGAGGGTAGTCAGTAAAAGCGTGTGTCTGGCTGCTCACTTTCTACGCACAGATTATATCACAGTCATTGTGTAGACATGCCAGTGGCCTTGCTAAAGTCTGCAAACACAGTACAGTTCCCTAAAGGCTCAGTTTCACATGTGTTTTGGTTTCCTTTCCTGGTGCTGATAGAATGTCCTGACCAAAGCAGTTTAAGGGAGAAAGGGTTTATTTAGCTCAGAGTTCCAAGTTACAGCCCATTATTATGGAAGATCAAAGCAGCTGGAACTTAAAACAGCTAGTCACGTTACATCCACAGCAGAGGGCAGTGAATCAGTGTATTCACACCAGTGCTGAACTCACGTTCCCACGTTCAAAACCTCCTGCTTAGGGGATGGTGTCACCCATAGTGTGTGGGCCTTTCCACTGCAGTTGCCGTACACATGATGGTCTCACACATACACACATGTGTACACACATGCACGTCAACCTGGTCCATGTAATAGCTCATTGATACTCTCATCCCAGATGACTTTAGACTGCGTCCAGTTGATAACTAAAGCTGCCCGCCTCCGAGCAGATTCCATCCGCTTACTTGATTTGTTCTTGTTTATACCGGTTTTATCTTTTCTGTCCTGGTTCAGAGTCAACTTAATAATGCAGCCAGGAATTCCGAATCTGATGGTCAGCTTAAGGGCTGGCCTCTTAGTGTTGAGGGGAGCCCTGCTCTGCGTCCCTCGCCTTGAGATACACGTATAGCAATAGCTGGCAGCTCTCTGGTCCAGTCCTGTGGGGCCCAAGCTGTCATGCAGCCTGCCTGCTTTCTACCCTGTCCACTGTACCCCTAATCGCTGCTGGCGGTTTCTGTTGAGCGAGCCCTGCTTTCCCCCTGCAGACTGTTGAGATAAGGATGTGGGGCCATTGCCCACACCGCCCTGATCGTGCTGGGTGGCGGCTGGCTAGCCCCTTGGTGTTCTCTTCCTTCCAGATGCTTCTCACATACCGGATGGGAAAGCGAGGCGTTTCCCAGGTCCTTTTTGTTTAACAATTCTATTGACCTACTTTGTTCTTCCCCACTTCCTCAGTCAGGAGCAACCTGCTCTCCTTCCACTCCTCACTGAGAAACACCTCCTCAGCTGGATAGCTATGACACGAGCGAGTTCTGTCTTGCACGGAAGGGATCACAAGCCCAGTTCAGCCACGTTCTCTGTCACATTAAGATCGCCTCCTCTCTGTAACTCCTTGGTCTCTGTGTGAGACCTGAGCAGAATGGCTTCAGCTGTGGCTTTCTGGGTGTCACAGGGCCATGGCCCTGCTGCTGCTCTCCCCCAGGAGAACTTCCTTGCCTGGCCAGCAATGTTCCCAGCCATTCCCAGCCCCTTCTGTGTGGGTCCAAAAGTGCTCACACCCTCATCTTTTGTGTCTTCTGCCTTGGTTGCTTTGGACTGCCATAAACTGGCTGATCATGGTCATGGTGACAGAGATCTGCTCCTTACTGCTCTCATGGCTGGGACATTGGGATCTGGTCATCACACTGCTGGTTCTGGGGAGGTGGCTGTGATTGCAGACTGACTTCCCACTGTTCCTGAAGGTCTGGAAGATGCTTTTTACAAGATGTTCCTTTTTACAGAGGAACTAGTCTCATCCACAAGGGCCCTGCCCTCGTGATTGGACCACCTCCTGATACTGCACTTAGGCGTCAAGATTTCTACACACAAGCCACACATGTGACACTTGGCCTGTAATCCAAGAACTCAGTAGACAGAAGCAGGATGACCTCAGAAAATTCAAGGTCATCCTGATTTACATACTGAGTGGAAGCCAGTCAGGGCTATACAGCAAAACTCTAGCTTGGCAGTTCTCAACCTATGGGTGAGATCCCCTTGGGGGTCCCCTTTCACAAGGGTCGCCTCAGACCGTCAGAAAACACAAATATTTACATTATGATCCATAACAGTAGCAAAATTGCCATTATGAAGTAGCAATAAAAATAGTTTTGTGGTTGGGGGTCACCACAACTTGAGGAACTGTATTAAAGGGTTGCAGCATTGGGAAGGTTGAGACCCACTGCTCTGACAAAACAAAACGAAACAAAACAAAACAAGCCAACCAAATAAGCAAAGACTTTAACATAGAATTTGGAGGAAAACAACTTTCATTCCATGGCATATGCAGAATGGTAGGTGGGGCTTGAGCACCTAGCCTGGGAATGGGCCTAGCCTTGGACAGTGAGGCAGAGTAGCAAACCAACCCAGGTATTCAGGGTCAGGGGACTAAGGGCAGTGCAGGGGCCTGGGTGGCCAGAGGCCATAGCGCGGCTGCAGTGGGGTGATTATGGAGAAAGTGAGAGCAGTGGAAAACAGATCCTTGGGCACCGCTAGACACGCCTTGTCCCCTGCTACCCTCATGGCTGACATGTCCTGGCCAGAAGCCTCTGATGAGTGACACGTGTCAGGCTCTGTAGATCCTGTTAGCCCCCCAGACAGCTGAGCCCGGAGTGTAGGTGTGGACGTCTGTCCTGGCTGGCCTGGTGGGCACGTGGGTTCACGAACATGAAGCTCACACCATGAGGGGGGCTGGAGACAGCGCGAGGCTTGGGAGATAAGGTCTCAGAATGTCAACTGGAGACACCTTGACTCCACCCCCCACCCACAGGACATCCAGGTTGGACAGTGTTTGACCCTGGAAGTGGCCCCTTTTTTTTTCCTCTGAGGGGGAAAAAAAAGCTTTTTGAGGGAGGGTATGCAGAGATGTGGCTGGGAAAAGCGGAATGCTGAGCTACACCCCGTACTGACACTCACCCCTTACGCACACCCTGTGGCAGAGGCCTGCGGCAGCAAGTCTGTGTACGATGGCCCTGAGCAGGAGGAATACTCGACGTTCATCATCGACGACCCCCAGGCGACTTACAAGACGCTGAAGCAGGTCATCGCTGGGGTGGGGACCCTTGAGCAGGAGCACGCACAGTACAGGAGAGACAAGTTCAAGAAGACGAGATACGGGAGCCAGTGAGTGTGGGCGCTCCTTAGCCACAGGGGCTGGTGTAGAGATCTTCAGTGAGCGTCACCTCATGTGGGAGGGTCCTGGGCTCCATGGAGTTCAGAGACCTGGGCTTGCCTTAGCCTTTTGTCTGCTTCAGAGCAGGTACCCAGCTCTGTTGTGTACAGAGAGGTCGCTCCATCCCACCAGGAGCCCAGTTTGAGGCCTTAGAAGGATCCTGGGGCCACCGTCTGCCATCACAAGTACCCTTTGCCAACTCTTCAGGGCACCGGGGCCTCTGAGTGCTGGGTCACTAAGCTGAGCACGTTCTTGTCCCTGGTTGAGGTGGGAGGAGTGTAGGTAGAGGACTAAAGCCAGATTGGGACATTCAGCCTCTCCAACTCTGGCCCTGTGGCCCCAAGTGGGTTATGCTTTACAGCTGAAGAGGCAGAGACCAAGCTCAGTTCCTAAAGACTAGGACAGCTCCTGAGCCACATTCAGCCGGTGGCGTGGTCCTACATCCACCCAGGGACAGACTGCTCGGGGACTTCTCCAGAAGTGCATGTGGCATCGCCCTTAAGTGGTGGGTGACCCACAGGGAGCCCAGAGACCAACCTGTATGTCCTCCAGTATCACCCTTCCCCAGGGAAAGATACAGTGATGCAGGGGAACAGTAACAGGGCCCAATCTCCGCTGCACTGGGACCCTTAGAGACAGCCATGGCCCATGACCTGACCATCCCCAGATACTCACAGGACTGAGGATTAGCATCTACGGGTGGCGCTGACTCTCACCTTAGACCCAACTGCACTGGATCCCAGCCAGTCTCATAGTACTACCCAATCCCTTTGGGCACACCTATGGTGGTCCACATTTACCTTCTGAAAACATTGCTTTGATCGTATTAAACATGTATAAGGTGGGGTGTGTATTCACCATGGAGCAACAGCTACCAAGTACCCACAATGCTCCAGGCCGTGGTCCAGCACAGAGCATCTACCAGCACACAGGAAGACAAAGCTATGCCGTCCCAGAACACATATCACATATTATATACACACACACACATGCTGCAAGTGATATTTCATACAATATGCATGTGTGTACGGCCCACATATGCCTACCCTAACACATACATACATGTGTGTGCATCTGCCACACGTGGTCAGGATGCACAGCCCATGTGTATGTATGTGTGTATAGTGTGCGTGTTCTAAGTGTGCTCCATACACAGCACACATGACATCTCGCTGTCCTTTCTGCGCTTTCCACGGTTTTCATGAGGAGCGTGCGTCACAGTGACAAACAGCACACACAGTTAAAAGTACCGTGGTTGTTGGGGTATCAGGAGCAGGACCTCACTTTCTCCTCTCCACTCGCTCTCCAGGGAGCACCCTATTGGAGACAAGAGCTTCCAGAACTACATCAGGCAGCAGTCCGAGATCTCCACCCATTCCATTTAAGGTCACGGCACTTCCCAGCACGGCGCTGTGGACCCGCACCAGGGACAAAGCAGATAGAAGACAGACCACATACTTGGAGAGGAACCATGTTCACCCGTTCGTTCACCACGGGTCCTACCAAGCCGGCGGGGCCCCCTCCAGCCAAGCATGCTCTTCCCCAGCAGGAACCGTTGCCTGGGCTGTGCACCCCCCTTAGCTGCCAGCACAGCGGTCTGAGCCATCCTGGAATGTATGATCATCTGTCTTTTTACTCTTTCAGTTGTACGGGGATCCAGGGATCTGTTAAATATTAGGGAAGCGTGGACTTAAACCTGTTCTCTCGTGGCCCAGCCCTCCTCCCGGAGTCACGGCTTGCGCATCCATGTCCGCTGCACCGTCTGGAGGATGCACTCTTGCTCCTTGCCTGCCAGGCTCTGTGGCTCTGTACACATGTAGCCGTCTGGCTCTAGCCCTAGACGTGCACGGAATCCTGCCGTTCCACTTAATCCCTGCGTGGGACGTTAGAAGCAGTATTTTCCTGGCAGCCAGCAGGCTCGCAGCCTTTCTCCTTAGTGTATGTTTGTTCCTTCCCGGCTAATGGTCGGTTTTGTGGCTGGTATGGACAAGATGGGACAGAAACCCTTTGATCTTTGAGGACACAGGGTCCTTTTCTCAGAGTCCCTGGAGAGGGAGGGCTGTGAGCCCCAGTCTTCTCTGGGTGACCATCACCCCTCAGTTTGAACACGGGTCTGGAAGCTGGGTAAAGTTTTAGAATCCACATGCTTGCTGCCTTGGCCAGAGTTTGGGAAAGATTTTTAAAAGCTGTGCATTTTTCAAGCCATCTTTCTTAATGTTTTTAAAGGATTGTTTTTAAATAGCATTTTGATCTAAGGCAGTGAGGAAGGAGCACCAGCATCTATATGCATTAAAGGGGATGACCCAGGGAAATCCAAAGGGAACAGTGATTTCTCACAAAGCCAAAGGGTCCTCAGGGACAGAGCTCTGAGATGGAGACCATACTGTCAGCAATAAAGGCCAAACGTGGTGTTCACATGCCCATGTCTCTGTGGGCCCAGCAGGCTACACATGGCAATGTCTGGAACCACCTTTGATTGGGGTGGGAGGGTCCTGAAACAGTCAAGACAGACTGCACCAGCTCAGCCCCCCAGTATTTCTGGAACCTCCCCCCAAACTGCATCTCCAGAGGCTGAGAGAAGGGCGCTCTCTGGGCAGATGTTACATGGGCAGATGTTACATGGGCAGATGTTACATGGGTAGATGTTACTGGAAGACCCAACCCTCATCCTGGTACCATTTTCTCTTTGTTCTTCTTTAGAGGTTTACTCTGTATCTAGAAACATATTAGCATCGAATGACACAGAAGGAGAGGATGAAAAATAAAAGTAACTTCGGATATAACAGGCAGGCTCTACTGATCTTGTTTTTAACCTGGGTTTGTAACTTAATGTTTCTGTTTATAAGATACTAACGATTTGCAATGTATTTTACTGGTCAATTAAAGCAGATGTTTTATTCTTTCTGTGGAGTGGTTTGGATTTCCAGAGGGGAGCAGTGTACAGGAGGTTCCCCTACAGGTAGAGTGGCAGGTAAAGGTGGATAGCATCAATGTCACACCACACTTTCTGACAGCGTGGCATGGGAACCCATGCCATGTTACTAGGACAAGGGATACTCCTGAGCACTGGCTCCCGTCTCCCCTCTGCTCTGTTTGGTGTTCACTCTTTTTCTTTCTCCTTTTAATTCCACTGGGAGGTAAATGGGAGTCAGACCTGTTAGGAAGGAAAGCCTGGAGTTTGGCTTTGAGAGCAATGAGTTTTTCTCTGGGGACTTTCTGGGGCCAAGAGCTCAGGGCAGGGTGACGCTGGCATAGGTCATGGTCAGTCTCCACGGATCAAGGAAGATGTGACCCTGTTCCTTGGCCTCTTGTCTGCCAGGGAACTCCCAGGAGTGGATTGTGGGGTGTCTGCTGCCCTGGCCACTGGCATGTTAGTCTGGCCCACTGGAAGCAAAACAAACAAACAAACAGACAAACCCAAAACAAAAAATAAAGAATCGCACAATACCAAGACAGAGGATTGACCTCACATTCAAGCACGCCTAATCAGAGATCAGCTCACACTGGAGCATGCCTAGTCAGGGCTCCAGTCACACCAGAGCATACCTAGTTAGGACTCAGTTCACACCGAGGCATGCCTAGTTAAGACGGAGTTTTCTTTGGAGTATGGCCAGCTAAGGCCCAGCTCACACTCCAGCTCACACTCCAACTCATACTCCAGCACGCCTAGAATTCAGATCATTGTGGGTGGGAGGGACTCACACTTGATCTTGTCAGGTTAAGAATTGCAGGGCTAGGACGAGACCAGTCCCTGTGGGAAGGAGATCCCACCAGGGATCTTCTGCTCCACTGTGTTAGTTCAGGTTGTGCCCCAGCGCCGTCTGCTAAAGATCCCACCAGAAACCTCAGGCATGCCATGTCCGAGAAGGGGGTCTTGGAGAGTTATAAAACTGAAATAATGTCACCAGTATGAATCCAAGTTTCTAGAAAGAACAACAGCTTCCACTGAATGTCTGCAGGGCTGATTAACTGATAAGATCTTCCATGCGTGTTGCTAATTGGATGTTGCAGGGCCAGAGCCGAATTACAATTTATGTTGGACTTTTTTTTTTTAATTGTAGAATACCTTAAATAATTCAATCAGGAAACATTTGCACTTAAGGTATGAAATGTCAAGACTATTGTTATCATTGGAGATTGATGTCTTCTGTTCTACTCGGTCTGATGTATCATTTTTTTTATCACTGTTACAAATAATACTTGGTCCATGGGAAAAGCTTGTTTAAAAAGATTTATCTATTTATGTACATATTTCCAGTGCTTTGTTTGCATGCGTGCCTGCGTGACAGAAGAAAGCATCAGATCCCATTACAGACGGTTGTGAGCCACCATGTGGTTGCTGGGAATTGAACTCTGGACCTCTGGAAGAGCAGTCAGTGCTCTTAACCTCTGAGCCACCTCTTCTGCCCCAGGAAAAGAAAATCTTGTTAAAAGAAAATTTAAAGGAAATATTACATTGTCAAATCTCTTCTGTAATGTGACTTTTAATTTACTTTCCCAAGGTAAATCTGGTACAATGCCAATCTAATAGTGTCCACAGGTGAGAATTATGATAATTTAGATATTGAAGACCAAATTTCCCCCTTTTATTAAAAATAGATTCTTGACCAGACATGATGCACACCTTTAGTGCTGGCACTTGAGAGGCAGAGGCAGTCGGATCTCTGTGAGTTCCAGGGCAGTTCCAGGACAGCCACCACTACACAGAGAAAACTTGCCTCAAAACAAGGACAAGACAAAACAAAACAAAACGAAGATTCTTTTCTTAATATATCCTGATTTCGGGGCTGGAGAGATGTCTCAGCGGTTAAGAGCACTGACTGTTCTTCCAGAGGTCCTGAGTTCAATTTCCAGCAACCACATGGTGGCTCACAACCATCTGTAATGGGATCCGATGCCCTCTTCTGGGGTGTCTGAAGACAGCAATGTTGGTGTACTCATACACATAAAATAAATAAATAAATATTTGAAAGATAACTTTAATAATGTATCCTGATTTCAGTTTCCCCTCCCCTCCTCTATCCTCCCCTCTCCTCCCCTCTCCTCCCCTCCTCTCTCCTCCCCTTCTCCTCCCTTCCCCTCCCCTCCCCTCTCCTCCCCTCTCCTCCCCTCCCCTCTCCTCCCCTTCTCCTCCCTTCCCCTCCCCTCCCCTCTCCTCCCCTCTCCTCCCCTCCCCTCCCCTCTCCTCCCCTCTCTTCTCTCCTCCCACCCCCTCCCCTCTCCTCCCCTCTCCTCCCCTCCTCTCTCCTCCCCTTTCCTCCCCTCTCTTCTCTCCTCCCACCCCCTCCCCTCTCCTCCCCTCCCCTCTCCTCCCCTTCTCTCTCCTCCCCTTTCCTCCCCCTCCTCCTCTCTCCTCCCACCCCCTCCCCTCTCCTGCCCTCCCCTCTTTTTTCCTCCCCTCTCCTCTTCTCCCCTCCCCTCTCCTCCCCTTCCCTCCCCTCCCCTCCCCTCTTCTCCCCTCCCTTCCTCTCCCCTCCCCTTCCCTCTCCTCCCCTCCCCTCTCCTCCCCTCCCTTCTTCTCCCCTCCCCTCCTCTCTCCTCCCCTCCCCTCTCCTCCCCTGCCTTCCCCTCTCATACCCACCCCTCTTCTCCCCTCGGGATCCATTCTCTTTCTGACACTCATTAGAAAAGAACAGGCTTCTAAGAGGTAAAAACTAAGCATTACAAACTGAGATACAATAAACAGAAGCCGTCACCTCCAAGTGTGATAAGGCAAACCACAGAAGGAAAAGAGCCCAAACAGGAAAGCACCAGAGACGCACTCACTCATAAGGCTCGGTAGCCCCATAGAAATGCCAAACTGACGCTGATGTTTATACCAGAGGGCCTGGCCAAAGGCCAGTTTCTCTTAAGAATTAGAGTTAGCCATGCCACAGCAGGTTAGCGCTGTAAGTCTGGCCACGAAGAAAACCTCAAAGATAACAATCTAAGTATTCCAAGTTACAAATAAAGCAGTTCATGGAGTATAAATAGCTGTAGGAGAAACATAGAGTCAATCGAGGAAATTGTTTGTTTAAAGGGCCCATTTTCCTCATCTGTACTTTCACTCTGAGATAATGTTCTGGATTAATTTTTGGTATGCTAATATTAGATGTCACATTATGTCAAATACAGACGATTTTTAAAAGAGCATCAGATCTTAATCATGATGGCTAGTTGATGTTAATAATATGATCCAGGAGTTTCTTCCTTAACAGCTTTACCAGCTGCTCTCCCAGCTGCTCAAGCCTTCCCTACATCAGGTCCTAGGAAGTCTTCCCTGTAGACACGGGACCTTCATAATACTTAATAAATGCTATGTGATACTTGGCCGATAGAGAGAACTGTAAACAGTGGGTCCTGGATGGACCAGCACCTGGCCCTGAACCTTCTCCAGGCTGTAACTGATAAGAACATTGATGATGGAGGAGTTGGAATGTTGCCGGTCCGGAGCCTGATTCCAATTCATCTGGGGCTCTCTTTAGCCACCTTAATAGCCATTCCTTGCTGGCCTTACAGCCTGCGACTAACTGGAGCATTACTCCAGTTAATATTGGAATGTATTAACAGAACTCTAGTGTCCCCAACCAAAGGACTATGAATGCCATCGGAAGGTACCCGAGGCCCAGAGCAGAGATTCTCCAATCATCTATTTACAATGTCCAGCAGTGTATCCAGAAAGTGCTTTTCCTTTCTTTGTCCTGCTAGTATAAAAACGTCAAGGAGCTAAAGATACTTCAGAGCTAAGAGCACATGTCACTATAGGAGTTCAGTTCCCTGGGGCTGGAGATGGCTCAGCGGTTAAGAGCACTGACTGCTCTTCCAAAGGTCCAGAGTTCAATTCCCAGCAACCACATGGTGGCTCACAACCATTGTAATGAGATCTGACTCCCTCTTCTGGGGTATCTAAATTACAGCTTCACATATAATAAATAAATAAATCTTTAAAAAAAATAGTACAGTGCCCGGTGCTCAAATCCGATGCCTCCTAACTGCCTGCAACTCCAACTCCAAGTCTGGGGGATCCGACACCCTCTTCTGGACCACAGCAGCACACATATCTATAAATTGAGTTTAATAAACTATTAGTTATCAATATGACACAGCCAGCCTCCGCCAATAACTGAGGCAGAGTCTTATAAATTATTTCATTTGCTCTTGCACTATTATTGGGGGATTACTCCTAATCTATATTTCTATAGATTATTATTATTATACTTAATTTCCCAGCTGTGCTCCCCAAATACTTGCGGTTTGACTCTTCCCTGGTCGTATTGATCTTTATCAATTTGGAAGGACTCCCTAGCCTTTCTTTTCCTGTTGGAACAAATTTAAAATCTCCTTCCCAACACAACATACCTTCTTTTTTCCGTTCTGGAGTTAGAATTTTTACCTGCTGACCTAATTCAGCAATCCTTTCCAACATTACCTATGCTGTGTGTTTTGTTCTCAACTGTGCTACAAAGATTTGCTGTTTGAATCCTGCCCGGGTCACTTCTGCCCCAGAAGTCTGTCCTGGGGGTGTGGGTGTGAGGCATTTCATTTGGGCACCTGTTTCTGCTCCATCATGTGTAATGAAGACTTCCTGTTCTCTCCATCTCCCTCCTCCTTCACATTCTTTCTTCTCCTCACTCCACTCCACTCCACCGGTGCCCAGGGTCTGAAACTCCACCTCTTCTATTCTTCCCAGTAACCAGCTGTAGCCACCTTTATTTAATCTGTGGTTTTAAATTGGGGAACAAGGTTTACATAGCATCACTGGTGTATGTGAGGATCTTCTCATTGGGGAAAGTCTTGGGGACCAGTATTTAGCATTCAAATACATAACACCAGACCAATCACCAACATATATCCACACATGGACATACACATACTCATAATTTAAAAGGAAAACATTGCCCAATTGTTACTGTGTTGGAGCATTGAGTTTGGGGTCATTTGAGTGTGCTCTGAGGCAGAGGTTGTCTTTAGCTATAAAACAAAAGTCTATCCCCTATAATGGGAGAGTTTATATTTAGCTATAAAACAAATGTCTCTCCCCTCTGAGGGAAGAGTTGGGTGCTGTGTTGACACCAGGGGGAGTCCCAATCCACTGTGTTTGCTGTCATAGAGGAGATGAAGAAACAGATTGGGGGATAGCCTATGAAGATGACATCTGTAGACCCTGGGGGAGGCTGCAGGGGAGACATCCCTGCCCCTCCTTGATCTCTAGCCTTCAACTGGGAGACATTTTTCCAATCGAGGCCATCGAGGCTGAGGTCCTGTATGGGCAGGTCTCTCTGTCCGTGTAAGTCACCAAAATGTCTCCCACCAAGTCCTGCTCTCAGTGGTAAGTTCTGACCCATCAGCCTGAAGTACACCAGATCACACTGCCCCAGGGCCATTCATTTATTTTCTTGACATTGCTTCCTGCCAGCCATCCTCATGCCTGAAGAAAAAGAAAGATTCTCAAATGGGAGAAAGCACTGGCCTCGGGCACACTAGAAGGCCCTGGCTGTTAAAGAATCCAGAAGCACAGGAAAGCGGCAGATAGCAAACCACTCAAGAAAAGACCTTGAGCCAGTGGGGAGGGACCTCTGGGACAGCCCTCAACCATTCAGCTCTAACTTGTGACATCACAGCAGCGCCATAGCAACAGGGAGTGAGCTCCTGCTGGACCACTTTGCTGGCAGAGAGGCAGGGAGCGGCTGGCAGAGATGCCTTTGGTCTGAGGCTGTGCTGGTGACTCCCTCCTTCCCTCTGGGTCAGGATGGAGAAGGATCCCACCACTCACAGAAAGCACCGGCCTGGGCCTGGAGCCCTGCCCTCAGGAATAACCCCTGTATACCTCAAGGTGGCCAGTGAAGGGGCAGAACTCCAGAGGAGCAGGAGTGTGGGTGGCTTGCACCAGAAGGGGGACCCACCGGTCTGCATCAGGAAACTGCTACGCAAGGAGCTAGGTAGGGGGTGGCTCCCTCCTGGACTGCTGGGAGGGCAGGCAGACCTGGTCTAGCCTCAAGAGAGTACAGTTTATGGACTCTGGACAAGGGCAGTTTGCGCACCACACAAGACATTCCTCCTAGGAGAAGGTAGCTGGTTTCTAACTCCAGAACTGCACCAAGCAATGGAAACCCTGCCTTTCTTTTGACTGCTCCTTGCTCAGTGCACTTAAGATCAGGGCTGGAAGAGTCTCCTAATAGTTAGCATCTTCTGAAACACAGTCACATATGTACATGCGTGTGGGAGTGCTGGGGAGCTTTTATTTTACCTTATGTATATAGGTGTTTTGCCTGCATGTATGTATGTGCACTGTGTACACACAGTGCTGTGGAGACCAGGAGAAGGTGTTGGATCCCCTGGGGTTGGGATTAGATTTGAGACCCATGTGCATTTTGGGAATCGGACCTCTGGAAGTATATTTAACACCATTTCTCCTGCCCTCCCAGTCCAATTTTAAATCTTCTGGAAATATTTAAATCACCAGCAGGCCTCCCCTCAGACTCTTCCCTCCATCATTTGACCCTCTAGACTCTCATCTGACTGAAACCTGCCCTGGTTCTCTCACTGGGATGTGTGAGAACTGCCAAGGTGTGGATTATCGTGCAAAGCTGGGTAACATCCCCAGCCCCGGCTGGCCAGAAGGTCTCAGCCTCCCGCTTCTCACTGCTAGGCAGGCAGATGCAGTCCACAGATGTCCACAACCGAGTTCAGCGCCTCAGGCAATGTAGAGGCAAGCACAGGATCTCCTGAGAAAGGGGCACAGGGCACAGGCCAAGGCCCTGTGCTGAGCGCAGGAAGGGACAGACTCCCTTCTGGGAAGGAGGCAGGCATCTCTGTGAAGGACCACATGGGGGACTGGGGTGAGGTTTGAGATGGGTGGAAAGGCAGATCAACCTGTGAGGAAGTTTATCCTGCACTGCCCCCGAGGAGCCAGCAGGCTCCCCCCCCCCAGGAAAGGGCCAGCCAGCTCGGTAGAACCCCCCAGAACAGGGCAGCCACCGACTCAGGCCCTGGGCTTGATTTCTCTAAGAACTCTTCTTTAGCACTTTGGAATTCCTGTCTGAGTCTCAAAGCTGAGGTCTGGCCCAGATGGCAGCTCTGGGGGAGAGTACGGAATAAAGCCTCAGAGACACTCTCTGTGAGCATCTTCCCGCTGAACACTGCTGAACTGACAGGCCCCGGGAGTTGAGGAGAGGAAGTTACATGCAGATAGAGTTTGCCGAGTCGGGATAGCTCACAGACCAACTAGTGCCCCCAGGATCACCTGGCACAGTTCCCGGCAGTTTATTGCCCTGAAGCTCGGGAATTCATATCAACCTTTTAGGGTCCCCTCAACGTTGAGCACATTCAAGGTCCCTCCTGCCTCATAGGATAGAGGATAATTTAGATCACCCCAATGATGGTCCTCGGAGCTATGAGGCATCAATGGTCAGGATGTTCCTGAACAAGCTATCCCATTTCCAGAGAGTGGCCATCTTGGGAGGGTCCCTTCTTGACTCCTGCTCTGCCACTTCAATAATTCACGCTGAGATAAAGACATTTGCAGACCCGTGGGGGTGTTCCAGGAGGCCATGGATGCCCAGCCTGGGTCACAAACATAGTAATAGAGCAATGGGGGTTGTGCTTTTACAACAAGGCATGAAGTGGGCTCAAAGCGCAAGCTCGGGCATGGAAGGTGTGGGACAGAAGAAATGCAAGTAGGCTTGGAGCATGGCTGAAGAAGCCAACAAAGATGAGAAAGGGAAGTCTTTTTAGCTATGGCTGCTAACCTCAGGTTGGCCTTGAGCCTGCCCTGAGAGGAGTGCCAGGTGGGACAGTGAGCCTGTGAGGTCTCAGACTGTGGGCAGGCCTAGCTGCAAGGAGCCGTCATGTAGGCTTAGAATGCTCCTGTACTAACCAACTGCCCTCGCTCCTCAGACTCTGAGGACCAAGGTAAAGACCCAAGAAGTGACACGGATGATGGCACCTGGTGAGTGGAAGAGGCTTTCTTGTGACATGGGACGATTGGGGTGTGGGGAGTGGGCTTGGAGCCCTCCCTCGGGGTCCCAAAGGAAACCGAATCTTTTAATGAAGGGATGGGTGGCAGGGCTAAGGATCCTCTTTGTCCAAGAGGCGTGTCACAAAACCAGAGCCCACCATAGCGTGCCTCTGAGCTGCAGGCGGCACTGCTCACTTCCTAGGCAGCGCTTCTGGCTGGTCCTCGCCCAGCACTGAGCTGGCTTGGTGAAAGCATCTCAACAGATATCTCCATGTGCTTCTCCCTGAAAGGAATCTGCACCCTGTCTCATGTCACCTGGGCCCAGCAAGGTCTCCTTGCTGAGCAGGGAAGGTGTATAACCAGCCTCAGTATTGGTCAGATAGAAGAAGATGTCTATTGGTCAGATGGAGCAAGATGTCTGACCACCTAACACATGAGGCATCCCTTATACTTCCTACCATCCACCCTCGATAGGGCTTAAAAGTCATGGAACCCAAGGACTTTCCTCAGTGCTCAAAATCTTCACTGTGGACAAGGGACAGGGCAGGTGCCTGTTTACAAATGGCTTCACATGAGCCAATGCCAGTGGAAGGTACTAGACCAGGAAATCTTGAGGTTAGAAGGATGCTGGTGACTAAGAAGCCATCGAAGGTGTCATTGGTTGGTAGAACTAGGTACCAACATGTCCCATAGGCCTATAGAATCTGTCTAGCCTCAGATAAAGGACAAGGACTTTGGGTAATGCATCCCCAAATATGTCAAAGTCCATCAGGTATATTGGTCTTACCTGTGGCAATGGTAAGGAGGTAGCTGTGCTTCCTGGTCCTACTGCAGTGTCCCCCAAGGCACACTCAACGAATTACACGGGATAGGGGAGCCACTGAGGCAGTCATGAGTGACGGGCACACATCCATCCACTGATGACCTAACTAAGGTCTCTACCTGGAGGGAGCGGGGCTGGTATCTCCAGACAGGATGAGTCATTAGAGGGAATAGGAGAGTCTTCCTTTTTGCCTCCCAAGAACCTACAGGTATACCTGACTCCTAGCATTAGGGGAGGAGTCATAGAGACAGCAAGTGATCCCCATCCTGACACTTATTCCCAACTGCTTCTTTGATGCCCCTATCACACTTATCTCCAGTCAGGCAAACCTAGAGGATGACAGGAAGAAAAGGAGCCAGGATGAGGCAGAAAAAATGGACCTCAAGTGTGCGAAAATGGACCCAGAGAAGAGTGACTCGGAGGCCAGCGCCACAGGGGAACAGGACGATGCCGGCAAAGGAAGATGTAGCTCTGTGGACGAGGTCAGGCCTTGGGCGGTGCTGCCCACTCTTGTCTGTCCTCCTGTGAGGCGTCCCTGTACTCACCTCTTGGTGTCTTCTTGGGTTTATAGGAGCAGCATGCAGAATCCATGAAGCTGGAGAACCTTCTAGAAAAGCAGGCAAGAGCTTCTTTTTTTTAGCCACGGCGTTAATAGTTGTCTGTCTGTAGACAAATTCCACTGGGCTATGAGCACCCTGTAGGCTTGTATCCCATCAAGCCACCTGAGCAGGTGCCGTGCTGTCCATCTGGGCCAGGACGGGGTTGAGGGACCAAGCTCTTGACCTCTTTGCCTGATCCTGCAGCATCCTGCCCTAGCTTGACAAATAATGAAGTCTCTAAAGGTGTGGATCTTGAAAAGATTGCACCTTCCAGTTGAGCTTAACCCACAATAATACACCCCAGAGACCCTCGCCCAGGGGTGCTGACCAAAGGCACAGGGGACCTTGGCCACTGAGGCCCATCTTCTGTCCATGGGTCATACTGGATTATAAATTCCATAGTGACCTTCCTGAAGGAAGGTAGCGTTCTCCTCCTTCCCAGGCCATGTCTCAGGGGAAGGTGGCAGTAGAACACATTCTTCACCAGGACTTTTCAACAGATAGTCCTTGGTAAGATCCTGGTTCAGCTAAAGTGTCAAACAGAGACCAAGGTGGCACACCCCGAGCTGCTGGATCACCCCATCTTGTGGAGTAGATCTCATGTCAGAGAAGCTTGGCTCTAGGCAAGTATGTGGAGGTGACCTGTGTGCTCCAGTGGGTCAGCTGAGGAGAGCCCTGGGTCTCCGGTGCCTTGTCACCTGAAGGCCCTAGCACTCAAAGTGAAGGAGGAAGAAATCCCTTGGAATATCAATAACTTGTTTCCAATGGGTAGGAATGAGGCAGAAGGCTATACTCTACTCTTCTACCCAGAGCTAACCCTCTGGACACTTTGCTGTCTGTTAGCATGGGGCCTCTGCCAAGCTTCACAGGAGCCCTCTGTCATTACTGGAATCTGGTGGAACCACTCAGGCCCAGATGTCTAAAAGTCTGCATTCTGTCAAGTCACTCATAAATTATCACTTCCATCCATAGAAACCATCTGTGTTTGTGGAGATCGACCTGGGAGACCATACTGAGGAGGAGGTACAGTCAAAACCCTCCAGCCCAGAAATCCCAACTACCCACCAGGAAAGCGCCTGCACTGTGGGTTGGAGCATAAAAGACACAGGATGAAGGGGGGGACAGAGACCCAAGGCCAGACATGCCAGGGGCCCACCTGCCTTTGAGAATAGAAGGAGAACACTATGTCCTCTCTCTCTCTCTCTCCCCTCCCCCCTCCTTATGTGTGTCTGTCTGTCTCAGTTTCTGTCTCTGACTCTCTTGTTTGTCTCTGTCTCCCTCTTCTCTCTGTCTCTCTGTGTCTGTCTCTCTGTCTCCGTGTCTGTCTCTCTGTCTCTCTCTACCCCTCTCCTTTAGCACCAACCTCTGGGCCCTTGGTACCCAGAGCTCTGAAGGAGTCATGCTGTGCACAGGAAATGGCACCCTTTGATCTGGGAGAACGAACGGGAGGTGTATGGCTTTGTCAGCGACTGCTCTAACCACTCAGAGCCTCTTGTGCGCGATGCTCCACAGTAACCGCATCTCAGGGTTGTTTCCCGAAGCTCGAGAAACAGTGACCTTGGAATTAGGTATCAGCACTATCACCACCATGATCACTACACTGCTATCTCACCAATTCCATCACCATCACTGCCATCATTACTGGTGGTGACCTCCATTACCATCTACGTTGTCACTACTGTAACAACAACTGCTGCTATTTTTGTCTGTCACCATATTTTCATCCTCAGTATCACTGTCACCATCAACACCACAACCACCATCACCAGTAACTGCCAGTATTGTCACTGTCACCACCACATCACCATTACCATCACTACCATTATCCATAAAACAATGAGGCTTTCCCAGTGGCTTGCTAACAAAGCTGTTTGGAGTCTCTTCCATTGCTTCTCTGTTGTAATGAGCAGAAGTCTTTTTTGGGCGATCCCTAAGCATCTCTGTTGACTAGTTCAAAGGGTGTCTAAGGGTTGGTTATTTCCCAGATTACACCTGTTATACCTTTAGCTTTTGAATCACACAATGTTTTGTTTTGTTTTTTTAAAAAAAGACTGACCATTAAATCTCTATGAGGCTACTGCTCTATGAGGCCCTGAGTTCTAAGGACTCTGGAAAGGTCAAAGAGCTAGACTAAAGGGCCAGGTCTCCCCTGCCTAGCCCAGAGGCCATGGAGGGTCACACAAGGAGCCAGGGTCCCTGATAGGCATTTCACTCAACAGAGTGCAGTCTGGAAGGACATTGAGGGTCACAGGGGACTGTCTGTCCCTGTCTGTCCCTTGGGTGGGTCCCCTAGGTTGTTCTGCTATCTCCCACAGGTAATCGCCTGCACCATTAACGAAGAGAAGAGGCTCCCTAACGACACAGGGGACTTGTCTGAAGATGAGTGAGTATTGCTGAGGGGACTGCTTGAATGGGGGTGGCATCACCACCACAAACTCCTGTGGTGGCAGCGCCAGCACCCTGCCTCCTGCTCCCTCTGTTCCCTGAGCCATGCTTACGTGATTTGGGGGACCAGAGAGGCTAAGGAACAAGGAACAGCACAGCAAACGTTCTCAGAGCTTAGGAACAAATTTACCCGGAGCCACATTTCACTCCTCCCATCAATGTGACTAAGAAGCAGAAGGTAAGGGTTGTGGTGTCAGGGCCTCCAGCTTGGAGCTGAGCTAGAGAAAGCTGGGTTGGAAAGGCCCTGGACACGCGGATGCCATCAGAGAGAGGACAGCCCTTCACAGCTGCGTTCAGGCCCACAAGGCTTTGCACACTGGTGCTGAGACTGGTGCTCCTAAGTAGACGAGCAAGGCTTCAAGACTTCCTGAGGTCCAGATGCATTAGCCACAAAGAAGGTGTTGGGTTCCAAGGACACGCCTGTCTTTGGCCCCTGGATCCAGTTTACTTCATTTCTAACAAGACAGAGAAATAGAAAGGACACTGCTGTGATTATAAAAAGATAAAGCGGTATTAAGATATGTTCTTCTATGGGGGTGTGGTGAGGTGTGCGGGAATGGGGTGTCTCAGCAGGCCCATGCCAAGGCATCCCTTCCCCCTGAGGGACCAGCCACACAACAGTATAGCATAGAATAGTTTATTTAGGGCATGGGGAGGGGAGTTAAGAGGGTAGTAGAGGCAGAAAAAGGCAGAGAGAGAGAGAGAGAGAGAGAGAGAGAGAGAGAGAGAGAGAGAGAGAGAGAGAGAGGAGAGAAGTAGAGACTGGCCATGACCACGCAGAGTGGGTGGGAAGGGAAGGGGGAAGGGAAGAGTCCAAGAGGGCAAGAGAAGCAAGCGTAAAAGGAGGAGGGGCAAGCAGCCCCTTTTATAGAGGGCCAGGCCTACCTGGCTGTTGCCGGGTAACTGTGGGGAGGGGCATACCTGGCTGTTGCCAGGTAACTGTGGGGAGGGGCATACCTGGCTGTTGCCAGGTAACTGTGGGGTGGAGTTTAGACAGAATACCAACAGACACAATAGTGGTTGCTCAAACTCCCACCTCTCAGATTTAGTGGCTTTGTTAGTATTTTGTCTTATTTACTCAGACTTTCAAAATAAAAGCTCTCTATTGGATTTGTAAAATTGACATGTGGTCTCCAAGGAACTGACAGCATGTGGAACTGCACAGGAGAGGGGGCGTTTCAGAATCACCCCCAATCCAACCTTGTAGAGCCAAGACTCGGCTAGGCTGCACAATTGTTGATAAGCTCAGACCCAGGCTGGGTTTGGGCAGGCTGTTGGGTGCCCTCTGGACCGGAAGCCCCCGAGAAGCTCTGCTCTTTGGTCAAGCAGTGTTAATACTCCGCCGAGCCCTCTGCTTGGCGGCCAGTTAATGAGATACTGTTACAGCCATCACTACCGTTGCTCCCAGCTTGTATGTATTGGGGGAAGCAACTCTGAGACGTCTTGTTCATCCTCTCTGGGAAGTGCCCCTGACTGGCCTCCATGACCAGGCCATGACAGGCAATCTCATCCACACTTACCCAGATTGCACCATGTTCTAGCCCAGCTTCTGGAGGCAAGGTTTCCAAGTGATTCTTTTCTCACCTGTTCATGAGTGGATTTGGTCACAGACACGTGGCGACGTGGCTTTATTCTTTGTCTTTATTCTTTGGCTGGAAAAGTTAAATCTGTTGTGTGGGTTTGGGTTCCAATCCCTAATACTTGAGACCCCGAGTAGGGTAGGTGCTGGGGTAGGGGGGTAACCCTGAGAGCTGGTGGTTGGATACTTGGTAAGGACTAAGGTCCCCTACATGTCCCCGGATCAGGCGGATGGCGAGGACATGTCTGTACTTCTCCCTTGACTACTGCCCAACTCATTCCCAGTTTTATGCCCGGGAGTGAGATGACCCAACCATGCACCCACAGCCCCATTGCAGCCCAGCGGGGCAGCTTTGACCATGAGCTGAGTGAACGCCTTTGGGCTGTGGTGGGGACCATTGCCTCCCATGAGAGAAACATAAATGGGGGTCACCTTTATCCACCTCAGCTGGCTTGTTCAGCTGGCTTTTCATGTTTTAAGAGTCTCTCTAGTCAGAGGATGAGAGACCTAGGTACCCAAAGGACAAACATAAGTAGCTAGCTATGAAATCTGGTTTGAATGACACAAGTTGGCTGGGGGTAAGCTTTGTGTCCCTGGGACTTTATAAAGTGGGAACTTTGGGGTTTGGGAGAGCAGTCTGGAGAGCCTGGGGTGGGGGTTGGCTGGCCAGGAGGTTGGCACGTTACACGGCAGGGGAGTGGTTCTTACATCCTCATGTTCTTGGCCGCCAGGATAAGGACCAGCTGGGTATGCTGTATCCCATACCACACAAAGAAGAAGTCAAGGGAAAACACCAGTGCTTTGGAGAAGGTACTGGAGGCCTGGAGGGCAGAGAAGGGTGGGGCTCTACACAACTAGGGGCACAGGTTGTGTGCTCACTCCAGATCCCCTCTGACCAGCTCCCTGGGGTTTCTGTTAGCCACAGCTGGGAGAAAGGCCAGTGATGCTATGATGTAGAGATCCCTAGTCCATTGTAGCCCGAGGATGCTTTGAGGGGGGCGGGGCGGGATAAGCACCACGCAGCTGTGCCTTGGCCACCAGAGGCATGAGCAGATACTGTTTGTCGGTCATTTTCTTCCTCCAGGGGATGTGAACAGAAGCAGGAGAGTGGCTGTGATGGGCTCCTGTCAGTAATAGTGGGCGGGTGATGCTGGCATGCCCCAGTCCTTGCCTGCAGGTCCTAGAAACATCTAGAAGCAGCAGTTGGGCCAAATACATAGTGAAACATGGTGCTCTGAGGAAGGCACAGTGGGTGCCAAGGTCCCTGCAGAGTAAGGTCCAGGGATGCCCAGCAGCCCCAGGACCCTCAGTGATGGCCGTTGGGTCAGGCCCTGGTAAACTGGAGAAACCAAAGTCCAGCATGTCCATATGACCCTCATCATGGGAAGTCCTACCTTTGGATCTGGCTGTGGTCCTGTGCCCCCAGCCCAGAGAAGATGGCCCTTCACCAGGTGTAGAGTGTGTGACACAATGCCTGGTCTTCTCAGTTACCCAGCATCCCTAGCTTTGTTATTATGCAGGTTAACTGTGCAAGGCTAACAGGGCTCTAGAGATGCTGTTCAGTGCTTGAGGCCTTCTGTAACAAACCCCAAGCCCTGGCATGTTGGGGAAGGGCCTGTCACAATGCCAGTCAGGCCAGCTGTCTTCCCAACCTGGTGCTAGAGCCACCTTTCTTGGTGATTACCACAGCCGTGGTCCAGAGAGAGAGAGAGAGAGAGAGAGAGAGAGAGAGAGAGAGAGAGAGATGCCTCAGGGCCTGTGGGATATCTAGACATTTCGGCTGCAGACAGGGAACCCAAGCTGCATAGGGAGTGTGCTTAGAGCTGATACATGAGGTTGGGAACCAGGCCAGCCTTGTGGGAGCAGAGGCAGATGTGGACACCTCTCACCGTTTAAACCAATTGAATAAGCGCACACCGTCCATCACTTGCAACCTACGTGGCTCTACTTCATCCTAAGGGTGGGCCCAGCCTCCCGCTCAGAAGGTGTGAGCTTCCAGATTCCACCCAGAGAACTCTCATATCCTCAACATCCACACAGGCTTGTTCATGTGTACATAGAGGACACATGTACACCCACGTGAGTGTACAGGGCTGTGCTTCTCAGATCCTAATACACATACAACACACATATGCCTGCACATTGTACAGTTGTATGTATAATACATAGTGCATCCGTATTCACACTTGCAGGTACATTCCTAGTGCGCACACCCCTTACATAGTACAAATGTATCGTTTCACACATAGGCATGCTCTGTGTCAGGGTTTTTATATACACATAGGCACACAGAGCAGGTGAGACATCCGGAAGTCAAAGGTCAGAGGTCACAGGTCACAGACTTTGTATGTGTCTCTTCTGTTTCATTTGAGGCACATGGTGTACAGATGAGAAGTGAGGCCACTTAGCTATAGAAGGACAGATTTCTGAAGCTGCAGTCTCTCTGAGTGAGAATCTTGAAGGACTTACTTTCCAGGGAGACCATGCTCTGGGTAGAGAGGCGAGGGAGGCCCGCCATCAGTGTCCACCTAGACCCCTAACTGAAAGAGCAATTCTTTCTCCATATCAGTTGGCCCAGATGTCCTCTGAGTGGGTCCGTATGGTAAACTGAGGCAATGGTTTGGGCCCACTATGTGGTTTTGAATCAGGTCCATTTTCCAGCTTCTACCAATGAGACAGGTACCCAGGGACACTTGAGGACAAACAGCTAGTTGGTCCCTCTGTCAGGATGGAAGAGGAGGCCCTGGCCATTGCTTTTGACTCTTGCCATCAACATTAGTCTACCTGTCCATCTTTGGTGGGCGTGTCTGTACAGCAGCTCTGTGTTGGCCACGGTCAGGAACCTGGGTAGGAGAACCTTCAGGTTAAATCACAGTATCTTCCAGTTCCAGGGATGGATAATCAGATTCGAGACATATTTAGGGCTTTGGTTCTGAGTGTGCCCATGCGCCTGAGGGTTAGCTTGCACTCTCCTGCCTCGATGCACCCATCCCTCTGTGCACAGACTCAGAGCCTACGGCTTCTTAGCATCATTTGCCCCGTCAGAGAAGAGGTCCGGGAAGGAGCTGCTCAGGGCACCTGGGAGCTCAGCATCCGAGGAGGAGGAGGTGATCATCTGTGTGCTGAGGATGCAGGGTCGGAGCGGGAGCTCAGTTATACTTAGGCAGGATGAAAGAGACCTAGAGCTTGAGGGACGAAGGGTGCCTGCCTTCTGTCCGCATGTCCATGGGTAACAAAGGCATTGGGCTCATTCATCAGCGGGCTTTCTTGTTATGGCTTCTGATGGCGAGGCTGTTGAAGGACGCCTACCACTATGATCCAGCACAGTCACTGGCTCCCCAGATCCAAGTGATGCTGGAATTCAGGGAGGGCTGACAACCCAGTTTCTAGGGTCCTCCATCCCACTACCTACCTGGTGTTTGCCAGGATCCCCAGTGACTCAGACCCCAAGGATCCCACCGTCTTTGGGCCCAGTCGTTCCAGCCATGGCACTGACACAAGCCTGGCTTTATTAGAACCACCAGTCGCCTCAGGACAGGACCCCTCTGACTCAGCCGCTGGTAGAGCTCTCTGGGGACTAAAGGAAGATGGCCTAGGCCTGGAATGGCTTCGTGATCCCCACCCCCGTGGGCGGGGCCAGAGTGACAGCAGCCAATGGATACTCAAGGCAAGGGACCCTCTTTCAATCCAAGGCCAATCACAGGTAAGGTGACAGCCAACAGTGAATTCATCTTACAGCAGATGGTCACTGTAGAGGTAGGGAACAGGGACCTCTGTTCAGGTCACGAGTTGATTGTGTCCCGTCCTGGGGAGATGGGGTAGCACATGGACCAAGTTGGTGTCCCCACGGCCTTGCTTACAGTGGAATAGACAGTAGCCCTTGGTACTATTTATTTTATCCACAAAGAGTTTCATAAAAATTAGACTTTGGGTAAATATTAGTTAAGTGTACTTAAGACTTGAAGACAGGAGACTGAGGGAGCTGAGAGGCAGAGGGAAGGGTGCCCTGTTAGCTGTGCAGGCTTGTGGGAACTGCTCTGCACCAGTCTCTCTCTTCACCTCTGCAGAGTACACTTCCCACAATTCCCCTCTATCCTCCACCCACATTGCTGCTGCGCGCCTGTAAGCATATTTGTCCAAACACCAGGACTGGGCAATGGCCGCTTTAGCCTGGCTGATGGCTCCCTCTGGTGGCGCAGATTCTCCCAACAGCTCTGCTTTTCAGCCCTAGGAACCAACTCTTCAGGACCAGCAGGCAGGCACTCCCGGCTTCCTGGCTCTCACAGAACTTAAGCGCCAGCTAATTGTTCACTAAAGGAAACAACACGATATGAACGCATCGCTGGAGTTACGATGTCATATATAGACAACTTCCGGGCCGCAGCTGGAGAGGAGAGGGGACAAGGTCACCTCTGAACTGGTCCTCCCTGCACCCACATCCTTACACCTCGGGTCCTGGGCCACAGCCCTCCTTAGTACCTCTACCTGGAAGCCTAGTTCTCTAAGGATGCTTGGGGATGTGAACTCCCCAGTCACCTTCCCATGTGACCCTCACATACACCAATCAAAGCAAAAACAATTCCTCAAACATCTGAGGCCGTAGAGTACCTGGACTCATCGAGGACATGGTAGACATGGTGAGTCCGTTGAACGGAGGGTGGGTAGCAGAAGCTTGACCCTGTGATGGGTTTCTGGGTTGCCATGGTTACAAGGAGGCATGGGACAGGGCGAGAGCGTCTGCTGCCTCCCCCCACCCAGAACACCATCCTATTGGGTTCGTAGTTGGCAGGAGTCCAGGACGTGTGCCAGCAGAGAACTCAAGCTGGGGTGGGCAGGCCAAGAAGAGGGGATGGGTCAAGGATGGTCCTGATGGAATTCAGGCTCCTGTTGAAAGGCTGAGAACGTCCTAGGGCCTCTGAGCAGCTGGTCCTTTGTGGCAAGAAGTTGCTTAAAAGAGTTATTGGTGCATCTGCAGACAGAGACGGTATCGTGGGTGGGTGCTCTGAAAGGCATTCAGGACAAATGCCATCGGTAGGCAGGTGGACATTTGGAGGCTCTGATAAGTACTCAAGCCCATGAGGTAGTCTGGGTGGTCCCCTCTCACAGGTGTAGAGGAATGGGAAGCTCCCATGTAGCCGCTCTGTTACTCCCTACTGAGAGGCTGAGGTGGTGAAAGGTCTTGCACTGCCAGGGAAGAGCATGCAACTTTAGGAACGTGAAGAGATGTGGCCTGTTATGGTCCATTTGATGCCCTGGAGTCTGGCAACCTGTATGCTTCATGGGAAAATAAGAACGGCACCTGTCACTCTCCTGGGTCAGGACCCTGAGGAGTTTAGAGATCCGCCGCTGGGTCCCGAGTGAGGAGCTTGCTCTCTCCCTTAGACGAGGCGCTAGTAGGTGGGTCTGGTCTGAATCCCGACAACTTTCTTAGCATCTTCCCTGTGTGAGCTTAGCTTTGGAGGGGGGCATTTTCAGAGCTCAGTGCACTGTGACCACAGTTGACAAAAGTGACCTGTGGTGTCAGGACCCTCCCCAGGAGTGAGCAAATGTTCTGCAAGGGAGACAGGCTGTCTCAGGGGTTCAGCCATCTTGTTTGGGTCTGACAAAGCTTAAGGCATCGTAAAGGATGACCCTTGCTTTACAGATGGAGAAACTGAGGCACAGGGAGAGAACAGGAAGCAGAGGCAGAGCTCAGAGACTGAGCAGCACTGAGGTAGAGCATACATCCTCACGGTCTGCCAACAGGCTCTCCCTACCCCTCCTCCTGAGCTGATGATCCTTCAGGACAACTCTGGTCCCTCTCGTAACCCATCCAATCCTGGGGAAAGATCTAGTTCTACTCTCAGCCCCTACGATGGGGAAGACTTCGTTCTCCACAGCCTCCAACCCACATTACAGAACCCTTGCTGCTACAGAGAGCTAGCCCAGGAAACTAGTGCCCCTCCCAATCCAAGGCCGCAGTTCCCAGCTAGCAGCTCATTTTCTAGGAGTAACAGTCCTGTCCAAGCGATTCTCATCTGTGGCCTCAACTAGCCTGAAGCTAAAGAGTTCAGGCTCAGCATAGCCCCGGGCTGTTTGAGGGTGGATAGGAGGGCAAAAGCCCCCAGGAGACCACCCGAGTGCTCAAGGCTGAAGTCACATCACGGGATGGTTCCATATCTAGTCAGTGTGACTGTGAGCTCAGTCTCCCACCTTCCAGTTTCCTACTCCACCCCTGGCATCCAGGCAACTCGGCAACAAGGTTCCCTGCAGTCCCGTGTCTGTCACTGGGGAAGAGGGGAGCCTCCGGAGTAAGAGGCACAGGGAAAGTCCCCAGTCGGCAGCTCCGGAGAACCGGGTTGTGAGGCAGGCCCAGGCATGCTGAGACATGCCTACAGCTCTCACAGAGCTGCCCTCTCCACAAGCCTGCCTGACTCGCCTCCCCCTCAGGTCCTCTGAGGACTGGCTGGCTGACATCCTCCTGAGTTTGCTGCCAAGTTTGCTGCCTGAGGTGGGAACAGTCACAGATTCCAGGAACAAAAAGGGGACCTGGAATGTTAGTTAGACCTGTAAGGGACAGGAGCTGGAGGAAGCCAGAGCCCCTCAACTCTGCAGGGCCCTGCCAGGGCTTGTGGGTCATGACTCTAGGTCCTCACATTAACCTGGCTCAGCGTCTGCTTAGCATAGCTTATGGTTTCCCAAGTAACCAGGAGAAGGAAATTTTCCTTTCCAGATTTGGAGGGGTGAGTCTCACAACTGGCTTTGTAAAATGCTGCCCGCCCCCCAGTCTACAGCTCAGACACCCATGATGTCAGAACCATTCCTGCCCCTGACTGGGAAACACCTTGAATGTGCAGCCAAGAATACAGTTAGTGTGTCATAGGCCCGGCATCCACTGACAGGATGGCCACAGCGAGCAGGGTGAACAGACAAGGGTGTCACCCCACGCAGGCATGGGGTCAAGGGTGTTGTGATCATAAAAAGAGAAAGGCGTAAGAATATGTTCTATGGGGATGGGGGTGAAGGGGGTTCTGTGGACGTGAGGGGGAAGGGCTGCCTCAGTGGGCCCATGCCAAGGCATCCCTTCCCCCTGAGGAACCACACAGGACAGTCTAGAATAGAAGAGAGTTTATTTAGGGCATGGGGAGGGGAGTTAAGAGGGTAGCAGTAAAGAAGAGAAGTAGAGGCCGGCCATGACCATGTGGAGATGGGGAAAGGAATGGGGGGAGAGGGGGAGTCAAAGGGGCAAGAGGTGCAGGCTCGCACAAGAGAGAGAGGGGGGGGCAAGCAGCCCCTTTTATCCCCTTTTATAGTGGGCCAGGCCTACCTTGCTGTTGCCAGGTAACTGTGGGGTGGAGCTTAGAATTCTAACAGAGGAGTGCTAGGTCCTTCCTTGGTCCCACAATCTCTGGCCGGCAGATGGAGAGCAGGGAGACCAGTAGCTAGACTCTAGGTGGCACTGTCCTCCCGGAAGGGATGAGGTTCCCCTGAGCTCTCCATTTGTCCTGAGTGTGCTACATCAGGAACACAGTGGAAAATCTGTTTTGAGACTGGGGGACCCTGACCCAGAACGTTCTTCTGCACGAGAAGTTTATTAGAATTAACACCACGGACATGTAATGGGATCTAAGGAAAGCCGCCAGCATGGGTGCTGGCGACAGAACTCAGCTCTTCTGCAAGGATCCTCTGTGTATATATATATATATATATATATATATATATATATATATATATGTTTCTAACGGCTGAGCCATCTTTCCAGGCCTTATCCCAATCTTACAAATACCCTCAAATCACACATTACCTATCAAACACTGAACATATCCCTATCATGTATATGTGTAGGTCACAGGCTACAAAGTGTTAAGAGTTAAAAGAGTCCTCACTGGGAGGTCTCAAACTTCCAAGTGCTGTGACCCTTTAATACAGTGGTATTGACACTCATCTATAAAATTATTTTCTTCACTATTAAATAACTAATTTTGCTACTGTTAAGAATTGTAAATATTTCTGGAGATAGAGATTTACTGAAGGATGCATGAGAAGTCTGTCTCAGGCACCTGCAGTTACAGAGTCTCTGCAGACCCAGTGGAGGTCTTTTGAGGGCACTGGGGTAGAGGCAAGCTTCCGGAGCAGACTGTAGCTTCTGGAGCAGGTGTGGAGCCGGAAGCCTTGGATACAAAGTCTAGAACTGGCTCCAGACAATGGGTATACAGAAGACTGAATACTCCCTATCAACTGTGGAGACCAGGCTGAGATGAAGGTCCTGCGACTGTTGGGCCATCAATCCTCTCAGTTCTACAGGATGCTCAGGTGACAAGTAATGACCCTCTCATTGACCTGTTGCTGACTAAAGGTGTCTACTATAGGTTCCTTGAATTGATATGATTTTAATACATGTGTTTACTTCTACAGTGCCAATTTGATGAGTTTATACAATGTTGTCTTTTTAAATTTGGGAACAAGCTATGAGACAATGCTTCTCAGAGGTATGGGACAGGCGGTCAGTGCTTCTCAGAGGTATGGGACAGGCGGTCAGTGCTTCTCAGAGGCATGGGACAGGCGGTCAGTGCTTCTCAGAGGCATGGGGCAGGCGGTCAGTGCTTCTCAGAGGCATGGGACAGGCGGTCAGTGCTTCCCAGAGGCATGGGGCAGGCGGTCAGTGCTTCTCAGAGGTATGGGACAGGCGGTCAGTGCTTCTCAGAGGCATGGGGCAGGCGGTCAGTGCTTCTCAGAGGCATGGGGCAGGCGGTCAGTGCTTCTCAGAGGCATGGGGCAGGCGGTCAGTGCTTCTCAGAGGCATGGGGCAGGCGGTCAGTGCTTCCCAGAGGCATGGGGCAGGCGGTCAGTGCTTCTCAGAGGCATGGGGCAGGCGGTCAGTGCTTCCCAGAGGCATGGGGCAGGCGGTCAGTGCTTCTCAGAGGCATGGGGCAGGCGGTCAGTGCTTCCCAGAGGCATGGGGCAGGCGGTCAGTGCTTCTCAGAGGCATGGGGCAGGCCGTCAGTGCTTCTCAGAGGCATGGGGCAGGCCGTCAGTGCTTCTCAGAGGCATGGGGCAGGCGGTCAGTGCTTCTCAGAGGCATGGGGCAGGCGGTCAGTGCTTCTCAGAGGCATGGGGCAGGCGGTCAGTGCTTCTCAGAGGCATGGGGCAGGCGGTCAGTGCTTCCCAGAGGCATGGGGCAGGCGGTCAGTGCTTCTCAGAGGCATGGGGCAGGCGGTCAGTGCTTCTCAGAGGCATGGGGCAGGCGGTCAGTGCTTCCCAGAGGCATGGGGCAGGCGGTCAGTGCTTCCCAGAGGCATGGGGCAGGCGGTCAGTGCTTCCCAGAGGCATGGGGCAGGCGGTCAGTGCTTCTCAGAGGCATGGGGCAGGCGGTCAGTGCTTCTCAGAGGCATGGGGCAGGCGGTCAGTGCTTCTCAGAGGCATGGGGCAGGCGGTCAGTGCTTCTCAGAGGCATTTGCACTGCCTTTGCACTGCAAATGGAGTCTCGGGTGTGCTGGCTAGTTTGGGGAGCGGGGAACCAATTGAGAAAAGGCTGCCTGGAGATTCAGCTGTAAGGCATTTTCTTAACTAGTCATTGATTGGGGAGAGTCCAGCCCATCGTGGGTGGGGCCAGCTCTGGGCTGGTGGTTCTGGGTTCTATAAGAAATCAGGCCCAGGAAGCCGTGAGGAGCGAGCCCGTGAGCAGCACCCCTCCATGGCCTTGCATCAGCTCCCGATGCCAGGTTTCATCCCTGCTTGAGTTTCTGTTCTGAGCCTTCAATAATGGACCGCAGTGTGGAAGTGTGGCCAGAGAAACTACTTCAGCTCTCCAACTTTTGGTCATGGTGTTTCAGCACAGCAATACTAGCCGTAAGATAAGTCGGTACCAGGATAGTGGAGTATTGCTGTGCAGACCTGACAGTGTATGTGGTCAGTTTTGGAGAAAGTTCACGAGGTACAGAGAAGAAGGTATTTCCTTTTGTATTTGGGTGAAATGTTTTGTAAATGTTAGGTCCATTTGGTTCATAGCTTCTGTTAGCTACACTATTTCTCTGTTTAGTTTTTGACCTATATATTCGTAAGAATTGGGTATTGAAGTTTCCCACTATCAGCGTGTGAGGGTTGATATAAGATTTAATCTGTAGTAGTGTTTCTTGTGTTTGGGGTATAGATGTTAAGAATTGAAATGTCCTGTTGGATTTTCCCTTCCCTGTCTCTTTTGAATAGTTTTGGTTTGAAGTCTATTTTGTTAAATATTAAAATGGCCTCACTAGCTTTCTTCTTAGGGCCATTGGCTTGGGAAAAGTCCAACCCTTTTCTCTGAGGTGATGTCTATCCTTGGTGTTGAGACGTGTTTCTTGTATGCAGCAGAAGGATGGATTCTGTTTTCCCATCCATTCTGTTAATCTCTCTCTTTTAATTGTGGGATTGAGACCATTGGTGGTGAGATATATCAATGACCAAATGATTGTTGGTTCCTGTTATTTTGTTGCTGCTGCTGCTGGTAGTAGTGGTAATGGTTGTGGTTTTTGCTGGTATCTTTTGCTGTGGTTTTTTTCTAGGCATCTGGGGTTGGGAGGATTATAGTTCTAGGCGCTGGTATCTGGTTTTGTCTTTGTAGGGTGGGTGTTTTGTTCCTTGGTTTCTGTTTTCTATTTGGTTCTTAGAGTGTGGTGGCTGTGTGTTGCCTGGTAGGAAATTTTCTGTGGACCTGATTGGTTTAAGCTCCAGGGGTCCTTGGACAGAGGGGAGTGGCATGTTCTACCAGGATCACTTATTTGGTCTCTTTGAAATGGGGGCAAGAGAATGGAGTGAGGTCCCTTCAGGTCTGCTATAGAGCAGGGATGGGGTTGGGGTGTCTGGAGGAACAGAAGGGGAGGAGATTTGCAGTAGCCTACCTTGTTCCCTGGATGGAGTGTCCTGTGGGTTTGCAGGGGGTGCCTGCTGGAGCTGGGGGCGAGATAAAACAGTGAGCCAGGGGTGAGGGGACGAAGGTTAGGAGGGGAAGATCTGTGGGACCCATAGGAATGTGAGCACAGGGTGTAGGGGTTGGGTGGCTGCATCAGGAGTTTTGTTGCAGAGCTAGGAATGAATTTGGGAGGAAGGAAGGGTGGAAGAGATCTTTATAACCACTGGAGATGGGATCAGGGAGGAAAGGGAGACCTCAGCAGGTATTCTGCTACAGATCTGAGGATGAGAATATGGGATTGGATTTGCAGGAACAGAACAAGAGGTGAGGACCTGCAGTCAGTCTCCTGCTCCCCCAACACCAGTGGCCTGTGGGTTCAAAGGAGTTTCTGCTGGAGTTGGGATGAGACTAATTTTTTAAAAGATTAATTTTATGTAAGAGAGTATATACTAACTCTCTTCAGACAAACCAGAAGAGGGCATCAGATCCCATTACAGATGATTGTGAGCCACCATGTGGTTGCTGGGAATTGAGGGCATCAGATCCCATTACAGATGGTTGTGAGCTACCATGTGGTTGCTGGGAATTGGCATCAGATCCCATTACGGATGGTTGTGAGCTACCATTCGGTTGCTGGGAATTGAACACAGAATCTCTGGAAGAGCACTCAGTGCTCTTAACCACTGAGCCATCTCTCCAGCCAGAGACTAAATTTTTAAGTGTTAAGATTTTTAAAGACTGAGAACATTTAAAATGTGGAATGTTTTATATCATGAACCTATTAATGTGAGATCTTGAGGATGAGTAAGAAATGAAAGGTTGTAGTTTAATAGTTACATGTGTGTATGTCAAGTTGACAAGGGGTCAGCTGTGCTGACAAGTTTTGTGTCAACTTGACACAAGCTAGAGTCATTTGGAAGGGAGGAAGCTCAATTGAGAAAATGCCTTCATAAGATCCAGCATTTTCTTAATTAGTTGTTGATGAGGGAGGGCCCTCTTGGGCTTTCCAAACCAAGTTCTGTGGAAACTGCCTGCTATCAGGACCATTCCCCATGGGTTTTTAATCAGACCAAAGGGCAGGTCAAAGAGAGAAGATTATTATGTGTGCTGGGCATGGGAGATACGAGGTGGTAAGGAACTATGGTAAGTTTGCCATCTCTGCCGTCTCCAGCAGAGAGCTGTGGTTCCAGAAACAGATGAATGCACTATGTCAGAACACAAGTGGATATGTTTGTGTTTTCCCACAATGTCAGAACTTACTGAATAAAAATAAATCTACAAACTCAGCTTCTTGGGGGGGGTGCAATTTTCCGAGTGTCTTAGTTTCTTTTCTGGTCACTGTGATAAGACAGTCTGGGAAAATGGAGGAGGGAGAAAGGTTTTGTTCCGACTCACTGTTGAAGTGACACTCCATCATGGTGGGAAGCCGAGATAGCAGGATCATGAAGTTGCTGGGCATGTCACATGTAACTGGGTACCAGAGAGGGAAGACGCACAACCCTTTGGCTCTTTCTAACCTTAAACTGTCCAGGATCCCAGCCAGGGAATGGTGCCGCCCACCTTGATCGACATAAGCTAGTCCTCCACAGGTAAGCTCAGGGACCTAACAAGGCATTCAAGATCTCAAATTGTGTGTTTAAACCATCACACCAAGCAATTCTGATTGCTCTTGGTGCTGTGGTCATTGGCAATGAAAGGATCTTTTATTCCAATCTTAATTAGCAATGCTCACACACACACACATCATACCATGAGGCATACATAGGCACACATCACACAGTAAGACATGTATGTATGCCATGGAGTATATCAAAAGGGTTAAATAGATTTGCAGTAGCCTGTCTTGTTCCCTGGATGGAGTGTCCTGTGGGTTTGCAGGGGCTGCTGGAGCTGGGGGCTGGGATAAAGCAGTGAGGGGGGGGTGAGGGGAGGAAGGTTTGGGACCTACAGGAATGCGAGCACAGGGTGGGGTTGGGGGCTGCATCAGGTGTTTAAAGAGGCTCATTGAAGGCAGACACCAGGAACAGATACATCCAAGGACAGATATTGCAAGTGCTTAGAAAAGCTGTTAGTGAACCCAGCTGGAGACCTGAAGGCTACACAGACAAGGTGAGTGTCAGACACACAAGACTGAGCCAGACAGACAAACAGATGTGAATGAGCCATGGCAACCAACGGGAACTGTATTGAGCGGAAGCCCAGGGCTGGAGGATTTTCCCTCTTGGTCTGATGCACATACCAGACTGAGGCAGGACAGGAAGAGACAGTGAGGGTCTGTGGAAAGGAAGGGAGCCCCAGGTGGAGAATCCCAGCACAGGTGATACTTGCTGTGAAGACTGCTGACATAGGACCTTCCTTTTCAGAGAGATGTTTTTGAATTAGCATGTTAAAATACCAATGAGCCTTAAGACCTGTGTGTCTGTGGCCTATTCCTTTCTAAGAGCTTTTCTGGGAATTTCAGAGAACAATAACCTCCTTACAATAAAAAATCACCTTAGCTTCCCATGCAAGCCCCTGGATTTCAGGTTTCCTGGTCAGCTGTGATCCCACCAGGAGGAACATGACCTCATTTACATTCCTTAGCCACTCTTTGAGGGAGGTATCTCTTGAGACACACACACACACACACACACACACACACACTTGAGCGAGTTAAATCTTTTACCTGACTGGCCTATTAACTCCCCATGCTTAAGTCTGTTCAGATCTCTTTATTTTTAAAAGGGCTTTTGTTAGTTCTTTTAGAATTTTATACAATGTATTTTTATCACATTTAACTCCAGTCCCCTTCCTCCTTCCAGACCTGCCCCACCTCCTGGTCTCCTCAGCAACTTTGTGGTCTCTTTTCAAAAACTGTATCATTTCTGGTCTATTTCTTTCCCCTTCCTTCTCTAATTTGTCTCATGCCCCTGCCTCAATCATGGCCTCTCAATTTTTATTGTTAAACTTGCATGCACACATACACATGTTTATGCGTCAATAAAGCCTGAGTGTATCTTGCAGGTATATGTCCATTTCCTATGCAGGTTTGGCCTGCCCACAAGCAGTCAATCATCCTTCAGGCCCTTCAGTGATTCTGGGAACATGTTGGGGGAACCCATAAGTGTCAGCAACTAGAGCCCTGGACCCTGAGCTCCATGGAGTTTCTCAATCATTCACGCAGGAATGGCTGACTTGAGAGACAGAATTCACAAACCACAGCCCCCATCAGGGCTGGATTTGGAATTGCCAGGCTGACCCCAGAGGCCAAGCGTGATGGCACAGATCTATAATCTCTGCACATGGGAGGTAGTGACGAGAGGCTCAGGAGCTCAGGATCAGTCTGGAATACATGAGACTCTGTCTCAAAAGAGGAGAGCAAAGAAAAAAATATAGAGAACCCCTATGTGAGGGCTGAGTCTTGTTAACTACTAAAGCACAGCAGACCGAATGCAGGGTGCTGAGATCCAGAAGAAGAGACCTTGAGTACAGGGCGCTGCATAAGCATCACTTGAGACTGCAAGCTCTTCCTTACAGCCCAGGGGCCTGGACTCTGGTGGCCATCGTCAAACCCCAAACCAGGCCAATGCAGTGAGTCATACACCGCATATTTCTGGCTCCTACGCTGTACCAATCTTTCTCACTCTGGGCACAGTAATGGAAGCAACTCCTCAAACAAAAACAAGAAACACCACATTTAGTTGGGGGATTGCTAACAGTTTTCGAGGGTTAGTCTATGAGTATCATGGGGAAGCAGGCAGGCACGGTGCTGGAGCAGTAGTTGAGAGCTTTACATATTGATCCCCGGGTAGCAGGCAGAGGGGGGGAGATCCAGTAAGACGGTCTAGCGTGCGCTTTTCAAGTCTCAGAGCTCCTCCCAATACACACCCTCTCCCACTAAGCCAAACCTCTGAATCCTCCTCAGACATTTCCACTGTCTGGCGACTAAGCGTTTAAATATATTCAAGGCATCCTCATTTAAACCATCACCACGAGCTGGTGTGAATGAGTGTCCTGTCTAGCACTACAGCACCATGAATTTGATGGAATCCTCATCATTAGCATCTCAGTACTGCTCAACTCTGGATTCGAAGCCAGGGTTTCCCTTGCTAGTAGAAGGTGAGAAGAGGTTAAGGGACGGTGTGTGTAGTGTGGTGTGGTGTGTATGTGTGTGTATGATGTGAAATATGTGTTTGAAAGAGAGAGATGTATGTTTGGTGTATGCAGGATATGTGGGGATGGAGTGTGTGGGGCATGTGTAGTATGTGTGAATGGTGTGTGTGTGTGTGTGTGTGTGTGTATGATATGTGTGTGGGTGGTATATGATGGTGTGGATGATGGTGTGGTATGTGTGGGGTGTGTGGTCGGGGGAGGGGTGTTGAGATGGAGTATGGGTCTGTTCAGTCTAGGCCAACCCTGAGCTGTGGATTTTCCTGCCTCACCCTTTCCACGCCACACTAAGGTTACAGGTGTGGGGTATCACGCCGGATCATAAAGTTTTTTTAGCAGGCACTTGGTGACTATTTCCTATACAAGCTACAGGAGCTGCCTCTGCTCAGCTTGGTGCTGCAGTCTGGTGACCGACCGGGAGCAGAGGGAAGCCAGGGGATGTAAACACGAAGGCTTCCAGGAGAAAGATCCCATCCTGCCAGCTGGAGGGCTTGGACACAGTTTACCCAAACAGTCATTGCCATGGAGACAGGGAAGTCTGGACCGCTGTTGCCAGCAGGATCCAGCATGGCTCCAATGGGGGGAAACGACTTGGCTTCGTGGGTCTCGTGGGTCCTCAGACAATTTGAAACGCACTGAGAGCGGGGAGCTGGGGCTGAGGGGCTGGCAGACTCTCAGCCCAAGCAAGGCCAAGCCTCATTCAGCTGCCCCACTCTAGATCGCTAAGCCAGCCTCTCACAGCAGGGGGTAGAGAGGCCAAGCATTTTTGGTTAGGCAGGCAATGGCCAAGTTGCTCATTAAAAAGAAAAAAGAAAAATGAAAATAATAGTCAGGGACAAAGGGCCTCTCCGCAGGCTGGGTGAACTGGATCCTGAAAATGGTTTTCGGAGCTGGCCTCCACTTCTCTAAGCTTGGGAGAGCCAAGATAAGAAGCAGGATGCTGGTTGGGACATGGATTCCTGTTACACCAAAAACAAAACAGAATTCCTGGAGACCGAAGAGGGTGCAGTTTCTAGGAGCTGGTGACAGATCAGAAAGCCAAAGTGTCCCTAGTGATGATCTACCATTGTAATCAGAGTGGTTAGGGTCACGACTAAGATCCTAGCCGTTCTAACAAGTTAGATTCAGCTACCCATCCTCAACAAACCAATTTAAGAAAATAAAAACCATAAAAGATTTAGTCAATGTGATTCTATAGGAAAGAGGAACAAAGAGGTCTGGTGATCCCAAGTCCATCATTAGAGCTCTGACCTGAGCTTTAGGCATAGAGGCAGGAAGTGTAAGCATAACTGCGCATCTTTGACCTGTCGTCTGGACTCCGGTCTCCTTCAACACTAGGAAATCTCTCTGTGGGAATCGATTTCCAGTCTGGCTGCTACCACACAGATTAGACTTAACAGGATTGTTGAGATGTGTGCCTAAAGTAACTTATGCTTTGTAAAACACTTTTTTCATATTGTTCCTTGCTCCAAGAGACTCCCATTTTACATGCAGCTTATGACACCATTTTGAAAATGGAAGCTATGAACTTGGGCTGACAGGTTATGTAGTAGAAACTGTCAAATGGCTTATCCCTGAGAGTAGAAAGAGTACCACCCTATAAACTCACTAGGGTAAGGTAAGTCAGGGCTGTAACGCCCAAGACCAGCCTAAGCTTGATCAGGGGTCCTGAATAAGGGGAATTTTCAAGTGGCAGAAACAACTCAAGGTCAAATCACAAGTACAAGCCGACATTCTCATAGTCTGCTTGAGAAGGCTCCCTAAACAGGTTTCTTAGGTAGCTCTTGGCTCTGTAGTCTGCTCAAGACAGCTCTCAATGACACTCTCATGCCAGAAAAAGTTCTAAAAGCTCTGGAAAGCTCATAAGTTTCCTGACCAAAGTCAGAAAACCTGCTAGGAAAAAATGTTGGATTTTCTAGAAAAAAAAATTATAAAAGAGCTGTTAGTTCTCCAAGCAGTTTTCTCTGGATAGTTGCTAGGAAAAAATTCTAAAAGAGCTGTGTTAGCTCTCTAAGTAATTCTTGGGATTTCCGACCAAGGTCAGAAATCCTGTTAGAAAAATTCTAAAAGAACTATGAAAATTTCTAAAAGCGCTGGGCTTACTCTCCAGAGATCTCCAGACAGCTCAGCACTTGCTAGAAAAAAAAAAAGTCTAAAAAAAAAGAACTTATCACACTCTGCTAGCTCATCTCATACAAATCAAAAGCTCAAGTCTTTTATTTACATATCAGTTCAGTCATTTACTCCTGGTTCCCTCTTGACAAGTCAGTATTCTGTGACCTTAGCACCTTGACTCTTAGAAGACAGCAAGCACACTTTTTTTTTTAACATGTCAGATGGATTCAGAGATCTGCCTGCCTTTGTAAGCACAAACAATAAATTTAGCTGGGTGAGATCCCATCCTGAGATTGCCATTCAATTGTGCCTGTCCCATGCTGACCTTGAACTCAGAAATCTGCCTGCTCTTGTATCTTTCTGACAGGTTGGCTCATAGTGCAGCTAATTCTGTTTTTATAGGTTCATGAAGCCCTTCATAATTCATATTGCATCATTTTATCTTTCAAAAATCATGTATTTTTTTAAACTCATGTTTTCAGAATTCTTTCCCACAGCCTTAAGGGCTGTCCTGAAGGTCATGACATTTACCATTTTTGCTAAGGATAAAAAAACACCCTTGCCTCCTAGATCCATGCTGTCTCTGATTAACATGGAGTCATTAGCTTTGGCAGAAAGGACGTTCCCTTGAAGGAGGAACATAAAGTAAAAAATATAAACAAGTCTTACACCTAGCAAACGTCAGCACTCGTGGAGGCCCATAACCTGCTGGCTCTGTTTCAGGGGCGGGAAACCATGTCACATCATCCCTTCCACATGGCCAAGCAGGACTCAGCATTGTAAGCACACATCAGCATTTTAAAACCATATCAAGAAAGCCCAAGAACTTATACACATTAACTGAGGAAAGAGTACACGGCTCATGTGGGCATTATAAAGATGAAGAAACCAACACCGTGATGGCAGAACCCTCCAGAACCCTGTCACCTTTGTCTCTTAAACCCTTTGTAGCCATTCTGAAACCTTGAATACACTAAGACAGTGAAAACCTAATATTTTCCATGTTACACAAGTCACAGTAGAGCTCCCCCTCAAAACCCTTGTTTTCATGTCTCAAAGGCTGACCCAAAAACCCCTGTGGTCCAACAGTTCACCCAAACACTAACACAATTTAACTGTCCCTGCCATGCAAGATGACCAAATAGATCAACATACTACAAATTTGTTCAAAGAACAAACTTCTAAATTGGCAAAGCCAATCACATAAACATTGCAATGCCCAAATAGTTCAACAGTACCCCAGTGGCTCAGAATAAACCAAAAGACAAAGACAATCATTAAATGACAGACATTGAAATGATTCTAAGTAAACAAGAGCTCAAAAGAGCTCGTGCTCTAAGTGCCTCCATCACAGCCTCACCAGGGCCAGACTCTCAAGCCCAAAACTAAGCCCAAGCTCTCTCTTCTCTGCATCACCAGGCTTGATGGGTCACACCTGTAATCTCAACACTGAAGACCAAAAGAAAAGAATTGCCACAATTTTGAGGTCAGCATAGGCTACATAATGAGTTCTAGACCTGCTTGGACTGTTGAGTGGCAAGGTGGAGAGTGGGAGGGGAGGAGAGAGGAGGGAGGTAAGGACATAGGAAGCTAGGTGGGCATCAGATTGTCCCAACTGGCAGAATAAACTGTGGAGTGCCAGCCTTGGGCACAGGTTTAAAGTCAGCCTTGGGCAGATTAGGAGATACTTTGGCTTCCCCAGATGACTTATAAGAAACAAAGAAATGGACATAAGGAGCAGATTGGAAATAGGTGATCTAATTCTGAAGCAGTGATTTGTGATTTTTAGTGTGTTGAGATAATTATATAAAATGAATGAATGGGAAAAATAGTAACCACTGTATGTTCGAAGCTCACACTTGCATGGCTTTGGATATTCGGTCACTGCTGTCAGAGACAAAACTGTAGCAAATGTAGCTTAAAGGTATCATGGGCTCAGCTCTGAGGCTCCAATCAGGGATTCCTCCTCCAAGCAAGCACAAGTTTCCTATGAGTGAAGGATCAACAGGCCTTTGAGGGCTGAGGACACAGAACAGACCATGAGAGGTCCTTCTATGGCTGCTTTTCTTGCAGAATCAGGTAGATGGCGCCTCTTTGTTGCCCTGACTCTGGTGGGATGGTTTTTCTTGGTCTCTGGAGTTGACTTGGTACTTCATTTAAAGTCGGTACTGTAGTCCACTCTGGTCCGTGCGCATTGCACAGAAAGTCTGCTCTAAGTAGAAACCTTCTTGCCATAAACATAACTTGCTTTATTCCCTCTAGCCATGGGCCCCTCTCTACCCCTCCCCAGAGGCTGGCTTTTATCCTGGTCTCAGTGAAGGACTCACAGGTTGGGAATTCTGCATGAGAAGAGGCTTGGCTATGGCCTCTCCATGGTGTGGCTGCTTGTACACACACAGAGATTCTGAGGCTCACTCATGACAGTACACGCATCATCTTTACATTGCCTGGTGTTGCCTTGTGCCATACCCTACCATTTGTGCGCAGATCCCCAAATGGTGGCCATTTGGGAGTTCATGATATTGACTGTCTCAGGAAGAGCCCTGTGTACACATCCTGCCATTGATGGGAGGGTTAATGTTTTGTTCCTTTGGGGAAGTCATGCAGGTGTTAAAATATCAGGTGTAGAGCAGTTGTGTTTAACTTCTTAGGATAGAGCTAGCTTTCCAGAGCAAGTTGTGTGTGAGGCACCTGTTGGTGTGTCCCAGACTTAGAATGATGAGCGTTGCTTAGATGGGCGGTTCTGTTGGCAGTGATGGCACTGCACATCTCTTAGCATGCAGACCATCCATGTCTTCCTATATGGACATCTACTCATATCTGAACACAGGAGTTCCTTGCCCATTCTGGATACAGTTCCAGCATAGCATATCTGTGCTGCAGGTTTTCTGAGCCTTTTCTTGGCAATTTTTTTTTTTGGGCAATTTTTAAAGAGAAGATTTTAGATGTAATGTGTGGTGCTTTGAATATGCTTGGCCCAGGAGTGGCACTATTAGTAGGTGTGGCCTTGTTGGAGTGGGTGTGGTCTTGTTGAAGGAAGTGTGTCATTGTAGGGGTGGGCAACAAGATCCTCCTCCTAACCATCTGGAAGCCAGTCTTCTCTTGTTTGCCTTTGGAACAGGATACAGAACTCTTGCCACGCCTGCCTGCTTCCTGCCATGCTTCCTGCCATGCTTCCTGCCTTGATGATAATGGACTGAAGCTCTGAACTGTAAGCCAGCCCTAATTAGATGTTGTCCTTTATAAGAGTTGCCTTGGTCATGGTGTGTCTTCACAGCAATAAAACCCTAAACAAGACATAATGAAATCCAACCGATTCTCATGGGGTTTGTGCTCTAGAAATTTCCATCCACCCCAAGTAAAAGATTTTAGCCTATGTTTCCTTATACAATTTGTACAGTTTTAGAATTTGAATTTTGTTTATAACCCTTTTTGAGTTTCCTTTGTATATGCTGTGTTAGATAAAAGCCAGCATCTTAAAAGTAAAATCTGAATCTAATTGTTGGAAAAACTTTTTTCCCCAGTTGAATTATTTTTTGCTCCCTATTGAAAGTTAGTGTATCAAGAAAACAAGCCTGTAATTCTAGCTACTCAAAAGTCAGGCATGAGAGACTCTTGAGTTAGAGGCCAGCCTAGAGGACACTGGGAGAACTTATCTAAAAACAGGCCTGGAGGAAGGGAGGGCACACTGAAGGGAAGGGAAGAGGAAAATAATCTACCAAACATGTGTGGCCTATTTATTTGCAAAATAATTTTTAAAGAAAAATTGCAAGATATTTTCCTCTGTTTCCGGCCCATACCCTGCTCCATTCTGCTTGGCTGGCCAGTGCAAGTATGTAAATGTGAATGTATGTAAATGTGCACTATGTAAACGTGTACTTACTTTATGACCCAGCAACAGCATCCCAGGCCTGCAGCGTCAGGAATACGGCTTTATTTACATGTGCCCAGAAGCTTTGCTCTTCATAACCGAAGCACCTGGCACTGGCTCCACACGTGGGCAGTGTGCCAGCGCCTCAAGACACTCCTGATAATAAAAGGACCTAGGCACGACTTGGAACCTTCAGAGAATCATGATGAAGCAAACCGAGTCATACACTGGGTCACATAATATTCCTGAGATGATCGATTATGGCTGTGGAGAACAAGTCATTGGTGCTGAAGGCTGCGGAGGAGCCCAGCAGGTATAGGGTTTGTGTAAATAACAATCAAAATACCTTTAAGGTAGGCCTACAAGCCCAGGAGAATGGCCACTCTGAGGGTTGACTGTGATATGGCGCGTATATCTTTCAGAGACTCTTGGTCAGTGCATAAAGCAATAAAAACCAATTGAGAATGGCTTGCCAGTTATTTTTTCTTTTTAAACAAGGTAGATATGAACTCTTTTCCAATTCACTCATTCCTTTTCTCTGTATGTTTAGGCAACGATTGGAATACAAATGTTTAAAATAGCTTATCAGTCTGTGATTGCACAACCCAGAAGCAATCTAGATGCCTTTCACAGCATAGGGGGTGAACAAATTCATAAGAGACTCACAAAATACCATTGGCCATCATTGGGCAAAATTCAGAGTAACTATGCTGCATAAATAAATAATGGCCAATAAAAGTGTTTCCCCACTTGTATCAGATTCCAAAGCCTGTAAAATAGACTTCTGGGAAGACAAATGCTCTCGGGGGAGCAGAATAGGAAGGGAAAAAGCCTTGGGGCAACCAGCACGTTCATGATCTTGACTGTGACTGTGCATCCATGCACAAAATTTACAAGGCCCCTTAGGTACATCTGAGATACAGATGTTCCACCATGTGCCCAAAATACATGAACAGAGATTGAAATGCTGCTAAAATGCATAACAAAGGACAGATTCTAATGAGCAGACTGAGGTCAGCAAGCAGTAGAGAATCATCACCAGGGCCATGGGCTCTGAGAATCCGTGGTACTACTGAGATGTGTCTAAACTTAGGATCATTGAGGACCCTGAAATGTAGTCTGCGAGGCATGGGAACCCCCCCCCCCCGCACTATTTTCTATAACCTGCGGGAAGAACGGAAGTGGGAATAAGTGGCCAGAACTTTAAAGTCTGCAGCGGTGGCTTGCTCGGCAGCTGGAGGATTCCCCGGGGAGGCAGGCACCCACTCGGCCTGCTCTTTCCCGTCACCCCCATCTCCATGGATTCAAGGCCTCATCTTGTCTCATCAAAGAGTCGACAGACTGGGGAGAGGAAAATGTTGCCTCCACCCACTGGAAATCTTTCAGGGACCACTGACAGCGTCAGGACATGACATCAAGCAAGGAAGCCAGACAGAAAGGGAGTATGTTGTGGTTCATTTATCTCAACTGTCTAGAACGGGCTAAGGAGCCCAGGGTAAGCCAGGAGTCGAGTTTGCCTATGAGAAGGACCAGAGGAAACCTGGAGTCTGACCACATCTGTATCTCTATCCAGGGAGCCTGCCAACTGTGCAGAGACATCTTAGAAAACGTTAGATAAACATATGCATCAACACATGGATGCTGTGGTCCACATTCCCCAGTACCTCAACCAGCCGGAATGAAGTCATCCTTTCCTAGTCCAGCCTTGAACCCTCAGAATCACCCTTCCTCTCGGTCTGTAACCAGCTCCTCCCAGACGCCAGCGCCCAGGACCCTCTCTGCTGCTGACTCTGCAACCTGGTTAACTGGTGTCCCTCATTGCCCCGGGGGACGTGATCATCTTCAAGGTGGCAGCCTGTTGCCAAAGCTTACGACCACAGCCACCTTTGAGGTAGACCTTGGTGGCTTTCACTTTGTAGCCAAGCTTAATTTTCTGACACTAAATAGCATCCTGAAACCCTGCACCCCTGAAATCCAAGAGGAGTGTAAGTTGTCACACAAGGACCTTTGGGAACACCCAGAGACACTGAGCCCTTAACATGGGCATCTGTGCATGGAGGCTGGGACATTCCAGGTCTGCTTGATCATTATGCAGGAAATTCAAAGGAAAAGACTTAGAAACAGTGCTTCTTGCTCACCTGTCTGCTCTAAGGGGCGGGCCTTTCACACTTCATGTAATATTACAGAGGTCTGGCAGCCAGCCGACTTGTGGCCAGTGACACCTTTAATAATGGACCATGGAACGGAAGCAGGAGCTCAGGACCTCTGCTCCTGAGCCTGGGCTGCACTCCAGACTCCCCAGGAGGTTTCCTTCCTTTACCCTATAATTTATCAGGCAAGGAGGTTGTGCCACATGGCAGCCTTAGTGGCTGAAGGCCCAACCTGGATGGCGGATAAACAGATATGGCATAACCCCAGAACACTGCCTTCTGAGCCCAGGACTGCACTGCAGCCTGATGTTCTATATTTGTGACCCTAGGAGCAGGGACCAATCACCCTGACCCCCATGCAGGGGACATCCAGGATGGCCCCAGGGCTGTCTCATAACCAATCATGATTTTCTCTTGGGCAGGAACCCGGGGATAAGGAGGGAAGGCTTCCGCAAGGCACTCCACTTCCTAGAGAGAAAGTCAGGATGCTAAAAATCTGGTGACACGGGAAGAAGATGCCTTGGCGGTGTCCCTGGGGCTCGGGTATGGTGCGGTTGGGATGCAGCTAGCACTTAGAGCAGTGCCAGTGCCTATGTGCATGTGCAGACCCCACCATATTATCACACACTAGCGCTCAATAACCTGCACCGCAGAGCACCGCCTCAGCCCCCACATGTCCACTGCCGAGGAACAAAGGCAGAATTCAACGGGGTCAGAGTGCTCCTGCAAGCAAGATCTCAGCAAGCCTGTCCTACGCCCAGGCTCAGGAAGCCGCACACGCGCTCTAAGACTCGGCATCCTGGGGGAGTGGGGTTGAGTGGTTGGCCGTGACGATCCCTGGTCATCCCTAGTCGTCTGTGGGAGTTGGGCATCCCTGGGGTTCAGTGTACAGACGGGAATAGCATACTCCCCAAGCCGCCTACCACCACTCAGACGCCCAGGACCTCACAGTCCTCACTTCTCATTACCCTCCACATCGGGAGGCAAGGGAGGGCAGGACAGGGTGGCTACAGGGGCTCCGTGTGCAGGACAGGAGCTTCTCTTCAAGGCTGTGGCAGATATAACCCCTCTCTTGGCTGGGCGCCTGGTAGTTGGATCCTGTGGATTCTGGCGAGGACAGTCAGGGCTTGGCTCCCTCTGGCCTTGGCGTATGGCCCAGCCTCCCAAGCCTTTGCTCTGCCTAACCAAGAGCATAGTAAGCCCCACGCTGGGCCAGTCAGAAGGACACAGTGACCAGAACAGCGCACTTGATGTCAACACAATCAGTTGACAGGATTGGAGACAGGTCCTCGTGGGCACTCATAGTGTGAAACCCTTGGAAAGGGAAACGGAACAGAGAGGGCGGTTCTCCCATGCCAGGAACACACGTATGTTTGCACATGACCCTAGTATACCTTTCATGTCCGTGGATGGGGAGAGCGAGGGTGGAGAGACTTCTAGCCTGCTGTGAGCTCCCTTCTACCAGCCTTGGGAAATCACCCAGGAGTGTGGAGACCCGGCTCTGTAGACGCTGGGCCAGCTGCTGTCCAAGGACTGCTGAGGTCTGCCTCCTCTCTGGTTCAGCTTACTTCTCCCCCTGACTCCTGAGCTATTCTTCCTCCGTCTGTCCATCCATGAGCTGGCTCATGTCCAGGGTCCAGGAAGGCTCCAGCGAGTCTCTGAGCTGAGGAGGCCATGGGTGAAGCTTCTCCCCTGTGCGGGCCCGAGGTCCCAGCTCGAGCCAGCCCAGCCCACTCCTCTGGCAGACCAGGCCGTACCCACAAGAACATTCTTTCTGGCCACAGGGCCTCCATGGGGCCCATTAAAAACTGTACTCTTGACGGCCCCACGCCTCAGGAATGCAGTTGTCTCCCCAGACAACAGGATCTCGGGTTTGGCGGCGGTCAGACCAGAACCCTGTGCCTCACGTGTTCTGGAATTGACAAGATAAATAACCATCACTTCCAAGGAAAAACAAAAATTCCACTTTCCTTTTAAACACCCTGGCTGCATATGTCTCCAAATTCTGGAGGAACACAGAGTTTCTCTTCCAGGAATCTCCCTGAGCTCTGTGGGCCACCACAGAGTCGGCTGCACATTCCTTCACAGGCAGACGTGGGACTGAGTTTGTATCACTCACGTGGACAAACAGCCCTTGTTGGGAATCCGGGCGTGTGTGCTTGAAGGGGGTCTATATCAGGAAAGTCAGGGGGTCTCACAGTCAAGGCCCAGTGAGTCTACACCGTGAGGTAGACAGCTCCCAAGCTGCTAGAGGGGCGATCTGCACCTGGCCAAGGAGCTGGGAATTCTGTCAGATTTAAACATAACAAACCTGAGTCGTAATTATTAACCCTTCAGTGATTACTGAAGCAGGGTGTGTGGGTGCCGCAGGCCATCCACCTAGTGATGGTGAACACTGAGAAGGCTGGGGCTATGAGCTCTCTGCAGTGAAGCGTCGACCATGAAGTGAGGGGTAGATCTCTGAGGAAAACCCACAGGCCTTGACAGGCCGGGAGGAGGGTGGAGTGAGCGAGGTACTTGTATTGCCAGTGCTGTGGGACAGCCACACAGCATGCCCACAGTGAGGTGCCCAGCTGTTGTCCCACTGAGGGCTCAGTGACAAGAACTACTGCACAGTTCCCAGCTTCAGCGCAGGAACCAAGGAATCCTCTGGGAATTGATGTTCTCTTGCAGAGCAGGGCCCACCAGGGTGGTACTTCCCTCTGCCAGCATGTGGAGCCGTGGGTTTTATTCTTCCCTGGTAAGTGCATCAGTTATTCCCAAGCATTAGTTTGCAATGGAGACAAACATGAAGGCTGAGGGCTCTGAAGGCTCTTGCAGTCTCTGGGATGAATGTGAAGGGTGAGCGGCTGCAGTGCTCTGGCGGTAAGATCCCCTCCATAGAACAGAACAAGAGCACCGCGTTGGGGGCAGGAGAGGCACTGGCTGTCACTCATTAGACACCCTGCTTTCTCAGTACTTATTGGTACTGAGGTGACAGTCGTGTCACCTAGCAGCCTTCTACAAGGGCACCTCGAAGCACCACCACATCCTTTCTAGAGTTTCAAAGCATTTTCATCACTCCAGAAAGACACCATGTGCCTCTCAAGTGCACAGCCTGCGTTCACCGCCCTGGCAACTATTACCCTGCTTCTTTCTTTATTCCCTGTAAGCACACTGTAGCTGTCTTCAGACACCCCAGAAGACGGCATCAGATCTTGTTATGGATGGTTGCGAGCCACCATGTGGTTCCTGGGATTTGAGCTCAGGACCTTCGGAAGAGCAGTCGGGGCTCTTAACCACTGAGACATCTCTCCAGCCCCTGCTTCTTATTTCTGAGGACTTGAATTCTGTCTCAGCCACTGTTCTATTGCTGTGATGAGACACCATGACCAAGGCACCTCTTATAAAGGAGGCATTTCATTGGGGCTGGCTTACGGTTTCAGAGGATCAGTCCATTATCGTCATGGTGGGTAGCATGGCGGCATGCAGGCAGACATGGGGCTGGAGAAGGAGCTGAGAGTCCTACATCTGGATCTGCAGGCAGCAGGAAGAGAGACTGGCTCGGGCCCTCAGAAACCTCAAAGCTCATCCCAGGGACAAGCTTCCTCCAACAAGGCCACACCTTGTTGCGCCTTCTAATCCTTTCAGATAGTACCGCTATTTGAAAGTATGCGCACGAACTCATGTGTAGCTTCTCTCAGTGAGCACAAAGCTCTCCTGACTCACCGCGGTTCTGCACATCAGACCTCCAGTCTTTTTCAGGGGTGAATAATATTTCTAGTACAGTATAGCACACTCTCTGTGCATTCCTCTGTTGCTGGACACTTGTGATGTCTCCTCTCCTGCTCAGTACTGCAGCTGTGAACACTGTATAAAAGTTCCTGCAGGATGTGTTTCCATTTCTCTTGAGTATATGCAGAGGAGTCAAATCGCTGGGTTTGATAATTTTATATTAGTTTTATGGGCTCATTAAGTGTTTACATAGCAACTGTACCATGCTGCACCTTCTGCTAGCACAGTGGGAGGGCATCTGGGTCTTACGACCTCACTTTTCATGCTGTCAGGAAAACCACAGCCACCTCCATGGCAAGGGGTGGGATTTCTCTGTGGACTTGATTTACGTTCCTTACAATGCTGAACATCTCTCCGCATTCCCATTGGATATCTGTAGACGGTCTGCTTAAATCTTTTATCTATTTCTGAATTGAGTTTTGTCTTTTAGGTAAGAATCATGTGTATTCATGTGTATATATATATATATATATATATATATATATATATATATATATATATGTACATGTATATGTAAATGCATACACACACACCATCTATCTATCTATAGATATAGATATATGATTAATACTGGTGACCAACTTGGCAGGATCTAGAATCACCTAGCACATGAACCTCTGGGCAAGTCTGTGAGAGATACCCGTTAATGGACTTAAGGAGACTCTCTGTGAGCGTGGGTAGCACCGTTTCATGGACTGGGATTCCAGACAGAACACAAGGGCCAGTGAGCTGAAGAGCAGGCAGGGCAGCCAGGATTCACGTCTCCCTCATCCTGACTGGACGCGAGGTAACCGGTCATCTCCCACTCTGATAACTATGATCTCTCTCCGTGCTGTGGCGATGATGGACTGTCCCCTGCAGCTGTGAGTCAAAGGACCCTGCCTTACATCGTGTGTGTCAGATATTTCATCACAGTAAAACGGTGTGCGTGCATGTGTGCATGTGTGTGTCTGTGTCCATGTGTGCCTGGGTGTCCATCTCCATGTATGTGTCTGTGTGTGTGTCTGTGTCCATGTGTGTCTGTGTGTGTGTCCATGTCTGTGTATGTGTCTGTGTGTGTCTGTGTGTCCATATAAGTGTGTCTATGTGTCCCTGTCTGTCCGTCCATCCAACCATGTGTCTGTATATCTGTGTGTTTGTGTCTGTGTCCCCATGTCTATCTGTATGTCTGTGTGTTTGTGTCCATATGTGCCTGTGTGTCCATGTCCATGTATGTGTGTGGGTGTCTATGTGGGTATCTGTGTGTGTCTATTTGGGTATATGTGTATCTGTGTGTGTGTCCATGTCTGCCTGAGTGTGTCTGTCTGTCTGTGTCCGTGTGTGTCCGTGTGTGTGTGTGTGTGTGTGTGTGTGTGTGTGTGTGTGTCTGGCTGTGTGTGTGCATCTGTGTCCCCATGCCTCTGTGTGTGTGTGTGTGTGTGTGTGTCTGTGTGTCTGTGTGCATCTGTGTCCCCATGCCTGTGTGTGTGTGTCTGTGTGTGTGCATCTGTGTCCCCATGCCTGTCTGTGTGTGTGTGTGTCTGTCTGTGTGTATGTGTTACCAGTTAAATCTGGGACCTCACACATTCTAGATAAATATTTCACTACTGAGCTATATCCATACTTGGTTTATACATTTTGGATGCTAAAACCTTATCAGATAGAAGATTTACAAGTATTTTCTTCCATTCTGTAGTTCTTTTTTTTCTTCTTAATAATACCATCAGTGTGCAGAAGTCTACGTTTGTATGCAGTCCAATGCCCGTGTCCTTCAATGTGTCTGCCTTCTGGGGTCCGAGCTGAGATTCCATGATAAACCCAATGTCACACACGTTTATTCTTATTCTCTCCTGAGGGATTTGGGGGCTTTTATATTTGGGTCACTGGGTTTTATATTTGGATCCATTTTGAGTTAAATTTTATATATGAAATGAGAGGATTCTAAATCTATCCTTTTGCAAATGGCTGTCCAGTTGCCCCTGAGCTATTGAATCAATCGCTCTCCCGACTGCATGGCCTCTGTGCCCTCATAGCCCTGGTGTTTGCCTCGTCTGAGCTCCCGGTTCTGTGGATCGATCTACCTGTCTGTCCTCGGGGAACCCTTCACAGGTATCGTGTAGCGGGATGTGTGAGTTGCCTGCTCTGCCCTGAAAGTCTGTGTCTTCCCAAATTCATGTTCTGAAGCCTGACACTCACGGTGACATAGAGGTGGCCCTCAGAGGTGACAAGGTCTCGAAGGCTCTGCTCAGTGCTAGGGACCCCTTTGTCCCCCTGCCTGAAGACTCTCAGCAGGAAGCATTAATAGTACGTTTTCTCAGCACATACCAGATCTGCCGATACCTTCATTGGGTTTTGTGTCTCTACAACTGTGTGTAATAGATTTCTCTGGTACCCAGACTAAGTCACCTCTAATGAATGAAAGCAGTTTAACTTTTTTTTTTAAAGGAAAGATTTATTTATTTTATGTATAAATATTTATATGTAGCTGTACAGATGGCTGTGAGCCATCATGTGGTTGCTGGGAATTGAACTCAGGACCTTGCTCCAGTTCTTGCTCACTCCGGCCCAAAGATTTAGTTATTTATTATTCTATGTAAGTACACTGTAACTGTCTTCAGACACCCCAGAAGAGGGCATCATATCTCATTTACAGATGGTTGTAAGTCATCATGTGGGGGCTGGGATTTGAACTCAGGACCTTCCGAAGAGTAGTCAGTGCTCTAAACCACTGAGCCATTTCGCCAGCCCTTAATTTTTTTATATTGCTTGGTGAGTGGGGGTCGCTTACAGTTCCACAGGAAGCCGAGGACTAAGGAAGCATCGACTCAGGAGCTATCCGTAGAGCAAAGGCCCTCACAGCACACCGTTCTCAGTTCTCTGCCCCCCCCCCCCACGCTCTCCTGTGCTCTATGGGCCAACCCTGGTGTGATCTGGTCAGGTAGTTACTCCTAGCCCAGCACGTGCTCTGAGATCTCGCCCCTCTGAGCCCAAGGCCAGCATCCCTGGGTACTGAGCACACCACAGTGTCCACACCTGCAGGGTGACTATGCTGCCAGCCTGTGGTGACACCCAGTTTTGCAGCATGGCTCTCTGCTCTGGAGACAGGGTACAGGATGCCAATAGGACTTAGACCACTTGCTCACACAGGGTCCTGAATTCAGTCCCCTTACTGCCATTGCTTAGATAGATGGGTTGCTCCCTAGGGCTGTGTAAGCAGGTAGGAAGCTCAGATAGGACATCGTGTCACTTGTCGAGTGCCCTGACACCCAAGACGGCATAGCACACAGAAGTGTGGGTGGCATGCTCCCTTCTAAGGAGCTCAGCGTCCGAGGTGTCAAATGAAGATGTTGAGATTCGCTGATGAGGGATTTGGTATAGAAAAGGACCTAAGGAGGGAAGCCCACCAGCCTGCAGACCACCTTCTCCTGGATGGCAGAGCAAGCCATATGCGACCATGAAAGAGCCCTTTTGTTTCTCAAAGCTAATAAGTACTTGTGGAGAGCCAGTTACCGACTGCCAGGGCAAGTCCGATAACACACAGAGGCCTTGCTGGAGAACGAAGACTGAAATTACATACCAATCCTGTAAGAGCGTGAGGAAGCCTCTAAGCCCAGCTTAAGACTTTTTTTTGTGAGGAAGAGATTTATGCAGCAGATCTTTTCACACAGGGCAGAGCCAGTGGCAACACAATTTAAGTCGCCGTGTCCTTCGCTGTACTATCTGGGCATCACGGGCCATAAGCAGCAACAAAGGTTTTGCAAATACAGGACACATTGTCCGCTCTGTCACATTAGATGCTTAGCGCCTGCATGTGGTGCTCACGGGTGTGTGTGTGTGTGAGAGTGTGAGTGTGTGTGTGAGTGTGTGTGTGTGTGTGTGTGTGTGAGTGTGTGTGTGTGTGTGTGTGAGTGTGTGTGTGTGTGTGTGTGTGTGTGTGAGTGTGTGTGTGTGTGTGTGTGTGTGAGTGTGTGTGTGTGTGTGTGTGTGTGAGTGTGTGAGTGTGTGTGTGAGAGTGTGAGTGTGTGTGTGTGTGTGTGTGTGTGTGTGTGTGCGATTGTATAACAGAGAACAGTGCTCTCAGAGCGAGCCTCAAAGTCAGTCTAGTTGTAGGAAGCAATGACTTAAAACTGTCCCGGGAGGGCTGGAGAGATGGCTTAGTGGTAAAGAGCACTGACTGCTCTTCCAAAGGTCCTGAGTTCAAATCCCAGAAACCACATGGTGGCTCACAACCATCCATAATGAGATCTGACGCCCTCTTCTGGAGTGTCTGAAGACAGCCTCAGTGATCTCATT